>NW_006408523.1:7295240-7323376 GCF_000296735.1 Chrysochloris asiatica | reverse complement strand
GACCCTGTATAGGGTTTCCAAGGAGCAGCTGGTGAGCTTGAACCGCCTTCCTTGCAGTTCAAATGGCTTTGCAGTCTGACGCATTAACCCACAGCACCACAACCACACCAGGACTCCAACTAGAGAGATGCAAATCAAAACAACAATGAGATATCATCTCACACCAACAATCACAGCAAAGATCAAAAAAGTAGAGGACAATAAATGCTGGCAGGGATGTGGAGAGACTGGGACTCTCCTGCATTGCTGGTGGGACTACAAAATGGTCCAACCTTTATGGAAAGCAATATGGAGCTTCCTTAGAAGGTTGCAATTCATTGAAGAATCGCAAACCATGGCTTCTACAACCAGCCCCAGCAATCCTGTCACACCCTGGAACCAAATCGGGTCACGAAAACTGGGACCCTGTCGCTTGTCAGGGAACCCAAGCATGTGGTCAGCACTCTGGCCATGAGGACACTGAGTCTGTACTGTAAGATCATGTCATCATATGCACGGGGTATCCACTGTCAGTCCATAGTGGCTACTGTTCCGCTGAGTGGAGCACCATCGTCTAGCCAAGAGAGGAGTGAACCATAGCGTTAAGACAGAGGCTAACAGAAAAACCGCTGCCTCGCCGTACCAAGCCTTCACAGAGCTGCTTCAAACTGAGAAGCCAGGCTTCCTTAGCCTTTGCATTCAAAAATGTTAATATGCATTGTGTTCATCTAGCTTTGAGTCCGAGTGTAGCACTGTAGGATCAGCACTGGGCTGCTAACCGCAAGGTTAACGCTTCAAACCCACCAGCCTCCCCTTGGAAATCTTATACAGAGGTCGCTATGAGTCAGAGTCGACCCGACAGCACATAGTAACAATGATCAATCTTTAGATGTGTGTGTGTGTAACCTGTCAGATACTAACTAGGAATAGGGGGTTTCCAGGCAATGTTAGACTTGGTCACATAGATCAAATGTTTTAGCACCTTTATTCACCAAAACCAAGGCTCGGAAACAACACCAAGTGCACCTGCAAATCGCCGTAGAGTTCTAGAATGAACAGGTGAAGACCTCAACACATAGACAATCTACATAAGGATAAAAAATATTCCAACAAAGTGACTTACAGCATTCTGAGGATTTAGTTTCGTTTTCATCCGTCGCATCATCTCAAAATCTTTTACAGTTCTAGAAAACACATTTAGTATGAATTATTGTAAGAAACTTGCAATTAGTACATTATTAAAGGACTAATTTGCCTATGGTACTTTTCAATATTTACAAATAGAATCAGATATAATTTATAGTGCAAATAAAGCCCAGTATTAATCCAAATTTTCCATGACTGTTAGAGACAGCAATATATATACACTAGTAGGTTACTGAGGTTCTACTTTAAAAAGCATCTTGGCAGATATTTATCTTGGAAGAACTAGGGCTGCAAAAATTAGGAATGTTACCAAAAAAAGGAAAAGCAACAATCAGCAAATTCTAATCCACTCATTTTTGCTGTATCTCCAAAAAAAGAGACCAACAGATTGCATTATATAAGAGAATATTAACACAGAGTATATTTATTTAAGAGTTCCAAGCATAATTTCTTCCCCTAAGGAAAAACTGGTAATACTTAAGTAGGTATTAAATACTTGTGAACTAAGGAGACCTTTAGAATCCTGGTGTGGTGCTATTGGTTAATGCACTGGACAACAAGGTCATTTGAACCGCAAACTCACCAGTCACTCCTCAGAAAACCTGGACAGGGTCGCTATGAGTCAGAACCACATGCTGGCACTTCATAACAAGGATAACTTTAGCATAAACTCCTACATAGAACTATAAACTCACCAAAATATGCTCACTGAGAATATAATCTCTAGCAACAAAACTAGAGACAGAATACAAACAGAACATAGACCAACAAAAGACAGACGAACAAAACGCAAAAGAAAATCTCAAATAACTGCCTAAGTAGTGGTCCTTCATCATAGCAAAGATGCAGTGGTGGTCAGTGGGAGTCTAAGAGAAAACTACGGAATTAATCGGTAAGTATCATACAAATTGCAAGGTAATGGGTTCTAAGGTGGAAATCTAGAATCCCAAAGAGATGTCTGAGTGAGAATGATGTCAGAGAGTGACAGTCAAGTTGTTGGGCTCAGGAGTCTCGGTGGCTTGGCACCTGAGATGTAGTTAGTTACCCACCATGATGAGATCTAACACAACGTCATCACCTCTCTGATGAGGTGGGCTCTGAGCACTCAGCTTCCAGTATAGCTGACACAAGCTGGAAAGCAAGACTTGCTTGTTCTCTGCTGGGTCTGGATCTTGCATCTGGCTTGTCCTCTGACCTCCAGTTCTTTGGATTTGAGCCTGTAGCTGGCTCAAGCGGCTGATCCTGGGGTCATCAGCAGCCTGCCTTTATATCTGCTGGACCTACCTCGCCTGTTTGCCATGTGACCTACCGATCTTAGTTCATGTGACCTGAACTTGGGACTCTCTCACTTCTACAACTGTGAGTCATTTCCATGATAGAAACTTCTCTTTATATATACATATATATAAAGTTTTAAGGAGCTCTTGTAGCGTAGTGGTTACAAATTGGGCTGCTAACCTCAGGGTCAGCAGTTGGAAACTACCAGTTGTTCCGTGGGAGAAAGATGAGGCTTTCTGCTCCCCTGAAGATATACAGCTTCGGAAACCTTGTACAGGGTCACTATGAGTTGGAACCGACTTCATGTCCCATAACAACAACATGTAAGTTTTACTGGTTTTGAGTCTCTAGAAAACCCAGCCTAAGATACGAGCTGTCCAAAAGGCAAGTGAATTTTAGACAGCACAAGAAAAAAAAAAAAAAGAGAGTGAAACCATCGTTCTCTTGGACAAAGCACGGCATGTCTCCTCTACATAAAGGAATCTTACAGGTAAAGGCACTTTGAGCTTGCCCTTCAACAAGACAACAACTCTTGCAGAGTTGGGCAAAGACAAGTAATGTGGGCAAAAGGACAGGGCAGATGAGAGGACAAGAGAGGAACAGAACACAGGGGCCCACAAGAGGAGATTCGAACCCTTCACTTTCAACTAGAAACACTGAGACAGAGCATTCTGGGTTTGGTAAAATACACCCAACACGTCATTTGTCACTGTAACCATTTTCAGAGTACAATATCAGTGGCATTAACTGTATTGACTATGTAGGGAAGCTGTCACCCCAAAAAAGAAACTGTACCCATGAAGGAATAACTCTAGTCTCTCGCCCACTGTGTCCCTTGTTAATCTCTCTAATCTATTTCCTGTGTCTATGAATTTGAGGCCAGAGCATTCTTAAAATACATCAAGTCAAGCATCGACATTAATACACCACATGCTTGAGGAGCGAATACTACTTTATGAATTTGTTCAGAGGGTTGATGGTCCACGTTCAAAGGTATCGGTTCAAAAATATTTTGGAGAGATTTTTAAATTACAGTAATCCCTCTGGGTCCATGGCGGATTGGTTCCAGGACCCCCGGGATACCAAAATCCACGGATGCTCTAGTCTCTTACGTAAAATGTTGCAGTATTTGCACACAACCTATGCACATACTTCAAATCATCTCTAGATTGTTTATAGAGCCCTGGTGGCTCTGTAGGATTAGCACTGGACTGCTAGCTACAAGGTCAGCAGTTCAAACCCACTAACCACTATTTGTGAGAAAGATGAGGCTTTCTGCTCCCATACAGATGAGCAGCGTCGGAAACCCTATACAGGGAGGGTCACTATGAGATGGTTAGGTTTTGGATATTTAGATTACTTATAACATCTAATTAAACGTAAATGTCAGGCAAATACCTTTTGGCTTCTGGCTGAGGTGCTCTTGTTAGTATAGTGGGTTAGCAGTTAGGCTGCTAAAATTCACAAAGCAAGTCTTTTGTTTGTGTTTTCTGTTGCTGTTTTAAATGAATGGCATATACTCTTAAGAAGGGACAAACACTGACCTCTCTGAAAGTTTGTCTGAAAGTTTCTCGAGGAACCGCATGACCGTCTCTAGAAATGAAATGAGAAGAAAATTCACTTACATGAAATAAAAGGAACTCCCTGCCACGGGTATAAGACGGTGGTGGCCTACGCACACGGCCGCGCCGACAGTCGGGTGTTTTTCATGGGAACACAGGTCAGGGGAAGGTACTCAACATACAAGGGCATCTCTTCATCAGAAAAGCTGGTGATCGAACTAGCACAGTCAACAGCTGGTACCCTAAAATGAAAAGAGCTAATGGGGAACTAAAAAAAAAAAAAAAAAAAAAAGAATCTAAAAGTCCTATGTTTCTATGTACTCACATGTGTAATGAAAGAAAGATACAAGTTTCTCAGACATTTCTAATTTTCCTCTAAGTTTTAATGAGCTACGTAGGCTCTGATTTGTTGGTAAATTTAAAAATTAAATTAAAAAAAAAAAATCAATGTTTTCCTAGGTAGATATTTTTATTTTTATATACAGCTGAAGAAGGATCTATTCAAGATTAATGCCAAAATACATCAAAAGTAGAACATTAATAATTAAATTGTATATAAAATAAAAGATATTATTGAGTGTGGGGCTCTATTAGAACCCATCTATATGAAACCAAAACAATGGACATTACTGTACAGCAAAGATGAGAATGTAAGGGGCAGGGCAACTAGAACATTGGAAATGAAACAACCAGAAGTAAGAAAAGAAAATGTTGTCATACTGTGAAAAATGTAACGAGTCGTTGCTGAAAAATTTGTATAAAAATGTCGAACTGGGAACCTAATTTGCTGTGTCAACTTTTACTGAAAACACAATAAAAATTTGTTAAAGAAAAAAAAAAAATCTAAGTCATAGAATTTATTTAAGTATTTAAAATACTTCAATCACACACCGTTATACTTTATAAACCCATAAAGGCAATGACGTAGTGGAAGAAACATTACCTCCAGTGACAGGAAATTTTTCATGGTTACTTTTGAACTTCACTTTTAAGACTATAGAGCTTGCCACAACATTGTTTTTATATTTTCCAGATGATTTTTTTCTGTGGTTCGACGTTCCTTGCCCTGTCTGTAATTGAAGTGACGTGCTTTCTGAGTGAAACACCAGGCTGAGAAAAGCGTGGCGGTTACTCTAAAGCCAGCAGGCCTGGGCTCGTGTCCTGTCAACACGCAGCAAGTCTTGTCTACATCCACTGCCTTTGAGTCGATCTGACTTCCAAGGACCCAACAGTGCAGAGTAGAACTGCTTCATAGCATTTATGGGAGCAGACTGCCTCATCTGTCTCCCGCTAAGGGGCTGGTGGATTTGAACCAAGACCTTGTGGTTAGCAGCCCGACACTTAACTCACTGTACCACTAGGACTGTGTCTTGCCTAAGTTGTTGTTAAGTGCTGTCAAGTGGGTCCGGACTCACAGCAAACCATCAACCTTGCAGTCAGCAGTCGAGTGTTTATCCTCCAGGGTCCCACCAGGACTTCGCATCTTGTCTATGTGGTTGTTGTGTTGCTGTTAAGTGCTGTTGAGTCGGTTTCGACTCATAGCAACTCTGTTTCTGAGGACCAGCTAGCTGGTGGGTTTGAACTGCTGACCTTGTGGTTCACAGTCCAGTACTGATCCTACAGCACCACACCAAAGAGTCCATAGCAAGCCCTGAAACACTTCCTCATGTAACACACTAAATGGCCATCAGGAATTCTGGGAAGAGGGAGGTAGTATTTAGTGAAAAATGAAATCGAATTTCAGGATCTCATACCAGGTGCCATATGGAAGTGTGTTCACGAAACACTGTGGATGTTTGGTTTTGTTTTCCTTTTCCTAATTAACCATTTTCACAACCTTTTACCCATTTAATTCGTTAAGTTCTCTTGTATGAGAAGCATCTACTTCAACTGGTGTACCCAGAGAACTGTCCTAGGACAAAACCACAAGAGAGATGCCAGACTATAAAAGCAGGCCCCTGCTCACCTGGGGGCCCCGTCTCCCACCTGTCTTCTCCCCTCTGCTGCGTCCTCACCAGTCCTCCACTGTCCAGCTCCAGTTTCCCATCCTCAAAAATCTCCAGGAGTCACAAACCCAGGGGACCTTTGAACTTCATGGACCCCAGAAAGCCTACGTATGGCCCTTTATTTTGTCTACAGCCTTCACTGGTTATGGAAATGACAACAACCTGCATTACTAGTTACCTTTATCTGCAGCTATCTGAGCTGCACAGGGACACAGGTGACAAGGACATGAGTTACACCCTAAATGCACACTATTCAGATTCTGAGAAACAATGACATCAGTGATGTGCTGCTGAAGATACGGAAGCAGAAGCCGTGACGTCCGACCGACATGGCTTTCTCCGTCACCTCAGGGCAGCCAGCTACTCACTTCCTCCAACAGCCCTGATGGTCCCTGCATGGTTTCCTCAAGCAGCTTGTCCCTAACACCGCCTGCTGGGGGACCTCACGTGGCCTCAGCTCCAGAGACGACGTACAGCCCACTGCTGGCTCAATTCCACAGCGGTGTCTGCTGGTGCCTCCAACATCAAACGCGCGGGTTTCCCCATCTCAGAGAAGAGAAACTCAGACCGGCTTCCCGGTTGCTCAGGTCAAAACCGTCAGCTCTCTCCCTTCAAAATACCCAATATCCCAACTCTGACCACATGGTACCACCTACACTGTCACCATCCTCGCCAAGCTGCCATCCTTTCTCATCATGATCACTGCCAATCGGCTTCTAAAAGTCTCCTTCTGCCCAGCTTTACATGACACAAATGCCAGACTACATCATGACGTAACTGCCAAATTACATCATCGCGTCGCTGCCAAACCACTGGGATCGTGGCCCAGCCAAGCTGACACAGAGCCTTAACCAGCGACCCACAGCGCCTCTGCCTCTCACCTCAGCGGCTGTGACTGCCAGATGTGTTGCCAACGTGTAAGAGCGTCAGAGTAGATTTTTTACTATTGTCGTAAATGCAAAACGACAGCTAATGAGGTGGGTTAACAAATAGCATACCATCTGCTTTACCTCTTTTATTTTGCTCTTATCTGTCTTCCCTACAAGAATGTAAACTGCACAAGGATAGAAATTTCTTTCTGGTTCACACACTGACTTGTTTTGAGCCCTGGTGTGGTGTTGTAGGATAAGCACTAGGCTGCTAACTGCAAAGTCGGTGGTTCAAGCCCACCAACCACTCTTCAGAAACTCTCTACAGGGCCGCTTTGACAGCAAATAACACCACCGCTAACTCCCTAAGAAAATGATGACGTGGTCTGCTTCCGTAAAGGTTTACAGCCTTGGAAACCCTGTGGGGCAGTTCTACTCTGTCCTTGAGGGGGCGCTGTGGGTCAGAAGAACTCCACGGCAACAGGTTTGATAATCTGACATAAAGGAGGGAGCTTCAGAAAGTCAGTGAAGAAATTCCATTCTCTTTGCATTCCATTTTCCGTGCACTTTTTGAAGCCCCCGAGTAGCAGACACTCAGTATTCACTGAATTAGTGCACGAAGCTGGAAGATGAAGAACGATAGGCCGGGTGGTCTCAAACAGCCCATGGAAGATCACAAACGCAGAGCAGGGGTCTGGGTTCAGATCTGCCCTCTTTTTAGCAGTCTCATCTCACCCCATCTGTGAAATGAATACAACTATCTGCTCACGGGACCTCGGGGAACTAAATGAGATAATGTCACAGAGCAAGGCTGACAGCGTCAGAAACTCTTTGTGGGGTCACTCTGGGTCAGAACCAACTCAATGGCAATAAGTTTGGTCTTTTGGTTTCGGGGCAATAACTGAGTGGAGGTAAGAAACTGAAGAGGAGACAGCCCTGGGTGGTGCAGACAACAGGCTCAGCTGCTAACCCAAAGGAAGTGCTTCAGAAGAAAGGCCTGGCCATATTCATGCAAAAACTCAGCCACTGAAGGCACCAAAGGAGCCCACTCCGACATGTATGGGGTTGGCATGAGTAGCTTGACAGCAACTGGATTTGCTTTGACAGAGAGAAGGGACAAACTGGGATGGAATGAGATTTCCCTCCAACAGAGTCTCTGCGGGTGTTGCTGGTATCGGTGAAGAGCACGCCCATCTGTCTGTCCAGCCAGGCTTCATGTCTATCACCAGCCGTGTAAGTAAGTGTTACTTTGGACACACGTCCTGAACCTCGACAACTCCACAATCATCACCACCCTGCAGCCTCAATTATAACTAGTTTAACAAATATCCTCGGAACCAAGCAATACAAAACTGACTAGATACATTTGCATGGTGATTGAAGGATCCCTGGTAGGACAGCGGTTAAGCGCTCAGCTGCCAGCGGAAAGGTTGGCGGTTTGAATTCACCTAGCGACTCTGTGGGACCTAGAACTTGCGGACTGCTCCTACAAGGGGTCTGGGCTCAGAAACCTCTGAGGCAGTTCTCACCTGTTCTATGGGCCTCAGAGTCAGACGCCACTGACAGCACACAACAACAACAACATCATATCATTACTATGTCACATTGTCTCTTACACGCTGTAAATCCTAAAGAATTCAACACAGCACAACGCAAGTTTACCAAAACCCAAGGAAAGCCGTTTCACCCCTTCATCTTGCAGGAAAGACAGGATGGAAGATCACCAGAAATGTGAACTTTCATCCCGTCTCATCCAAATTCTCACCACTGGCACATCTGGATAGATTGAGCACAAAAACTGATCGAGTTCATCTGTAAATAATTGTAACTAGCGTCAAACGAAAATGTAACTATCAATTTATCTTCCACATGTACATAAAATGCCTTGGTTGGACAGAATATATATGTATATATTACCTCAATTTAAGAATCACGCCCATCGAAAAATGTAGACAATCCAGAATATGGGTCTCTGAGAATATTACAGATAGAACACTGATTGACCCAAGTCAAACCACGGCCATCTAGTCAGTTTCAACTCACAGTGACCCTACAGGAAGGACAAGGTAGAACTGGGCCGGAGGGTTTCCAAACCTGTCACTCTTTACAGGCGCAGACAGCCTCATCTTTATCCCTCACAGTGGCTGGTGGATTTGAACCACCAACCTTGCTGTGAGCAGAAGTTTTGTTGCATAAAAATCTACTTTTATCCTTAAAAGTTGGACATGCCGGCTTACCTGGAGTTTTGGCTATAGTTCCTTGGAGAGCTCTGTGGGAAAAGGTGGGATAGCCCACTAACTTGGCCAGCAGGTCTCTGTGTCTGAGCAGTTCCTCTAAACAGTTCAACTGTCCAGCATTGGGATAAAGGAAAATTTTATAAGCAGCTTCTCGCACCTATATATGAAAAGTAAATGGTACAAGATATAAATATACCATGACATAACACTCCACGCAACCATGTTGTTGTTAGGTGCCGATGAACTGCTTCCGACTCATAGTGACCCCATGTACAACAGGACACAACACCGCCTGGTCTGCACCCTCCTCACAATTGTTACCCTGGAGTCCACTGTTGCGGCCACTGTGTCAGTCCATCTCATTGGGGTCTTCTTCTTTTACAGTGACCCTCCACTCTACCAAGCATGGTGTCCTTCTCCAGGGACTGGTCCCTCCTGATAATATGTCCAAAGTATGAGAGACAAAATCTTACCACCCTGGCTTCTGAGAAGCATTCTTGCTGTAATTCTACTTCTTTTAACACAAATTTGTTTGTTTGTTTTGGGTAGTCTAGGGTACTTTCAACATTCTTTTCTAACACTGTAATTCAAATTCTTCTACAATCTTCTTTATTCATTGTCCAACTTCGCATGCATACGGGGCTAGTGAAAATACCATGGTCAGGCACATCTAAGTCCTCAAACCGATTGTCTTTGCCCTTGACCACATTAGAGAGGACTCGGGTAGCAGATCTGCCTAATAAAATACATTGCTTCATTTCTCAACTCCTGCCTCCAGGAGTGTTCATTGCAGATCCACGCAACAAAAGTGCAGGCCAACTCGCCACTTCATCTGCGGAGGACCACTGCTTTAAAAACGAAGTCATAGTTTAAACAAAGTGACTCAAGCTTCTGGAGTCAGCAAACAGTGCAGGCTACAACAGCATGCTGTTACGGGGAAAGGCAGGGCAAAATCTCTGAATCATGGTGTTGGCGAAGAACACGGACTCTACCATGAACTGCCAGAAGGGCAAGCAAATCGGACTTGGAGGAAGGACAGACTGAGTGCTCGTTACAAGCCAGAATGGCGACACTTGGGTCTCTCGTTCTTTGGATATGTCATAAGGGAGGGCCAGTCCCAGGAGAAGAACATCGTGTTCGGTAAAGTAAGGGGTCAGAGAAATAGAAGAAGACCCTCAACAAGATGGACCAACACAGTGGCTGCACCAGTGGGCTCAATCTTAACCACTGTGAGTACGGCGCAGGACCAGGTACTGCTGTGTTATGTTGTATATAAAGTCGCTGTGAGTCGGAACTCACTAGATGGCACCTAACAACAGAACAGGGGAGCATGGTGGCTCTGTAGGCTAAACACTGGACTGCGAACCGCTAGGTCAGCGGTTCAAGCCCACCAGTTGCTCTGTGGAAGACAGATGAGGCTTTCTGCTCCTACAAAGATTCACAGCCTTGGACGCCCCATACAGGGTCGCTGTGAGTCAGAACCGACTCAACAGCACTTAACAACAACTGGACAATATCTTACCCAGAGCATTCGTCTCTGTACAATCACATACTTGTTAAAAATGTGCGTAATCTACAATGTTGGTCATTGTCGTTGTTAAGTTAAACATGGGGCTGCTAACCACAAGGTCCGCAGATTTCAAATGAACTGTTTAAAAGACAAGACAGCATTTCCGGAATTAACAAACCACACAGGTAAAAATTTTAGTCCTGGTGGGGCACTGTAAATTAAACACTGGACTGCTAACTGCAAGGTTGCTGGTTCAAAGCCACTAGTCATTCCTCAGAAATCCTAAACAGAGTGGCTATGAGTCGGAACCAACTCAACAGCACTTAACAACAAGAAGGAACACTACGGTACTTCTAAGGGTGTTACGAGTTTACACCAAGAAATACGACCACACCAGCGATGGGGCAGAGACTGCAGAGAGAAGGAAGCATGTACCATGTCGTCTGGTGCCTCGGCCTGCAGACCATCAACGATGACACAGTTGCCATCCACAGGGAAGTGGCGGCAGATGTGCTCTGGCAGGAGATGCCCGCCGATCTTATTTGGGATGTTGGTTCCCATCAGAAATGTGCTGCTCAGATCCAAGATTTTCACATTCAGGTCCACAGCTTGTTTACGCTGCAAATTAAAATTAGGATTTCACAATGAGCAGACAACCTAGGAAGTGGGCTGATCAACACCTGTGTTCTGTTGAAAGTTGTTGCAATTTAATAACATTTTAAAGAAAACCAAGTTTAAATATAAATGTAATATAATATTAAATATGGTTTTAAGCTGTGTTGTGTGCAACAGGCTTCTGAGGCTGTAAATCTTTATGGGAGCAGAAAGCTCCATCTTTCTCCTGTAGAGCAGCTGGTGGGCCCGAACCACTGACCCCGTGGTTAGTAGGCCAACACATAACCTGGTAAAACACCAGCGCCCCTTATATTTTTGTATGCTAACTGTCTAATATCTAACCCACTGCATCAATTCCAACTTATCGGGACTCCGTACAGCAGACACAACTGTCCCATAGGACTTTCAAGGCTGTAAATCATTATGAAAGCAGTCTTGTTTTTCTCCTGCAAAACAGTTGATGGCTTTGAACCATCAGCCTTCTAGTTAGCAGATGAGTGCTTAACAACTGTGTCACCAGGACCCCTATAACATGGGGGAAAGAACTTCAAAATTTCATGGATAAATCCCATTATCTTCTAATTACATTTCCACGAACTGTTTGAAGCGCCCTCGTATATCGTCCATAGGATCAGCACTGGAATGCAAACCACAAGGTCAGCCGTTCAGACCTACCAGCCGTTCCTCAGAAACTCTAACAGGGTCACCATGATTGGAATTGACTCCACAGCGCTTACCAATAACAAAAAATAATATATTAATGCTATGTTTGACAAACACTTAACATCCTGACAAATGAATTTTCCTGTGATCGTAGAGTGTCTCCATGCTTTGATTTCATAGAACTTTTGGAGTTTCATTTTTTGTCTGGGTTACACAACCTCTCTTTGAAATTAACCCAAGTGTCAAGTCTAGGTTTGAAGGGCAGAGGGAGAGGGAAGAATTAATCGATTCGGCACCAACTGCAGGGCACATCTAGAAGGGGGTGGAACGCTGGACAAGTTGTTACGGATCGAGGAAGGTGTGGTGCTGTGAGGAACCAAACTGGAGCGTGCCGGCAGGAGCAGTCGGTTTGGGACCATTTTTAAACACTTGGGGTGATCCTTTCAATAAAGGACATTTTCCTGAGGAAGTTGTGTGTCATAAAGGGTGCCCCATGGTTGTCACTGCCCACAGAGGGCATCGCAGATATGGGCTGTACGACAGGGTCCAGAGTGAACAGACAGTCACTCCTCCACACAAAGCTCGTTTCTCAGCAACCGAAACACATGCACGTTAAGAACTTGTCCCACGTTATAACCTCTTCTTCCCTCTTCCTGTCCTACAAAGCCAGACTTGGACAGTTGAGTGTATACCAATCTGCCCTTCAAACACTTAGTGTGTTCATCTAAACACACATCTGATGTTTTACACTGAATACATCCATTTCTCTGATTCCCTTAACTAAGGAAATACGGAAGGGGTCTGACTCTAACAATAATTATGGAGTCCTGGTATGGCACTATAGGACAGAGCACTGGGCCTCAAGGTCGCTTTGAACCACAACATCGATGGTTTAGACGCACCTCAGAAACCGACTCGATGGCACTTAACAACAATATTGTTAAGGAGCCTTGGTGATGCAGTGGGTTAAACATGGGGCTGCTAACCACAAGGTCCGCAGTTTAAACCCAGTAGAGAGAGAGAGATGAAGCAGTGTGCTTCTGTAAAGATTTACAGTCTCGGAAACCGTAGGCAGCAGTCCTAGCTCTGTCCTATTGAGTTGTAACTGATGAGATTGCAGTGGGCTCGGGATGTAAATGCATGCTTGACAAAAGTTCTGGAAAAAATTAAGTATACAGTTGTTGTTGTTAAGTACCATGGAGTCAGTTCTGACTCACAGTGACCCTGCACAGGGTTTCCGAGGCTGGAAATCTTTATGGGAGCAGAGAACCTCATCTTTCTCCCGTGGTAGTTTCAGCTGGTAGGTTTGAACTGCTGACCTAGAGGTTGGCAGCCCGACTCATAACCACTACGCTACCAGAGTACTAAACAAGAATTTTTCAGTAAAGAAAATGCAAATTTCACAGGAAAACTAAGGCGCTCGAACACTTCACTGTCTAATCTAGTTCAGGATTTCTCTCCCGCTGCTTGGTTTCTGACATGGCCATTTATCGCCACCTAATGGTTACCAGTGGAATAGCAAAAGAGATGTAGTTAGGTGCCATCAAAGTGGTTCTGTCTCACAGTGTGGCACTGTGGGTTAAGGAGCCGGACTGCAAAGTCAGTTTGAATTGCAAGGTTGGCGGGTCAAGCTCACCAGCTGCTCCTCGGAAACCTTACACAGCATCACTATGGGTCGGAATTGACTCAAAAGCACTTCACAACAACAAGCTTGTGGTCTGGTGCTTATTCATCCTACAGCGCCACACCAGGATGCCGAGATGATAACATAAAATGAAAGATGACAGATAACTGGGAATTTATACAGCATTTCCAAAACGTTTCCCCAAAGCTCTAACAGTCCATTTTTACTTCTAACAACCCCATGCGACTGAGTGGAACTGTCCCATAGGAGGCTCTAGACAGTGATCTGTACAGAAGCTGATCACCGGAACTTTCTACCGCAGAGCTACTGGGCATCACTCGGTTAGCAGGCAAGCCATTAACAGGCGGACACTAAAGCCTGTGCTATGTGCTACGTGTGTGTTCGTATATATATATAAACCTATACACGGACTCCTGGTGTGGTGCTGTAGGATCAGCACTGAAACCACAAGGTCAGCAGTTCAAACCCATCAGCTATTCCTTGGAAACACTATACAAGGTCACTATGAGTCGGTACTGACTCGACAGCACTTAACAACAAAATACAAAATTAATGATTTCAAAGATGTATCATCTGATCAAACACTCAGAAAAATAAAAACGGGTTTATTTCCTGACTCTTTCAGTGATCTGCTAGGCGAGACTTATCATTTCACTGAGATACTGAAACACACAAAAACTCCATGAAACTGAACAATTTATTCATTAAATGATTCCTTAAACACATGCTCCCATTCATTTTAAATTGGTCAACAATAAAATAAAAATTAAATAAGAAATAAACTGGAAAGATAATACAGGATTTTCGGGTTTGTATATGATGCTAGTGGTTTTATTTTAGGGTCTCTTTTGAAAATTATAATGTCTTTCTTCTGTCCGGTCTGATTGGAACATCTTTGGGAGCAAATCTGAGAGGGCTTCAAGAGGCTCATGGTAACACAGAAATGAAAAGATCATGGAGTTTTTCCACCAACTTTCTGAGGCCCCCTGGTATGGACGTGAAGAAGAGATGGGAAGGCAGTAGGTTTATTTGACTGGTACCTCTAAGATTGTGGATTACTTGCTAGGAAGAGAGCAGCTAGACTGTGTTAGATGAAGCAGAAATGTCTACGCTGGTGAACTTGAACGCAGATTACATTTCAGCAAGGTTTCCAAAACAACTTTCAGGAGAATTACGAAAAATAACACAATTATTCACAGACACTCCCAACTAGCAACCTTCCTCCTAAAGACATCAAAAGGGATTAATGTCAGCCATAGTTCGTTTGAGTCATCACACATTCATCCAGTAATTCATTGCGTCCCAAACGGATACTATATTAACAAAATAATCCATGTTCTCTGCTCATCTTACGTCTCTAAATTTAGATAACTTATTGATGTTGTTAAGTGCTGCTAAGTCAGTTCAGACTCACAGAAACCCTGTACAGAGTTTCCGAGGCTGGAAATCTTTGCGGGAGCAGAAACTCTCTTCTTTCTCCAGAGAAGCGGCTGGTTAACTCACACTGCCAATCTTGTTGCTGTCCAGTACTTATCAGAAAAAGCTACTGCACTCCCAAATTTAGTTAAGAGACATAAAAATAGAATAACCACCACCTCACTAAAAGGCAGTGAAAGGTAAATGCCAGAAAAGTGCAAGAAATAAAACATGAGTCCGGATGAAAGCAAAATCCCACCGGGGAGGACCACGCAATGCCTCACATACAACAGGTTCTGAGGAGGAAGCCTTAGCAGGGGCTCAGGCAGACACACATGCGAAACGTGGTGAGCCAGGACCGCAGATGTGGGAGGGCGTGTGTTTAACAACTTGAGCACTGGGCCCACACGAGCAAACAGAAACAGAGGCCACTGGGAAAGCCTAGCCTGTGTGTCCTCGGTCACACATTAACAAGCTATTCATACTCCTAAGTAGGAAATGGGAAGTCATAGAAAGGTCCTGGGCAGGAGAGAGTAAGTGGTGTTTTCCCACGCAGGCTCGGCTGACAGGGCAGGCTGTGTGTATGCCCGGCGGGGCCGTGTAATAAATGCCTCCATGACTTTCGCTGTGGCTGTGGGTAAACCACAAATCCTGCAGGATCCTGGGTAGTGGCCTCTTCTCAGCACTGACATGCGTGTCTGACGACACAGGGATGCTTTTCATAGCACACGCTCAGCGGACTTTAATTATAATGATTGCCAGGAAGACCACAGCCCTGAAGACCTAAGGGGCTTTAGAAAACACACAGTCATGCAATGCACAGTACAGATACAAACTACACAGCCAAATGTTAGGCAGACAAGAGAAGTCAAAACATAACATGACGGAAGGGTTACCTTTTCTTTATCTAGGTGTATTCCACTGATTTCAAAATCAAACATAAAGAGTTCAGCCACTCGCCTATTAAAAAAAAAAAAAGTCTCAGGTTAGTTGTTGTTGTTGTGAAGTGCTGTCGAGTCGGTTCTGACCCATAGCGACCCTGTATAGGGTTTCTGAGAAGCAGCTGGCCAGCTTGAACTGCTGATTTTGCAGTTTAAACGGCTTTGCAGTTCAATGCATTAACCCACCGCGCCTGGGAAGAATAATTAGGAACAAAACTCAGGTTTTTGTTAGACGAATCGGTCTTACTGTATCAAAGTCAGATGCTTCAACATACACACAATGTCGTTGTATCTAGAATTCAAGTGTAACATCATACAAACTAGGAGAACATGCCGCTGACTGATAAGGTTTGTCAGTCATCACATAGTTGACTGAGTACCAGATTCATCACATCTAACAGGACAATAAGTTTTCAGTTGAAACTAAAGCATCACAAGGATTCCAGTGAATCCACTTTCCTCTAGAGAAGCTGGACATGTTCCAACAATCAGCCGCCTCTCCTTCAGCAGGATTTACTGCTTACTATATGCTCTGGCTGTTAGATACCATCGAGTTGGTTCCGACTCACAGCGACCCTATGAACAACAAACTGAAACACGGCATGGGCCTGCACCATCCTCACAGTTGCTGTGATGCCGGAACCCGCTGTTGGATGCACTGTGTCAATCCCCAATAGCTCAGCTGTTATTAAATGCCATCGACTCGGTTCCTACTCATAGCAACCCTGTGTAGGGTTTCTGGGAAATGGTTGGTGGATTTGAACTGCTGACCTTTGGAGTTCAAACTGACTTTGCAGTCCAGCGTATTAATTCACAGCGCACGCCAGGATTCCAATAGTTCAGTAGACAGTAGCTATGTGTTTGGCGATGAGGCAACCAACCAAATTCACTACCTGTTTCCTTTCCTAAGGAGGGCTGGTGTGGCGCAAGGTTGACAGTTCAAACCCTCCAGATGCTCCATGGGAGAATGATGACATTATCTGCTCCTGTAACAATTTACAACCTCAGAAACTCTAAGGAGCAGCTGGGTCACTCTGAGTCACTCTGCCCACCACCCTCATCCAGGTCCTGACCCACAGCATTCATCCTGACAGGTCGTTGTACCTCCAGTCACAGTGTGACTTTCTTGGCACCCAAAATGTGCCACGAACTCCCAGGTGAGGTTTCTGACCAGGGTTTTCCACTGCCAACCAAATTGACAGTATTTGTCGTGTGCACTGGGAGACTTGAGCTAAGAAACACGTATGTTTGCGGGATGAGGAGGGAAGATGTTTTCGGGATGTGCTGAGGGCCTCTCATGGAAGGTCCCGTATGAGGCCAGAGCCCTACAGACTATGTGGCATGAACACTTTGCTAGTATTTAATATAAAAAGCAACCCACCACCCACTGTTGTTGAATTGATGCCGACCACAGATAGAGTAGAACAGCTCCACAGAGCACAGCCGTTGCCAAAATTGTCAATATTTATGGAACAGCCAGCCTTGTCTTCCTCCCTCCCTCAGAATAGCTGCTGGGTTTGAACTGTGGTTAAGAGCTCAATGTTTAATTCACTGCACCACTAGGGGTCCTTATGATAAACAAAACCAAAACGAAACCAAGCCCACCGTCGATGACTGAGAACAACCCTGCCGAGGGTTCCTGAGGCTATAAATCCTTACGGGAGCACACAGCCTTGTCTTTCTCCTGTGGGGCAGCTGTGGGTTCAAGTACCAGACCCTGCAGTTAGTAACCCCCAAATGCTTAGCCCACTGTGCCACCAGGACTCCTTTCCAGTAAACCAAGAGGGAAAACAAGGAGAGTTTCAATCCATGTTCACTCAGTCTGTGTGTGTGCTGCCGAACACAAAACACAATTACAATTTGCTTTTCATGTGGGAACTCGCTTCTTCATTCGTGGAGGGCAGAGCTGTGAAAAGTCACCACAGAAACCATCTATTTCAACTCCGTCCAAACAGCAAGCATGAAAACATAAAACAGTTTCTCCTTGGACAATTTTCCAAAGGCCTCCTATGCAAGAATGTCTCCCGAGTCCCTTCCAGCTCAGAGCGGAGACTTGGAATTAGTCAGCTCTTTGATGCCGTGCTGGAAGCAGAAATTCTTGGCTAATGAGAATTTTCTTTCTTTCCTTTTCATCTTGCTTCATGCTTGGAACTAATTTCAAATATATCACTTCTTTCTGTCAGCAATTTAAAATTGAAAAGAAAAGAAGAGAAAAAAAACCTGCTTTTTTCTGGAATGAAAGCAAACCAAATATTTGATCTCCTCTCTGCGTTTTTAACATGGAATCTTGCTGGTGATTGTGCCAAACACACCTCACCTGGAACAGCTAGAATTCCTTTAATTCCTTCAAAAACTTAAGAGAATTCAATAGGCTACATTAAGATTCTAGCTATTTACCTTCTTAGATAAATCATGTAAAGTGTCATTCAGGCCCCTAAACTGCCCTCATCGGCTTGACGTCATTTGATCTCCTTCCCTGAGCCATCAAACTCAAGACCCTCCAGTTCTTTCTCAAACAAAGGAGTCTCCTGTTTATCTCAGTAAGAGGAAGAAAGGTAACATGGCTTGATAAACCGGGGTTGGGAATTTTTTACTGAAGTTCAGAACACGACAGGTTTTGCTTAACATGGTTCCACTGTAGAAGTGTATGAACAAAAATGAAAATTCACTAGTCCTACCAGAATCCAAACACGCACTGCCACAGAGGTGATTAAAACTCAAAGCGACTAATTCCACCACCCAAAGATAATGACTGCTAAAATTCAAGTCATTCCATCCAGTGTACGGTTTTTAAAATTGTGAACTGACTGGGTGAAGGTTTAGAGAGCAGATCAATTTTCCACTCAACAATCCACACACACTTAGTTCCATCTCATTGGACGTAGTTCCCGCAGGGAACCTCCGTCTTCCCACTTCCTCCCCGGGGTTTCCTGTTTTCACTCCTCCTCCTTTCCTCACCCTTCTGAACCTTGTCCCTGGGTTAACACTGCCCTTTTGATCTCAAATGATTGATTAGACCTCCCTAGTATTACTATTCCCCTTACGTTGTTGTTGTTTTTAAGTACTGTGGAGTCGTTTTCGACTCATAGTGACCCTGTATGGGGTTTCCAAGGCTGTAAATCTTTTCAGGAGCAGAAAGCCTCATCTTTCTCCCATAGAGTGGCTGGTAGTTTCGAACTGCCGACCTTGAGGTTGGTAGCCTGATTCTTAACCCCTATTGAACCACAGGAGTGAGTTCATTTCTAGAGCTGATGGATGACTAAGAACCACACTCGGGGGTACTACCCGTCTCTCTCCAATCTACCTCCACTGTTAAATGGCGGACCCTGTGTGAAGAGAAACTCAATGGGACAGTCTTGCTCTTCCGGGTCTCACAAGTTTTCAGCCTTTGTCATGGTGCCTTCTCATCACTTCCCTATTGCTCGTGGAAAGTATCTGAGTGTTCCTTCTCTGGCAGGTTTCTGCCGACTTTCACAGGTTTTACTATTGTTTTTTTCCTACAATAATTGAGACCAGTCTACGAACGCTTCTGTAACTTACTTTTTCTTGTAAATTGGTATCGCAGGCATCAAAGAGTTCTCTGTATCTTTAAATATTCTTCAAAAACATGATTAATGCTTTATTATATTCACCCATATGAACTAAAACTTTTCAATTTTCCCATTCTTGTAAACCACATTATGATTAAAAAGTCTTGAATATACGTATCTTTATCTGTATTTGTTTTCTTGGGATAAACACCCAGAAAGGAAATTGATCAAAAAGTATGTCCACTGATACATACAAGGGGGTTTCAAAAAGTTTGTGGAAATTTTCCAGTATTTTTCAGTTCCTTTTTTCCACAAACTTTCTGAAGCCCCTTCTTATTCAAAAATTGTCCTCTATAAACGTTTATCAATTTATAGTTAAGCAGAGCAGTTTACCACCATTCGTCTGTCAGTTTGTTGTACTGTGGTGGCTTGTGAGTTGCTGTGATTCTGAAAGCTATGCCACTGGTATTTTAAGTATAGCAGGTTCACCCACGGTGGACAGGTTTCAGATGAGCTTCCAGATGAAGACAGACTAGGAAGGAGTGACAAACTACTTCCTAATATTTAGTCACTGAAAACCTTATGGACAGCAGACAAACAGTTAGATACAGTGCCAGAAACAGAAACAGCTAAAATCTTATATTGACAGAGAACTTCCAGAGGTTCAAGCCGGATTCAGAAAAGGCCGTGGAATGAGGGATATCATTGTTGATGTCTGATGGATCTTGGCTGAAAGCAGAGAATATCAGAAAGATGTTTACCTGTGCTTTACTGACTACACAAAGGCTTTCAATTGTGTGGATCATGACAAGTTATGGAAACCACTGCAAAGTATGAGTATTCTGGAACACTTAATTGTGCTCATGAGGAATCTGTACCTGGACCAAGAGGCAGTTATTCAAACAGAACATGGGAACCCTGAATGGTTTAAAATTAATAAAGGTGTGAGACAAGGTTGTATTCTTTCACCATACTTATTCAACCTGTATGCTGAGCAAATCATCCGAGAAGCTGGGTTCTATGAAGAAAAACATGGCATCAGAATTGGAGCAAGATTCACTAACAACCTGTGATATGCAGATGATACAACCTTGCTTGCTGAAAGTGAAGAGGACTTAAAATACTTATTGATGAAGATCAAAGATCACAGCCTTTGGTATGGGTTGCACCTCAATGTAAAAACAAAAATCCTCACAACTGGGCCAAAAACCAGCATTCTTATCAATGGAGAGAAAACTGAAGTTGTCAAAGGACTTCATTCTTCTTGGATCAACTATCAACACTCATGGAAGCAGCAGTCAAGAAATCAAATAGAATTAGGTAAATCTGCTGCACAAGACCTTTTTGGGGTGTTGAAGAGCAAAGATGTCAGCTTGAGGACTAAGGTGCGCCTGGCCCAAGCCATGGTATTTTCAATAACCTCATATGCATGTAAAAGCTGGACAGTGAATAAGGAAGACCGTAGAAGAATTGATGCTCTTGGGTTATGGTGTTAGAGGAGAATACTAAAAGTGTCATGGGCTGCCAAAAGAACCAATAGATCTGTGTTGGAAGAATTGCAGCCAGAGTGCTCCTAGGAGGCCAGGATGGCCAAACTTCGTCCCTCATACTTCGGGCACATTGTCAGAAGGGACCAATCGCTGGAGAAGGATATCATGTTTGGTAAGGTGGAGCATTAGAAAAAGAGAGGAAGAGCCCCAGCGAGATGGACTGGCAAAGTGCCAGCATCAATGGGCTCAAGTGTGGCAACAATTGTGAGGTTGGCCAAGGACTGGGCAGTGTTTCGTTCTGTTTTGCATGGGGTCGCCATGAGTCGATACTGATTCAGCACCTAACAACAACAATAAGAGAGGTGTAGTGCTGTGGGCTAATGCGTCAGACTGCAAAATCATTTGAACTGAAAGATTGGGGGTTCAAGCTCACTAGCTGCTCCTGAGAAACCCTATATACAGGGTCGCTATGGGTTGGAACTGGCTTGACAGCACTTAACAACAACAACTTTTTAACTGTAAAGTAAAATATAATTTTTATGTATAATGGCCATTTGTTAGTCCTTATTTTGCAAAGTGAATGTCACAAAAAAACAAAAAACAAAAAACCCTTAGCTCCCATTTTCAATAAGGATTTTCACTTTGTCTTTTCAGGGTAATTTGGGAGCCCTCTCAACAAAGTAAATACACACAGCCTTTGACATGTAAATAACCTTCTGTCCCACTGTTATACTCTGGTGCCAGATGGGGAGGAGTTTTGCCATGTTTGCAAGTTTATATACTTAAATCCTTTGCTTTCATGGTGTCTATCTTGGTATCCACATCCCAACACTAATCAAGACTTGATTTCCTTTTTTTTTTTTTTTTAACGTCTAAATCTTTAATCAATCTGCTTTTTTCCCAAAATAGTTACTTACCGGTCTAACACCATTTTACTGAATACCCAATTCTTTCCCTACAGAAAAAGACACGTTTATCTCTAAGTACCATACCACAACCAAACCTACTGCCATCGGGTCCATGCCATCTCAGAAAAATCCCCCAGAACAGAGAAGATCTGCTCCCTAGGAAGCCTCATCTGCCTCCCAAGGAGCGGCTGGTGCGTTTGAACTGCTGACCTTGCAGTTAGCAGCCCAACACTTACACAACTATGCCACTAGCCCCTAAGCACAGTGTTACAAACATTTGTGTCTATGCCTGAACTTTCTCTGTTCGTTCATTGATCTGATGATTCAGACATAAATGCAGTGTTTGTGTAATGTGTTTTATTATCTGGTACAAGTCCCTTTTTAGCTTTTCTGGCTTTTTCTTCTTAGTTTTGCATGTTGTTGTTGTTAAGTCGATTCCAACTCACAGCGACGCTGTATAGGGTTTCCAAGGAGCTGCTGGTGGGTTTGAACAGCCGACCTCACGGTGTGCAGTCCAAGCCTGATCCTACAGCGCCACACGAGGAGTCCGATCTTTTATAACCACTCACAGTTACTTCACACCCATTTTGTTAAGTAGTTGTTGCTGTTCAGTGCCATCAGTTGGTTGTGACTCATAGCGAACCTGTATAGAGTTTCTAAGGAGTGGCTGGTGAGTTTGAACCAACCTAGAGGTCAGTGCAAAAAAAAATCTTACGATACCGATTGGGTCGCATCAAATTTACAGACCGGTAGGAAACTATTGGGCTTCCCTACTGGTGTGGCACTGTGGGATTAGCACTGGACTGCTAACTGTAAGGTTGGCAGTTCAAACCCTCCAGCCACTCCTGGGAAACCCTATACAGGGTCGTATGAGTCAGGACTGACTCGACAGCACGTAACAGCACCACCAACCTAAGGGTAGAGCCTGTATCTCCCTGTGTAGAGGCTGCGCTTCACATTCACATAAGCAGGTATATGTGTACATGGGTGTACACAGGTGTGCATGCGTGTGCATAAAGGCTGCGCCATGCACTCTGG
The DNA here is from genome assembly GCF_000296735.1 of Chrysochloris asiatica. Lineage (NCBI taxonomy): Eukaryota > Metazoa > Chordata > Mammalia > Afrosoricida > Chrysochloridae > Chrysochloris > Chrysochloris asiatica. Next base: position 7,300,543 of record NW_006408523.1, on the reverse strand, counting down.
GCCTCCCTGAGGTTACCCCAGTGTATGTACATCACAGCTTTTCTTTACTGTCGTGGATTCTCCCCACTGTGCTTTCTGAAGAGTGTGTTTGTTATACTTGCTGCATTCACGGAAGCTCTTGTTTTTCTGTGTATCTAAAATATTTTATTTTAAAATTTCAGAGTAAAGACCAAATAACTTGTTTTATTTCATTTCGTGTTAAAACTGTAGTTTGGGTGAAAGTGTACAGAGCAAATTAGCATTCCATGCAACAATGATTTGTACATACTTTGCTTTGTGACCTGGGCTACCCGCACCCTCCTCCCCAAAATGTACCTGTGCTCTTCCCGCATCCCCCCTAGGACCCTGTCTCCGCTGCTCCTTCTTTCTAACGCCTTCCTACTTTCTGGGTTTGGAGGTAAATGTTGCTCTTTTGGTCTCATATGGCTAACTGTACTACAGACTATATTTCTGCCTGGAATTACTGTTCATTTTATAGGCCTGTCTAGAGTCCTGGTGTGGTGCTGTGGGTTAATGCGCAGGACTGCAAAGTCTATCTGAACCACTAGGTCGGTGCTTCAAGCTTACCAACTGCTCCTCGGAACCACTATACAGGGTCATTCTCTATGGGTCAGAACCAAGTTGACGGCACTTAACGACAACAACAACTGTTCAGCTTAAAGTCTGATCCCCAGGGGCTGATTCCGTCCCAGGCTTCAAGAATGTCTAAGGGCCACAGCCTTGGGGGTTCCATTAAAAACTCTGAATGGTTTTAGGAAAAATCCCAGTTAAGTGGGTGTTTCTCCATAGCTGACCTCAGACACTCTGTACACTAAAATTCTCCAAGGCAGGGAATGTGTAAGATTTCCAAATGGGCCCTTTCCAGGAATACTTCTGAATATTGCACAGAAGTAGTATTTCAAGGAATGAAACTGGGGAGCTACTGAGATGGAGTTCTACCCCCAACCCAGTGGCACCAAGTCAATTCCAGCTCACAGCAACCCTACCAGCCGAGGCCGAACTGCACCATGAGGTTACAGGTGGGTAGATCTTAGGGGACCACACCGCACATCTTCCTTCACAGGAGTGGCCATTGGGTTGGAAGCGCCGACCTGTCTCTTAGCAGCCGAGGAGTTAACCATCGTTCCACCAGGGCGCCTTGTAAAATGGACTCAGACCCCAAAAACCAAACCTAGCAACCCTACAGGACAGAGGAGGGCCACTCCACGGGGTGTCCACTGCGGTCGTCTTCACAGAAGCACATGGCCACATCCCTCTCTCATAGAGCGGCTGGTGGGTTCAAACCACCACCCTTTTGGTTAGCAGATGAGCACTTCAGCTACGGCGCCACAAAGGTTCATGGATGGAGGTTTACTCTAGCTGAATCCATTAACTTGTCCTGACAGTACAATTTGCTGCATCTGTAATTCTTTTTGTTTGGAGCCATTGTCCTATTCTCTAACGCATGTGCAGTTCTAAGATTCGGTTCCTTCTGGGACCATGTGACTCACCAGCACTTCAAGGTATGGCCACGCTGCCCTCCCTTTCACAATACTGAGATTCGACCTCGCTCACTTTTCTAGGTCTATTTTAGGACTGTGTTGTTATTTAGAAATTCCTACTGGCATTTTTAGTAACATCCAGACATCTGGCACGCACACCATGCCTACAAGTCCTCGGTATCTAAAGCAAGCTGCCATCCCACTGAGTTTCCATGCATTAAATACGGAAAAGTCTACCGTTACTAAGGTTAGGTTGTAAGTAACTTTACTATTCTTAGCAATTTTTGTTACTCTTAACTTAAATTCAGTATTACTAAAAAACAAATCCGATGTTACTGAGTCGATTCTGATTCACGGTGACCGTGATAGGGTTTCTGAGACTGTCCGTCGTAACCGGAGCACACAGCCTCATGTTTCTCCCGAGGAGCGGCTGCAGGGTTTGAACCACTAACTTTGCAGTCAGCAGTCCACACCCCCGCCTAAGTCTGGCACAACTAGTAGGCATCTGACTTTTCCTTGCTCTCCTCAGACAGGCAACATAATGCTCAAGTCTGAAAATGGTAATGAAAGCCCACTCTTCGGAGAACACAGCACCCACGCTGGTGTCTGTATGCCAGGCCCTCAAAGACTATCTACGATGGCACTCATGTGTCATGTGAATGAAGAACCCACTCCGTGGAGTCCATTTTGACTCAGAGACGCCGGACAGGACAGGACAGGACAGGACAGGACTGCAAAGTAGGGTTTCCGAGACAAAATCATTCGCAGGAGGGAACAGACAGCCTTGTCTTTCTCTCACAGAGCAGCTGGTGGGTTTGAACTGCAGATCTTGTGATTAGGCCTTGTAGCAGCCTAATGCTTAAGCCACAGTGCCACCAGGGTTCCTTTGTTACACTAAGAACAAGATTCTGTTATCAACTAAGACGCCCTGGTGATACAGTACTTAAGGGCCCAGCTGGTAACCGAAAGGTCAATGGTCCAACAGCCATTCTGTGGAAGGAAGACACAGCAGTCTGCTTCTGTAAACAGTTTTTAAAAAAATATCAAATCTACTATCCTTGAGTGGATTTCAGTTCACGGCAACCCCACAGGGTTTCCAGGCCTTTACACCTTTACACACATGGACTGCCACACACACAAACACACCCCACAGACCAGCTACTAGGTGGAATCCTCTGACATTTTAGTTAACAGTCAGACACTTTAAACACGGGGCAACCAGAGCCCCTTCCGTACGTAAGACATCAGCTTGGAAAAAAAATAAATAAATAAAGTTGGTTCCGACTCATAGCAACCCTCTATAGAGTTTCCAGCTGGTGGTTTTGAACTGCAAACTTTAGGATTCAAACCAATCACGTGGTCCTGTGCTTATCCTATAGCACCACACTAGGACTCCGGCTTAGAAATTGTTGTTGTTAGATTCCATCGAGATAGTACTGACTAATAGTGACCTTATGCACAATAGAAGGAAACACAGCCTCACAATCGTTACTACGCTTGAATCCACTGCTGCTGCCACTGTGCCACTCCACCTCGTTAGGGGGCTTCCTCTTTTTCACTGACCCAAGCATAATGTCCTGCACCAGGGACTGGTCCCTCCTGGTAATATGTCTGAAGTATGAGAGACAAAGTCTGACTATCCCAGCTTCTAAGGAGCATTCTGGTTGTACTTTATCCAACACAGACAGGTTTGTTCTTCTGACAGCCCATGGTACTTTCAATATTCTCCTCCAACACCATAACCGAAATGTATCAATTCTTCTACGGTCTTCTTTATTCACTATCAAACTTCCACATGCGTATGAGTTATTGAAACTACCGTGGCTTGGGGTGAGGTGCTCCTTAGTCCTCAAACTGACCTCTTTGCTCTTCAACACTTTAAAGAGGTCTTCTGCTGCAGATTTGTCCAATGCAATGTTGTCTGATTTCTTGACTGCTGCTTCCATGAGTGCTGATGGTTGATCTGAGCAAAATGAAGTCTTAGAAAACTTCAACTCTTATCCATTTACATGGATGTTATTTATTGGTACAGTGAATATTTTGGTCTTCTTTACATTGAGGTGCAACTCATACCGAAGGCTGTGGTCTTTGATCTTCATCAGTAAGTATTTAAGTTCTCTTTGCTTTCAGTAAGCAAGATTGTATCATCTGCATAGAGCAGATTGTTAGTGAATCTTCCTCCAATCTAGATGCCACATTTTTCTTCATATAATCCAGCTTCTCAAATTATTTGCTCAGCATCCAGACTGAATAAGTACAATGATAGAAAACAATTCTGACGCACACTTTTCCTAATTTTAAGCTGTTCAGTGTTTCCATGTTCTGTTCGAACAACTGCCTTTGGTCCATGTACAGGTTCCTCATGAGCACAATTAACTGTTCCAGAACATTCATTCTCAACAATGTTGTCCACAGCTTGTCATGATCCACACAACTGAAAGCCTTTGCATAGTCAATAATGCACAGTAAACATCTCTCTGGTATTCTCTACTTTCAGTCAAGATCCATCTGACGTCAGCAATGATATCCCTCGTTCCACATCCTCATCTGAATCCAGTTTGAACTTTAGCAAGTTCCCTGTCAATGTACTATTGCAACATTTTACAATTATCTTTAACAAAATTTTACTTGCATGCGATGTTAATGATATTGGCTGGTTATTTCCGCATTATTGGGTCACCTCTCTTTGGAATAGGCACAAATATGGATCTCTTCCAATCATTTGGTCAGGCAGTTGTCTTCCAAATTTCTTGCCAGAGATGAGTAAGACCCTCCAGAATTGCATCCGTTTGTTGAAAGTTTTCAATTTGTATTCCATCAATTCCCAGAGCCTTGTTCTTTGCCAATGCCTTCGGTGTACCTTGGACTTCTTCCTTCAGTATCACTGGCTCTTGATGACGTGCTACCTCTTGAAATGGGTGGTGGTGGTGGTGTGCCATGGAGCTGATTCCAACTCATAACAACCCTGGATAGGGGTTCCAAGGCTGTCAATCTTTACAAGAGCAAAAAGCCTCATCTTTCTCCTGTGGAACCACTGGTAGTTTCAAACTGCTGACCCTGAGGTTAGCAGCTCGACTTGTAAGCACTACGCTACCAGAGCTCCCACAGAATAACACGTATAATCTACTGAACCAAAGCAACCATTTCAAGGGTCTTGCCATCAACCCTGGTGTAGCGCTTCAGGATCAGCACTGGACTAGGAACCACAAGGTTGGCGGTTCAAACCCATTAGCTGCTCCTTGGAAACCCTATACTGGGTTGCTATGAGTCGGAACCAACTAATGACACTTAATGACAACAACCACCATCAGCCCAATAAATAAAAGCAATTTGCTTGCATCCTCTGAAGGAACTGATTAAGGAATCTAATTAGAGAGTGTGTTTATGAATTGTTTTCAGAAATCCCATCACTGATTGGAAGACCCTCAACAAGATGGACAGACACGTGCTGTGATGATGGGCTCATCCACCAGTGATTGAGTGATGGGTCACTCTGTTGGACCGAAGGTCACTGTGAGCTGGAACCAACTCGATGGCACCTAGTAACAACAGCAACATGACACGAACGCTTAGATGCTGACAGTGAAGCAGTGAACAAAACTGACCACGTCCCTGACCTCAGGGAGCTTCCAGCCCATGGAGGTAGGGAGAGGAAATTCACAAACAGTGGCTCATGCAGTGCTGGGAGTCATTAGCACCAGGAACGAGAGATGGGAATCCCAGAATCCCAGGAACGAGAGATGGGAATCCCAGAATCCCAGGAACGAGAGATGGGAATCCCAGAATCCCAGGAACGAGAGATGGGAATCCCAGAATCCCAGG
>NW_006408523.1:7277037-7295140 GCF_000296735.1 Chrysochloris asiatica | reverse complement strand
CCAGGAACGAGAGATGGGAATCCCAGAATCCCAGGAACGAGAGATGGGAATCCCAGAATCCCAGGAACGAGAGATGGGAATCCCAGAATCCCAGGTGTAGGAGACCTGCTGCCCCTCACCGCTAGAGTCACCAATACAATGAGCCCAAAGGCATACACACCTGGTTTCTGGATCCAGAGAATCTACAAGGTTTTTATCAGCTAGCAGTTTCTGTAGACTTTGATACAATTCCACATTTGTGTTCAACCTAGAAAAATCAACAAACCAAAAAAAGCACATGATTTTTTTTTTTGCACTTTCCATCAAAACAGTGGTGCTCAGTTGGAGCATACACATGCTTGGAGTCCCAACAGTCTGGGATAGGTAGTTTCCTTTGTTTCATTTGGATTCCACTTAGACACTGAACTAGGTAGGAGAGGGAAAGACACTCACCTAAGGGAGGAGTAGGGACCACTCTGGAAGAGAAGAGGGGACACGGACTCAGGAGAGGGGAGGAGAGGATGGGGTGACTAGTGATTGAACAGGCCTGGCTTTCCCTCAAAGGACGCTGACTGGTGCAGTGGGCTAAGCACTGGATTAGCCGTAAGTCTAGCAGTTCAAACCCACCAGCTGCTCCATGGGAGAGAGATGAAGTAGTCTGCTTCCATAAAGATTGTTGTTGTTAAGTGCCGTGGAGTCGGTTCCGACCCAAAGCGACGCTGTACGGGGTTTCCGAGGCTGTAAATCTTTATGGGAGCAGGAAGCCTCATCTTTCTCCTGCGGAACAGCTGGTAGTTTCGAACCGCTGACCTTGTGGTTCACAGCCTGATTCGTAACCACTACGCTAAGGAGCAGTGTGAACAAACTCGATGACAGTTGGCGTGGTTTTGTGGTTTTGTTTTGATTTTTGGCTACCACTCAGAGGCGGTTCCCATTAGCAATATGCCAAAGGCCTGTATTTCCTTTGTTTTTCTTCCCGTTCTACCCCAACACCCGGGTAAGAATGGTAGGCAGTGGTCAAAAGCACGGGCGGTGGAGTCCCAAGCCTCAGCTCCAGTCTGGCTCCATGACTACTCCGCGACCAGGCTACTGAAGCCGTCTGGGCTCTGATACAATGGTCACCTCGGGCTGCATGTGCTAACCAGAGGGACCGCTCCACGGATGTGCCAGCCAGCTCTTGGCCAGACCTAGCACCCACCTCAGCCCAAGTTGGAGGCTGCTGTCACTGCCCTCGAACTGTCTAAAACCCTAGTACCCTCCAGGGCTGAAGCATGAGCAGTCTAACACAATCTGCTTCCTGTAGGTCAGGGCAAGGTTCTCCAAACCATCTGCCACTTCCTCTTCAGACTTCCCAGGTGCATGTCCGCTGTGTGGCCAACACCACGTTCCACGCTGTGTTATCTCCTTCAAGCCCCACAGTAATCCTAAAAGGCAGATCCCTTCATTATCCCACTTACAGATGAGAAACTGAGAGAAGAGAAAGAACTAGCCCAGGACTCCGTTCCACACCCTCACACACCACCTCTGGGGGCAAACGCTCAACCATGCCACCTGGAGTGGAGAAGGGCACCCCACGTACTTTTCCACCACGGTGCCGATGCTTCGACAGGCTTCTTCAGCAGCCCCTCGGAACGCGGGGTCAGGGTGGGCAATTTTCACAAAATCAGCCTGGAAAAGGGGGAAGACAGAACCAGAGGGCACGTGATGGAAGGAAGATTGTCTTGCAGGACCGGAGAGTTCAAAGAACGACCTGAGCTTTCAAAAGGACGTTGGGCTTCACGTCAGAGTTTCCATTACTGGGAGCCCCTAAATTCATCAAGCGGCCCAGATCACTTCTTTCTCAACAGTGAACTCTCTCATTCAAACTCGGCGCCAAATTTGTTTCACTCCAAATGAAACACCTTCACTAACGTCATGTGACAAATTCTGCACCTTCCTTCGAATGTAAACACGAAGAATTCTTTTGAAGGCTATCATTCCAGAAAAGCAGATTTGATTTCAGATTGTATCAGATACTCTCAAACTTTCCAAGCAAAATTGTTTTTAACATGGTTCTCACATCTTAACCTGGCACCAAAGAAAAACTCTAAAAAAAAAAAAATTCAATGTTCTCCCATGTTAGACTATCACTGAATTCACAACGAAAACTTGAAAAACAAAACAAAATCAATACATGGTACAAAAGCGGGGCTTTAAAACGTTCATGAAAAAATGGAATCTAAAGTAATGGAATCTTTTCGACAAACTTTCTGAAGTCCCCTCAGGTAGTCTCAAGACTAGTTTAACTATAGTCTAGTCTTTGTGCAGGAAAAAAGGGCTTATTCTTTCTTGATTGCCATTGTAGTAAAATATGGTGTGGTGCTGTGGGCTAATGCGTCAGATTGCAAAGTTGTTTGAACTGCAAGGTCGGTGGTCCAAGCTCATCAGCTCCTGTTGGACACCCTATACAGGGTCACAACCAACTCGACAGCACTTAACAACAACATTACTAACGTAAACCTGACCACCACCATCATTACTACAGTAAACCTGACCACCACCACCATTACTGCTGTAACACTGACCACCTGGTGGTGCTATAGGACAAGCACAGGACTGCTGACTTCAAAGTCAGCTGTTTCAACCCAGTCACTTGGCAATAGAAAGTCGAGGCTGTCTGTTGCCATAAAGGTTTGCAACCTCGGACACCCTGCGCAGGTTCACTATGAGTTGGAATCAACTCAGTGGCAGTGGGTTTTTTGGGATTTTTTTTAAGATGACTTAAAAATAAAAATTAAATCATATATAGACTAGGCTTTAGTTTTCATTTTATGGCAATATGAGGGGACTTCAAAAAGTTCATGGAAAAGTTGAATGAAAAGATATGGGATTTTTCCACAAACTTTCCGAAAGCTCCCAAGAAAGGGCAAAAATGTATATTCTTCATTCTCCAGGAATACAACATGTGTGCATAAAACTTATGAAATAAAATCACCACATGGTAAGACTTCGTAATTTCAGTATCAAATTGCTTTCATTTCAAAAACATTTAAATCTATAGTCTGCTAAAATATTTGTCAACAGCAATGACAAGATGACATCACTGTTGTTGTTGTGAAGTGCTGTCGAGTCGGTTCTGACTCACAGCGACACTGCACAGTTTCTGAGGGTTTGAACCATTGACTTCCAGTTAGCAGTCCAGTGCTTATCCTACAGCACCACACGATGACTCCTAGCACCTGAAGAATGAGCTATGCAAAACTTCCAGAATATTTTTTATATGACTCACCTACATGTTGCAGAATCTATAATCAACATTAACTTTCAAAATGCTAGAGCCCGTATTTTTACACAAATACTACGCACCTTCTACATCTGTTGGCCAAGTGTTTCCTCCCTGCCTTCCCCCAGGTATTTTCCTAGTAGCTATGCCAACTTTTTAACATGTTATGGCAAAAAAAAAATTAGCATAGTGCTTTTTGCAAAAATACCTGAGGGGTGAGGGGGTGGGACTGATTGGTTGGCAAACAGATGTAGAAAGTGCGTGTCATTTGCCAACAGGAACTATTTCAAAAGCTCGTTCGTATGATGAGAGAGCATCATATAACAACTGTATTAAAGAAAACAAAATGAGTGTTTTATCACTTTTCTGAGAGATGGGAAGCGAACGAACTTGCTTACATCCCCCGGTGAGGTTTCATCTGTCTGAGTACTTAGTCCACAGTCTCCGCCATCTCCGGGCGAAGGACAGTGACGGAGAGTGTGGGCTCCACAGCCAGCTGCTGGCTTCAGAGCCAGCCCCCCACTTAAAGGCAGGGTGGCCTCTGGACCTCACTGCACCCTCTGAGCCTGTCTTCCCTCATCGGAAAAGGGAGAGGTGTTGAGAAGGTGAGATGGGTCAATCCAGGCCTGCTCCTGCCTAGTCGGTTCGCAATAAAAGGTGACGGCTCGAACAGAAACTCCAGGAAGCCGGAGTTGTCTGTCATATTCAGGACTGCCTTCTTCCTGGTGTGGAGAACACACAGTGCCTGGCACATAGTAGGGGCTCACTACTGGGTGAATGGAAGAAGGGAAGAACTCTACAGTCCAATGCCAAGCAGGGAGGAACAGGAAGAATCAGTGTTTGGCCAACTCACCACCTTCGCAGACACCAGCAACCATGATATAGACCGCTCTGCATCCAAATTAACTCAAGGGCAGCAGGTTGGGTGGAGAGAAAACCATGGTTTCGATCTGGGCAATGAGTTTTTTAATTGGTGAAGAGAACTAGGTCCATTTCAACTTAAAAATGTATCTATAAAAAAGTTCTTCAATAGAACATAACATAATCGTTCTGATGCTAAAACCTGACTTTCATCAGAAAATGTATTACTAAAAAGGGTGCTAAAAAGTGCCTTTTCTTCAGAAGAATTTTACTGTTGTTCATGTTGTTGTTATGTGCCGTGGAGTCAGTTCCGACTCATAGCAACCCTGTACAGGGTTTCCGAGGCTGTAAATCTTTATGGAACAGAAAGCCTCATCTTTCTCCCACGGAATAGCTGGTAGTGTTGAACTACTGACCTGCAGTTCGTAGCCCTACTCGTAGCCACTACGCTACCAGAGCGCCTTTGTTTTTGTTAAGTACCATCAAGTCAGTTTCTACCCATAGTGACCTTGTATAGGGTTTCTGAGGCTGTACGTTTTTGTGGGAGCAGATAGCCTCATCTTCTCCCACAGTTTTATGGGGCATGTCAGGTAAAATGTTCCTACTAGAACTTTGGGAGAAGCTTCCATAAAGGAAGAATCCCGATGAGATGAGTAACCCCTCATGTTACAGGGCAAACTCTGAGTCCTAAACATTGCCTTTTCCTCTATGTGGCTCCCCTTCCTGATCACATACTAATCGCTGTGTTACCAAATTATACCAAACAGGATGGGAGTAGCTCGATTTGTAATTGCTTCAAAGGTGGTCTCGAGTCTTAGGCGCAGCTCCTTACCAAGTCGGCCACTCTGCACAGGGAATCGGAGAGCTCGTCAAAGATGAGCACCGTCTGCGGGCCTGGCGCCGTCCGGCTCGCTAGCTCCAAGAGCGATTCCGTTTTCCTCAAAGCCTTTTCTTGTGCCACATGGAATCCTTCCGGGGTGCTGAGCTCAGGAACTCCAAAAAGGCCCTAACATGCAAAGAAGATTTCCAGTTGGCAATCAGAGACTCAGATTCATGGTACCATTCAATAGAAACACTTCTGACACAGAAAACCTTGTTTCCGTCACCTGTGATCACAGACAAGGCTCCCGGCTTCCCTACCTGACTCCACATCAATGAGACTTATCAACCACGCTTCAGGAATGTTAAATTTTATTCAATTTGCAATTATTTCATCAGAGGTAAAAAAAACAAAAAAACAAAATAGGATGGCATGAGTTTAAATTCCATCTCAGTCACTTAGTACTACAGGATCTAACTCACAAGGCAGGTAACAAAATGAAATCACTGCCACGGAGTCAGTTCTGCTCCCCAGGGTTTCTGAGACTGTAAATCTTTATAGAGGCAAACAACCTCATAGCTCTCCAGAGGGGTGGCTGGTGGGTTTGAACCACTGATCTTGTGGTTAGGACCCTAACACCTGACAGCACCACCATGGCTCCTTATAGACCCCTGGTTGTGGTGGTGGTGGTGTGCCGTGGAGTCGGTTCTGACTCACAGCGACCGTGTATAGGGTTCCCGAGGCTGTAAATCTTTACGGGACCAGAAAGCCTCATCTTTCTCCCACAGAACAGCTGGTAGTTTCAAATTGCTGACCTTGAGGTTCACAGTCGGACTCATAACTAGGACGCCCTGGAAAACATTAAACGAGATATATCCACCCACGGCGACTTTATTTAGGTGTCCCAAAGATGCAAATGTTTATGTGAGCAGAAAGTCTGATTTTTCTCCTGAGGAGTGGCTGCTGGGTTTGGACTGTCAATCTTGTTAGCAGTCCAGTGCCTATCCTACACCACCAGGTACATCTCTACATGAGATGAAACACGTCAACAAACCCTAACAATGCCTGGCACACGAAGTTTAATAGATGCCGGAGTCCTGGTGTGGTTTCATGCGCTGGACTGCAAATTCGCTTTGGCTGCAAGGTTGATGGTTCAAGCTCACCAGCTGCTCCTCAGATATCCTATACCGGGTCGCTGTAGGTAGGAACCGACAAGAGAGCACTTAATAACAACATAATCATTATTAGGTATGAAATGGTGGCTGTTGCCTTGAAGGCAGAGGGCAGAGAGATATAGGGCGCTCTGTTTTCATTAGATACACCTGGGATGGTAGTATGAGGGGAGCCTCAAAGAGTTTGTGGGAAAATTCCATTATCTTCTAATTCCATTTTTCCACCAACTTTCTGAAGTTACCCCACACATACTTCAGAGCATGGATACAGGTCCTTAGCTAGAAATGTATCCAAGGACTCACGACCATGTCTAGCATACAATAAAGTCTCAGCATTGTTGGTAAGCGCTGTTGAATTGGTTCCAACTCATAGTGATCTAGTCTAGGGTTTCCAAGGTTGTAAACCTTTACCGCATGCAGAAAGCCTCATCTTTCTCCCCACTGCTGGCCTTATGGTTCACAGTCCAGTGTTTACCCTAGTACCACCAGCACCCCTAGGTACACAGGACCAGCTGTTCAACAATGGTAAGCTCCGGGTGACGTGTTCTTTATCAAGTGTACAAATCTTGTTAGTTGTCATTCAGTTGATTCCAGCTCAAGGTGGTCCCAAGTATGAAGGACTAGAACTGTCCCCAGGGCTGTGTTGGCACTCTACGGGAGCACTGTGACTTTGTACGTATGTTAAGCACTGGACTGCAAAGCACAATGTCAGTTCAAGCAGATAGCCAGCAGCTGCTCCACAGGAGAAAGATAAAGCTCTCTGTTCCTGCAAAGATTACCAGCCATGAGAAGCCTAGACAAGGTCACAATGAGTCGGAACTGACTCGATGGCACATACAAGAATCAGTATCAAAGACAGATCACCACCGGGTCTTTCCTTTTCCAGTGTTACTAGGTGGGTTTGAACCACCAACATTTTGACTAGCAGTCAAGCGCAAACCATTTCTGCCATCCAAGAGCCTTAAGAAAGATTTCAACAAATGAAACCAAGTCACAGGCAGGAACTGGCAGCCAATTCAGTGTTTCCGTGTCTTCATAAAGACGGGTGGGGGTTGGGGGGAAAAATCCCTCCATCTAATGAGGAAGACTATTTCCTAAGGCCAGGAGGCTCATGGAAAAACTCCGTTCTCTTTTCATTCCATTTCATTCCTGCTTGTATCAACTCAAACACTTAGTATGCACCTCCTGCAGACTCCGTCATGAACTATGGACCTTTCACAGGGTTTCTTGCTTAAATTATGGAGCAGGGATGCTCATTTTCATTTTGCTGTTAAGGTGACACACTTGCAGAAATTGAAAAACAAGCTGAGATTACCAACAGACAGTGAGAGAGGTGGAGCGGCACCTACTCTACATCTATCATCTGTGTTTTTTCACGTATCAAGATCGGAAATTGTCTGCTTAAAAGTCTTCTCTGCTTGTGATGTAAAAGGTTAACATTCTCGAGGGCTAACCCAAAGGCCAGTAATTCCATTTTACCCAGAAGTGCCCCAGAAGAAAGACCTGGTAATAAGTTTCCAAGAAAGCAATCCATCCAAACCTTATGGAGTTCAGCTCGAGGCTGATGCGGCTGGACCCACCCTACATGGGACTCGACCCCACACCTGGTGGTTGGTATTTAGACAGCAAACTTCTCCAGGCAGTTTGCCAGTCATCTTTGTTAACCACTTAGTCTCAATGTGCTACCTAATAAACCAAAACACCAAACCCACTACTATCAAGTGGATTCGAACTCACAGCGACCCTGTATAGGGTTTCCGAGGTTGTAAATCTTTATGGGAGCATATAGCCTCTTTTAAGGAGCTCTGGTAGCGTAGTGGTTATGAATCGGGCTGCTAACCTCAAGGTCGGCAGTTCGAAACTACCAGCGGTTCCGAGGGAGAAAGATGAGGCGTTCTGCTCCCATAAAGATTTATAGCCTCGGAAATCCTGTGTAGGGTCATTATGATTCCGAACCGACTCCACGGTACTTAACAACAACAGCGTCCCTTCTCCCACAGAGCAGCTGGTGGGTTTGAAGCGACAACCTGTACTTATCCTACAGTGACAGCAGGACTCTTTGTAGTATCTAATACATGGAGGGAATTCAGTAAAATAAACTAATGGAGACACTGGAATTTTTAGGCATGCGTTTTCCGGATTGCCAACAAGTAAAAGGTTACGCCTGATCCACCCTACTGCTTGTGCCAGATGGGATCCGTGAAGTTAACCTGTTTGCAAACTACACTGAAGTGAAGAACATATATGAAGGAGAGCTGGAGGCACAATAAAACTGATCTTTAAATTTGATCCTATAAATGATTTAATTAATTCAAACACTGACGATTTCCACTACCCCCGCACTGCTACTGGTCTCCTGGTACAGTGCTGTAGGACCAGCGCTAGCCTGCTAATCACAAGGTCAGCAGTGCAAACCCACCAGCAGCTCCTCAGAAACCCTACAGCGTCCCTATGAGTCAAACCTGACTTGACTTGAGGACAGCACTTCACAACGCTGCTCCTGGGGCACTTAGTTACAGGTCACCAGCCAGTTAGAAGGAAGAGGATGAGGCTGTCTCCTCCTCTAAGGCTTGACAGTCTGGAAACCCTATGGAGCAGTTCTACTCTACCCTATACAGTGGCTAAATGTCGGAACCCACTCGATGGCAGTGGGCTTCAGAAACAGTTTTGTATTTTAAAAGAAAACAAGAACAGACTCTGAAAAAAAGAAATGAAAGAGTTATGAAATACCAGGTTTCAGTGGAATTGCTTTTACACCACTGAAGGCAAATGTCTTCTTGCAAAAAGACAGATTTAATACTGATGTGAAACCACCGGGCAAGTGTACGCAAAAGTTGGGGGGGGGGGGGAACGTTTAAGCTCACGCAGCGACCCGAGGCGCATGCGGAAGCAGGTCGTGGTGCCCACAGTTTAGGCAGGGATCTCTGCCCGGTTCCCCTTAGCCACACCCGGAGGTGACAGGCGAGGACAGCACAGCACACGTGGACACGCTGCACACACAAGCCCGCTGGGAATTCCGCTGGCCCGGGATGACCGGGGACGCCCTCCCGCGCCGCTCACCCGGCGCTCGCCGAACAAGTCCAGACTGTAGCCCTGGGGTTGGACATTGAAGGCGGCGCCCACCGGAGACCAGCTGGTGCTGACCCCTCGGGCCCGGATGCCAGCGAGGAGGCCGCCCCGCGAGGCGTGCAACCATTGCAAAGCTGCTGTCCCGGCTCCGATCCCGCAGAACTTCCCGGCGCAGAGCATCTTGTCGCCGGCCCGCGCCGCAGCTCCCACCAGAAGCGGGCTCCGCGTTTCCAAGGCAGCGGCCCACGCTGAGACACGTGATGACTCGCGCTTCTGGGTCGGGGAATGCGTCCCTTAGGACGTGGGCACGTCGACGCGCCGAGGGCAAGAGTGTCCTCTGCCGCTGTCTCAGCAACAGCTATTCCTGCAGCGCCATCGTGTGCTTGGAGTAGGAAATGACTCTTCTGAGCCCGGTACTGTGTAAGTGGACAGGACCAGCCAAGTCAGACCTGTTCGAATTCCCCTAAGGAGAGAGTAGTTAGAGAAGGGAGCCATCGAACCCAGGTTAAATGCATGCTTCAATGAATCAATCTCCACTCTGAAAAATGGCTTAAATTTAATATATGTGTGTGACTGCATGTCAGCGTTATAGTTGCATGAAATCAGGTAAATTAACTCACTGGATTCATTATCACAAACTTATTATCAACAGAGAAAAAGAGTCTTCTTGGATCAACCATCAACACTCACGGAAGCAGCAGTCAAGAAATCAAACGATGTATTACATTAGGCAAATCTGCTGCACAAGACCCTTTTTAAGTGCTGAAGAGCAAAGATGTCAGCTTGAGGAGTAAGGTGCGCCTGACCCAAACCATGGTATTTTCAATAACCTCATATGCATGCGAAAGCTGGACAGTGAGTAAGGAAGACAGTAGAAGAATTCATGCTTTTGAGTTATGGTGTTGGAGGAGAATATTGGAAGTGCCTGGGCTGCCAAAAGAACCAATAGATATGCGTTGGAAAAAGTACAGCCAGAGTGCTCCTTGGAGGCCAGGATGGCCAAACTTCATGTCTCATACTCGGGACATATTGTCAGGAGGGACCAGTCGTTGGAGAAGGATATCATGTTTGGTAAGGTGGGGGGTCAGAGAAAAAGAGGAAGACCTCCAGTGAGATGGATTGGCAAAGTGGCAGCATCAATGGGCTCAAGTGTGGCAACAATGTGAGGTTGGCCCAGGAACAGGCAGTTTTTTGTTCTCTTGTGCATAGGATCGCTATGGGTCGATACTGACTCGATGGCACCTAACAACAACAACAACAATATCATCATTATCATAATTATAAAGTATGAACTGTGCTGTTATTGTTTTAGATGCATGCAGTCCATTCCATTGTGAGTCATAGCGACTCCATGTGACAGAATGGAACTGCCCCCTAAGATTCTTAGACTGTAATCTTTACAAAGGAAGACTGCCTGCCATGTGGGAGAGCAAAGGGTAAAAACAGGCGTTCGACTTCTAACTGGAAGATTGGTGATTTGAACCTACCCAGAGGTGCTGGTGGAGTCCTGGGGTGGCGTTGTGGGTTAGTGCGCCAGGCTGCAAAGCCATTTGAACTGCAAGGTCGGCAGTTCAAGCTCACCAGCTGCTCCTCGGAAACCCTATACAAGGTCGCTATGGGTCGGAATCGACTTGACGGCACTTAACAACAACAACAACAGCAGAGGGCTGATGTGGCACCTCTTTGATAATAGGAAGTCTTCCTTATGTGTCTTTGTGTAAGTCTGGCAAATGGTTGACTAAACAAAGATTTTCTGAATTGAATACAGTTAAAACCCAAGAAAGAAAATGAGCAAAATAGTCTTTAGTTTGCTGGGATGCCTCCTTGTCACCAGTTAGTCACTAAATAGAATAAACACGCTTCTTTTCTTTCTCCCTGAAACACAGCCCCCACTCTGTAGTGTCCATTCTGAATCATAGGGATGGATAGAGTAAGATAAAATAGAATTGCCCCCAAAGGCTGGCATCTTTACAGGAACCGACTGCCTCATCTGTCTTCCGTGGAGCAGCTGGTGGGTTTGAACTGCCAACCTTGAAGTCAGCAGCCCAATGCTGAACCCACTGTACCATCAGGGCTCATATGAAGCACATATGAGACAGAAACCACAGAATGGCTCCTCAGACCATTAACATGATGTGAACACATTCTTTCCAAAGCCACACCCAAGCGCAAGCGTCTTCAGAGAATGGGAATGAGAGAACGAGTAAATAAGGTAATTCTATGAGACAACACAAAGATTTTGACGTTTATTCTCAGAAAGATCGTTTCAAAAAAACCAGTCTCCTGCGCTCCCTGGTTTGATGATTGTAGCAATGAGAACGAGTAATAGAAACTCAACTGGGGATGTCTTACTGGGCTAGTCCTGGCTGGTGGCCGGGCAGGCCCAGAAACTATCTAGGTTGGTCAGGAGGTGGTGAACAGTAGGAAGCCCGTGAACGTGGTGTCATCATCCTCATCTGCAAACAAGCCATTAAACCTCTCTCCTCCAGTCACCTGCATCCACACCTCATCCCCAAGTTTCAGCTCAAGCACCACACCCCCAGATGCCTGGTCCTCAGAGCTCAGATAACCATCCTTGGTGTGTAGGACTTTCACCCCGTTTCTGACCAAAGCCACCTGCACGTTCCTGGAGAACACTGTGATGTGGTAGGTGAAGTAGTAGACCCCGGCCAGATGGCACATGAACTTCCCCGTGGCCACGTTGTAGTGGTTGAGTTCGTTGTACAGGATCCTGTCAAACTTGATGGGCAGATCTGAAGGCGGGAATTTACTTAACACTGTCAGCCCCACAGTGAAGGCACTTTTGGGCAACACGGGACTCTCGCCAATTTTCCCTTTTTCTCCTCGGTCTCCTTTCCAACCTCTCATTCCCCGGGCTCCTGGCTCACCCTGGGGACCCATGAGCCCAGTCTCTCCCTGGGGACCAGGTTTTCCAATGGGACCCACGGGGCCACGTAAGCCGGTTGGGCCTAAAGGTCCAGGGCTACCTTGTAAGCCTTCTGGCCCAAGGGGTCCCACGTCACCTTTACTTCCCTTTTGTCCTTGAGGCCCAATCTCTCCTTTGAAGCCTTTCTCTCCTGGGGGACCCACAAATCCCTTTGGCCCGTGCTTCCCTGGGGATCCTCTTGAGCCTGGTTCACCTTTGATGCCTTTAGTTTCAACGTTCCCATCTGCTCCTAAATGGAGAAAAAAGGATAAAGGGAGAGAGGGCTATGAAGCAGGACCTTGGGAAAGACAACTTTAGTTCTGAGACCAAGTAGTACACACGAAGTGTAGTGTACACATAGTGTAGTATACACGTAGTGTAGTGTACATGTAGTGTAGTATACACGTAGTGTAGTGTACACGTAGTGTAGTATACACGTAGTGTAGTGTGTTGTTGTGAAGTAGTATACACGTAGTGTAGTGTGTTGTTGTGAAGTGCCGTCGAGTCATTTCCAATCCATAGCGACTCTATGTAGGGTTACCTAGAAGCGACTGGTGAGCTTGAACCACTGACCTTCTGGTTTGTCATTGTTGTTGTTATGTGCCATGGTGTCATTTCTGACTCATAGCGACTCTGTACAGGGTTTCCGAGGCTGTAAATCTTTACAGGAGCAGAAAGCCTCATCTTTCTCCTGTAAGAAAGATTGCCCATGCAGTGGTCTACATACATGCTCATTGGCCGATTCCCCACTTCCTCCAACCACACGGGCTTGGAGG
The DNA here is from genome assembly GCF_000296735.1 of Chrysochloris asiatica. Taxonomy (NCBI): domain Eukaryota; kingdom Metazoa; phylum Chordata; class Mammalia; order Afrosoricida; family Chrysochloridae; genus Chrysochloris; species Chrysochloris asiatica. The sequence continues at coordinate 7,282,275 of NW_006408523.1, read as the reverse complement.
GCCAGGGTTCTAGCCACATACACCTCTGTCCCTTCTCCATAAGACTGGATAGAAATAGTGCTCAGCATCACAAAAGAAAAATCAGCTGTCGTCAAGTGGACTCTGTACCCTGGGGACCCCATGTGGGTCAGGTCAGAACTGTGCCTCAGTGGCTGATTTGAGGGAGAAGTAGATTGCTGGGCCTTACATCTGAGGTGGCCCTAGGTGAGTTTGAACTGCCAACCTTCTGGTTAGCAGTCAAATGCTTAACTGTCTATGCCACTCAGGGACTCCTAACTAATTTAGAGGGCTACTAGACTGAGTCCTGGTGTGACACTGCTGATTAATGCACAAGACTACAATGATAGTTTGGACTGCAAGGTCGGTGGTTCAAACTCACCAGCTGCTCCTCAGAAACCCTATATAGGGTCGTTATGAGTTGCAACCGACTCGATAGCACTTAACAAGACCAACAACTGTACTGAGTCAGCACATGAAAAGCATGGAGAACAATCTAGCACATACCCACTGCCATTGAGGCCATTCTGACTCGCAGTGATCCTGTAGGACAGAGATGAAGTGCTCCTCAGGGTTCCTGAGACTGTACATTGTGACGGACAGCCTCATCTGTCTCCTGGGGAGCAATTGGTGGATTTGAACTGCCAATCTCTAGGTTAGCATTCCAACACTTAACCAGAGCTCTTTATCTAGCACATGGGTCTATACATGGTCTTGATGAGTTGTAATCAACACAATGACACTTAACAACAATTGTTCAGTTTAAAGAAGACTTCAGGGAATAGTCTGATTTAAGATTTTAAAGTTGTCTTAGGGCAATCCTTTCAGGGTTTCATCCAGACGTCATGACTCCATAAAGTCTAGCGTCCATGATCATTTGAAATTTTGATGCACATTTCCCCCCTTTTGATAGAGATTCATCTTTTTCTTTGATCAAAACTTATCCTCTGTAAACATTTAGTAATTGTTAACTCATTGAAAGTTCAGAATCAGATCATGGCAATAAAGGAAAGCAATTTCTGACCTCGTTCCCCTTTCATTCCATTCAATCCATCCTTCCCTGGGCTGCCAGGATGGCCTGGTTCTCCTAGGGTGGAAAAACAGCACAAAACAAAACAAATCAGGCAAGATTTAAAATTCCAATTCTGACTTCACCAGACATTGGTCTCAATGAATGATGGATGCTGGAGCATACTGGGGGTGGTCCCCAGCCCTGTCCTACACGACCCTCCCTCACAGACATACAGATGGAAAGAGGCAGCTGTTGCTGGTTACCATTGAGACAGGACCAGTATATGGGGACTTGATGATTACCCAGATGATGTATAGCCTGGTTCTGACCACGCTTGGGGCATCGATGTGTTTGTAGCCACTGTATCCAGACACTTCATGAAGGGTTTTCCTCATTTTCATGGGTCCTCTCCTTTACCAAGACCAGGCACTGTTTCCTTCTGATGTTACTGACTCTACGACACCTAACAACTCCTTTAGGGAACATGATGATTGTTAGTTCCTGATGAAGTGCCCAAAGGTAGTGAGCTGAAGTTTCATCATCCTTACTTCTGAGGAGTAGTCTAACTTCAGTTGAATAAAAGAAGTGAATTATCAGAACAGTGGTGTGGACTTCCCAAACGTGCTGCTCCAGGATGACACTTCGGGTTCACAGAGCAACGGGCTAAGGAAGGTGCTTGGGAAACACCACGGTTGCATTGTTTTCATGCGCTGAATACGAGTTGGCTATGTGAATGTTGGAAGGACCCTGTGTCTATCACCCTTCTTTTCCTAGCTCATCACTCTCATGAGGAGTGGAACACTAGCCTCCTGTGAACCGGTAGATGACTGTGGTGCTCTGACACTATTTGAGGTGGGAAGGGGGTTCTGGAATGATCTTTCTTGCAGGAGCGGTGCCCTAGAGGAGAGTTAAATACACTGATTAAATTGACACAGGAGACCCCAATTAGGAAATCTCATACACAAACCTTCCGGTCCTTGGAGCAGGCTACCTTGAGCTCTACTTGCTATGTGATTACTGGCTTCAGTCGTGGCCAAATACAGCTTGATGCTCAGGAGCGCACAGTTCCACCCACACTCTGAATTCCTCCCCAGCAATCCCACTGACTCAGCTGTGGGGTGAGAGGGATAGGTTCTGGCCATCCTACAGTTCCTGAGACAGGACCAGCGGGGTCAGGTACATGAGTGAAGCTTGAGAGGACATTCCTTCCTGGACCCAAGCATGTCTGACTCTCTGATCCCAGCAGCAGAGCCTGGTACCCATGCTCCCACATAAGCGAGGAGGGCAAGACGTCATCTCTCTTACTCTAGACATGGCATCAGGAGGGACTGGGCACTGGAGAAGGGCATCATACTTGGTAAAGAGGAGGGTCCACAAAAAGAGGAAGACTCTGAATGAGATGGATTGGTGTAGCAGCAGCAGCAATGGGCTCAGGTGTAATGATTGTGTGGATGGTGCAGGACCGGGTAGTGTTTCCTTCTGTTGGACGGATCGTCACTATGAGTCACAGCCAACTTGACATCACCTAACAATTCTAGAGACCCCTGGAGCCTCTGATTGGAGTGACCCCTACCTGGTTTCTTCCCTTCCCTCTCTGCTTCCATCACAGAACATGCTAGAGGGAAACCTTCTCCTCTCCTTGTCTTTTGGTTATCCTGTCTAATTCCCAGGGTCTCCATTCTCTAGAGCAGTGGCCACCCAATTTCTTTAATCATGTGCCTCCGAGTACTAAGGTGTGAACTTGTGCCCCCATCTTTGTGTATGTGTGCGCTTAGAGCATGTGGTAAAATTTACTTATTACAAAGCATACACACACAGTGCTTCTATTTCTAGCTTTTCGAGAGCATAACACAAGTAGATGTCTGCACACTGATGTTCATTGCATTATTACTCACAATAGCAAAAAGACAGAGACAGCCTAAATGCCCATCAAGAGACTATGGGACTCCTCGCTCCCAACTAGAATATTCTAAAACCGAGGCTGGCTTCAGTGATGCCAACACTATAGCCCTATGAATGCCTAGTGATTTCTGAGTCTGGTAGGGCAATGGCATCCTGTTTTCTTCGTGGCTAGAGGGTACCTTATTGGAAGAAGTACAAAAAAAATACAACCAGAGCGCTCCTTAAAAGCCAGCATGGCTAGATTCATCTCACGAACTTTGGACATGTTATCAGGAAGGACCAGTACCGGGAGAAGGACATAATGCTTGGTAAAGTGGAGGGTCAGCAAAAAAGAGGAAGACCCCCAACAAGATGGATTGGCACAGTGGCAACAGCATGGGCTCAAGTGTAGCAACGATTGTAAGGTTGGCACAGAACCAGGTAGTGTTTCATTCTGTTTAGCATAAGGTCACTATGAGTCGATACCAACTCGATGGCACCTAACAATAACAGCTAACAAATGGGTGTCTTCGGAAGAGTTATGCTTGAGATATATGGGGGGAAACCATACTCAAGAGAACTGTCTGCCAAGGTAAGGACACCCCAAAAGAAAGAGACTATGCTAGAAGCTGAGGGGCATTTGGACCCTGTCTTAGCCATCTCATACGGCTGTTACAGAAATACCAACAGGGGATGGCTTTCACAAACAGAAACGTATCTCTCAAAGTTTCCGAGGCTAGAAGGCTGAATTGACAGTGTTGGCTCTAGGGGACGGCTCTCTGGGGAAAGGGCCTTGTCTCTGTTCAGCATCGGTGGGCCCGGTGCTCCTTGGAGATCTCCATGCGTCTTGGCATCAGTCTTCCCCTGGGTCTAGGAGGTTCTCAGCTCAGAGCACACAATCCGCTCCTGGCTCTTCTTCCTTGGTGGCAGTCTCTGCTCATGTCTCTCTCCTTTCATCATTCCTAGGATCAAAGGTGAAGTGGGCCATGCCCAAAGGATCTCTGCACACATCAAATCAAGGCTGGGGCCTGAGTAAGGATGTTACCTCCAACCCAAATCCCCTTACAACACACTGACTGATCACATCAGATCACCCCACGGGAGAATGATCCTCATTGCATAACTGCCAAGCCACTGAGAATCATGGCCCAGACACGCTGACACATATTTGGAGGGACACAATTCAATCCAGAATGAACCCCATTAAACAACAAATGGAGGAGGCTCACAAGGCAAGCAGTGAACACTTGTTTTGTTTTGTTTTTAATAATATTTTATTATGTTTTGGGTGAAAGTTTACATAGTCCACCAGGTTCCCACTTGACAACCAACAAATACAACTTGTTCATCGGCATTAGTTAGATTTTTTCCACAGTATGTCAGCATTCTCTTTCATTGCATTCTGGTTGCTCTGTTTCAGTACTCTAGTTTCCCTGTCCCTAACCTTCTCATTTTTGCTTTAGACTTACTGTTGAGGTTTAGAGTTACTGTTGAGTAAGTAAGTAAGATTTTTTCCACCTCTTTGCCCCTGCCCAGCCTTGTCTCTGAGTCACAGGTGTTCCTTGTGGTCAGGAAGGACAGGGGACTGCTGGGTGGAGGAATTGTGAAGATGGACATGGATGTATCTTGAGATGCATATGAGCATGCCTCACTGCTGCTCCCTGAGAAGGGTGATAGTTAAGGTTTGGGTCAACTTAGCTGGGCCTGAATTCTCAGTGCTTTGGCAGTTAAGACGTACAAAGGAGCTCTAGTAACATAGTGGTTATGAGTTGGGCTGCTAATCTCAAGGTCAGCAGTTCGAAACAACCAACTTTCTTACAGGAGAAAGATGAGGCTTTCTGCTTCTGTAAAGGTTTACAGCCTCGGAAATCCTATGCAGGGTCGCTATGTTGTTGTTGTTGTTAGGTGCCATGGAGTCGGTACCAACTCATAGCAACCCTATGCACAGCAGAACGAAACACTGCCCAATCCTGGACCACCCTATTATTGCCACACTTGTGCCCATTGATGCTGCCACTTTGACAATCCATCTTGTTGGGGGTCTTCCTCTTTTTCTCTGTCCCTCTGCCTTACCAAACATGATATCATTCTCCATTGACTGGTCCCTCCTGACAATATGTCCGAAGTATGAAAGATGAAGTTTGGCTATCCTGGCCTCCAAGGTGCACTCTGGCTGCACTTCTTCCAACACAGATCTGTTGGTTCTTTTGGTAGCCCATGGCACTTTCAATATTCTCCTCCAACACCATAACTCAAATGTGTCAATTCTTCTACAGTCTTCCTTATTCACTGTTCAGCTTTCGCATGCATGTGAGGTTATTGAAAATACCATGGCTTGGGTCAGGTGC
>NW_006408523.1:7273975-7275772 GCF_000296735.1 Chrysochloris asiatica | reverse complement strand
ATTAGCTTTACATTCATCCTATCGTATATCGTTTCATAGCCATGGTTACAATCCCCTACATGCATCATCAACCAACCTCTCCCTCTCTGAGTCTAGAGTCCCAAGCCACTCCATGTCTTCAAGTCATTGTCTCTGCCTCCATCTCTGGTGTCACTGCTTCTCTGGGTAGGGTCTCGCACTCTGCTCTTCTCCCTTGATGGTTCCAGAGACCTCCGCTCCTGTACTGCAAAAGTCAATCACTCCCCTCCTTTTGCTACAAAACGTCTACCTTTACAATTCCAACCCTCACAGTCAGTTCTGATAACAATTACTCACCACTGTACCACAAGGGACCTATCCCCATCTCCTTTCATCAATCCCGCCTAGACAGATTGGATACTACTCAATGGAGATTCTACCTTCCTTCACGCCCTCTAGATCTAGGCTCTCTCTTGAAAGCTTGTAAGCCAGTCACTTCTTGCCATTGTAGCCCCCCATTTTGGGTAGCCAATGTCAAGTTGTCCATCCCTGTCTATTCTTGTATGGAGGGAGTGGGATTGATCCTTGATGTAAAGATTTGTTCCCTCTTTTGAGCTACTACATCCATAGGTGTAGGTCAAGTTCTTTAAATTGTATAAGATTACTCATCTTCCTCTTCTTTCTTCTTTTGGTTGAGCTCTGATCATCCAGTCATTGAAGCCAGGTCAAGTGGGTATTATCTGCAAGTGTGGGTGTTCTTGTGCATATGCCCTCTCTCCTTATCAGCTGGACGTCTCACTCTCCACTTTAGTTCTCTGTGGCTATGTCACTGACTCTGGGCCCAAGAGTCCCCAGGTCTTGCCACACTGCTGGACAACCAGGTCTCTACCCGAGTTCACAGGAATCTATTGAACGTTGTAGGGCTTAGCTTCTAGCTTCATTGCTGTTTTTACCTCACTTACCCCTTATCAGTGACGAACATGGTCACCAATCAGAGCATGTATTCCCATTGAGTCTTAGTCTTGGAAGGGGGTTTGCCCTGAGGGGACCTGACCACTTGCCTTGATGTCTCCTGGGCGAGCAACTTGCTTGTTCTGGTAGTAATCAGCCGGACTGCCATTATTGTTTTGTGTTTTTCCTGTTGGTCTTTCTTTCAGGAAGTATCTTCTGTTCTTCTAGTCACTCCAGGATGGTCTGCTTGTCCTTTCAAGTAGAAAATTTCCACCTCAGATGATTCTGGGTGAGGTTCAGAATTCCACCTATAGTTTTATGTAATGCAGAGGCTCCGCAGGAAGCCTCATTCCCTGGGCACATTGTAGCCCCATTTTAGGTGTTCCAATCAGTTATAGGCAGAAGACAGACTTACAAGCGTTCTATGGTGATATTTCTGGCTATTCCTTTCTCTCCCCCTCCAGTGTCTATTTTATAATGGTATGCTAAGGAAACCAAGAATCAAAAGACAGCCAAGCATCTTAACATTATTCCCCCTTTCCCCCATTCCAACCATGTCTCAATCCGTGTATCCCAGAGCCCTGTTGTTCCAAGATTGTGCATACATCATTATTTATCTCTGTCCCGCTTAGCCCATACAAACCTGCCTAATTGTTTTCACATCTGCCTTGTTCTTCCATTCCCCTCACTCTTCTTGTGTATTGCCCCCCTTCCCAGCACCCAAACTATCCTGTGTCCTATGCTGTGCTCCACCTTCCCCTCCCTCCTCTCACCCTACCCTCCACATTCCAGTAACCAGCAAAGAATGCCCCCGCCCCTTTAGTATGGGTTCTTTTTCTTAGTCTTTTACAGTAGTGGTCCTATGCAGTATTTCTCTTTTTGTGACTG
>NW_006408523.1:7226785-7272440 GCF_000296735.1 Chrysochloris asiatica | reverse complement strand
ACCATGTGGTTGTCAGATTAAAAATGGCCAATACCAGTCCATTTCAGCTCACTAATGCCTAAGATATCGATGTTTATGCGTTCCATTTCATTTTTGACAATTTCTAATTTTCCTAGATTCATACTTCATACATTCCATGTTCTGATTATTAATGGATGTTTACAGCTGTGTTCTTCATTCTGACTTGTGCTCCATTAGCAAATGAAAGTTCTGAATGCTTTACTCCCACAGGCTTTACTCCATTTGCGTCATCATGGTTAACTCTACTTTGAGGAGGCAGCTCATCCCCCATCGCATTTTGAGTGCCTTCTAACCTGAGGGACTCATTTTCTGGCACTATATCTGACAGTGTTTTCTGCTATTCATAAGGTTTTCAGTGACTAAATATTCAGAAGTAGTTCATCACTCCTTCTTCCTAGTCTGTCTTCGTCTAATTGCTATGGTCAGAACCAATTGGTCAGAACCAATTCCACAGCACACCACCACCAATCCCCCATGATGAGATCTAATATAACGTAATCACTGTCCCATGATGTGATCTCATGTGATTAGCCCTAATCTGATGTAACTATCCTATGTGTTATAAACCCTAATTCCCAGGATATTAATGAGGCCAGATGCTATTTTCACAATTAGGTTGTATCTTGAGCCAATCTCTTTTAAGATATAAAAAATGTTAAACAGGCATGCAGAGCTCAGAGGGACTTACTACGTCCAAGAAGGAAGAGCCAGGAATGGAGTAGTGCCTTTGAATCTGGGGTTTCCACACTGCAAATCTACTAAACTCAAAAAAAGACGGTGCCAAGACACCTGGAGATCTCCAAAGAATGCTGGGTCTACAGATGCTGAAAGAGACAAAGACCTTTCTGCAGCCTCCTAAAGTGTGAGAGGATACTTTTCTTTGCCTCCATTTGAGTCATTTCTGCTCTAGAAGCCCAAGGTAACCAAGGCAGGTTGGGCAGAGGACTTGATGACAGTAAGACTACCTCAGAAACTTAGACTAGGCTTTTTAGTACGTAGAAAAGACACTGGTCTAAGACCCAAAGCTGCCTGGAACCCTGTAGATTTGGGAGTTCTTCAATGGCATTTATCTATCTATCGGCCCCAGGTTGTCAGAGATCTGACCCACCCTCTACATCTGTGGTACCCTTTGCTCCTGAAAATGACCCTCTAGCATTCGGAGATGATGGAGAACAAAGAGAGATTTCCACTACATTAGAAAGTCCGCACAGTGGTATCATGTTGGTCTTGATCGACAACACCTCCCACAGAATCTAGGGTGAAGAAGGATCTCAGTAAACGTTTGCTGGAGGGATGAATGAGCAGAGAAAGAGGGATGGTTAGAATGGATGAATGGGTGGATGCATGCCTAAGATTCAATGACCAGAAGGCCTGAGTAGGGAGAGAGCCGCCAGGGGCGGAGTACCTGCGTCCCCTTTGTCCCCCTTTGCTCCATCTCGTCCATCTCTTCCAGGCAAACCATTGTGCCCGGGATTCCCAGGGATGCCGGAATGCCCTTGTCTGCACACGTCCTGTGTATCCACATTCCCTGTGCAGGCTCCTACGGTAAGCAGGATCCACCAGAATCTCATGGCTCGAATGACAGAGTGTGAACTGAAAAAGCGAAACACAAAACAGAAGCGATGAGTTTCCATCTCTGGGGCCACGCACACTCTTCTGCTCCTTACGCTTATCCTATGGCATCAAGATTTTTTTCAGATTAAGAAGTCAAAAGGAGGTAAATCAGGATTTTCCATCGAAGCTGTTGAGGATTTGCGCTTGAGAAAATCTCTCTGCTAAAGCTGTGGCTGACCTCCTCAAAACACTCTCGTAATAAGCAGATGGGATCGTTCTTTGGCCCTCCAAAAAGTCAAAAGTCAAAAATGTTTTGAGCATCCCGAAAACACTCTTGCCATGGCCTTTGCTCTTGACTGGACCACTTTAGCTTTGGCTGGACCACGTCCACCTCTTGGTAGCCATTGCTCAAAGTGTTCTTCTCTTCAGGATTGTACTGATAAAGTCACGTGTCATCTCCTTTTACAATTCTTCCCCAAAATGCTGCAGGATCTTGATTCTATTTATTTAAAATTTCCATTAAAACTCTGCTCTGGTCTGCAGCTGATCTGGATGCCACAATCTGGGCATCCACTGAGCAGAAAGTATGCTCAACTTTCTCAGTCAGAGTTGTATAAGCTGACCCGGTGGAGACGTTTACAGCATTGGTGATTGTTTCTGCTGCTAACCATTGGTCCTCTTCAGTCAGGGCGCAAACGAGATGAATTATTTCCTCCCTAATTGATGTGGATGGTCTGCTGCTGTGGACTTCATCTTCAACATCTTCTTTTTCCTTCTTAAATGTGTTACCCATTTGTAAACTGCTGGTTTCTTTGGGGCATTGTCCCTATAAATATTTCATCAAGCATCAGTAATTTCACCGTTCGTTCTCTCAAGCTGCACCATAGATTTGATGCTTGTTCTAGCTTCGATTTTATCAGACTTCATGATGTGTTAACAGTGACTCTTTCAAACTGATGTCTTATTCTTAGGGTCTCAGACTAGATCCTGCTCAGGCATGTTATGACAAGTTAATATGAGTTTATTTTGGGGCGAAAATACTAGAAATGCATGATTTTTTTTCTCCCCATAATACATATTTTCCATGAACGTTGTGAAAATCCCTTGTACAAAGCCCAAAGGGCAGCATTTTGCCCAAGGGCTTGTCGTAATTTTCTATCAAAATATAAAATTTCTTTCTACACTCAACTTCCTTTTGATCTAAGACAATCTCAAAGTAAAGTTATGCCTAATCTTACCTTAAGGCTGGGATCTCTGCTAAGATGGTGGACTAGGCAAAACAAGCTACCTAGACCAGACCCTCTGTGATAAAGACGTTGCTGTGTGCCATCAAGTCAGTTCTGAGGTGTTCAAAGTTGTTCAAACCAATCTGTGGTTCAGTGAATTATCCTGCAGTGCCACACCAGGACTCCATAATGAAGACGTTAAATGCCACTGAGTCAGTTCTGACTCATAGTGACCCAGTATAGGGCTTCCAAGGAGTGGCTGGTGGGTTTGACTCACCAACCTTGGGATCCAAACTTACCTTACAATCCTGTGCTTATCCTACAGTGCCATATCAGGGCTCTCTGATAAAGTTGTTGTTGTTGTTAAGTGCTGTCGAATTAGTTCCAACTCATAGCAAGCCTGTATAGGGTTTCCCAGAAGTGACTGGTGAATTTGAACCACCAACCTAGCAGTTCAGACTGACCTTGCGATCTAGTGCATTGTCCTGAAGCGCCACACCAGGACTCCATAATAAAGATGCGAGGCGGACAGATATGGATGATAATCCTAGAAGCCGAAGCTTTAGAGGACAGGATAGAAAAATGGACTGAATACTGACTGGGAGGAGAACCTGACCAGGGGCCGTGAGAGAGCAGACAGACCACTGCATGCTCAGCTGGCCTAATGTAGCACTGCCATCTTTCAAGCAGCATTTGACCAAGACAGCAGGCCGACAACACCAACACATACCACTAGTCGATGACCAGAAAGATGGGCTCCTCCCTTGTTCCTCTTCTGATGACCAGAAGTGTGGCCAGCCCCTACCCTCACCACCACATTCCCCACTCTCCCTGCACAGCCCAAGCTCTGCCTGACGTAGGAGCTGCACCCTTGTGCAACTGGAGTTGGGTGAACCTGCCCCACATCTGGAGGTGCCCAAATTCTGCCTCATCACACCAGGAGAACATGCAGTGCTGGGCCCCAGCCACCCTTGAGAGGCCAAGAGCCTTCTATCACCAGCTGCCCTCTGAGCTCAAACGAGTTCCTTCCAGGAATAGGCACCTTGCCCTCAGCCACTTTCTGAGCCAGTACAAACTACTTCCGGGTCAAGTACTCTGACCCCAGATAACATCTAGAATGCCAGGGGCTCCACCTAGGACGTACTGACCCACCCACTCACCTCTCTTCCCTCACCCCGTGTTGATTCACACCAGATACCTTAGACCCACCATTTTCTCCTGAATTCCCCCTGCCCCAGTTTTCTTATCCTCCCTCCTTTTTGTTCCCTCCCCCTTTTTTGATACTTTCTTTCTCTCTTATAAAAGGAGGTTGTTGTTGTTGTTGTTAAGTGCTGTTGAGTTGGTTCCGACTCATAGCAACCCTGTGTAGGGTTTCCGAGGCTGTAAATCTTTACAGGAGCAGGAAACCTCATCTTTCTCCTGCAGAACCGCTGATACTTTCAAACTGCTGACCTTTTCAAACTGCTGACCTTTTCAAACTGCTGACCTTTTCAAACTGCTGACCCTTTTCAAACTGCTGAGCCCAACTCGTAACTATTATGCTACCAAAGCTGGTAGTGTTGGAAAAAAAAAAATGGGGAAAAAAATAAGAATAAAATTGGGGCAGGGGCAGGTCATTGTTGTTAAGTGCCCCTGAGTTGGTTCCAATTCATGGCAACCCTGTATAGGGTTTCTGAGGAGCAGCTGGTGGGTTTGAACTGCCAACCTGGTGGTTCAAACTGACCTTGTGGCACTGCAGGATAATGCATTGGACCGCACAGTTGGAGATTCAAAACCACCAGAAGCTCCTCAGAAACCCTAGACAGGGTCATTATGAGTCGGAACCAACTTGAGGGCACTAACAACAACCTGCCCCAGTTTTGTTGTTTCCCCCCCACTCTTCCCCCCCTTTTTTATGCTTTCTTTCTTCTTTTATTTCTCCTGTTTCTCATCTCTTTTTCCCTCCCCTTCTCCTTTCTTATTTCCTCTTAGCTTTTTCATTACTTTCTTTTTCTTTTCTTTTCCCCACTCCCTTGTTTTGCTGATTGTATTTTTTCTTTTTCCTCTCTTTTGTTTTTTCTCTTCCCTTGTTTTTTATGATCCCTCACTTTTTTATTAGTTATTAAATTATTTTTTCTTGTTGCTTCCCTGCGTTTCCCCGCTTGTTTATTTTTTTCTTTGCTATTTTCTTGTTTTGCTGTTGTATTTGCTTTTTTCTCTTGTTTTTACCATTGCTGTTGATAATACCTAGATATGCGTCTTTTGAATTCTTTCTCGGGTAGCTTCCATGACGTTTCTTCCTCAGAAAGGTCTTGTGGCTCCGTGTTTTGGTAACTTGTTTGAGCCACTCTGTCTTGTTTCTTTGTGTGACCAGAAATTGTCGTTTGTCTCTGAGACTTTGTGGTATTGCTGTATTTGTATTTAGTTGTTTGGTGGGTGTGACAGAGAAAGTGAGTGTATACACAGTGCTCTGTTCACTACTCAGGTAGCACAGTGGAGTGTGGATTTGGCTGGGGCTGGCTGCTGATTATTGAAGACCAGATAGGTGAGCAGGTTGTTGCCCTCACTTAGTAGGTGTGGCTGAGTTTGGGAACCTGATCTCTGTCTCCTTCAGGTTGGATAAGAAAGAAACAATAACAAGGGCACACACACACAAATAAATTGGAAAAAAAAAACCAACAAGAGAAAGAAATAGAGACAATGTTCTACATCTAAGACTGGGGTCTTAAAAGCTTGTGAGCACACATATAAACTACAGGCATTGGTCTCTCCCCATCCAGAGGAAAGAAGAGTGATGGAAACTGAAGACACATGGAAATCATTAGTCCAGGGAACTAACGGACCATACGTCCATCAATTGCCACAATCCTAAAACCAGAAGAACTAGATGGTGCCCAGCAACCATAACCTACCAACTTCTCTGACAAGGATCACATTAAAGGGTCCTGGATAGAGTGGGAGAAAAATGTAGAACAAAACTCAAAATCATACAAACAAACCAACAGCTTACTGGTCAGATAGAGGCTAGTGGACCTCCTGAGACTGCGACCCTTAGTGAACCTTCAGGCCTAGAAATGAATTCATGGCCAAAGCTCAAGTTTCAACCAAACAACAGATAAATCTATAAGGGGAACAAAAACAAAAACTAGTGAGGTGCACACATCTTAGGACAATCAACCACTCAAGATCAAAAGGGCAAAGTTCAGAAGGATTAGGAAAAAAGGAGGAATGGAAACAGGAAACCCAGGGAGGAAGTGAGAGGAGGGAGGTTCCATGTGGGGACTGCAGTCAGTGAGATGAAACAAAATGGGTGTGAATTGTTGAGTGGAAAACTGATCCGCTCTGTAAACCTTCACCCAATTCACAATAAACAGTTTTTTTGTTTTCTTAATGGCAGTTTGGGAATCCTCAAGGGACTGAAATGGTCCAAGATCAGGGCTGTCGGGTTGGATGCGGTAATGTTTCTAAATAAAAATTTCCTACGACAGCCTTTGCTGTGCTTGAAGAATGGGCAGGTGCATTGTCGTGATAGGAAAACAAAGAAGAAATCCTCAGTGCAACTTTCCCAATCTTTTTCTCTCCAGTGTAATTTTTCATTTTCTTAAAACTTGTTCCTAATAATCTCCATGGTTATCCTGTGTCCTTCAAGAAAATCTATCAAGATGACCCATTTGGAATCCCAAGAAACAGCCACCAACCATTACCTTCTGAGCTGACCGTTCTGCCTTTAACTGGCCAAGCAGATCCCCTTGGAAGCCACTGTTTTTACTGGACCTGTTTTTTTTTTAAAGGCACCCTAGTGAGGAGCACTGGTGGCACAGTGGGTTAAGCCTTGGGCTGCTAACTGCAAGGTTGGTGGTTCCAATCACCTGCTGCTCCTCTGGAGAAAGATGCAGTTGTCTGTCTGATTTGGAGAATTGTTGTCTTGGAAACCTTCTACTCGGTCCTATAATGTTGCCACGAGTTGGAATCTACTCCATGGAAGTGGATTAAAATCAGGAAAGGGGAGCATCAGAGTTGTATCCTTTCACCATACTTGTTCAATCTGTATGCTAAGCAAGTAATCTGAGAAACTGAATTATAAGAAAAAGAACATGGCATCAAGATTGGAGGAAGACTCATTAGCATCCTGCAATATGCAGCTAATTCAAGCTTGCTTGCTGAAAGCAAAGAAGACTTAAAACACTTACTGATGAAGATCAAAGACTACACCGTTTAGTATGGTTTGTACCTCAATGCAAAAGAAACAAAAATCCTCACAACTAGACAAATAATTAGCATCAATAATACATGAAGAAAAGATTGAAGTTGTCAAAGACTTCATTTTGCTCGGATCCACAATCAATGCTCATAGAAGCAGCAACCAAGAAATCAAATGATGTACTGCATTAGGCAAATCTGCTGCACAAGACCTTTTTAAGGTGTTCAGGGGCAAAGATATGAGTTTGAGGACTAAGGCACAACTGATTCAAGCCAAGGTATTTTCAACAGCTTCATATGCATGTGAAAGGTGGACAGTGAATGAGGAAGACCATAGAATTGATGCATTTGAGTTCTAGTCTTGGAGAAGAACATTGAAGGTGCCATGGACTGCCAGAAAAACTAGCAGGTCTGTGTTTTAAGAAGTACAGCTGAGTGTTCCTTAGAAGCCAGGATGGTGACACTTCGTCTCTCAGACTTCAGACATGTTATCAGAAGGGACCAGTCCCTGGAGAAGGACAGCATGGCTGGTAAAGTGGAATGTCAGCAAAAGAGAGGAAGACCCCCAAAGACATAGATTGGCACAGTGGCGCCAGCAATGGACTCAGTATAACAACAATTGTGAGGTTGTGCAGGACCAGACAGTGTTTCATTCTGTGGTGCATAAAGTCACTATGTGTCGGAACCAACTTGATGGCACCTAACAACAACTAAAATGACATTACAATCTTCAAATCTGATATGGACTTAGCCTATGTCAGACCAATAAAACTGGGAATTCAAAAGGCAAAGAGAACAGAACTGGTATCCATAGAGACTTGTCTCTCAGGCTCTGTGAGACTGGAGTTGGAAACCGTGGGCATAGGAGGAGTCCTGGTGGGCACCAGCATCTGTTCAGTCACTCACCAGTCAGGGCTCAGGCTGGTTCTTGGGATCCCACTTCTGACACCAGAACTATCGAAAGAAAAATCAGATCAATAAGTCAACTTCGTTTTACTGAGCAGAAAAAGAGATTCTCCAGAAGGGAACAGAACTCCAGAAAAATGCACACATTGCATGATAATTTTGATCCATTTATATACAATACAAATTGTTAGGGGATTCCCCAAAGGGAAATTTAAAAGACTGGTTATCATTTAATCAGTAAGCAGTGACTCAGAGTGTTTTAATAAGTTTACCTGTTTGTCTTCTATAAGCTTGCTATGACTTATCTAATTATTTAAATGTTTCCCAGAATGTCTTTATCATGAGTTTTCATTTCTGGAAAGGTTTAAAAGTTAAATTTAAATAAGGTTGGGGGACACTTTCTTTAACAGTACTCAACTGTGAGACTTTGGACAAAGCGTGTTTCTGTGCCAGAGAAGAGATTGTTGTTGTTGCTAAGTACCATAGCAACCCTGTATAGGGTTTCTGAGGCTTTAGATCTTCACAGGAGCAGAAAGCCTTATCTTTTTCCTGAGGAGCGGCTGGTGAACTCAAACTGTATAACTTGTGGTTTGCAGTCCAGTGCTTATCCTATGGAGCCACCGTGCTCTCCAGAGAAGATGCCTACTTATCTCTGAGGGTTGCTTGCTGTGAAGACCTTGGATTACATTGTACATGTTTGAAAACACATTCATCATAAATCATTCTAGTGGTTCTGTTACTATAAGATGCATTCCTTTGAGTTAAGGTGTTGTTTCTCAGAGGAGCTACTGTGCAGAAAGGATGTAAGTACAATTTAGCAGAGGTTCACCTTAAAGTCCCACTTCTATTATAGCCTCACACCTGTGTGGGACAAAGAACTTGACTTGGTCTTTTGTCTTTGGTTTCTAAAAATAGTCCTTGGAATTTCCCAGCAATTCAGGGTGGCTTTGTTTTTGTAAAACAGCCACTACAGGGACCACATCTGGCAAAGTAATTTCAGGAAAAATGGGGGTGGGGGAGCCTGTCATTTGTATTCAGTGATCTTGTCAATTCCTGATTGACTATGCATTAAGATCCCAGTCAGGAAGTGTCTGTAACTATTAGAAAGGACCCAGGGCTGTGGAATTCCTTGGGAGCTTCCAGGTTGGTGGTAAACATGGAGGACCACCATGTCTGCATGCACAAACTCCTCCCTTTGTGTACAACTCAGCACACTTGAGTCAATTCCAACTCATAGCAACCCTACAGGACAGAGGCACACTGCTCCCAAGGGCTTCTGAGACTGTAAGTCTTTACAGTCTTCTTCTCATCTTTCTCCTGCACATCAGCTGGTGGCTTTGAAGTGCCGGTCTTGTTGTGAACTGCCCAGTCCAGAACCCATAGCATCATAGGGCTCCTCTTTGGGTATATCTGTCTGTTGCACTAAAAAGGTGATAGGTTGTATAGTCTTTCCATGGGTCCTGGGAGTGATTCTAGAGAATTTTCAAACCCACCAGGGGCCGTGAGTTACAGCAGGGTCTGGCATCTGTCTAGTTGGCAGTTGATTAAAAGGATCCAGTGGGACAGAGCGCTCTGTCAGGACTGATTGTGAGGGTTGCGAATGAAAAGGTAGATGTTTTGCAATAAAAAGAGGGAAGTGGTTGATCTTGCAGTCCAGGACTGGAGGTCCCTGGGACCATCAAGGGAGAAAAGTGGAGTGCAGGACCCCATCCAGAGAAGCAGTGATGCCAGAGATGAAGGCAGAGATGATGACATGGAGAGATGGAGCAGCTGGGGACTCTGGACTCAGGGAGGGAGAGGGGTTGTGTGCTGGCGGCCAAGGGGCTGGCATGCAGAGCGTGCCCTTTGGTTGTTTGGATGATTATATATTCCTGAGTGCTTTGGTGTACATAAAAAAAAATTACAAAACAAAATAGAAGGTTTGGAAGTAAATGCTGTTGAATGATAATGTGATGATGCATGGAGGGGACAGTAATCATTGCAATGAAACAAAATACGATAGGATGAGTGTAAAGCTGATACTCTCCCATGTCAACTATCACTCAATCACAATAAAAACAAAACAAAATAATCAAAGCCCACAGCGTTCAGTATGGGTTGTACCTCAATGTAGAGAAACCAGCATTCACAAAGATGGAGAAAAGACTGAAGCTGTCAAAGATTTCATTTTGCTCAGATCAACCATCAGCATGCATGGAAACAGCAGTCAAGAAATCAAACAATGTATTGCGTTGGGCAAATCTGCTGCACGGGACTTCTTTAACACGTGTTGAAGAGCAAAGATATCAGCAAAAATACCAAGCAATGGTATTTTCAATAACCTTTCAATAACCTCATATACGTGTGAAAGGTGGATGTGAATGAAGAAGATTATAGAAGAATTGATGCATTTCAGTAATGGTGTTTGAGGAAAATATTTAAAATACCATGGGCTGCCAAAACAATAAATCAATCTGCATTAGAAGCAGTACAGCCAGAATGCTCCTTTGCAGCCAAGATGGCCAGAATTCGTCTCTAGTACTTTGGGCATATTGTCAGGAGGGACCAGTCCCTGGAGAAGGAGATCACGTTTGGCAAAGTGGAGGGTCAGAGCTAAAGAGGAAGACCCCCAATGAGATGGATTGGCCAAGTGGCAGCAGCAATACACTCAAACATAGGAATGGTTGTGAGGTTGCCACAGAACCGGGCAGTGGTTTGTTCTGTTGTGCATAGGGTCTCTGTGAGTTGGTACCGACTCAATGGTACCTAACAACAACAACACATGTGTGTGAATAACATATACATGAGACTAAGGAAGACCATAGAAGAATTGATGACTTTGAGTTATGGTGTGGAAGGAGACTATTGAAAGTACCATGGACTGCCAAAAGAATGAACAATTGTGTGTTGGAAGTACAGTCAGAACGCTCCTTAGAAGCCAGGATGGTGAGACTTTGTCTCTCATACTTTGGACATATTATCAGGAGAAACTAGTCCCTGGAGACAGACATCATGCTGGGTAGAGTGGAGAGTCAGGGAAAACGAGGAAGACCTTGACTGAGACTGATTGGTACGGTGGCCGCAGCAATGTGCTCAAGTGTGTGTGGCAAATCTTGTAAAGATGACGCAGGACCATGGACGGTGTTAAGTTCTGTTGTACATGGGGTCGCTGTGATCGGAACCATCTCAACGGCACCTAACAACACCGCAGTTCTTTACATCTATCATGCTGCAGCCTTTAAAATCATCTCTGAAACTCCTCGCTTTGAATGCAATTTAAAGCTGTATCATATCTTTTCAATTCTTTTTATTGGTGACCAACGTGTTTTCTTTTAAGGTAGACTTAGGATGATTGTTGTCATTGCTGAGTGTCGTCGAGTTGGTTCCAACTCATATCGAACCTACATGGGATTTCCAAGGGACAGCGGGTGGGTTTGAGCTGCCAACCTTGTGGTTTACAGTCCAGTGCTAATCCTAAAGCACCGCAACAGAAATCCAATTTAGGGTGATAGGCAAAGGTAATAGAATGGGGAACAAAACTTCATACCAATTGGGAACAAAAACAAGGTGTGACTATAACGTGATATTAAGTGGATTCTGAGGGCAATTCTAGAAACAATTCGAAATAAAAAACTAGCATCTGTAGTGGGAAGGCGTTAGGAGATGGGAATAAGTGGGTAGTGTACTTTTAAGAAGAATGAATAAAAGCCCACAAAACAAAGAAATAAACAAATATACAGAGTGCTAATGAGTAAGGTAGCGTAAAGGAGCTCTGGTAGCGTAGTGGTTATGAATCGGGCTGCGAACCTCAAGGTCAGCAGTTCGAAATTGCCAGCTGTTCTGCGGGAGAAAGATGAGGCTTTCTGCTCCCGTAAAGATTTACAGCCTTGGAAACCCTGTGCAGGGTCACTATGGGTCAGAACCGACTCAACGGCTCTTAATGACTTAACAATGAGTAAGGAGCCAGCTTTGGGTGATTGCTGGACAGGAGAGGGCTATGCAGGGGTCATTTAGTAGAGACCTAACTCTGGGTGGTTTGGGTCAGAGAGAAAGAAAACGCCATATAGGTGGCAGGTGCCAGAGGTGGAGACGGGGGGAAAAGGGGGGTGAGAATGATCTATGCATGTGGGGGAGCTGCCTGGGTCGATTATGAATGCAACATCCCTAAGGTTACGGATTTGCTTTCCAATTTCAGGCAGAGAACGGCAACCTGACCTGCTCAGAAGCTAATGCTGTGCTTGGGGAGCCATGAGTGAACTGAGATCTAAAAGGGAGGAGTTAATCGGACAAAGGGTTCCAAACCAAGGAAGCAATACATGCAAAGGCCCTGAGGCCACCAGGATCAAGGGATGAGTAGAATCCTCCTGATAGGTCAAATCTCCCTTCTAAGGAGCTGCTAACTATAAGGTTGGTGGTTCAAGCCCACCAGCTGCTCCTCGGGAGAAAGAGGAGGCTCTCTGCTCTCATAAACATTGGAAAGGCCACAGGGCAGTTCCACTGTGTCCTCTAGGAACTGACTCATTGGCAGTAGGTGGGTTAATTTGCCGGTAGCACCACGCCCCTGTCTTTCATCATACCTGTCATAGTTGGGGTTTTTAATTGGTTTCTGTAATTACATGTTTCAATATCTGGCTTCCCATCTGACACTGCTTAGCTCATTATGGTATTTCTGGTATTCAACATAAAATCTGGAGTAGGTTGTTGTTTTTAGGTGCCATCGAGTCAGTACCGACCCATAGCGACCTTATGCACAGCATAACGAAAACACTGCCTGATCCTGAGCCAACCTCACAATTGTTACCACGCTTGAGTCCATGAATGCTGCTACTTGACCAATCCATCTTTTGGGGGGTCTTCCTCTTTTTTTCTGACCCTCCACCTTACCAAACATGATATTCTTCTCCAGCGACAGGTCCCTCCTGACAATATGTCCAGAGTACAAGAGATGAAGTTTGGCCATCCTGGCCTCCAAGGAGCACTCTGGCTGCACTTCTTCCAACACAGATCTGTTGGCTCTTTTGGAATAGCAGGCTAAATAAATATTTATTGACTGGAGTGAACGAATCACAGTTGGATATCTCGGACTTAAAACGACATAAGTACACTCCCACACACACTGCCATCTAATCAATTCTGACTCATACTGCTTCTCTATACAATTTCCGAGGCTGTTAACCTTTACGGGAGCAGATAGCTTCATCTTCCTCCAGGAGAGCAGCTGGTGGGTTTAAACTTACCAGTTATTCTGCAGGAGAAAGATGAAGCTGTCTGCTCCCATAAAGATTTCCAGTGTGGGAAACGCTATACAGGGTCACTATGAATCCGAACCTTAGCACACAACAATGAGACTGAAGTGCTACATGCAGGGGAAGACCTGGCGAGTTGCTACGAGTCAGGATTGACTCACCAGAGCAACTTGCTCCATACGTTTTGTCATGAGACGGGGCAGAGCAGTAAAAGGGTAGCTTCTTCAAGGAATGGTGGTCAAAGGCTTTGTTCTGACACCTGCTGACCCACTGAGGTAGGTGTTGGGAAGGCATCGGGAGAAGACATGGATTCCAAGGAAAGCACCATGGGATTTTATACGCACGCTGATAAGAGCTAGAAGGCAACAGATATAAATGAACATGGCTGTTTTAGAATGGTGGATTATGGGAATTCTCGTTTTCAAAGATTATTTTTTATTGTGTCTATAAGAAATATTTCTAAAAATGTAGAGCAATCAACCATTTGAGTTCAAAAGGGCAGCAGCGACCCAAGGACCAAGTTCAGCAGGATTAAGAAAGAGGGAGTCATGAAAACAGCAAACCCAGGGAGGAGCTGGGATACGTGATGTCACATTGTGGAGACTGCAGTCAACGAGATGAAACAAAATGTCTATGAGTTCTTGCATGGAAAATGGATTTACATACATATATGTATATATTTCATGGAGTCCTGCTGTGGCGCTGTGGGTTCATGCACCAGACTGCAAGCTGTTTGAACTGCAAGGTTGGTGGTTCATGCTCACCAGCAGCTCCTCGGAAACCCTATACAGGGTCGTTATGAGTCGGAACCGACTCGGCAGCACTTTGTTGTTATTGATAAGTGCTGTCATGTCGGTTCTGACTCATAGCGACCCTGGGTTGGGTTTCCGAGGAGCGGCTGGTAAGTTTGAACCACCGACCTTGTGGTTCAAACTGACCTTGAGGTCCAGTGCTTATCCTTTGGCGCCTCATCCGTATTTTTCAAACCAGCGGGGTGATATCGCCATCTTGTGGCACCCTCTAGACACCACAGAGTTGTGGCAAATTGAAAAAGTATCTCTGGCAAAGGAAACCAAGCCACAAACTCACTCATTTCAGGAAATTGTGGCGAGTGTTTTTAGAGCCGAATCCCATGAAAAGTCAACACAGGGTCCTTTGGTTTAACTCAGAAGTGGTTCATAGCTCTCAAATCTCAAAGTCGGCCCACCAAAGTTTCCCCTTAGATTCTATGGGTTTTCTAGTGTTCAAGAGGGGCAATAAAACAATCGTTCCAGTAATAAAAAGATCACAAGATCATGAAAGTGTGGATTGGGATCATTGTGTTATCTGTTTTGTTCTACAGTTAGTGAAGAGCAAACACAGGCCTTTATCCTTCCATATCACTGTAAGTTTAGCATCCAGGACATAAACAGATATAGCTTGCATACAATGTGGGTTTCGTATGTGGATCACCTTCAGCAAATACTTGTGAATTATTGACCACGTTTAATTTCCAAAGAAGTAGTAAAACACTTTGGTACGGTCGCTAATAAGAATGTTTAAAAGAGAACATAGAGGGATTGCAAAAAGAATACAAGTAGAAATTAGATTTATGGGGGGGCTTCAAAAAGTGCGTGGACAAATGAGATGATGAAAAGATAAGAATTTTTCCACACATGCTTTGAAACCCCTCATATGCCATTTAAAACAACAGTAAATAACATTGACACCTCTCAATGCCTGGCTTCCTGTGTGCACATGGCAGGAGCCATCTTGGACTCCTTGAAGGAGATCAACTTAGAACACACAAAGCCATGGGGCGGACACTGGGTTTCATAGTTCCGCTGGAGTCATTACCATCAACATTTAAGTCTGGGGTCTGGTTGAGCCTCCAGCCCCCCTCTTCCATCTCTCCCAGTGACCCACTCCACCAGTTCTTGCTCCCACATTCCTTCTCACCTGGATCACTGTGTGTGTACGTGTACACACACACCTATTCACCACATCATGATGACCCCATGTATGATAGACCTACTCCATAGCACTTCATTTACGGTAAGCCGTATTGACCTGTGCATGGAGTTACTGGGTGGATTTGAACGACCAAACTTTAGGTTAAGTATCTGTAAAACCCTTGTGCCTCCCAAACTCCTCCTGCACCTGTTGTTGTTGTGTGCTGTTGAGCTGCTTCAGATTCAGGGTAACCCTGTAGAATTGCCCTGTAGTGTGTCCTCGGCTACAATTTTTACAGGAGTATACCACCGGGTCTTAGTTCCTGTGGATTTGCTGGTGGGTTGGAACCAACAGCCAAAACCAAATACGTGGCCATTGAGTTGATTCTGACTCATAACGAACCTACCAGAGAGTACAATTGCTCCATAGGGTATCCAAGACTGTAAATCTTTATGAGAACAGACAAACTCATCTTTCTCCCTAGGAGCAGCTGGTGGATTCGAACCACTGGCCTTGACATTAGCAGCTCAATGCTTAAGCCACTGCATCACCAGGGCTCCCTCCCCAGAACCTATGGCACTCAGTAACCATGAAACTGGGTCCCTGTTTTTTTCACAATGGTGACTGCATCTCTCCACATTGTTCTCTTCAGTATTTTACAATCCAATATTTGTTGAATGGATAAGCGAGTGAGTTTATAAAATATTATCCTCCAACTACGGGAGGTGACCGGAGGACAGTGCTCCTTTTCTCCAACACCCATTCTTGCCTCCTTCCACAGTGATCACAAATATGGTGGCACACTGTAAGGACATTGCCCAGACTCCCTTGCAGTCCGGATATGATCATGAAAGTACATCCTGACATGGAGAAGTGAGCAAAAGTGATGTATGACACACCTTCTGGGTGAAGAACTTGAAGGGAAGGAGTGTGCCCTCCTCCGTCCTTTTTCTGACTTGCTGTGTGCATGTGGTAGGAGCCATCTTGGACTCCTTGAAGGAAATCAACTTAGAACTCACGTGCCTACTCAGCCAGTCACAGACATGGGAAGAAACATACTTCTAACATTGTTGTTGAGTGCCGTCAAGTCGGTTCTGACCCATAGCAGCTGGCGAGCCTGAGCCGCCGACCTTTCAGTTCAAACCAACTTTGCAGTGCAGCATGTTAACCCACCACATCACCCCAGGACTAACATATTTGACCATAAAAAGAGCAATTGTTATTGAGTCGCCTGGGACTCTGTGTGACCCCTGGTGCATCACAGCAGAACTATGTGCTCCATGGGGTTTTCAACGGCTGGGTTTTTTTAGATCAGGGCATCAGTTCCTCCTCTGAGGTGCCTCTGGGTAAACTCGGGCCTCCAATCTTTTGGTTGGCAGTCAAGCACATTAACCATCTGCCTGTTAGCCATTTGCCACTGCTGTTTGGAGTTTGTCTCTGCTGCACACAACGAAGCCCACATTCTCGCTAATGCCATGCTTCTGCTGCGAAGAGTGGGCCACTTCTCAGAAGGGAGGGAGGTTTGTTGGCCATCTGTGGTCAGTTAACTGGATAGTGAGAGTTGTTGAGGGCTCACTGGGTATACAACACATCATCAAGTAATATAAAAGGGGGCTTTAAAAAGTTCCTGGAGAAATGGAATGAAAAGACAATGGAATTTTTCCATGAACTTTTTGAAGCCCCCTCCTGTTAAATCACTCCTTAGGTAGATGCAGCTCATATAAATGCATAGAGCTGGGTGCATCACTGTGCTAAATGTTGAGGTCCATGGCGTGCCAAAGCATGGAAGGGCCTTGGTGTTGTTCTCAAGTGCCGTCAAGTTGGTTCTGACCCATAGCGACATGTATAGGGTTTCTAAGGAGCGGCTGGTGGGTTTGAACTGCCAACCTTGCTGTTCAAACAGACCTCATGGTTGAACATTGATCCTACAGCGCCACTCCAGAACTGTATCTTTAGCGGCTATGACTTCATGAGCATGATACAAGGATATGCCATGTCATAAGTACGGAGTTTTGTTTAGTGCCGTGGAGTCAGTTCCAACTCACAGCGACCCTGTATAGGGTTTCCCAGGAGGGGCTGGTGGGTTTGAACCGCCAACCTAGCAGTTCAAATTGACCTTGCGGTTCAGTGCTTATCCTGCATCACCACACCCAAACTCCATGTCATAAGAATGGTAGGGGACAAAGGGACATTAGATGCAAAGATGACCTTAGAGTTTGGGGAGTTGTTGATGTTGTTTTTCAGTCCCAAATAAAATAAGTTCGTATTTACTTGATGTCTTAGGAAGGGGCTTCAAAAGTTCAAGGAAAGATTTCATTATCTTTTCATTCTATTTTTCCAAGAACTTTCTGAAGCCCCTGTGTAGTTTTGTGTTGTTCTTTCTACACTTGCTCTCAATTTCTCCTTCACGTCAGAATCTTTTGATAAAGGGTTACCTAATAGTGTGGCGGCTGGAGTCCTGGTGTGGCGCTGTGGGTAAATGCGCCAGACTGCAAAGCTGTTTGATACCGCAAGGTTGGCAGTTCAAGTTCACCAGCTGCTCTTTGAACCCTACACAGGGCTGCTATGTGTCCGTACCGACTCGATGGCACCTACAACAACAACAACAATAGTGTGGTGGAGCTCTGGTAGCTGCTAATCTCAAAGCCAGCAGTTCAAAAACTACCAGATGTTCTGCAGAAGAAAGACGAGGCTTAATACGCCTGTAAAGATTTACAGCCTTAGTAATGCTAGACAGGGTTGCTATGAGTCGGAACGGACTCTGAGGCACATAGCCACTGCCACCAATAGCGTAGCGGAGTCCTGGTGTGGCACCGTAGGATAAGCACTAGACTGCAAGGTCAGCAGTTCAAATCTACCACCTGCTCCTTGGCAAGCGTATTCAGGGTTGTTATGAGTCGGAACCGACCTGATGGCACTTAACAATAACAGCAATAGTGTGATGCTGCAAGATAATGCTCTGGACCACAAGGTTGGTGGTTCAAACCCACCAGCCACTCCTTGGAAACACCTAGACAGGGTCACTATGAGTTGGAACTGACTTGATGGCACTTAACAAGAATATCTCACCAGACTAATTGTCCCCACGTGCATCACGGTCCTAATTCACAGCAAAGGCTAAAGGTTTCTGCTTGTCAAGGTTTTGTTGTTATGAGGTGCGAATGAGTCGGCTCTGACTCATCGTGAGCGACCCACGTACAACAGAAAGGAAGCCTGCCTGGTCCTACACCATCCTCACCATCGCTGCTGTATTTGAGCCGATTGTTATTGCAGCCAGTGGGCCAGCTGATCATATTGACAGTTTTCTTTTTACAAGCACGAGTCTTATTTCCCTGAGTACTGCAATTTAGTGCAGGCCTGAGCGACACTAGCCAGGTACCTTTATCATAGCTCCAAACCTGCGAGCCTCAACTTCCTTGTGCCTAAAATGGGAGGAGTGGACTCCCCAATATCCCTCTCAGGTTTGAGAGTCTAAGCATCTCAAAATCACTAAGATGCCTTCGTTGCATGTTTTCTGTAACGTGCTATCTACATTGTATACACCTTTCTCCATCAACATATTCTGAGGGCTTTTTGACTAAACTGTATAGGAATATAGCCATAAATGTACAAATGCACAAATTAAAGTTTGTGCCAAAAAAAAAAAGAGTGACAGCAAGCTGTTCAAGAAAGCTCCTATAGAAACTCTAAAACCTTTCTGGTTCTTTTTTCCTATTGGTTGTATCCCTCCTCCCAGCCAGTTTGCAAAGTTGAAGCAGAAGCATTTCAAAATGGGCTTTTGCCGTTTGTTAAAGCCTCTTCCTCAAAAATGCATTTTGGAAAACCTCTTACCTGTTTCCTACCCAGAAACTCTACCGATATCTCTTTTGCAAAATAAATAAATAAATAAATAAATAAACAAACAAACAAATAAATAAATAAATAAATAAATAAATAAGACTAAAAAAATTAGCACAGTTATTACACAGTGATAAAATAAGAGCTCTCTTAGGTCCCGGATGGCTTAAATTGGTAAAGAAATTCTTGCCTCATGCACTTACCTGAACCCCAAAGCTGCAGGCTGCACCAGGTGTTGTGTAGATCAGAAATCACAGGAACACTAAATAGCATAGCGCCTGCCTTCCTGTCAAGCTGTTCCCTAGTGGGACACTCTGCAAAACAGCAGGAAGGGGAGGGCGCAGAGGAGGGAACACGGTGTGTTAGTTGAGCTTCAGAAACTGCAGGGACACTCAGCTAGTATCTTCTGTCTTGGACCACTTCGTTTAGTTCCCTCTTTATGTCCTTTTTGGCAAAGTGAAGAAGGACAGGGTTACTTACAAGTGGACTATTAGTAAGGAAGGCTTTGGCTAAA
Source organism: Chrysochloris asiatica (assembly GCF_000296735.1). NCBI lineage: Eukaryota > Metazoa > Chordata > Mammalia > Afrosoricida > Chrysochloridae > Chrysochloris > Chrysochloris asiatica. The sequence continues at coordinate 7,253,046 of NW_006408523.1, read as the reverse complement.
TTCTCAGATGCTCACTGAAAGGTTTGAACCCTCCAGGGGTTCCCCGGGAGAAAAGGCCCAGAAATCTGCTAAGTCTGACTGCTCAGCTAGCTTGCAGCCTAGGGAAGGGCAGTTGTACTCTGTCACATGGCGTCACTAGGAGTCAGCATCAAGTGGACAGCCTTCAACAACCCATTCCCCATGCCTTGCTGCCTTTGTTGTTGTTGTGAAGTGCCATTGAGTTGGTTCTGACCCATAGCGACCCTGTATAGGGTTTCCAAGGAGTGACTGGTGAGCTTAAACCGTCAACCTTGCAGTTGAAACGGCTTTGCAGTCTGGCGCATTAACCCACAGCGCCACACCAGGACTCCTGCCTTAGTGGTCCCTTTTCTGGACTAACCCACCGCCACTAAGTCCATTTTGACTCATACTGACCCCATATAGGGTTTCCGAGGCTGTTAATCTTTACGGAAGCAGCCAGCCTCATCTTTCTCCCACAAAGCAGCTGGTGGGTTTGAACTTCTGACCTTGGAGTTAGAAGTTCAGTGCTTATCCTATAGTGACACCAGTCCTCCTTTTCTCTGGATTCCCCTAAGTCGATTGTGACTCACAGCAACCCTGGATAGGGCTTCTGAGACAGTAAATCCTCAACAGAAGCAGAAAGCCTCATCTTTCTCCTGCGGAGTAGCTGGAATCCCAGCTCCTCAAGGCTTACCTGTGTGGCTTCTGCCCAGCACCAGCCACTCACGTGACATCTCAACTCCAGGGCCACTGACCACATCACACGGTGTCCCTCCCGTGTTAGCCTATGTGAGCTTCCCTGAGCCTGTCAGAACCCCCTTCAGTAAAGCCCCAAGTTTCTCTTTATGGTAAGCGTTCAAAAGGGTAACAGCGGCATAGCTGATGAATGCAATTATCGTCAGCAAGTTGTCCACATGTAGACAGTTGGTAAGTGGATGATATAAATCTTTACAAAAGACAGAGAACAGCTGTTTAATTTTGTACGATTAAATTTTGTACAATTAAACTCTTCATGGGATTTGGGTTCTTAGTTTGCAGATTCAGGGTCATGATGCTATCACGGGACCACCCCAGGTATATTCTAGTGTTTCTGTTCTACCTCTTAGTTGATTGTCTAGGATAAGCACTTGACTGTTAATCATGATGTTGGTGGTTCAAACCCACTAACCACTCTTTGGACACCCTTTATAGACTTGCTATGAGTTGGAACTGACTTGACGGCATTTAACAATGACAATATCCCACTCAGAAAGGCTAGAATGGGTAAGGGATGTTCACTTGGGTTGGGAATGAAGATGAAAGTATGGAGAATACAAACTCAACCTCGCAATATGTCCCCTTCAGACTCAGGATGCTGAAGAGTGGCAATTGTTTCTAGAGGGCGGTGGCATTTCTTTCTAGGTCCCTGGTGGCACAAATATACATAAAAGTTTTACACTCCGACTGTTCACCTAAAGTTTAGCAGTTTGAAATCACCCAACAGTGCTGCAGAAGAAAAGCCTGGCAATCTGCTTCTCTAAAGTTTGTTGTTGTTAAGTGCCGTCGAGTCGGTTCCAACTCATGAAGATTCTGTTTAGGGTTTTCGAGGAGTGGTTAGTGGGTTTGAATCGCTAACCTTGAGGTTAGTCAAGTGCTTAGCCTACAGCACCACACTATTTGAGGAGGCAGCTAGATTGTTGTTGTTGTTAAGTGCTGTAGAGCCGGTTCTGACTCATAGCGACCCTGCACAGGGTTTACCTGGGAACGGCTGCTGAGTTTGAACCACTGATCTTTCGGTCCAGTGCTTGTCCTACAGCACCACATAAAAAGAGGGAAATAACTACTTGGCAACCTTGCAGGAGCCCTTGTGATTATAGTCACGGAAGACAATGGACAGTTAGAGCAAGAAATTCTTATTTACCTCAGTCCCCAAGGGAAAATGTGCTCAAGGCCAGCAGCAGATCCCTGTAAGGTTGCAGAGGGGCAGGCCAGCAATTGTGAGGTAAAAAGCATGTTCGAGGGGGCTTCAAAAAGTTAGTGGAAAATGGAATGAAAAGTTAATGGAGTTTTTCTGGGAATTTTTGAACCCCACCCACCCCGTTGTATAAACGGTATGTCAAAGGCATGTTCATTTACCTTCCATCATTAGTAGGAAAGTTGCTGCTCCAAAATAGGCCTTCTCCTTAGGTTTGGGTTACATATATCTTCTGTGCATAGGCCGCAGTTTGATCTAAACATCTACCTGCTCTAGTAAAGAATTCGGGTAGCATAGTGGACTACAAGCTGAGCAGTTAAATGCATGGTCAGTAGTTCAGGTCTACCACTTGCTCTGCGGGAGACAGATAAGGTTTTCTGCTCCCATAAAGATTTTCAGCCTCGGAAATACAGGGTCGTTATGATTCAGAACCAATTTGATGGCACACAATGACCACTACCACTCAATAAAAGGCACTTTAAAAACAACAACAAACCCGTTTTATTGTCATTTTGTTGAAAGTTTACAGAGCTAATAAGTTTTCCATTGAAGCGTTCTTACACATCTTGTTTCGTGACATTGGTTGTAATTCCCACAATGCAACAGCAGGCTTCCCACTTCCTCCCTGTATTTCCTGCTTCCATTCCTCCTTCTTTCCTCATCCTTCCTGGCTTCTGAGTCAAGCTTGTCTCTGGGCAAATGCTGCCCTTCTGATCGTCTATGGTTGAGTGCTCAGAGGAATGTGTACCTCCTTGGTGCTTTGTCCATGTTGTGTTATTGTTGGAGTCTGTTGCACAACAGAGCAAACACTGCCCGGTGCTGCCCCATCCTCACAATTGTTCTGTTTGAGCCCACCCTTGTTGCCACTGTGCCAACCCATCTCATTGGGGATCTTCCTAGTTTTCAATGACCCTCACTTCACCAAGCATGCTGTCCTTCTCCAGGGACATTCCCCCGATGACATGTCCAAAGCCGGAAAGACGAAGTTGTAGGCCTATTGTTTGGTTGAAAGTTGAGCCTCACGGGGTGACTTTAAGCGTAAAAGGTCCTAGTCTCAGGGTCCCACTGGTCTCTATTGACCAGTTGTTGTTAGGTGCTATCAAGTCAGTTCTAACTCATAGCAGCCACAAATACAACGGAATAAACATTGCCTGGACCTGTGCTTTTTTTTTTAATGTGTGTGTGTGTGTGTGTTTTAATAATGAATTTCGTTTCACATTTCACTCCCATTCAATAACCAGGACCTTCTACTGTGATCCCTTTCAGAGCCGTTGGTAGTGGCAGCTGGGCACCATCTACTCCTTCTGGTCTCAGGGTCATTGATGATAAGGTTCCTGTGGTCATTTGTCCTCTGGACTAATTATTTCAGGAAATGTTTGAGCTTCTTCACTGCCCTTTGCTCCTGACAAGGGCACACTCAGCACTACACCTTAGAAGGCTGCTCCCAAGGCAGGGAGTTGAACGTTTTCTCTGTAGACTATGTTGTGATCTTGATATCTCCGGAGACTATGGGTGTGACTCCCCAGGCCTAGTCACGTATCCTCAAGCTAGATATTGGGCTAACAACTTTTCATAACTTTGTCCTCTATGTTGTTGTTATTGTTAAGTGTGTCAAGTAGGTTCTGACTCATACTGACCCTGTATGGGGTTTCCAAGGAGCGGCTGGTGAATTTGAACCACTGACCTTGTAGTTCAAACCGAACTTGCAATCCAGTTCTCAACCTACAGCGCCACACCAGGACGCCTTGCCCTCACTATATTCATGGATGCAAGTATTTGCAGCACATACAAATACATATGTAGAAATAGCCTCACACCATGTATGTGCTACTGTTATTTCCTGTTGAGTGGGTTCCAACTCCTAGCCTTCCTGTATAGGGCACAGCAGTGGTGAGTTTAAAACACGGACCTTGTGGTTAGCAGTTTAGTGCTCATCCTACAGCACCCCACTGTAGATGTATATAGGAGTAATCCCCATTGCCTTCCCTCATCTGTTCAGTTGATGATGAGTCTATGCATGTATTCATTCATAGATTATGATGTTATTGTAGGATTGGCTATATTCTAGTATTTACCTTTGCTGCCTTTATCTCGTGTGCCCACCCCACCCCCACCCCACCCCCCGCACCTCTCCAGTGTCTTCCTTGGTCTTGATCACTTTGTGCTTACCTGCTCCTTATTGTATATTGCCTTCCCTTCACCCGAGGTAATATGTCTACCCGCTAGTTCATGATTTACCCTCCCATCCCAAGTGTTTCTATGTGAAAACCTTTTCTTGACTTTCTATAATCCTTGTTGTTAAGAGCGGTCCACTTGGTTCCGATCCATAGGAATTGTGTAGAGAGTTTCTGAGGGTATAAATATTTATAGCAAGGCAGAAAGCCTTGTCTTTCTCCTGTGGAGCAGCTGGTGGGATTGAATGGCCAACCTTGTGGCTAACAGTCCCGTGCTTGTCCTGGACAATAGCACACCATAGTGGTCTCATACAATATTTGTCCTTTCCTGAAAAATGAATTTCACTCAGCCTAACGTCCTCTTGTGATTTTTAAGTGCTGTTGCTGAGTGCCAGCTAGTTGGCTTTGTCCTGGCCCGGAGCCCATCGCTGCTGCCACCGTGCCAGTCCATCTCCTTGGGGTCTCCCTCTTTTTCACTGACCCTCCACTTTACCAAGTATGGTGTTCTTCTCCAGGAACTGGTCCCTCCTGATAATATGTCTAAAGTATGAGAGACGAAGTCTGGCCATCCTGGCCTCTAAGGAGCACTCTGGCTGTACTTCTTCCAATGCAGATTTGTTGGTTCTTCTGGTAGTCTGTGGTATTTTTAATATTCTTCTTCAATACCATAACTCAAAAGCATCAATTCTTCTATGTTCTTCCTTATTCATTATCCAATTTTCGCATGCATATGAAGCTATTGAAAATACCATGGCTTGTGCCAAGCACACCTTAGTCCTGACATGTAAAGAGGACTAAGAGCCTGCTTTCTTCCACATTTCTCCAGTGCTTTCATGCAGCTCACAAGTGGGTCTGTTGTTACTGAAGAGATAGCTACCAATGCATATGCAGGAATTGACTGAGAAACCCCAGCCAGTTTCAGGGGCACCCCTTTAACATTGGTTTTTCAGTATATCTGTTTTATTTGAATGCTCAAATCCATTGCTCAAACCCATTTGGCAAATTCATTTTAATGTAGAGATATAAAACAACCAATATAGATTCACATCATTTATAATAAATCATTTTAAAGAACATTGTAAATTTTCTTTTTTTAACCAAAAAACTTATATCAACAAAATACTTATCGAGTCACATCAACTGTGACCACACTCTGTGTCCCAGCCAACAAGAATTCATTCCTGTTTTGCTCTTGTCACTTATACTGAGCCGGATCACGTCACCTAGAGGTTGATGTGTTAAAACAAAATAAGGAAGTTACCACAAGCCTTCGGAGCCAGTATTTACAAAACGCACCAAGTATTAAATGACAGAACCAGTTGTTGCTGTGTGTGGTTGTGTGTTGTTGTTGAGTCCTTTCTGACGCATAGAGACCCTGTAAAGGGTTTCTGAGGAGTGGCTGGTGAGTTTGAACCACTGTTCTTACAGTTCAAACCAACCTTGAGGCCGAGTGCTTATCCTATGTTGCCACGCCAAACCAGTTAGAAGGAAAAAACCCACAAGCATCCATGTCTATGACAGAACTGCAGGCAAGAGTGAGTGTGTGTTGTCATGAAGTATGAACATTAACACCTTAAGCTTCTGCTTCGGTTTGTTTCTTAAAAGCCAGCTGGTCTCCAGAGGGGTCTACAGGGGAGCATTAACACTGAGAGGGGGCTACACACACCTTAGAATAATCAGCTCAAAAGGCAGCGTTCAGAAGGGCAGGAAAGGTGGGACACAGGAAAGATAAGAGCTGAAGTAGAAGGCAGGTTCCATCGACAGGGATGCCAAACCAGGGCAGGAAACAAGTATGTCTGAGTTGTTGCATGGAAAACCCATCTCTTCTGTAAATGGTCACCCAATTCACAGTAAAAAGTTAAAGAAAGGGTTTTTTTGAACTCTGCCTTTTGCATCCTGACAACAAAAGCATTAGTCAAGAGGAATTTAAGCGGAGGAACTATTTATAGGCTAAACTGATTTCAGGGCAGTGTGACCGGAAGTTGGTCTGTGGCCTGGTCCCCTGAGTTGTGAGTCACTGCAGGACTCATTGGCACCACCTTTGACCTCCTCCCCCATGAAACCATACAGGCTCAACAAGTACATGGAAAATGGAATGGAAAGCCCATGGTCTGTTTCTAGGGACCTTCTGAAGCTGTGTACAGCCGTCCTGGTCCCCTGTAGGAGACAGGCAGCATATGGGTAAACTCCTGCTTGCTGCTGCCACTTCCTCAGTCACTGTTGTGCAATCCTGACTAGGGTGGTCTTGGAGGCCACCAGAGCTATCAAAGCCCCACCTTCCTCTTCTTAAGGGATGTTAGAGGCCATTCTGACTTATAGCAACCTTGTAAAGGGTTTCCGAGGAGCGGCTGATGGGTTTGAACCGCTGACCTTGCAGTTCAAACCGACGTGTGCTTATCCTTCGGCACCACACCAGGACTCACCTTCCTCAAAGGGCCTGGAAACTCAAGACTGCCCTACTGCCACCCAAGGCTTCACTGAGTAACCCAAACTGCCATCACATCCACCCCTAGAGGACAGAGAACTGCTCCTGTTGGGTTCCTGAGACTATATCTTTCCAGGAGCAGACAGTCTCATCATCTTCCCATGAGTGGCTGGAGGGTTTGAACCCCTGGCCATGTTGCTAGCAGCGAGAGGCTTACATCACTGCACCACCAGGCCTCCTAATATAACTCTTTAAGAAAACTTGTCCTGGTGTGGTGCTGTAGGATAAGTCAGTGGTTCAAACCCACCAGCTGCTCCTCAGAAACCCCATACAGGGTCTCCATAAGTCAGAAACGACTGTGCGGCACTTAACATCCTGGAGTTGCCAACCTTCTTTGGTCTCTCAGCACTTTGGGGTGAATTCCAAGTTACTGGTGGGTGCCCAGCATCTTCTAACTCTACATGACCGGGCTCTTCTAGTCTGGCTTGGTTTATTAATTGGTATTAAGGCTCAGTGGCAATATGGACATGGAGAAATATCCAGCTGGTCAAATGCTGGACTACAAGTCTTTATTATAAACATGTCTATTGTGAACATTTGGGATTCAATGGGCTTTTATGTGCTTTCTCTGTAGACAGCAGCTCTGCAGGTCCCCACACCACAAAGCGGATTCTGACTCATGGAGGCCCTGTAAGGTAGAGTGGAACCATTCCCATGGGTTTCTGTGACTGTTTTCATTACAGGAGCAGAGAGCTTCATCTTTCTCCCTCAAAGCGGTAGATGGGTTTGAACTGCCAACCTTAGGGTTGACATCACAACGTTTTTAACCCACAGTGCCCACCAGGGCTCCTTAAGGTAGGATGCTGTTGGAGTCATGTGACAGTGAGTCGATTCTGGCTCAGAGTGACCCTGTACACGGTTTCTGAGACTGTACCTCTTTAAGGGAACAGAAAGTCTCTCTCTCCTGTGGAGTGAGTGGCTGATAGGCTCGAACCTCTGACCTTGTGGTTCTCAGGCCAGTACTTTACCCTACAGAACCATCACACTCCCTACTGCAGGACTGTTATGAAATGCTGTCCAGTCAGTTACGATTTGTAGGGATCCTGTAGAGCATTTCCAAGGAATGGCTGGTGGGTTTGAACCACTGACCTTTCAGTTAGCAGTCCAGTGCTTATTATATAGTGCCACACCAGGGCTCCTGTGTAGGATTGTTGTTAAGTGTTATCAAGTCTTTCTGACCCATAGTGAGCCTGTATAGGGTTTCCAAGGAGCAACTGGTGAGCTTGAACCACTGACCTTGTAGTTCAAACGGCTTTGCAGTCTAGTGCATTAACCCACAGGGCCACACCAGGACTCCTAGGATTTCCTTAATAAGCCTGGAGCAGGAATAAAATGGCACACCCACACACAGACCTAGTGCGGAGATGGTGAAGCGATTTCAACCACAAAATCCTTATCGACCAGGAAAAGGCAAATAAACAGGAAAACCTCAGATCTATTAGAACCAACTCTTAGCATGGCCATCCCGGGAGCCCCAGCAAATGATTGCAACCCTCCTCCTACTTAGCAGGCCTAAAGCAAACACCCCTGGGATTTTACAAATATTTTCATCACTGCTTATCATCTGCTGCAGAATTGTTGCCTATTTCAAGACATGATCCAATTCAGAAGCTTGGAGGGGGCTGCAAACATGGAGGTGAAACAAAGTTTTTCATTGAATGCAAAACAGATTCTTTTGTCTGTAAACCTTCACAATTCACAATAAAACACTAAGAAAAATTGTTTTTAGAAGTTTGCTTCTGACCAAAGTCTAGTTCAACATTTTTAACCCCCTCACAAAGAGTTTGCAAATTTTGCCCCAAGAATGGAAGAAGAGCTAATTCATCAAAATGTCATCTTTTCCTTCTCCCTGAGATATTCTCACATAGGGTGAGAGAGACAGAGAGTAACATAGAGGGGAAGGCGTTCTTCATGAAGTCCATACAGAGTCACACAAAAAGCTCTTTGTTTCATTTTCTGGTCACATGAAATGCAGAAGTCAGATCCCCTGAGCCATTGATTCTTTGCGGCACCCTAGGCATTTAGAAAGAACAGCCAAGCTAGACCTAGACTTTAAGAAGCCAAGGGTATTTTCTTCTTAGAAAAAGTTTTCACATCCTGAAAGAATGGCAAACGTCATAGTTAACAGTTCAGGTTTTGTGTCACTTGGGGGAGGGGGCAGGATTCTGTGTGTTAGCAGTAAAAATGCAGTCATTCCCCAAGGATGACATCTAATATAATGTAATCGCCCCATGATGGGATCTACTAATCAACTGAAAGGAAGTTTCCCTGGGGGTGTGGTGAGCAATACTTTCTCTCTTAAAAGCAATAAAAGAAGACAGGGATGAGTTGAAAGAGAGGGGCCTACTGCCACCAAGAAGGAAGAGGCGGAAGCAGAGTGTCTTTAGGGCCCTGGGTCCCTGTGCTGTGAAGCTCCCAGATCCAGAGGAAGACTGACGCCAAGACACATGGAGAACTCCAAGGAATGCTGGGCCTATAGATGCTGAAAAGAGACAAGGACCTTTCTCTAAAGCCAATGCCCTGAATGTGGACTTGCATCTTCGTAAACTGTGAGAGAGGCCCTTGTATTCCCGTTACAACAGCGCCAGAGAAGTGGGACCCTAAAGAGTCTCCTTACAGCCTGTACGTAGGACCCACCTACGTACAGAACAGACATCTGACAGCGTGCCTTTCATGCCTGGGTCCACCCCGAGACGTGTCCAGGTTGGGCCTGAATTGAACCAGACTTACAGCTCACCCTGGAGTTACTTCCTGTTTCTCCGACAGGAAGTCCCTGGGGGTAGAGTTGGTCATCACATGTGAGGGCTCAGCTAGGAGATAGAAGAGGAAGGGTAGAAAAAGGAAAGCCTGTCTTCCGTACGTAGCATCCCAGGATCAGTAAACAGCAGCTTTTGAGGGATTCTTTACAAGAATGGAGGCTTCACTGACAACCCAATGAAACCACAGGTTCCACTTTACTCCCTTAAAACAACTCTCTCATGCCTCATATGAGGCTCCAAACCGTTCATGGAAAAATTCCATCCTCTTTCAATTCTATTTTTCCATGAACTTTGTGAAGCCCCGCTTGGAAAAGCACACAAACCATACAAAACTGCAGTTACCTACAAACAGCTCCATTTGGCATGGAGACCCCCCGCCCACTGAGGTGGCTAGAACATCTGATCACGGATGGTTTTCAATGCACACCACTTATCCAGTTAAACCTGTGAAGGACGGAACCCGTGTCAGAGGAGGAAAACATCAACTATTTCCTCCCATGAGCAGAGAGCAACAAGAAGGGATCCTGTCAAAGGCAGGCAATTTGGGAGACTTGGAGAAGCAAGGCAGCCCGCCAAGTCCCAACTCCCATAGGTTTCATTGCATCTTTGCTCATGAAAAGTTGCATTATATAAATGCAGCTAAAACAGACATGCCCATTCAACACATCCACACATATGCAGGAGGCACTATGGCACCTCTTGGGCGTCCTTCTCATACAATTCCAGCGACTTCTAACTCAGGACACACGCATTTATTCCAAACTACATGTTTGTACATGTCTCTGGTATCATTGGAAGCGGCAGCCAAGTTCTCTCAGCAACACCCTTGTCTTAGTCTTCTTGTTGTTCGTTAAGTGCCCTTTAGTCCGTTCTTACTCACAGCAATCCCTATATAGAGTTTCCAAGGAATGGCTGGTGGGTTTGAACTGCTGACCTTGTGATTAGCAGTCTGGTGCTTACCCAAAAGCACTGCACCAGGACTCTTTGGTGACGTCAAATTTAAAAAGGTCCATTCAAATCAGCGACTTCTGAGGAGGATCTGCTGAGCCAGTTTACTTCAAGGCAATGAGGGGCCAGCTCCGAAGGTTATGGTGACTGCCTTTTGGGACTCCCAAGAGCCATTTTGATAGATTTTTCTCACAGGGCACAGGACGATCATGAAGGCTTATTATAAAGAAGTTATAAGAAAACAAAAAACGGACTTGGTGAGCAAAAGGCCAGGAAAAGTTTTATAAAGGAATTTAGAGTAGCAAGGGCTGTCCCGTGAGGATTTCGTTGGAAAGCCTTACCCTATCCCCTCTCCAGCCCTGATTTTGTCCCTTCCAACTTCTTTTTTGTTCCCTAAACTCAAATAATCTTTAATAGGAACACAATTAGACTCTCTCAAGGATGCCCAAACTGCCGTCTGGACATGGTGATGCTGTAAGATGGAAGCATGCAGAATTCTTTGGGGAAGCGTCAGAGACGGAATCACGGCTTCTAGAATCACACAGACTTAGCTGGAGGTCCTGTGGAAAAACAGGAGCTTCCTAACTAGCTATTTTTCTTTCATAAAGGCTTCTACACGCTTTGGTAATGACACTTTTTCACAGACCAAGCCAAAGTAGCTTTAACAGAACAGCGAGTGAGCAACTGAGTCTTTAGGAGCACTTGTTACCTACCAGAGAGCCTGGGGTCACCTCCTCCGAGAATGGCTCAGAAAACCGGGAGGGAGTGAAAGAAGGAGCCAGGCACTAGGGACTTGGATGGCACGTGTCTTTGCCATGACAGATGTGTTTATTCTCAAGCATGTACCTACCAGAAAACAGGAACTCCCCAAGAAGAGCGTACAAAAGAGAACTTGTAAAATAGAAACCCACTGAATTGTGCCCCTCAACATTCTCCCCTCCAGTGTACTGAGTCAGTTCTAACGGCATCTACCTCGTAGAGCCCCGTCTTCCTTCTTCTGGCATTCAAGACCACAAATGAGCAAACAACAAATAAACATTTTCATCAAAATGTACAATATAAACACAGAGGAGGAGAATTCAGGCACCAGCCAGCGTGGCCCTTGTCAAGAGACTGCGACTTGGCGAGTCTTGATATTCTCTTCATGCTTCATCTTCCGGAGCCTGTTGGAATGCAAATCATGGCTGAGTTGCGCATGACGGTTTGGGGTTTCTGCCACTGAGTTAGCTCCAGTCCCAGGACAGGATTCGTGGCCTTCTGGGTGGAATGTGAATGTCCTGGTACTTTCATCGGAACTTTTAATTTGTGCAGGCATGATGAGTAACTGATGGTAGAAGTATTTCAAGGTGACTTTACAATTGCGTTCGCCAGTTTGCTTTATCAGACCAGTGAAAATAAGTGGTTCTTACAATCAGAGCAAGTCTTTGTGGGGAGCCGTTTCTTAAAGGATGATGAGACGTGGTTTCTGCTTGTAGAATTATAGAACACACACAAACAGGTGACTGCCTGACCTGAGACACAAGCCTCACCGCCCCTGCCACACAGTCCTCTGGCCAGCTGACATCATTCTGCATGGCGGAGTTTACTGCTGAGCGAAGAGCATGTGCGTCACGGTTTTGCTTTTCCTAGGTGGTAGGAAAGGGTGAGTTGGCAAAACTGTGGATGGAGGTGCCACTCACAAAGTCCCCTGATTGCCCCTGGCAGACAACAGCTCTCCTTCCAGGTCTCCCCAAGTGCATGCTGGTAAGAGGTGACATCTGATCAGCCCTGACCCGATGGATTCCTTCAGGACCCGACGGGCACATGAGCCTGTGCTTCTGCCACAGACACTCCTCGAGGACTGGGCCTGCTCTGGGCTCCGTCAGCAGCTGCAGCCCGGCCTGAATCACAGATGGAAACACTCATCACCAGCCACTGGGTACCCACTTCTGAGTCCCTGCCATATCTGAGCAGGCCCCAACATGGGGTTCTCGTGGGGGGACAACGGTGCACCATGGCCTTCTTCTTCCCTTCCAAGAAGGCAGCCGGGGCTCTGGAGACAGACGATGAGCCGGTCTTCCTCTCACTCGGTGATCCCCTTAAAAAGAAGCGTTCAAGAGTGGGTCCGAGACGCATGCGCGCCTCGGGTGTTGCAGTGAAGCCAGCTCAGGCCCCGCCTTCATTTCTTAAAAGGCGTGAGCTTGGTGAAGGTGTGCCAGAAGAGCGAGGCCTTCCGCTTGGGCTCAGCCAGAGCGAAGACCTGCTGCTGAGGAACGCTGGTGGGCACAGTGATGTGGCGCTGGTGGATGGGGAGGAGGCTCTGGGGTGGCGGCGGCGGCACGGGGCACCCGCTGTAGCCTAGGTTGGGAAGGAAGGAGACACAACAGGCACGGGGTTACCCACCAACCAAGAACCTAGAGAGAGGACCTGGCTGATTCTTCATTCTAACTAAGCCAGGAGGTCCTGGTGTGGCGCTGTGGGTTAATACGCTGGACTGCTAGGTCAGTTTGAACCTCAAGTTTCGTGATTCAAACCCACCAGCCACTCCTTGGAATGCTATACAGGGTCACTATGAGTCGAAACTGACAGTTATGATCACAAAACACTTGTTATGTTGCCCTGGTGGCACAGTGGTTAAGCACCCGGTTGTTAACAGGTAAGTCAAAGGTTCAAGCCCACCAGTGGTTCCACAGAAGAAAGATGTGGCAGTCTGCTTCCGCAAAGATCAGAGCCTTGGGAACCTTATGGGGCAGTGCTACTCAGTCTTAGAGCCTCACTGTGAGTTAGAATTGAGTCCGTGGCAAGGGGTTTGGGCTTTTTTTGGTAGCGGGGGGGTAGCTTTACACGCGAGAGGGGCTTTGAAACATATGTGTGTGGGGGACACTGGTATTAACAGGAGAAGGAATTTTCCCAGGAACATTCTCTCCCTGAATCCTCACAGAAACACTTCAGGGGCAGTACCATGAGCTCAAGTGGAAGACAGGATGAGAAATGGAACTAAAGCCCAGAGAAGTCATCTACATCAGCCAGGTCACACAGCGGGCACTGGGGACATGGAGGGGCTGCTAACCACAGAATCGGCGGTTCAATCCCACCAGGCACCGAGGGAGAACAGGGAGGCAGTCTGCTGCAGTACAGATTTATAGGATTGAGAATCCTAAGGAGCAGGTCTACTCTGCCCAATAGGGTCACCAGGGCTCGGAATCGGCTCAGTGGCAGTGGGATGGTGGTAATTCACTGGCAGAACTCTCACCTTCCACGCAGGAGGCCCAGGTTCGATTTCCAGCCCATGTGCCTCTGTGTCAGGGGAGGCTGGGCTCCCAGACTAAGATCCCCTGAGTCTCAGGCATGGACATTCAGACTTTTTAATCACAGGAACCTTGATGGTGCAGCACATTAAGTGCAGGGCAGCTACCTACAGGCTGGTGGTGTGAATCCAAGCTGTTCCTCTCGAGGGAGAGAGATGAGGGTTACAGTCTCTGGGTGAGTCTCTTGTGACTCCAGCGTGGAGTATCACTGTGCTCAGCTACCTCGTGTGTGTTCTTTTTGTCTAACTCACTGCTTGATGAATTTTAACATCTTGTTTGTTCTTAAATAAACCAGAGTGCCATCTACAGCTAACAAAAACCTTGGGGTTGGAGGTTTCCTACTCAACAAACCCCCCTAAAATATATAAGAGACCGGTGTTCACCTCTCATGGGTGAACTGTCACAATCAGAGGGAAAATTCCAACATTCACTCAGAAAGGTACGGAGTAGGTGAGTTGTCAGCAGGATGGTCGATCTGGAATCTTCTTGGTACCACCTTTAGATACATTTCACAGCTACGTGAAAGTTATGCACACCAGGACATTTAATACACCCACTGTTGTTGTTGTTAAGTGCTGTCAAGTCGGTTCTGACTCATAGTGACCCTGTATAGGGTTTCCGAGGCTGTAAATCTCATCTTTCTCCTGCAGAGTGGCTAATGGGCTCGAACCGTTGACTCTGCGGTTTAAAGTCCAGTGTTTATCGTACAAAGCCACTGTGCTATACGATACAGGCATATATATGTTTTTGTCAAGTGCCAGCGAGTCAGTTCCAACTCCTAGAGACCCTGTAATAGGGTTTCCAAGGAGCAGCTTGGTGTGTTTGAACTGTCAATCTTGCGGTACACCACACCAGGACCCATATTTAACTATAAATAAATGCTGGTGTACATTCAAGGCCAAAATACTAACTCTTCATCTTGGATCCTTTCAAAGATTCATCCAGATTCCTCTTCTTCATTTAGGGTTGTTTATATGCTAACAGTGTATGTTAATTCCAACACTGACAGTCATTGAGGAGGTGAAGAAAGCTTCTCAAAACACTTACCTTTTGACTTGGCATGTCCTGCCCTTTGAGCATTTAACATGGCCAGCTTCTTTTGATTTTCTGGTATTTCCATTCCTGGATTAAAAACAAATGCGACATATATTCAAAACAAGTGAAAACATTTAAGAATAAACCTTGCACCTGACCCCATCCCATCCCATCTCAGAGTTAGGTATTCACCATCACCCCAGTATAACCTGGTCCTTAGGAAACTCTGAGAGGGAAGAGTGTAAAAGGAGAACTAGCAAGGAGGAGGGTCACACAATGATCCTAGGCATCAATTATAGTTCGTTAGATTTTCAGTGAAGGTTAACACAGCACTTGAAGTTCCCATTCAGCAGCTTCTGCATAAATGGTTCAGTGACATTGGGCACGTTCTTCTCAGTGTGTGAGTGATCTCATTATTTTCCATTCTGGTTGTTCTGTTTCCGTTTATCTAGTGTCCCAGCCTCCTTACACACTCAGCTTTGTTTAAAAATAACGCTGGACTGTTTGGTCTCATACAGATGATGATTTAAAGGAACACAGTACAGCGTTCTTTATCTTGTGAGCTCATCTGTTAGTTAGCTATAAGGCGACCTTGGGGGTTAGTTTCCCTTCAAGGTTTGAAGAGTGTCTCATTTCCTAGAGTGATAGGTAGTTCTCCAGTCTCAACAGTCAAGTAAATCTGGGATTTTTCTACCTTAAGGATTTCAGAATCTGTTCCACATCTTTCTCCCATTTGATCAGGGATCATTGGTTACGGTGGTCAATCGAGGACATTTTAAAGTGTGAAATGGGGTGATGTTGTTAATGTTACATGGACTACCAGACTCCCTAACTATAATCCTCAAGAGTGAGGACCTGGAGGAGGACAGGGTGTGTCAAAGGGTGAAGGAGCCTGCGATGACCCTGGAGGGAGGAATATCTGCGGAGTGAGAACTGGGTCTGACGTGCCTACCCTGTTCGGTGTGGGCCTTGAACAGCCTCACATTGTAACGTTACGCAGCGGAGAGCCAGCGGCTGTACGCACAAGGTGTGTGCAAATGAGAGATATCAGACAATCTAGAGAGGAGCCATGGCGGTGCTAAACAGCGTTGGACTGCTAATTACGAGGTTGGCAGTTCAAACCTACCAGCTGCTCTCCAAGGGCAATCTTCTCCTGTAAAGATTTCCAGCCCTGGAAAACCAACAGAGCAGTGCTTCTCTGCCCACTGGGTGGCTAGGAATCAGAATCGACTCAATGGCAGTGGGTTTGGGGGGTGTTTTTTTTGGACAATCGAGAAACAAAACAAGTCTGAGAGGCTGAAAGCAGGGCAGAGAGGAGGTGCCAAGGTGGCAGGGAGACTTGCTCTGGGCGGCAGCATCAGCTGTGCTTGCTGGGACCTGGGCCCTGGTCTGTTGTTCCTGGTGCCACTGGGTGATACAAGTGGTCAGCACACTTGGCTGCTAAACAACAGGTTGAAGGTTCGAGTTCACCTAAAGGCGCCTCAGAAGAAGGCAGCCATGGAAAATCCGGAGGAGTACACTCTACTCTGACACACACGGGGCTCGCCAGGCATCTGAGCTGACTCGATGGTAACTGGTTTTTGGCATCTGTCCTGCTTCTGTGTGGCGCAGTCTCCCCATTCTGCATGCCTGGACTTTCTGCCAGACCTTGCCATCTTGTCCCTGACGGGTTCCTAGTTTTTCCTTCAGATCTTACACCGACTCTTTGACTGTACTTGTTCCTTGGTCCTCCCCACAGCCCCACCTCTAGACTAGCTCTCACACTGCGGGTACCACGTCCCTCAAGATCCACATAGAACACATTACTCCACCAGGAAGGACAAGCATCGCACTCAAGGGCCTGGCTCCTTCTCCTCCACTCTCCCTCAGCGCACAGACCTAACTGTTGTGGGAGTGCAGCGCTCATTAACTCATTCATTCCTGCACTCAAAACCCTGGAGCATGGGCTCTGGGACAGTTCTGTATCACAAAGCAACCAGAAGTCCAAATTCGCTGCTGCTGAGATGACCCTAGCTCACGGTGACCTGTAGAACACAGCACAGCTGCCCCACAGTTTCCAAGGCGCTCAATCTTTACAGGAGCAGACAGGCTCACGTTCTTCCTCAGACCAGTTGGTGGGTTCGAACCACCCACTTTTCACTTAGCAGCCAAGCGCTTAACTACCGTGCCACCAGGGCTCCTTGCAAATAGAGACCTGTAAATTCAGGTCCTCCCTTTCTTCTAGTATTGAAGGCCAAAGCTGAGACGTATTTAGGATGCCCCATCAGTTCTCTCTACATGCTACCATGTAGAAAGGGTTCCAGGCGCCTCCCTACTCTGACCTGCTGTACAGGTGAGATCAAAGCCCAAACCACCGCCCCGTCTGGTCAGCAGTTGCTGATGCTCAGTCCCCTGAGGTTCATCTCAGCCAGAGGCAGCTCATCACGTTGGTCAGGGGGGCCTGCACGGTAGGCTCACTTGGGTCTGGGCTCACTCGGACTGTCCTTGTTACATCTCAGTCCTAAGGTCCCTGGTGTAGTGAATCCTGACTTCCGTTCCAGTTTGTGCTCAAAACCCTAACGAGTCTGCAATGTGTTTGGACCGTCCGTCAGGTTAGAGCCCACAGGTGCTGCCAGCATTGGCAGCAGGTGCAGGAGTTGAGTCTCATTGTTGTTGTTGTTGTTAAGTGCCGTTGAGTCGGGTCCGACCCATAGCGACCCTGTACAGGGTTTCCGAGGGTGTAAATCCTTACGGGAGTAGAAAGCCTTATCTTTCTCCCGCAGAGCGGCTGGTAGTTTCGAACCGCTGACCTTAAGGTTCGCAGCCCGATTCGTAACCACTACGCTACCAGAGCTAGATCAATCAAAAGGAGCCCTGGTAGAGAGAGCAGCTGAGGACCCTAGACTCATGGAAAGAGAAAGGCTGTGTGCTGGCAGTCACGTGGCAGGCTTGCAGAACGTACTCTTTGATTGTTTAAATTGTTATATATTCCTAAGTGTTTCTCCCTCCCCCAAAAACAAAACGAAACAAAACAGACGGAATAGAAGTAAACACTGTTGAAGATGATGCATGGAGGGGACTGTAATCATTGCAATGAGGCGATGGTGTAAAACCTGTGTTCTCCCATGTAAACTAGCACTTAATTCACAATAAAAGCTTTAAAAAAAAGGAACTCCGGTGGGTTAAGCATTGGGTTGCTAAGCACACAGTCAGCAGTTCAAACTGACCAGTCACTCCTCAAGATAAAGATGAGGCAATCCGTTCCCGCAAAGATTAGTCTTGGAAATCCTGGGAGCAGTTCATTCTGTCCTATAGGGTCGTTGATAGCAGTGGGTTTTTGGTGGGGAGAACAATCACTATCACGAGGTCAACAGAAGCTGGCAAGACAGAAAGCAAGGAAGCAGAGGTACAACAGGCAGAAGAGCAGCAGCCAAGTGGCAGATGAAGCCAGGGCACCTGAACTTTCACACATGATGCATCGTGATGCAGAGTTTCATGATGACAGAGACCAGGAGAGATGTAGGGAGAGTTGTGGGGCCAACTCTACTTGGGCAGCGAGGTAAAATCTGCTGTAAACACACAGCTGACCTAAAGAGCCTGATGTCTCACCTGAGCTACTATAGAAAAATACCGGTCAAAAGGGAGAAAATGTGGAACAGAAATCCAAATTCTCACAGAATCCAGATTTTCTAGAGCCATTGTGGCTGGGGCCTTGAGATTATCTTTAAAACTTCACATGAACAATTTCTCCTGAAGTCTTCTAGCCAAAGAATAATACAGCTTAACTAGGAGCTAATGTCTGCCTTGAGTATTATGCTGCTTACAAGATCTACATGGGATCAAATTGATAGCAGGAACCCCAAAGGTCCAACAGGAAGCTTGGGGCCAACGAGTTTATGGGGAATGGATGTGTGGTAAAGGAGGGCGAGATTAGAAGTACAATCTGAAGAATGTATAGGAATTACTGAAACGGAGTGCTTTGCTGTATGTCTAGGAGGGTTTCAAAAAGTTCGTGGGAAAATTCCATTTTTCCATGAGCTTTTTTTCTCGAGCTCCACCTTATATTTCCAACCACAATAATAGTCGTAATAAAACTCATCTGCTATTTCTAATGGCTGGAGGGTCCAGTCTCTGGGGTCAGAAGGACCGAGTTTTCAAGGCCATTGGCCATGATGTAAGAGTGAAATATCCCCTTAAGCCATAATTACTGCCCTCACCTGTAACGTCCTCGACACAGTCCTTTTTGTAAGGACTGGATGAGACAGGCTGGGAGAGTGTGGAGCATGGTACCCGGCTCGAGGTGAATACTGACTCCCCATTGCCTGCGACAACCGTATCTGCCTCAGTCTGCTAGTCCGTAAGCAGAGGGCTATTTAGGATTTGCTGTCTCTCTTCCTTTACCCAGTGGTGGGATTTGACTTTGTGTGTGTTATGTATTGGGGGGTGGGGGGTTGATCTGTGGGACAGGGAGGGGGTCTTGGATGCAAGGACAGCCAGTTCGCTGCACTGCTCACCCATCTCTCGGTCCTCCTGCACCCTGCGCCTCTCGTCCGCACACGCCTGCAGCCAGCGCACCTTGTCCTCGTGCTTTTTGGCACAGAACAGGTACACCTCGTCCGTGGCTTGGCTGACGAGCTTGAAGGCATTCTTTAGGCTGAGGTTGAGGTCGCGGTCTCGACCGTCTGGCACATCCACCGGCACCATGCTGTCCATGTCTGTCCGGCCTTTATAGTAGAACATGTCCCTGCGCAGTAGGTCCTTCTTGCAGGACACCAGCTGGTGGTCAAATAGGAAGAAGACCCGCTGCTGACTCTTGCCTTGCTTGGTGATTTTGGTCAGCTCTCCAGAATGGATCAGCTCTGAACTCCGGTCTAAGATGTCCAGGCCCTAGAAAGACAAACACACGAAAATGTAAGCCCGCCTATTTTGGCCCTTCTGTGTTTCTGTAACCCAAGGAGGCCTCCTGGTATAGGGCCTTCCTCAGACTTTTCAGCCCCATGGGGGCTTCCACGCCTGCCCCAGTCCTGTGCACAACAGGTCTCAGAGGCTAGATTGTTGTTGTCAAGAGCTGTCTAGTCAGTTCCAACTTGTAGCAGCCCTGTCTAGTGTCTCTGGGGAGCGGCTGGTGGCTTTGATCCAGTGACTTTGTGGTTCAAAACAACTTTGTGGTTCTGTGTGGCCACACCAGGACTTCTAGATTACACCTCAGTTCATTCTCTCCTGGAGCATAAAATTCATTTTCTTTTTCTCCCGACTCAGTGGCTTAAGTGTTAATAGGCACCTCAGGTTATCTGAGATAACTTCCTTACAGACAAGGAACGTCTGCTGAGAAGCAGGCCAGGTTAGTGGAATCTAGTCAGGATGTACAAGGAGCCCTGGTGTGCTGTGGGATCAGCACTGGTTTGTTCGCCACCAGGTTGGCGGTTCAAACCCACCAGCCACTCCACAGGAGGAAGATGAGGCCGCCCACTCCCATGAAGATTTCCAGCCTCAGAAACGTCATGTAGAGTTGTTATGAGTTGGAATGGATCCGATGCCAGTGTGTGGTTTTTGGTTGTTGTTGTTCAGCGCCATGAAGTATGTTCTGACTCATAGTGAGAAGTTCAATGCTTATTCTACAGCATGCCACACCAGGATTCCAGTTTTGGGGTAGTGAGAATTTAAATGGAACTGGCTCAAGCCAATCCTCAAGAGCAAAGAAGGTTCAAGACAGCTTCAGTGCACGGGGGCAGAGTGCTAAGTATGCACCTGCCTTCCAAGTCAGGTAGAAAGCGGCTCTCTGGACTGATTGCTCATCTAGGGTCTTGGGAAGAAAAGGCCAGAAGGCAAACTGCCAGCAAGAAACTGGTAAGAGTCTGACAGTAGATTATCCCCTCCATGAAAAATCAGCACGAATAAAAAAAAACACCACCTATTTCAAAATAGTTAGGTTAGATCTAATCCAATGTAACTTTATCGTGTATTTGTTATGAAGCTGGCTGTTCGCTTTTCTAAGAGTTGATTCTCCTTTCATCCCAGTCGGGAACTCCATAAACAGCCTTCTACTTACTTGCCTGAAGCAGCCCTAAGCTTGAGAGTCTTCATTATACAGGGGAGGACCAAGAGCCATGTGTCGGAGGCTCTACCCAGGAGTCCGCCATCGCAAGGAGAGTTTCTTTTCCAGCGCTCACTGCTCTAACCATCTACTTTAGGCAAAAACTCAACTTTTTCATGATTTTTGCAATCCTCTGGGAAAGTGAGTTCCATGGGGTTAAAGTGAGTCAATTCAGGTGACGTGGTGCGAGCCTCGCTTGGTCTAAAGTTAAGACCCTCGGGCCATCAAAAAGTGTGTGGGAAAAGTAGACATAAAAGATAATGGAGTCTTGGAGATAAGATTCTTACGATTCAATAGTGAGTAATTGTTACCATGACGAATTGTGATTGTCACAACTATAAATGTAGAAGTTTTGTAACAAAAAGGGGAGAGTAATTAATCTTACAGTCCTAACCAGAGGACCCCAGGACCATGAAGGGAGAAAACCACAAGCGGAATGTGGGACCCTCTCCAGAGAAGCAGTGACACCAGAGATGGAGGCAGAGATGAGGACATGGGGAGAGGGAGCAGCTGAGGACTCTAGATTCATGGGAAGAGAAAGGCTGTGTGCTGGTGGCCAGGAGGCAGGCTTGCAGAATGTGCCTTTTGGTTGTTTAAATGATTATATATTCCTGAGTGTTTTTGTGTACATCCCCCCAAAACACAAACAAACAAACAAACAAACAAAAAAACCAGAGGGAATACAAGAAAATTGTTGAATGATGATATACAGAGAAGATTGTAATCATTGCAATGAAATGATGGTGTAAAAGCAATGTTCTCCCATGTAAACTAGCAATCAATTCACAACAAAAACTTTTAAAAAAGTTAATCCACAAGAAATTGGAAAAAAAAAATAATGGAATCGTTCCATGCACTTTTGGAAGCCCCCTTGTCAGTGTGTGTGTGTATACATCCACAGAGTTCTGTTGGCCCCTCATCATTGGCTGGAACAAATACTGTATCACCTTTAACAGTCTTCTCAGCTATCCTATGAGGTGGGCAGTACTTCCCTCCCCATTGTAGGGATGAAAAGATGAACCATGCGTGGATCACACAGGATTCAGGCTGACCCCAGAGACCTGCACTATGAGCACTCTCACGGGGCTGACTCTCTGGCCAGTCACACGGTAAGAAGTGGGAAACTTACCCATACTTTGCAAACAGTACAAAGGGTCTTCAAAAAGTTCATGGGAAAACGGAATGAAAAGATAATGGGATTTCCCCCATGGAATTTCTGAAGCCCCTTCATATTTTATTGTGTTTGGGGACAGGTATAGTGGGCTACTTCAACTATATGTCGCGTAATATTTAACATCAGCAGCGCTGTGATTCAATTTTCAGTCAATAAAGAGATCGGTAGATGGGGGGACAACACTGGTGAGGTATAGTACATCATAGAATGGTCAACCACTCAGATCCAAAAGGGCAACATTTACCGAGGGACAAAGTTCATAAGGGTGGGAGGACGGAGGAAGAATGGAAACCAGAATCACAGGGAGGAAACAGGTAAGTGATGTTCCGCTGAGGGCACCGCAGTCACTGGGAGTGTATGAGTCGTTGAATGTAAAACGAATGACCTGCTCTGAAAACTTTCATAAAAGTTAGAGAAAAAAAAATTGTTTTTTTTTTACATACAGCCAAGTATAAAAAGCATCTCTCACTGAATATTTAAGTACCAAGTAGGAGGTGGAGAAGAGAGTGAGCCGAGACGGGGTGACGTGGGGTGAAGGTAGGAGGGGCGGGCTCACACGTACCTCCCAGCCCACTATGGACACCTGCCACTGGGCGATCTTGTCGATGCTTTCCAGTTTGCGCTTCCGCTCGTTGATCAGACATGCAACGTTCCTCATGGCCTCATACGCTGCCTTGATATTGCTGTAATCACTGCAAAGAGGAAGGCTCATTTTAATCACGTTGCACACGAAACGGCCACAAGGGTGCCCTCTCGCCCGGATTTGTAGAGCAAGAGAATCTAGACAAAGTGGCATTGAAGAACAGCCATTGTTTCCCTGCTCTTGTCCCGGCATGAATAGACTACAGTCTGCTCAGGGTAAGAGTGCTGACCCAATGCAATTCCAAGTTCTTCGGATTAAGAATGTTTTCATTCATTTCCCAGAAGCCACAGTGAATGGAAGTAAAGGCCACAAGAGCTAAGTCTTCATCGCGGTGACAATGGATTATTTTCATTAATAAAGAACGGGGTGTTGTTTTTTTATGATTGTGTTGATTCTGAAATGCCGGTTCTGCTATGTCAAGTACTAGAGAAATCACCGGCCATTCGCAAGAGTAACGGTTTGCTCCTAGTCACATCTTCCGGGTGGTCAGGAGAGGGCACGGGAGGACACACAAGTCTCATGTGGTTGGTTGGAGAGATGAACACGATGTTGACTCACCAACAGATCTTCATTTCTGGTGGTGTCCTGGAACCACAGTTGAATCAAACTGAGATGGACTTGCCTACAGACAGCTGCTGCTGTTGCCAAGCCTTCGAAAACTGCAGACTGAATTCTAACAGACACCCAGGCCAGGAGAGCACATATCCGATCGAAGGTTTGACACGACTCACGTTCTGCTCAGCGGCCTCCTGTCTAACACTCAGCTGAAGATTTTAAATATTTCATTATTATTTAAATATTTAAATATTTCATTATTATTTAAACTGGCTCTGGTAGCACTGGACGATAAGCACTGGACTGCTAACTGTTAAAGGTCGACAGTTAAAACCCACCAAGCGCTTCAATGAGGAAAGATGAGGCTTTCTGCTCCCATAAAGATGTACAGACAGGGTCGCTATGAGCCGAAATCAACTCCATGGAAGTGGGTTTCTAACACGTCCCTGTGGTGACAGACGGAGGCCACTGGATCTCAGCTGGGCTGAGTTAGAATCCATCTGCACAGCCATGAAGTAGATTCCAGTGTCTGTTTACCAAACACCATTACTCTCACATGCCCTGCCTTCACTGGGCCATTCCGCACAAAGCAGACACTGCTGGAAAGACAAGCATGCCCTGAGCTGAAATCCCACTCACACCCAGGAGCACAAGTCAGAGAGCAAGAATAAAGAGAAAATAAGGGGGCTGCCGAAACAAGAGTACCCAAATCCCCCAAAAGGTCTCTAGCAATGAAGAAAGGTTATAAGACAACTATGTCTTTTGTACACGTTTTCCTGTGCAATTCCAGATATGAGGTAAAGTGCAATGGTTTTGTTATGTTTAAGAAAAGAGCATGTGTTTTTGTGCATTTCCTGTAGGTTTTTTTTTTAAATAGATGGAATCTATAACATTGTTGTTAAGTGCCGTCAAGTTGGTTCCAATCCATTGTGATCTTGTATAAGGTTTTCCTAGGAACGGCTGGTGAGCTTGAGTCGACGACCTTGTGGTCCAGCGCATTAGCCCGCAGCGCCACCCCAGGGACTCCAACCCACAGCGTTAGGCCAACATGCAGCTCCTGGGGAGAAGCCTCCGTCAGCCACTCACCTGTGCTCCTGCGTGGTGTACTTGAGTAGCTCGGCCAGCTGCAGCGGGTACTTGCAGATCTTCTGCACCGGCGTCAGCAGGAAGCCGTCGATGGCGATGTCGATCATCTGCTGGAGCAGGCGGCACGCCTCGAAGAAGTGCCGGTACCTGCCCTGCTTCATGAGGCCGGCGAGCTCCAGGCAGGCGCCCGGGTGGTTGTTACAGTATTCCGAGTAGATGGCGAAGCCTTCTTGCTGTGGAGCGAAACCAGAGCAGTGAGGGCGCGTGGGGTCCGGGCCCTTCCAAGGGGACATCCCAGGGACCAGCAGGCCTGAAAGCCACCCAGATGCTGGCGTTTCTTTCCCCATAGACAGTAAGGCTGCATCTCTGGGGGTCACCTCATGGAGGACGAGGATCTGAGGGGCAGTGTGGTCCCATGCACACCTGTCTTCACAGCGCCAACAGGTACCTGGATGTCTTCCACTCCACTAAGAGTGACGCAGGGGGGGCAGCCAGGGAGCTGTTCCTCCTAGCCTGATGCTCTCCTGCTTTTCCACCCTCACCGACAGACTTCTGGATTCACCACCTCCTCCCTTCTCCTTACACCTTGCAGCCTGGCT
Source organism: Chrysochloris asiatica (assembly GCF_000296735.1). Lineage (NCBI taxonomy): Eukaryota > Metazoa > Chordata > Mammalia > Afrosoricida > Chrysochloridae > Chrysochloris > Chrysochloris asiatica. Next base: position 7,228,274 of record NW_006408523.1, on the reverse strand, counting down.
CGGGCTTCCCATGGACCTTCGTTCCCACCACCCTTTGTACTAACTGCTGCCTGACCTCTGTCTATCCCCATCAGCCTAGGGAGTCCTGGGTGCTGCAAACAGTTAATGCAGTCACTCTGTGCTAACACAACAGTTAGAGGGTCGAGTCCACCCTGAAGTGCCTCAGAAGACCTGGCATTCTACCACAGAAAAACCAGCCAACGATAACCTACAGAGCACAGTTCTACTCTGACACACATGACGTCAACACAAGTCAGAACCGAACGAACAGCAACTGGTCATTGACCCTGAGCTGCTTTTTACTGGCTACACTCTGCTTGACAGCTTATCTCTGGATGTACTCAAACTCAATGTCATCGAAAGCCAAACTCACTTTCCTTGAAAACAGATTTTCCTAGAGCCCAGCTAATTCTCTGGAGGCGACAATCTTTGGGGTAGCTCTGATGGCTGCGTTTCTTGGTTCCACACAATCGGTGTGGTCAGCTTTTCTTAAAAAATATTCGTTTCAACAATTCCCTCTGGCTTTTCAAAAAATATTTTAATCTGAACTGAGGCCTGCTTCATCTCCCTCTCCAGGATCTCTGCCTATAAGTGCAAACTCGCCTGCTCTCCAGGTAAGGTGCCCCTGACTCCCTCAGACATCTCTCCAATCCCTCCCCACCCTGCCTGCTCTACAGCCCACTGCATGTGGCATTGCAGACTTAACTTCATGAGGTCCTTTGGCTTTGGCCCAACAGGGCTCTTAACAACACCTCTTAATGTATCAGGGCTTTAAAACGTGTATAGGAAAGTTCCAATATATAACAATTCCATTTTTCCCACAAACGTTTCGAAGGCCCCCATATTTCCAGTGCATGCATTACTAACTGCAAACCTTCCTTTCGTCTATTTCAGCTCTACCCAGCCCTGAGAGCCAGCACATAGGAAATCCCACCATTACTGTTAGCATTATGACTGCTGTTACTCCTGATCATTTTGGCTGGGAATCGAATCTCCTTCCTCTGAACTCTTTTAATATGAAATGATGGTCAACTGCCAAGTCCAAGATGGTGAGCCCACCCCCTCCTCCAGGTTCTGTGGTCACACACATGGAGCCCAGGGCCACCGGTCTGCGTTTGATCCTGCTCTGTGATGCTCCAGCCCTTAGTTTCCTCATCTGTGAAATGGGCGCTAAGTATCAGAACTGCCTTGCAGCAGTATAGGAGCAGGTAAGAACGGGTTTCAACAAGGTCCTGAAAAAATTCCATTCTTTTCTGTTCCATTTTCCACACCAGTTTTTGAAGCCTCTCATGTACAAAAACCCTAAAAACAGTTTTTAGCAATAACTATGATGGGAGCTCTGGTAGCGTAGTGGTTACGAATCAGGCTGTGAACCTTAAGGTTTAGTGGTTCGTAACTACCAGCCGCTCCGCGGCAGAAAGATGAGGCTTTCTACTCCCGTAAAGATTTACACCCTCGGAAACCCTGTACAGGGTCGCTATGGGTCGGA
>NW_006408523.1:7185242-7226685 GCF_000296735.1 Chrysochloris asiatica | reverse complement strand
GACTCGACGGCACTTAACAACAACAACAACATGATTACAAAAGACTCCAAACACAATGCCCTAAACTGTAGACGACATAAAAGTGTGATACGCTACATAACAACAACAACAAAAGGGCTTGGCGTATTTAACTAGGTCAAGATTAATCCCATAAACTAATCAAAGCAGATTTCCCACACGTGACCTCTCCATTCTATGGAAAATTAAACTCACAAGCACATGAACTAAGGACCCCCATTTCTGGCAGGGGCCTACTTCAGAGGGAGTATAGAACCGGATGCGGGGTGACGTACATGCTGGAGGAAGCAGGACCCAATCTCACTGAGGTGAGGTTCCTCTTTATTATACTGCTTCTCAAGGTCTTTCAGGAACTTTCTTTGAAACTTGTAAATGTCTTCAATGTTTCCGAAGATGGTGGCCAGCTGAGCAACTGTGAACATCGCTGTGTGTTTCCGACACTGACGAATATAGCCCTGCAAGATCAAAACAGAACAAAACAAACTATGCACACCTGTGTTCCGATTTGCAGTATGGGGGACAAGGGAACCTGCCTAGCGTTGTGAGCACTGTGGTTCTGAGTTGCTGTCCAGTCGGCTCTGGCTGGTCTTGAACTCGGTATCTTCACCATGACTAGCACGCTGGAGTCGCGGCTGCCTTCCAAGCCAGCAGTTGATCTTGCAGCGCTATACTGACCAATACTCTGATGTCATTAACTAATGCTCAGCAAGAGGTCGTCAAGCCTTTAGTCATATACTGAGTTTGGAAGCTCCATTGAAATGTGTGCATCATGGAGACTCTATAGCTCTTTAAAATACTGGTGGCAAAGCTTCCCACATCTCAGCAACACACAAGCCCCCACAACAGACAGACTGACAGACGGCTTGGTGGGTTGTGAGCAGTAGATGAGTGAATCAATCTAACAGAGTAGTAGCACACCGTTGACGCTCAGGGGTTATGGCTGTCATTATTAAGTGCCATTGACCCTATAGAGAGTTTCCAAGGAGCGACTGGTAGGCTTGAACCACCGACCTTGGGATCAGCGGTCCAGTGTTTATCCCACAGCGCCGTATTGGGACTCCCAATACTAGCAGTTAAGGTCATTTTCCTAAAATGCCACCTTAAGAAACTCCCTTAATCACACATTGACACAGAGGAAGTTAGCACAAGTCAGTTACACACTGGAATGTCAGCTAATCTAATCACAGAATGGCAGTTCTCTTAAGATGCCACTGCCAAGATGACCCTTTGCAGTAAAGACAGAATTCTGGGACGCTAAACGGCAGGCTCCCACACAATCCAAATGAAAGCTTCCCAGCCTTCCATATATACACTTATGAGGGGGCTTCGGGAAGTTTTTGGGAAAATTCCATTATCTTTGAATTCTTTTTCTACAAACTTTCTGAAGCCCGTTGTACTAATGGCTAATTGTTTGCAATTAGGAACAGAACAAGATTATAAAATAGTCTCTGCAGAAGGCAAAGTGGAGGGCCAGTGAAAAAGAGGAAGACCCCCCCACCCCCCGAGTCAGATGGACTAACACAACAGTTGTGAGGATTGGGCGGGACTGGGCAGTGTTTCATTCTGTTGCACACAGGGTTGACTTCACGGCACCTCAGAACCACAACAGAAAACACCTTTGAGTGCAGAAGAGAAAGCCGTGGTCCACAGAGAGAGCAGCCTTGATGTCACTAGATAAAGCCTAGAATTCGATCTGTCTCGGAGACCAGTGCCTCAGTCAGGTCTGCGAGGCACAGGCTTCCATGTAGTGGGGGCTGTGGACACAGACTGACCTTTGTCAAGTCCAGAGAGAAGCTGTGGCCTTCCGTGAAAGTCATTCACTTGGAATCATCCAAGACTCCAATGAATTAGCTGCAAGGCGCCCTTTAAAGAGGATTGGCTACAACTCACTGGTGTATGTTGTGATGCTGTTACCTACCCCATGCATAAGGGAACCAAACGCTGCCTGCCCCGTGATTGGTCAGGGATCACACAGTTGTGATCCAAACAGAGGGCTTTCGCTGGCTGAGTTTTAGAATTGGAAGGCCTAACCGTGTTAGTCTGGAAGCTTCACTGAAACCTGGCCAGCCTCGCAGCAACACGCAAGGTGGCAGAGACATACACAGGAGGCGTGCTCAGTCCCTGCCCTCGGGGTCCCCAGTTGAGGTGGGAAGACCACCACGATAGGAAGAAGCCACACAGGAACCAAGCAGGCCTGCGGGAGGGGTGGGGCCCAGCGGCTCACCTCACAGATGTCCTTGAGATGCTTGATGTAAACGCGCTCTGTATTCATGATCTCCTGGATCACGTTGGTCCGCATCTGGTGCTTGTTTTCGGCGTGTCTGAGGCGGGCCTGGCCAGCGCCCTCATCCTGCTCCTCGCCAGGGGTGCTGATGGAGTTCTCCAGCAGCTCCTCCTGGTTCACTCGTAACTGGGGGCGACACAGGGGGAGCTGACACCCGGGTGCAGCAGCGCCACCAGCTGGCTCTGTGGCAGCGACTCAAGGAATAACACTGGCAGAGAGCCGGCTCACTGTAGTTACATTGTGCACTTCAGCCCAGTCAAATTCCTGAACGACCTTTGGTCATCTTATACAAGGGGGCTTCCGGAAGTTTGTGACAAAAGGTAATGAAAATGACTAATTGCGACCGTCACAACTGTAAAGGTAGATGTTTTGTAACAAAAAGGGGAGAGTAGTTAATCTTACATTCCAGGAATAGAGGACCCTAGGACCCACCATCAAGGGAGACGAACACAAGCGGAATGTCGGACCCTATCCAGAGAATCTGTGACACCAGAGATGGAGACAGAGATGAGGACATGGAGAGAGGGAGCAGCTGAGGACCCTAGCTAGATTCATGGGAAGAGAGGGATTGAGAGCTGGCGGCCAGGAGGCTGGCTTGCAGAATGTGCCCTTGAATTGTTTCAATTATTATATATTCCTGAGTGTTTTTGTGTACATCATCCCCCTCCAAAAAAACAAGAAACAAAACAGAGAGAACAGAAGCAAATATTGTTGAGTGCTGATGCACAGAGGAAACTGTAATCATTGCAATGAAATGATGAGTGTGAAATTGATGTTCTCCCATGAAACTATCACTCAATTCAGAAGAAAAACTTATAAAATAAAAAGGGGGGGATGAAAAGATAATGGGATTTTCCCACAAACTTCCTGAAGCCCCCTCGTATTTTATCTTTGGAGACTAAAGTAACATATACAAGGGGGCTTTAGAAAGTTCATGGGAAAGCCCCGTTACCTTTTCAGTCCCTTTTCCCACAAACTTCTGGAAGGCCTACTGTACAGATTTCACTTTGATGGAGGACTAAACACCGTTAGGACAGGGCTGAGTCTGTACAGAGTGAGACTTGGCCTCTCACACAAGTCTCTGTCACCCCCCACGGGTACCAGGGACAGTGGAGAATGCCTCCTACTCACCCTCACAAAGCTTGCAGGGAACCAAGCCTCCTTGTCCTCATTCCGGCCCCACCACCAGTCCTTATTGGAGGCCTCGAGGACCTGGATGACATCCCCGGCCTTGAAGCCCAGTTCCTGGTCATCCATGGTCACGTGGTCCCACAGGGCTTCTGCGCAGACCACACTGCCATCACTGATGAGCTGAAGGAAGACACAGGGCTGTGCTGAGGGCTGGGCTGGCATCACGGGGTGGGGTGGGGTGGGGATGTGGCGTGAACTCTTTCAGGATGAGATCCAGCTCTACGCGCCATCTGTTACAACTCTCCAGGGGTCAGACACTGGACAGCTGTCCACTCCCGTAGAGATGACAGTCTCGGAAACCCACTGGAGTCGCTGGAACTCTGTCCTCACCAGTTATTATGAGTTGAATCCAATCAGTGGCAGTTTGCTTTTTCGGATATTAACTGAAAGGTTGGAGGTTCGAGTCCACCCCGGACCTCAGAAGAACTAGTAATCTACTCTGGAGAAAACAGCCACTGAAAAGCTCACCAAGCACAGTTGTACTCTGAGACATGTACTCTGAGCCATGGGTCAGAATTAATTCAACAGCAACTGATATTGGTACACTCCATCAATATCTAACATGTAGTGACGCAGTACTGAGCAAAGACCCTGTATAAGGGGGCTTCAAAAAGTTCAGGAAAAACTTCATTAGCATCCAATGCCATTTTTCCATGACCTATTTGTATAAACATACTAGGGCACCATATTCACATTCAGAAGCATCAACTGAATAGTCTTAAAGGAAACTCCAAATCTACTTTTAAACATAAATATGTTATTGTTAAGTACCGTGGAGTCAGTGCTGACTCATAGTGACCCTGCACAGGGTTTCCTAGGCTGTAAATCTTTACGGGAGCAGAAAGCCTCATCTTTCTCCTGCAGAACTGCTGCTTGTTTCAAACTGCTGACCTTGAGGTTGGCAGCCCAACTCGTAACCACTACGCTACCAGAGAGTATATATATATTGCATATGTATATACAATAGCTCACTTATCTGTGTATCACCTCTCCAACAAAACTGAATTATTTGGACTGCAGCCCAGAGCCAGGACCAAGTCCCCACCGAAAATGGTTTCTGAGCAAACGAGATGTCAAAACCCCCAGCACACAACAGTTACACATGTGAGTCATCGAGAATCCCTGACATCCTCACCCAGTCCATCATTCATACTTCCCAAGTGAGTAAATGTGATCTCTAACGTTACAGCTCACTGCAAGTTAAAGAGACCCATGCACCACCTCAGGAGACTTAACAGTCCATTTTAGAAGTCAGATCAAAACAAAACAAAAAACCAACCAGAGACAGTCACTCAAAAATTACAGTCGATGGGCCCATCTTCCGAGTTCTGCTTGTCTCCTCAGCACCCACGGGCTAATACATGTTATATATATTAGGGGGATTCCGATTTACTGGGAAATTGAGCTCCACACAATTGGATGAAGCCTCCTACCAAGGTTTCTACAGAAAGTGTGGCAGGAAATGGGTAGTTAATTAAGTCTGCCATGGGCTAGTACGCACCTCAACTTCGATGTCTCCAGTGTTGATTAATGTGTAAATCTTAACTGTAACAGAGATGCACTGTGGGAATTTACATGAGCTACAACCAAACACCAAAAGGCCTGGTCCAAGCACCAAGAACTACTGCTACGAGTATTTCAGGAGATGTGCCCAAGTTATCTGGAAAATGGAATTGCATGGGCTTCTCCTGCCCAAGGCCAGAAAATCAGTGTTGTTCTAATCAGAGTTCAAGGTTTCAGATGAGATTTAGTTACAATAACAAAACATTAGAGGGCCAAGTTCAGTACCTCATTGACAGCTAGCTGCTCCCCGCCGGGCTGTAAGTAGCGAGGGTTGGCCTGGCAGAGTTCTTCGTAACTGTAGTCCTCCTCGCTGGCGTTGTCATCGACTAGGGCAGACGGCTCACTACCTCCATCTGCAGAAACTGGAACAAGAGGGAGGGCAGAGTCACAGTCACAGCTAACACAAGGTTTTTCTTAAAAACAAGCATGGTGGTGCCGTCTGACCTCCTCTGACTTCGCCGGGGGCAGGAGGAAGACAGTCACCATCAGCATCAGTCCAAGGCCAATTCCAATGAAGTGGAGGTCAGACCCGCGGCCACCCTCCAACCTTCCTCACCATGACTGCCACTCAATGCCCCTCCAGTGGCACTCTTGACTTCTTTGTTGGGTTCTATAACTCATCACCATGGCCACAGAGACCTCAGAGACAAGTCTCATGCTGATGAGTCTTGTTAGGTAAGGAAGTTGGCAGGGTTCAGGGACAAGAACATTCAAGACACAGTTCTCTTTGGTTAAGACAGCTTCTCTGCCATGCCCCCAGGCTAACCCCTCTCTGGTCCTTGGCCCCTTGGCCTGGCCTCTGCCCTGCTCAAGCCGAGCTACAAAGCTTCTTTAGTGATGCTGATAAATTCCTGAAGGGCACCATCATAAGTCTCAGTACCCAAACTCAGCTGGAGCTTCGTGGGTCAGCAAACCTGTTACTGTTGGGTGTTGTTGGGTCAGTTCCGACTCACAGCACAACTGTGCACGAGAGAACGAAATGCTGCCTGATCCTGATACAGCCTCACGACTGTGATTGTGTCTGAACCACTGAGCTCCCCTTTTAGTGTCCAAAAGCAAACCACTCCACAAGCAAGTCTGCCCGATGGTACGCAGCTCTACATGCTGCGTTGGCGGAAAAGCCCACCGCTCTGTTTCGTGCCCTGCTGCTGCTAGCTGAGGTGACTTTTTGAGAGGAACACAGTACTCATGGGTGATGCTGTCTTTTGTGAAACAGTCTGTTATTAATCTAAAAGCTGACCTCAGTGGATAGTTTCAGTGCAAGGTTAAAAAAAAACATATCTCAAGGCAATAGTCTTAGGGAGTCCCTGAGTCTAAGGTGGTCCAGTAAGTTGGGAATTTCAAGAATTTGAGTTCTGTGTTATGGTTTTTCTCCCAATCCACCTACTGCGGCCCTGACCAGGTGCGCTCTTTTTTTCTCGAAGACTTGGAAATCTACATATCTAGTTATTTCACCTTCAGGAAGGTGCTCTGGTAGTGCAGAGGTTGCTGGTGCAAGTGCTCAGTTGCTAACTCAAAGGATGCTGGTTCGAGCTCACTAGCCTCTCTGTGGGAAAAAGATCTAGTAATCTGCTCCTCTTAAGAGTGGTGGTGGTGGTGATGTGTCGTGCATAGTGGTTACGCATCGGGCTGCTAACCTCAGGGTCAACAGTTCAAAAGTACCAGCTGTTTTGTGGGAGAGAGAGAGAGATGATGCTTTCTGCTCCTGTAAAGATTTACAGCCTCGGAAACCCTGTACAGGGTCACTATGAGTCAGAATCTCTTTAGAGTATGACCTAGAAAATCCCGCGGGACAGCTGGACTCTGCTCTATAGGTTACTATGGATCAGAATGGACTCCAAGACCATGGGGGTTTGGGTTTTGTTTTGTGTTTTGATTTTATCCTCATGGGACAATTCTACTTTCTTTCCTCAAGAATGTTTAAAAAGCAGCCAATTTTAAAAACAGTATCTAGAATTCTTAGATGAAATCAATGAACAAGACCTTTATAAAGAGTTATAATCCTGTGTGACAATTATTATATAGCACATTACATACTGAAGATAAAAATCCAACCCAACCCACTGCCTTCAGGTCGATTCCGACTCCTAATGGCCCTCTAGAGGCCACATGAAATGGGGGTTGAACTGTGTTCCCCAAAATGAGTTGGGGTCTTGACCTCTGTGCCTGTGGACGTGACCCTATTTGGAAATACGGTTTTCTCTTACGCTAATGAGGTCGCTCCAGTGCAGGATGGGTCTTCAACCTCATCACGTCTGAGTTACAAAATGTCAAAGATGGAGAACTGTGCCACACAGAAGTATATGTCAACTTGACTAGGCCAAGATTCTCAGAGATTTGGCAGTTGTTTAACACTGTGGGGGGACGGCTAGGTAATGAGTCCTCACCACGTCATCTGATGTGACACGCCAATGAAGAGCATTAAGGGTGGGTGACAACACCCTGGATCCAAACACAGCTCCTACAACTCCGAAGTCAAGGTGAGTCTTCCTGGGGTATGGCCCTCAGCACGTCACAGAGACAAGTGAGTGCAGAGAGGGCCTACAACGGCCAAGAAAGCAGAGCCAGGAGTGGAATTCCACGTCCTGTGGATGTGGTGAGAGCCATCTAGACCCAGGGGAGGACTGATACCAAGACAGATGGGGATTTCCAATGACTGCTGGGCCTGCAGGGGCTGAAAGGAGACCAGGACCTTTCCCTAGAGCCGACAGAGAGAGAAAGCCTTCCTCCTCTAGAGATGGTACTCTGAATTCGGACATCTGACAGGGTAATTTTCTGTTTGTTAGTTCTGTTACTGCACTTCTAACAGAACCAAGAACCTCAGGGAGCAGAGTCAACACAGCATCCCACATGGGGTGCAAGGTGGTCAGGGGCAGAGACCACCTACAAGGTAAGAATGTAGGCTATTGACAGGCCAAGATCCCGACGTGGACTTTTCTCCTCCGAAATGATGAGAAAAGAAGCTACTATTCTTTAAAACGGCGCCTTGTATAATCTATACACCAGCCACACGAGGCAAACGGACACAGCATAGGCTGATGAGGCCAAGGCCCGTACACAAAGATAGTAAGGTACACAGATGGAAAATAACCTTGACACAAAGCCCACGCCGAGGATGCCCAGCTGGAAAGGCATGCAGACAGACAGGCGGACACAGCTTTTCCAGACAGGCCCAGCTGGCTGCTCAGACACTGCCTGCCCGGCCACTTCCTCATCTTCCTGTCCCCCACCTCCAGTGTCGTCAACACTCAAGGAAACCGCTCTTGGTGATTTTCCCAACAAGCTGCGTCTTGTCAGGGGTCTGTGCTCAACATGTGTTTCCCCTGCTACCCAGGGTGCCGAGTGCCTCCTCTGTGTCTCGGAGCGCCCCCACCCATTTGCAACATCCCCCCCAACGTCTCCTGGCTGTTTGCTCAGTGTTTTCTTTCCAGTAACTTCTACCACAACGCTCTCCCCATGGGGATATACCCGTGGTTCCAGTGCCCAGAACAGTCTAGGAGAGAGCAGGCTTCTGGCTGGTCCCCACACAGGTGCCACCTCACCTCAGCCAGGTCTCTGTGTGGGAGTTCAAAGCAAAAGTTGATGTCCTAAGGGATGAGAGTGTGGCAGGGAGGAAAGACAGGCTTTCCGGACCTCACCATAAAACCAAAAGCCAGGAAACAATCTCTCCAGGCTCTTGGTATTAGTGTCCTTCTGGGCCCCAACATCTCTTACCAGGCCTCCAGAAACAAGGAGGGTAGGGTTTGCCAGGGACATGCTAGAACATGGCCCCACAGCCCTCCCTGAGTTGCGGTGGGTGATGGAGCGCAGGGAGGCAGGCCCAGACCGTGTGAGCACGTGGTGTAGGTGTGTGGTCCTGAGGACCAGGACACATCCCAGCATCCTCCCCGAGGGTCCTCCCGAGTGGCACGCTGGTGGTACACAGACACCCTGTTACCCAGCGTTGGGGTGGGTGGAGCCAGCTTGTCCTTCTCAAGTCAGGCCGCCTGAGAAATGTGCATGACATTGTTCTATGTACAAATGGTGGCTGCTTCTTACAAGGGGGCTTCAGAGATAATAATAGACTTCTTCCACAAAGGAACCCTGGTCATCATTGTTGTTGTTGTTGTTAAGTGCCGTCAAGTTGATTCCGACCCATAGCGACCCTTGTACAGGGTTTCTGAGGCTGTAAATCTTGACGGGAGCAGAAAACCTCATCTTTCTCCCGCGGAGCAGCTGGTAGTTTCGAACTGCTGACCTTGCGGTTCACAGCCTGATTCGCTGGACTGTTAACCACAAGGTCAGCAGTTCAAGTCCACCAGTGCCTTTGAGGGAGAAAGATGAAAGGCTGTCTTCTCCTGTAAAGGGGTCACTTGGAACCACAATTCACCCGATGGCAGTGGGTGGGCCATACCTCTAACTTCCAACTATTACGCTGGGGCCGGAGTGTTGGCAAATGGAGAACACAAGGGGTTCAGGAAACAAATACCATTTCTTTATGTTTATATGCATGACCCCTGGTGGCACTGCTGGTTAGGTTGCTAACCTCAAGGTTCAAACCTACCAGTCGCTCTGTGGGAGAAAGATGAGGCTCTCTGCTCACAATAAAGATGGCGGTCTCGAAAACCACATCCAGGGTTGCTAGGAGTCAGAAGTGACTTGATGGCAGTGGTTTTGGCTTTGGGGGTTTTAGCATGGCTTTGGTTGGTTGGCTAGCTTATGTGCCATGGAGTCGATTCCAACTCACAGCGACCCTGTGTATGGTTTCTGAGACTAGATCTTTATGGGGGCTGCATGGCGCCGATCCTAAAATAAAGGCTACTCTTTCATCTCCTTCTCTGATGTCCTCCGAGCGAGCTGCCCAGGTCATGGTGCCGTCAAGTACGCCGGTGAACAACGGTCATGCTTTCACATCCTCAGGAGAGGAGACACCATACAAATCCTGAGAGCCTTTCAGGGGGCCCTGAGCAGCAATCTTCAGATTTCAGCAGACACTGCCAAGCACAGCGGCATTTCTTCTTATCACATTTCAGCAATGCTTGAGCCAAAAGTTGTTGATGCTCGGCAGACTAAAGGCTTCTGGGCCTCTTTTCCAGAGCAAAACCCCTGAATCTGACAGACGCCCTCACAAAGAACCACTGAAGAATACCAGGGAGCTTCAAACAGCTTGCAGAAAAATGGGAGTTTAAAGGCCAGGGAACTTTTCTTTGGGATTTCTGAAGGCCCCCCTTGGGGAGGTACTTTATATCTAGATAAGAGGGCTGTTGTTGTGGAAATCAGCCAAGAAATAAGAACATGTTTAAAAAAAAAACCCTCAAGAATGAGCACGTGTGAGAAGACTTCAAAAAGTTCATGGACAATGGAATGAAAAGTTCATGGACAATGGAATGAAAGGATCATGGTGTTTTTCCACGGACTTTTTGAAGTCCCCTTGGACAACTGTGCACTTCATGGGCGTCTAAAGAAAGAAGGCTAATAATTGTAACAGCAATAACAAAGGATTCTATTGAAAAAGTGTTAAATCTTTAAAGGAGGTCCCTGATAAGACCCTTGGGAATATGTTGTTGTTGTTAAGAGCCATTGAGTCAGTTCCGACAACAGGGTTTTTGAGGAGTGGCTGGTGAGCTTGAACTGCTGACTTTGTGGTTCAATCCAATACTGCAGTCCAGCGCATGAACCCACAGCGCCACACCAGGACTCCCTGGGAATAGACAGGGACTCTATTGAATGCTTTCTGAGCTGGTGTCACGTGCACTTTGGAAGACCGGCTCTGGCTAAGGCAGCTCACGAGCAAGACGCCTCAGATGGAGTGTCTGAGCTTAAGGGAGGGATTATCAGCACTCATGGGGAGGCAGAGCCTCGGTGTCACAGTGGTCTGGGTGAAGCGGGGGTTCCGGGGGTGCACAATGGTTAGCAGGCTTGGCTGGAGGTCTGAGTGTACCCAGGGAGGCCTAGGGGTCTGCTTATGAAAGCTCAGCCACTGAAAAACCCTCAGGAGCACAGTTCTGCTCTGACACACATGGGATTCCCTAAGTCGGGGTCGACTCTATGGTAACAGGAGGAGCAAGAGACGGAGTGGGAGACACATACCGTACCGTGTGCCAGGGGACGAGCTGAGGAGGGAACCCGTAGTGAAAGACTGAGTCAGGGTCCTTGCTTTGCTAACGTTCTGGGTAAAGGACACGGAGTGAGGCACATGACAGCTTTCAACCTCAGTTTTTCCACTGGTAAAGTGGGCGTGTGTTTGCATGTTTGATTGACTCAGAAGTACTTCTTTTGCATCCTGCATCCGTTACCAGCAAACCACTGCCTCAACCTTCACAGTACACTGGGGACCAGAGCAAGTCTCACCCTGTCCAGGACGGTCGCCTCATACCTGGGTCAAGGTCCCCCCCACTTCTGCTCTGATCCCTGCAGGCTGCCAGAAGGGTCCTTGAAGCCATGCGTCAGTCAGAGCACATTGCTCCTCTGCTCAAAGCCACTCACAGGACCTGAAGCCAAAGCCACTCACAGGACATGAAGCCAAAGTCCCTGCCAACTTCACTCTCCTCAGAACACACTGCTCCGCCCCCACTTAGCCCAGCCCTGGGCACCCCTCCTGAGACATACAACCACTCACTCCCCTCTCCTCCTCTCAGGGCCTTTGTCCAAGTGTGCCTTCCCAGGCCGCCATTCAAAGTCCATCTCGCCCCTGGCATCACCACCAACACTGCCAACACCACCATCCCCCCCAGCAGCAGCACACACTGCCCTTCCCTAACCCTAATCCTTCCCGGCTTCTTTACTTGCACAGTCTTTGTCACCATCTAGGGGTACACCTTGCTCACTGTCTCCCTACAACTAAATTGTAAATGCCATAAACAGAGTGACCTTTCACTCTAACTGCATCTCTAGTACCTAGTCCAATGCCTGGTGTCCCCGTGTGGTGCTGTAGAATCAGGACTGGGCTGTTAAGCACAAGGTTGGCAGTACAAACCTACCAGTTGCTCCTCGGAAACCCTATTTAGGGTTGCTATGAGTTGGAACCAACTAAACAAACAAACTAAATAGTCCAACCACTGACACTTGTTGGTGCTCCATAAGTATTTGCTGACTGGATGGGAATCTAGTGTACGGACTAAGAATAGGGCTGGCTTTGAATAACAATAGCACCAAGATGGCCACCCAGGACATTGTGACTTGTGGCAACCTGACAGGACAGAGCACAAACTGTTTCTGAGACCGTAAATCGTACAGAAACAGACTGCTTCATCCTTCTCTCTCGGGAACGCCTGGTGGGTTTGAACCACTGACCTTGTGATCAGTAGCCCAATGCTTAACCCAGACCCCACCAGGGCTCCTCACAGAGTCTTGGGTCATATCCCTTTCTGTGTTTTTTCCATCTTTGGAACACAGATGATAATACCTGCCTCACAGAGTTTGTACACAGTAAACATTTCAATAATTAATTCTGGTCCGTTTCTTGTGAGCGTCACATAAAACGATACAAGAAAGTGCTCAGTAAACTGAGACACATTACAGACATTACGGGTGCTCACAGCAGTTCGTTTATTGGACAGTTATAATGTTGTTGTTATTGTTAAGTGCCACTGAGTAGGTTCCGAACCATGGTGACCCTGTAGAGTTTCTGAGGAGGGGCTGGTGAGTTTGAACCACTGACCTTGAGGTTCACGCTGACTTTGCAGTCCAGCGTCACACCAGGATTCCAGTTATAATGTAACAGGATACAAATCCCAGTATCATGATCTGCGTGGTGCGGGGACTCAAGTTCATCTGGTACAACTTTGACCCTTCCCCACCCAAGGCTGTACTGCCACCTCCAGCATGAGACACGGAGCCCTGGTGGTACAGTGGCTAAGCGCTGCTCCTAATGAGGAGGCCGCCCCCCTCCCATAAAGATTTAGTCTCAGAAACCCTATGGAGCCGTTTCCCTCTGCCTCATGGGGTTGCTATGAATTACACAGGGTAAAGCACTAGACCCCAAGGTCTGCTTGAACCACAAGGTTGGCTGTTCAAACTCACCAGCCACTCCTCAGGAACCCTAAACAGGGTGGCTATGAGTCAGAGCTGACTTGACGGCACTTAACAACAACAACAACAATACAGCAGTAAGTTGGGTAAATAACACTGACTACAGAAATCATACAAACAGCTTAGTACCACCACCTGCCCCCCAAACTTCAACCCTCTATTCTGGGGGCAGTCTTATTCCCTGAGGCCTTCGTTTCTTCCTTTACCCAATTGTCCGTGGCTTGATGTTGTTATGTTTTTAATCTTTCTCTTCATGACCTTGACTCCTGTGATTTCCAAGTTCCTTCCAAGTTGAAAACCCCCAAACTTGTATTTCTAGCCTTTAACCTTCACTCAAGCTCTCAACCTATAATTGATATGGATTTTACGGAACTCGATTATCTAGTGTGGAAAGCCTAGAACAGGATCGCTATGAGTCAGAACCTAACAGCAACAGTGTGGCGCTGTGGGTTACACATTGGCCTACTAACCACAAGGTCAGTGGTTCAAATCCACCCGCCTCTCCTCAGGAGAAAGGTGAGGCTGTTTGCTCCCATAAAGATGTATGGTCTCTGCCCTACGGGTCACTATGAGTTGGAATCAACTTGGAAGTACTGGTTTTTTATTTTTGGTCTAGTGTCTACATGGGAGGGACATCAGGGTGACAATTTGATACTCCATTTGTGGCCACCCTGGTTTTCTATTTTCATCCCATACTCACTCCCTGTGTGCTTCCCTTTGAGGACCATAACTTCCTTCAGGGCAAGAATATGGTTTGCTGTCGAGTCGGGTCCAACTTACAACAATTATATATAGCGTTTCCAAGCTGTAAATCTTTATGAGATCAGAAAATCTTTCTCCTGTTAAGCAGCTGGTGGATTGGAACTGTTAACTCGCAATCTACTATGATCCCGGGGTTCCTTAGGGTATAAGATCTGGCACAGAGAAGGCACCCAGTTAATGTTCTTGAATGGGATGTGCTGACTCGTGCTAATTCACTCTCACTCCAGTACTTACCTACCTAGAAAAGTCTCCAGTTCATAACAGCGCCTCCTGTCTCCCTCCTCAAGCCACCCCATAAACAACTTGCAAGGTACTATCTTTAAACAGCGGTGGTTTCACTATCTTCACAACAAAATAAATAGTTAAAAGCCCAAGTGCATTCCGGCTCATGGTGGGCCTGTGTGTGTCAGAGTAGAACTCTGGCCCACAGGGGTTTTCATCAATCAAGTTCTCCAAAGTAATCACAGGCTTTTCTTCCCAGGTACCTCTGGATGGACTTGAACCTCTAGCCTTGCAGTGAGTAGCTGAGTGCGTTAACTGTTTCAGCATACAGAAACTCCACTCAGAAGACAGTATGTTTTGGTTTCCTACTGCATCATGGGAACATTCTCCTGGAGCTTTCTGAAAGCCGTTTGGAAGCTGACTCCCATATCTCCTCCCGCCTCCATGAACAGACGTCTTCACCTCTAGCTAAGACAGCAGGTCTGGGTAAGCTCTAGGCTTCTTCAAACCCACCCTAAGTGAATGACTGAGATCTAACTCCGCTGAGTGTCTCTCTACACCTTCATTTCTTTCTTTGCTTTAATCTGGGGGAATTGTACATGATGCAAAGCTGTTCTAAATTCTTAACACGTATTTCGGCAAAATCAGGAGAAAGGAATGTATTATAATCAAAAAGGTAAATGGAATTCTGAATGACTTCTTCTGTTGATTACAGACTACTTGAAGTTGAAATTACTGTAAAACCCCAAACTCCTCCTGGACAGAATCGATATGGGAGCAGATAGAGTGTGTTTTCCTCCCTAAGGCACCCAAGGCGCCAGTCAAACCAACCGAGAAACCCACTGATCATCTGAAAGCCTGGCATACTCTCTAGTAGCAAATACCTCTGAGGGTGAAGTTTCCGAGACAATACAATCTGCTCGCTCCATGGAGAACTGCCCTTTCCAAAGATGTAACAAAATGAATTTATAACACTTGGCTTAATAGTCGCAGAAAACCCCTCCTTCCCTTGTGGTCCCGGCTCTGTAACTGGGGTCATTTCCCCACCTTTCTGGCTATTCCTTTATTACGTGTGCCCCTTTAACAGCAGAGAACAACTTGTCCCTAACGCCTCTCTTACTTCCTAGAAGGATCTACCCACTCTCCAGGCTTCAGTGGCCCCCTGAGACTAGCCCCCAATCCTCGCTTCTAGCTCTGAATATACGCAGCTTCAGAACCGACTCTGAAGCGCTTTAGAGTTGGCATGCTCTGAGAGGATGTGTGATTTTTAATTTTTTTTTTATATTCAGTAAGAGCTCTGGTAGTGTAGTGGTTACGAGTCGGGCTGCCAACCGCAAGGTCAGCAGTTCGAAACCACCAGCTGTTCCGCAGGAGAAAGATGAGGTGTTCTGCTCCTGTAAAGATTTACAGCCTCGGAAACCCTGTGCAGGGTCACTATGAGTCAGAACCTACTCCACGGTACTTAACAACAACAACAACAACAACAGACCTGATGCAAACAACAACTAAGGCAAGATACTGAAGGAAAGAAAAAATAAATAAATAAGGCAAAAAATAAAGAGCTTCCACACTTCTCAAAATGTAGACTCCCGACAGGACTGTTGTCTCAACTTCGATGTCACACAGCTGACAGGACCAAGCCCCTCCAGGGACCCTCCAGGTGAGCTGCTCTGACAGGAAATCTCAAACCATCAATAACGATACATAGTTGATCTACACACAAACAGGCCTTCGCCCCATGTCCTAAGTGGGTGGCTTTTCTCAGGGTATACATCTGTCCTCACTCCCATCTGGCTTTATTCCTTAGTATTTAAGGACATTTTATTCTTGTGCATTCGATTCTAGTGGCAGAGTATCAAAGCACTCGCCTGGGAGTCTCAAGGCTGTGGCTTTGAGTCCCAGCCAGGCCACCGTACCACAGGCCTCTATTTGTTTCTCAAATTCTAAAATGAGCGTGATGGTGAGGGTGGATGACAAGGCCAATGTGCCAATTGTTGAGCTAAATAAAAGCAGGCACGAATGAGTGCAGTGGGTTTTAAAATCAGACACTTGACAAGAGTTTAATACAAGTGGTAGCTGTTTTCCTGATGGGCCTACAAAAGTGTCACCACCACGGGCATCCTGAGCAGCAATGTTTCCCAGGCAGTGTGGGCTCCTGTCTGGGGATTTCCCCGCACTTAGCAGAGGCTTCTGGGAAATTCCCACACGTTAAAGTAATCTTCTAAAAACACCCTTTTCAGAGGGCACTCTTGCTGAGCTCTCAACTCAGACTTCCTCAGGTTTGAGATAAGTTGGTCTCCCTCCCCATCTTCAAACAGGAAATGGTGAAGGCAGCTGTAAGCAAAATTGTTGTTGTTGTTTTTCAAAAGGATGTTGCTCTGTGAGCAGGAGCCATGAACCCAAATCCTGGTCCCCAGACCACAGAGATGGGCACAAACATGAAACGAAACCGAACTTGGATATGCTGTCCAGCTTTCAGGGCCCCTGACCCATGCCTTC
Source organism: Chrysochloris asiatica (assembly GCF_000296735.1). NCBI lineage: Eukaryota > Metazoa > Chordata > Mammalia > Afrosoricida > Chrysochloridae > Chrysochloris > Chrysochloris asiatica. Next base: position 7,210,136 of record NW_006408523.1, on the reverse strand, counting down.
AAGCAGCCAATCACACAGAGAACTCTGAAAACCACAGGTTCCTGCCCTCCCCTGGACTTGGGGGTGGGGCAAAGGGTAAGAGAGAATCTAGTTTTAAAAGTTTCCCAAGTTCAACACTTTTGTGCATAAAAATAAACTTTCAAGTATATAGACAGACAACCTACAAAATGGGAGAAAAACATCTGGGAACCAAGTATCTAATAAGAGTTTAAAATCCAGTATATATATAGAGTCCTCGCGTGGCTCTGTAGGATCACCAACGGAATGTGAACCACAAGGTTGCTGGTTCAAACCCATCGGCTGCTCCCGGGAAACCCTATATAGGGTCACTATGAGTTAGAACTGATTCCATGGCACTTTAACAACAACGTGTATACAGAAATTCCACAGCACAGAAACAAAGAGACAACTCAATCAAAAAGATGGACAAACAATGTGAAGAAACAATTCTCCAAAGAAGTCACAGAAACAGCCAATAAGCACATGAGATCTTGTGTTCAGCATCCTAAGTCCGTTGTTGTTGTGTGCCGTGGAGTCGGTTCTGACTCATAGCGACTCTGCACACAGGCTGTAAATCTTTACAGGATCAGAAAGCCTCATCTCTCTCCAGCAGAACAGCTGGTAGTTTTGAACTACTAACCGTGAAATTAGCAGCCCGATTCGTAACCACTATGGTACCAGAGCTCCTTAGGGAGATACAAATCAAAGCCACAGTATAGAAACACCCATTCACACACACTCAGAGGGCTATTCTCAGAAAACAAAAATAGTCAGTGTTGGCAAGTAAGCGGAGAAACTGGAACCCTTGTCCAGTGTTGGAAGGCTGGTAAAATGGCACAGCCGCTCTGGAATACAGTTAGACACCTCCTCAAAAAGCAAAATGTAAAAACCTTATGAACTAGCAATTCCACTCCTAGGCACAGACCCCGAAGGACTGAAAGCAGGGACTTAAACAGCTAAGTTCCTTCATGAACATTCAGAGTGGTACTATTTCTCACAAAATGTGGGAACCACCCAAGTGTCCATCGGCGGATGAACGGAGAACTCAAATGTGGTACACAGTCTGAAGTACAATGGAATATTGTGTGGCCAGAAAAAGGAACAAATTCCTGGCACATGCTACAGCCTGGGTAAGCCCGGAAAACAAGCGAAGACACAAAAGAAATAGGCATGGGGCAGGGAGGAGTGGGGAACTACGGTTTGGTGGGTGTAGAGTTTCTGTTTGGGGTAAGAAAGATCTAGAAATGGGTAGTAGTGGTGGTTACACAACACTATGTTGTTAAGTGCCGTCAACTCGGTTCCAACCCAAGCAACCCTGTTTAGGGTTTTCTGAGGAGCGGCTGATGAGCTTGAACCACTGACCTTGCAATTCAAACCTACTTTGCAGTCTAGTGCTGTAACCCGCAGCGTCACACCAGGACTCCCACACTATTTGTTGTTGTTGTTAAGTGCCGTCGAGTCGTTTCCGACCCATAGTGACCCTGTACAGGATTTCCGAGGCTGTAAATCTTTACGAGAGCAGAACGCCTCATCTTTCTCCCGCGGAGCAGCTAGTAGTTTCGAACTGCTGGCCTTAAGGTTCGCAGCCCGATTCGTAACCACTATGCTACCAGAGCTCCTATACTCTTAATATGACACTGAACCATAGACTTCAAAGGAGTCAAAATGGTCCATCTTATATCATGCACCTCAATAAAAAATGGTCCATCTTATATCATGCATCTTTACCTCAATAAAAAGGAGCTCAGGTGGCACAATGATTAAAGCCCTCAGCTGCCAACCAAAAGGTCAGCGGTTCGAACCTACCAGGCGGATCTTTGGAAGAAAGCACTGGCGATCTATTAAGATGACAGTCTAGAAAACCCCCTTGGCCAATAGTGAGGTTGGCCCAGGATCGCGCAGTGTTTCGTTCTGCTGTGCATAGGGTCGCTATGAGTCGGTGCTGACTCGATGGCACCTAACAAAAACATGAGTATATAGTGACACAATAGATGACAGCCTAGGAAACCCTGTGGGCAGTTCTCCTCTGTTACACCAGGGGGCGCTGTGAGTGGATGATCTATAAGAGTATATATGAGTGTATAGTGATACACTTCATTCTTCTTGGATCAACTATCAACACTCGCGGAAGTAGCAGTCAAGAGATCAGACAACGTATTGCACTGGGCAAATCTGTTGCACAGGAACTTTTTAAAGTGTTGAAGAACAGAGATGTCAGCTTGAGGACTAAGGTGCGCCTGACCCAGGCCATTGTGTTTTCAGTAGCCTCATATGGATGCGAAAGCTGGACAGTGAATAAGGAGGATCGTAGAAGAATTGATGCCTTTGAGTTGTGGTGTTGGAGGAGAATACTGAAAGTGCCATGGACTGCCAAAAAAACCAATAGATCTGTTTTGGAAGAAGTGCAGCCAGAGTGCTCCTTGGAGGCCAGGATGGCTAGGCTTCGTCTCTCCTACTTTGGACATATTGTCTGGAGGAAACAGTCGCTGGAGAAGGATGACATGCTGGGTAAGGTGGAGGGTCAGAGAAAAAGAGGAAGACCCCTAATGAGATGGATTGGCTAGGTGGCATCATTGATAGACTCAAGTGTGGCAGCGGTAGTGAGGTTGGCCCAGGATCAGACATTGTTTCATTCTGCTGTGCATGGGGTCGCTATGAGTCAGTTCCGACTCGATGGCACCTGACAACACAACAACAACAACATAGTGATATAATAGATGACAGCCTAGGAGACCCTGTGGGGCAGTTCTACTCTGTTACACCAGGGGGCGCTGTGAGTGGATGATATATGAGTATATAGTGACACAGTAGATATAGGAGACCCTGTGGGGAAGTTCTACTCTGTCACGAGGTTGCTATGAATCAGAATTGACTTGCCTCCATACAACAAAGCAAGAGTCTTTTAGAAATAATTCTTCCCAGCATATAACTTAACATCTGGATTTAACTCAGGGCTGCTGTTGGTTGGCATTTGCTGCCACCGAGTATGAAAGGAGCTAAGTCACATCATAAACAAGCTTTATAAATCGGACCAAATCCCTGAAAGTGGATTCTCTTTTTCCTTGTTAGACATGGTCCAGTGTGTTTTCATTTTAATCAAGTAGACAATCTCTAGGTTATTTTCCCTCTTCCCAGTTTAAAGCCAAAACTTTCCCTAGAGTTTCTCAGGTATACTATACAGCATGTTTTAAAAAGATATTCCAGTCTGACTATGCTCATCCGGAAAATGGGCATCCATTCAAGGTCCTGTGGGAGTTAGCAGGGGCAGTGGTGCATCAGTGGTGCAACTCTCATCTTCCAGAGACGGGCTCTGATTTCCAGTCATGCACAGCCACCCACTATCTCCCAGCGGAGGCTTGCATGTCGCTTTGATGCTGAAGAGATTTCAGTGGAACTTCCAGACTCAGACGAACTAGGGAGAAGGTCTGGAGATCAGCCAATGAAAACCTTGTGGTGTTAAACAGTGGTAGAGACAACCCAGGAATGGGCAACAGTTCATTCCACTGTGTACTGGAGTCTCTGGCTCCCTGGCAGCTAACAAGAGGAGGGAGGTCAGGGTCAGGAGCACTGGACTGGACAGTATCTCTAAGGTGCCCATCCTTCACTGCCCACACTTGAGCACAGAAACTTGAGATTCCTGAGGGCATGCAGCTGTTTCCTAACCAAGCCTACCGCTGGTCTCCAATTCAGACCTAAGTCTAGGGGTGGGGTTTCTTCACCTCTGACCTGGAGTCACCAGGTTTCCCTCCAGCTTGCTCCATGGTCAGTTTCTTCTTTCTACCTAGTGGGTGGGTGTTTCTTCTCAGATTTCTGTCTCCATCTCGGCTGACACCTGTCCACCTCTCTCACTCTACTGTGTCTGAGCTCTCCTCCCCAGCTCCTGACCACCGGCTGCATCACTGGTTGGCTGGACGCTTTCAACAGCCACTTCCAGGTTTCCCAGCGGGCAGACAGCAAACTCCTTGCCTACATCAGGTGCTGAGCACCACGTCACTTGATCTGCACCAGCATCCCGGAGGAACGTCCATGTTTCCAGAAGGAAAGTTCCTGGGGGGGTAAATGGCACAGAAGTGGTATAGCAGCAGCTCCTGAGAGCTGGGCTGAAGTGAAAGCAGATCTGTGCGCCCCCCCTGTGCCCCTCCCCTCCCCACCCACCGGTCTCCTGAGCCCTAGCCACACTAAACGCACCCACACCTACAGGCTCCAAGCAGACCACTGCCAGGCCTGGGCACCTCCCAGCATGCTCTGGCTCCCTGTGCCCTCCTGAGTGCATGGGCAGGATCCTTCCTACCCACCTGCCTTCTCAGGGCTCTTAAACAAAACCAGCTCGATAACTTAGAAAGCTTTATCCTGTTCTTCATCCTGGCAAAGCCTTTACCCAAAGACCCCTGCCTGGTGGCATTATGGGTTAGGCCTAGCATTGCTAGCTGCAATGTTGGCTATTCAAACACACCAGCCACGCCAAGGGAGAAAAATGAGGCATTCTGTTCCCGTAAAGATTTTTTTCCCAATGTTTTATTATGAATTATGTGATAGTTCCGTAAAGATTTATAGTCTCAGAAACCATTCAGAGGGTCGCTCTGGACTGGAACCAACTTGATGGCAGGGAGTTTGATTTTTTGGACCATTCTGACTTTAACTCAAGACGACCTCACGGACTTGGGGCTTGTCTTCCGAGGTTCCCTGGAGGACTCCAACCTCCAGATCTTTTCAGTTACCAGCTGAGCTAGGTGTGCCGCCAGGAACTCCCAGTCTCTCACCGATCTTTACGAAAGCAGACTGCCATATCCTTCTCCTGCCAAAGAGCTGGTGGGTTCAAACCACCGACCCTGCAGTTGGCACCAGGGGGCTTTAACTAAGGCATCGCCGGGGCTCCAGGCTGGTTATGTATCATTTGTTGTCATTGGCATTATACACAGGCTGTTGTTAAGTACTGCTGAGTCAGTTCTGACTCATAGCGACCCTATATAGGGTTTCTGAAGAGCGGCTGGTGAACCTGAATCACTGCCCTCAGGGTTCAAACTGACCTTGCAGTCCAGTGCATTAACCCACAGCGCCACACCAGGACTCCATTATACACATGAAGGGGTGTCAAAAAAGTTTGTGGGAAAAATGCAATGAAGGGGCAATAGAATTTTTTCACCAACTTTTTGAAGCCCATTCATACAGTCCTGGTGGCAATGTGGGTTAGGTGTTGGGCTGCTAACCTCAAAGTTGGTGGTTCAAGCCCACTAGCTGCTCCATGGGAGAAAGATGAGGATGTCTGCGTCATAAAGATACACATTCTTGGAAACCCTATATACAGTCCATATGGCTTGGAATCAACTTGATGACAGTAGGTTTGACTTTTCAGTTTGTATACACATACAGAAGGAGCCCTGGTAGCTCACTGGGTTAGGCGTTGGGAAAGGTCAGTAGTTCAAAACCACCACACGAGGCTTTCTTCTTCGGTAAAGATTTACAATCACAGAGTTGGAACCAACTTGATAACATACAACCACCCCACACACACACACACACACACACACACACACACACACATACACTCTTGTTATTAAGTGTTGACTCAAAGCAACCTTGCCCCGTATAGGGTTTCCAAAGAGCAGCTGGTGGGTTTGAACCACCGAACTTTCAGTGAGCAGTCCAGTGCTTATCTAAAATGCCGTGCCAGGACTCCATACACACAGAGTATCTATCTGTGAAAGACCACTGGCTTCAGAACTCGCTCAACCAATGAATTCTGTGAGAAGAAAAGAGGTCCACAGAATTGGCCTCCCGGTTAAGACTCATCCCCACGGCACCTCCCTTCTCTCTCTTTCTCTTGATCACAGAAAGTCACCATAATAGTAGGTATGGGCACAGACTCTTCTAAGGGTGCACGGGCCAGGGGAGGAGCGCACAGCTTGTAGACGGGCCGGTCTTTGTAGGCACATCTCCAGGGAGAGCTGGAGGTCAAGGCACCAGTGGAGGGTGGGAAGAGCTGCAGGAATGTTGTGAGGAGGCACAGCTGATAAGGCACAACTCCGTTATCTCAGAGCCAGCTCCCCCTCACCCCGCTCTCCCAAGGGCGGGCCTTCTCTCTTTCTTAGAATTGCACACAAGACAAGCACACCCATCAGCCTCCAAGGATGGGCCCATCAGACGGACAGACAGACGCCGTCTCTCATGGCAGGAAGAAGAGGCAGCTGCCTCCTCTGCCTGGCTGCTCACATCGACGGCACAGCCCCCGCTAGACAGCTGGGGGTCTGAAGGCAGACGTTGCTGTGAGGCAAGTCTGTCCCCTTTTCAGACAATTGTGGGAAGTGAAATGAAGTCCATGCTCTGCTGGATGTATTTTAAAATCTGTCTGAACACATCAGTCATAACCTCATCCCTGTCTTCCACCAGGCGGCACACAAAGCCACCCAGGCGAGGTCCACCCATGGTGGACTTGAGGTTGCCTGCCCCCTCCTAACCCATTCATTTTCCTGTGATTTACAGGCAGTTGTTTAAGGCGACCACAGAGGTAAGGTTTGCATCCTGGTTGTTGTTTATAAAACCCATTCGACTGGATCCACTTACAAGAGTTAGTTGAAATTCTGTCTGTGAAATGTTTTCCTTTTTTTTTTTCTTTGACTACCTTTTAAGAATCCATGGCTTGACATTTATAACTTCACCTGGGAGAGGACAGCAGTTTGTCCCCATTTAAGTAGGAACTACTGAATTGTCTTCTCGCCAACACTCACAGAAATACCTGCCAGGGGAGAGCTAAGGAAGGACCAGGAGCTATACGCAGCAAGATTACTTTCCCAAGCAATGCACAGGGTTTCCCCAGAATCAACTCACAGCCTCGAACCTGACGCATCTCAGACTATTAAGGAACATCTTTATCGACTCTAACAATAAGCTCGAGTCAAAGAATTTCACAAAATTGAAGCAAAAAGAGCAAAACAGCACAATCGAAACCAAAGCCACACATCATACAAGATAGTCCAGAGTACATGTCTAATTTTCTCTCTCATTTTACTAAGTCCTTCTACTGAGCCACAAACAAAACCAACTTCTCTGATTCAAAACCAATTACTATGTCCACAACTCAAACTACCTACAGGCAGGCAGGATGGCAGACAGACAGACAGACGGACAGACAGAGTCATTGCAGCTGTTAAGAGAAGGCAGCCATCCACAACAACGCTGCCCCAAGAGAACCGATTCTCCGCACACGTACCCAGATGTAGGCTTTCCAGACTCCAAAATCTTGCTATTTCCCCTCGAGCCACCATCCTTCCCTTTGGACACCGGGGACCTGCAGAGCGGGGGCTGGCGTTAGTGCAGCCAGTCGTCAAGGCTTTCAGCTACGGAAACTGTAGAAAAAGCTTATTCACCGCTTGGCCTGTGCGCTGAGCTGACAGCTCACAGTGACGCTGCCCAGAGGGGACCGCGGGCAGGAAACTCGCGGTGATGGCAAAGTCTGAACCTCGCCCGCTAACCCGGGGCTCCTCCACTGGCCGTATCAGCAGGCGGGCGGAGGCTTCCAGCGACACCGCCCCCGCCCCCAGCCCGAGTTCCACCTCCCGGGAGCTTTTGGAAAGGTTCCTATTTCAAGCAGAAAAGCATGGAGGTCACTCAGTTCAAGACTGGGGTTAGGATTTCACGCCACGGCACGACAAAAATTTGAGTTATGGTAGCGTACGATGAGAACAGTCCATTTAGGAAATCACACTGACAGGAGGATTTTAACATGTAGGTATTTAATGATGTGAGTACTCTTCTAAAGTAATGCATCTGTGGGGGCTTTTTAAAGTCCTTTAAATAAAAAATGGAATGAAAAGATATGGAATTTCCTCCAACTTTTGAAGCCCCCTTGTATGTATACATGTTGTTGTTAGGTACCATCGAATCAGTACCGACACAGAGACCCTGTGTACAACAGAACGAAACACTGCCCGATCCTGGGCCAACTTCACAATTGTCATCAAGCTTGAGCCCATTGATGATGTCATGGGTGCCAATCCATCTCACTGGGGTGGGGTGTGGGGGGGTGAGAGGTCTTTCTCTTTTTCTCTGACCCTCCACCTTAACCAAACATGATCTCCTTCTCCAGTGACTCGTCCCTTCTGACAATATGTCCAAAGTATGATAGAGTATATGTCCTAAAAAAATGTTTAAGAGTGTCTCTCTTGGTAACAATGGTGCATTGCTACCTTCCCTTTATATTTGCCTGTATTTCCTATATCATGTAAATGACCAAGTGTCTTTCTTCCCTATCTTATGAAACCATGGTTGTTGACCACACTGTCTGCTTCCTTCAATTTCTTCATGACAGGAAGATGGTCATGTGACCAGGTGTCTACTGCCCTTTTAACTTAACAAATAATGAAATCACACAAGCAAAGTAGCTATCAGATGGTCATCCCTCAATAAATGTTGGCTTAAACAAACAAAAAATTCACAGGACCGATGAGTAAAAGGCATGCTTTGCACTGGTTGGGTCTGGAGTCACAATGCCTGGGTTCAAATTTGCCTCTGGCAAAACCAACTTGGAATCCAGGTGTGGAGCTGTAGGAGAAGCAATAGACCAAAGGTTGGCAGTTCAAACCCACCAGCTGCTCTTTAGAAACCCTTTACAGCTTTCCCTATAAGTTGGAACTGACTCTACAACACTTAACAACAACGTAGCAAACTTAGGGAAAGTGACCAAATCTTTAAGGTAGCTCAGTTTCCTGGTCTATGAATAGGGGATAATTGGGGCATCATAATCCTCATGGGGTCGTGGGAGAGCAGCAACTGTTCAGAAGAGTGACGGTACGTGATTTGGGATTATTCAATGGTAGCTAAAATACCACTGCTGTTGCTCCAAAGATCTTTGAGGTACACAATAGTCAGCCAGTACCCACAGAGCAATGGACCTGCGGTTCCTTACAGTGCCAGCTTCAAACGATGAGCTACAACATACATGCTGACCATGTGCTGTAATGCAGGCTTTCTTTACCTTTAATATCTATCTCAGGCCATTTCTACTGACCCGGACCACAGAATCCTTACACCTGGTAAAGCCAAGTTTTCTGGGGACTCATGGCATCAATGAACAGACCTGGGGGTACAATAGGTTAAGCACTGGCCTGTTAACCAAGAAGTGTGCAGTTCGAACCCACCAGGAGAAACATGAGGCTTTCTGCTCCCGTAAAGATCTATCAGGATCACGAGTCAGAATCAACTTAATGGCTGTGGTGTGGGTTAGAAGGCAAAGCCTTTGAATGCTAGCATGTTCCTTCCCTCCTTGCTTTCAGAAATTAACGAAGGTCATGGATTGATGGGTTGGCCCAGGTTCATGAATGTGGAATGTAATTGCAATGGGAATTCAGTTAGTGGGGATCCATTCTCCTAAAGCCTAAATTTCAGCCGGAAGCACATAAAATCTAGAAGGCTCGCATAGATTTCATTTTCTTTTCTTCATCCTTTTTTTTTCTGTTAAACTTGCTGGTTTTCAAGAAGGAAAGGCTGTTATGGCCACATTGGCTCACTGGGCTATTTGCTTACTTTCACTTTTTTATTCGGTACAGAGGAAGGCTTCCCAAGGACTTTTTGCTAATTCCAGAAAAGGGGTTGGGGACACCAGTTTAAGATCTTTGCCAGTTTCTTCCCTAAGTAAACTGGAAGAGCTTTCCACACTCAAAAACCAGAGATCAAAGGAAACAAAGCAGGCATTTTGATGAATGAAGCATCTCTTGAAAGCCAGACCCACCAATCCTTGGCAGGAGAAGCTACTGTGACCAGTGTAGATAAAGATAGAGAAGATCTGAAGAGAAATACCTTTTAAAAATTAGTGTTTTAAGTGATTAGAGCCTTGATTTTTATCAGATCAACAAGAGCAGTACAAGAAAAACCTTAATCATACTCATAGTCGAAAGGAGTCTGAATATTCCTATTCACCTCTTCTGGAGGAGGTATCAGGACATGATAACATCAGGACAGGTGAGTTATACACCTTGGTTCCTTCCAGGATGGAAAAAACTCAGCAAAGGGATCCTTCCCCACAGCAGAGTGGAGAGATCCAAACTGTACCTCCACATCCGACACTCAGAAATCAGAGGACAAGAGAAGAGTTGAAAATGCATTCATGCTTACTTACACTTTTATTTCAGAGGGGGAGGCACTTGAATTATTTGCTGCAAAATGGTCCTAGATACATAAATGGTCTATATGTCCACAGAACAAGGAAATTCCATGAAATTGACTGAGGCAGCCACAGCAAAATCTATCACTTCACTCCCCCTCCAGATTTCTTGACATTGAAGGTTCGCGAAGGTGCTGAGAATTAAGGATTTCTGTTTTCTTATTTTAAGGACCATACGGTCTGCCTTTTTTTTCCCCTACGGCCACCTAATGATCCTGTAGGAGCCCTGGTGGCACAGTGGGTTAATCATTGGGCTACTAACTAAAGGGTTGGCAGTTTGAACCTACCAACTGCTCCATATGAGAAACACTCACTATAAAGCAGCTCTACTCCGTCCTACAGGATTAATACGAGTCAGAATGAATTTGACAGTAGTGGGTTGGATTAGTTTTTGTTTATGACTGTCTTCAGAGAGATCCCCAGAATGGCTGTCTACTCAACAACCAATGCTTCTCAGTTGCTGCCGCGTCACCAATGCAGAAACCCTCTCGACAAGGCAGAGATGTCCTTAACCTTGGAGCACCCTGGGAAGTTCTGCGTCCCCGCTGGGTTTGGATAGGGTCCATGACCAGAAAGGAAGAGGCCATCAGCAGGCAGAGCACGGCTATTCTTTGTCACAGTATCACAGAGAATTTTAGAAAACGTGGTGGGCAGCACATCACAGCCAAGAACCATGGAGCCTTGATCCTCGGCTGCCGCCGGCTAGTCTGAGGCACAGTCTACATTCCCACGTAGTGAACATAGGGAAGCAAGAATCTAGGCACATTCGTTCAATGTCCCCTATTGCTGAACCTAAAGACGGGGTGGAGATTCCTTAGCAGGAAATATTTACTATATTTGCTTATCAATTATTCAGACCAACGTTCTCTCATGTTGTTCTTGTGAAATGCCATCGAGTCTGTTCCGACTCGTGGTGACCCTGAATAGGGTTTCTGAGGAGCAGCTGATGGGTCTGAACTGCAGACCTTGTGGTTTGCAGTCCAGTGCTGATCCTACAGCGCGGTACCAAAAGTCCATATTCCCTCATTGTTGTGAAGTGCCATCGAGTCAATTCTGACTCATAGTGACCCGGTAATAGGGTTTCCGAGGAGTAGTTGGTGGTTTATGGTCCAGAGCTGATCCTATAGCGCTGTACCAAGAGTCCTATATTTCCTCATACATCCGCATTAAAAAAATTGAGTACCCAGTTGTTGTGGGCTATGGAATCGGTTCCGACTCATAACGACCCTGTATAGGGCTTTGCAATGTAGTGAATGATTTAAGATGTCTCTTCTAGCTGTGTTTTTTAACTCCCACCAAATGACTCCCTGATGGCTCTGAGCAAAAAGTAGGTGTGAGAAGAGACCAATAGGATGACATGATCCCGCTGTGGATGTTAATGGGTTCATGGTAATTGAGAAGACTTAGAATGCTAATTGTTGTTATGTGCCGTGGAGTCGGTTCCGACTCATGGCAATCCTGTACAAGGTTTCCGAGGCTGTAAATATTTACGGGAGCAGAAAGCCTCATCTTTCTCCCGCGGAACAGCTGGTAGTTTCCAACTGCTGACCTTGTGGTTCGCAGCAAGATTCGTAACCACTCCGCTACCAGGAATGCTAATAGGGGTTTAAAATGAGTCATCTCAGAAGCAGGCAGGGGATCTCACTACCATTAAAGAAGCAGCTGCATCCTTTGGATCCCGAGACCCCCCGTGGACTGAACCTCCTTGATCCAGGGACCGTAGACTGGGACACAGAGGAGTTTGGAGTAGCCACAGGAACCAGAGCAGGAGAAAGAGCAGTGGGCTTCCCAGCCCAGGGAACAAGTACAGCTGAGTGACTTTGGGCAGAAGTTTGCGCGTAGAGTGGGGCTCCTCCAGGCAGTGTGTGTCCTGTGAGCATTTATCAGCAGCCGAGGTCAACAACTGTGCCCTAATGAACCCTGTAACTCCGAGTATTGTGTCTGAGTTCTGTGAGGCCATGGCAATGAATCATCGAAACTGGGTGAGTAGAGAAGGCTGTAGGAAAAAGGGTTTGGTACTACACACATTTAATGCAGGTTCCCAAGGAGTGGCTGGTGGGTTTGAACCATTAACCTTGTGGTTAGCAGTCCACTGCTTATCCTCCAGTGCCACACCACTACTTAGAATGATCCCTTAATTCTGAATGGATTAAAGACGGACTTTCAGCCATCACCCACCTGTCAATGTAGGCCTGCACGGCACGATAATGCTGAAGGGATTTCAGCAGGACTTCCAGACTCAGACTCGGAACAAGGTCTGGTGATGGACTTCTGAAAACTAGTCGGTGAAAACAGATCACAATGGTCCGATCTGCAAAAATTCACGGGGATGGTGAAGGACTGCACAGTGTTTTATTCTGCGGTGCATGGGCCAGCCACGTCTGGGACCAATTCAACATTATAGAACATATTTTACAGTTATGTCATTTTCCAGAGAAACTGAAGCAGGCATAAAGCATTTTGTAGCATGTATTTGGCGCTGTGGGTTAATGCGCTGGACTGCAAGATCGGTTTGAACTGTAAGGTTGATGGTTCATGCTCACCAGCCCCTCCCTGGAAACCCTCTGTAGGGTCGCTATGGGTTGCAACCGACTCAACAGTACGTAACAACAAAATAAACTAGTGTATAGGACTCCTGGTATGATTCTGTAGAATCAGCACTGGACTGCGAACCACAAGGTCTGGTAGTTCAAACCCACCAGCTGCTCCTAAGAAACCCTACACAGGGCTGCCATGAGTTGGTGTCAACTCAACCGATGTTTCAGAATGCTGACTCATCATCTTGAAGGCAGGCTTGGCTTGCGTCATGACAAAACCTCACGTAAACACCACAGCCACCAGCTGTTCACAAGGAAGGGAAGGATTGTATCACAAACAGCACACAGGAAATGGAGACTAAGCTTCCAAGACCCAGTGTTCCCTTGGAGACAGCAATGATGATGAAAAGGAAGTTCCTCTAAGGGTGCCTTCAAAATACTGCATTTCCTCCTTGGGTACAGAGGACTTGAAAACACAGCAGGACAGAAAGTTTACTGTCAAAAAGTTTACATCACTTACCCCTCACTCCCGACTCCACCATCGCCAAAACCTGACCAAAGAAGATGCTGGAAACGTGGGCACTGACAAAACTTTTCAGTTAACTTGGAAACAAAATTGTCCTTGATAAGGTGTTGTCTTCATCTCAAGACTGCTACTCTTCTGAGAGTTTTCATAGTTCAAGGCCTGGCCTGTATTTTATCTGGTTTCTGTGTTTATCTCTGGGTCCTTAGAATGAAACCTTCTGAAAGGGCTTGAAAGGGTTTGTGGCAAGTTTCCATTATCTTTTCATTCCATTTCCCTACTAACTTTTTCCAGGCCCTTTCTATGTTTTAGATATAACTAGAGCAAAATAGAGGTTGAATGAATCTCTTCCTTTTGTTTGAATAAAAGGTTTTTAGGAGATGATCTTAAAAACCATTAAACAAAGGTACAAATAAGTCTCCACATTTTTCTGTGTAGATAATTCTGTGTTTTGTGATGGAAAAAGAATCCATGGGAGACTGTAAGAAAAGTAAAGAAATATGTCTTTCAAGTTAGTTTGATCTGGTTTGAACGGGGTAGCCACACTATCTACTACCTAAATCCCTCTTAGCTGCACTAGGAAAAGTTGCTGGGTATTTTAAGCTTTGGATTCCTCATCCGTAAGATCAGGCCAGTAACTATGTATTGAGGGGACTTCAAAAAGTTTGTGGAAAAATGGAACTGAAAGATAATGCAATTTTCCCATGACCTTTGGAGCCCCCTCGTAGAGCTGGATGTTGAACACTTTTTGCTCAATGTTCGTTCTCTTGCTCTCCCCACTTTGATGTTTAGTGCTCTTTTCCTTCTAAAATCCAATTCCTAAAATTTAGTAATTCGATATATGGCATTTTAAAAACCATGTTTTTCTTAAACTACTCTGGTAACTCAGAAAGAGCTGAGGCATACCAGTTACAGAGCTGACAAAGTTAACTATGAAAAGATGAACTTCCTACAGTTTGCTGGAAAATGTGAAACAGTTTTTGTTTTGTTTTTTCTTTTTCCACAAGGAGGCTGGAGAATTCTGTTTCTTGTTCAAATTTTGATCATAGGCAATGATAAGACACTAAATGCTGGCAAAGATATCTGTTAAGAGAGCTGGCTTAAGATTTGCAGGCAATATGGTTTCATGGATTTGTATCTGTAATATTTGTTCTCCCAGGCCCAATCCCTTCAAAATCTTTAAACTCCTCATGACTCTGTGGAATCCCTATTGTCTCATTGCCAGGTTAGAAGATGGTTGTTTTTACTGTGAGTGTGCTGGGGGTCAGGAAAACATTTTTACTGCAAGTACGTGCCTATGGACAAGTGAACGGATCCATCTTGTTTTATAAATAAAAGAAACACAACACCCACTGTTGTTTTGTATTAAAGGTATAAAGTAGGGTGGGAAGGGAGAAGGGAACTGAGACAAATGAATTCCACCCTAACAATCAAAGCTCTTTGTTTAATAATACCTCCCCTTCCCCTCAAACTGTTACAATCACTCTCCAGAGAGATTAAGCAAGTCAGATCTGAAATTTCTATGTTCTCCCTCTGATTTTTTATACAATAAAATGTTTGAAAACCAGTTGAATATGATGCGGAAGCAGAAGGAGTAAGAGTCCATGGTGGTGGTGATGGTGTGCCGTTGAGTTGGTTCCGACTCATAGAGACCCTGGCACAGGATTTCAGAGGCTGTAAATCTTTACAGGAGCAGAAATACTCATCTTTCTTCCATGGAGAAGCTGGTAGATTCAAAAGGCTGGCCCTGTCCGTGGTTAGCAGTCCAACGCATAATCCACTAAGCTACAGGACTCCTTATGAGTCAGAGATAAACCGAAAGAGAAGAAATAGTAGAAATAAAGTTTGGTGCTATGGTTAAAATAATCCTCCCCTCCTGCCCACCCTCCATCAACACACACACACACACCAGCACCTACAATTGCTTTTTTTTTTTTTTTACTTCCCTTAAAAAATTTTTTATCATTAGGTAATGTTGGGTCAATACACTCAAGAATAAAGGTTCCACTGAGTAGTTCCCTAATAACTTGAATCTAGCTGTTTGAAAGGATTTGGGGTGGCCTTTTTACCTACTAATTTAATGGTTGGTGGTTGAAATCTACTCCCAGGCCAGGCAGAGGAGGGACCTAGCAACCTGCTTCCGTAAAGATATGTTGTGTTCCGCAGCCAAGAAAATCCTAACTCTGGTAGCGTAGTGGTTACGAATCGGGCTGCGAACCACAAGGTCAGCAGTTCGAAACTACCAGCTGCTCCGCAGGAGAAAGATGAGGCTTTCTGCTCCCGTAAAGATTTATAGTCTTGGAAACCCTATTCAGGGTCGCTATGGGTCGGAACCGACTCGACAGCACATTACAACAACAAGTTCTACTCTGTAACACATGGATCACCATCACTTGGAATGAACTCAACTGCAATTTTTTTTAAGCATTTAAAGTCAAGGAGCTCTGGTAGCGTAGTGGTTACGAATTGGGCTGCGAGCCGCAAGGTCAGCAGTTCAAAACTACCAGCTGCTCCGCGGGAGAAAGATGAGGCTTTCTGCTCCTGTAAAGATTTACAGCCTTGGAAACCCTATGCAGGGTCGTTATGAGTCGGAACCGACTCCACAGCACATAACAACAACAACAACTAGTCCGCCCTCTAAGGCGTCAGTCATTTTATCAGTGATGAAGCCCAGGTCTAGAGTTTATGTGACCTGCTTAAAGTTAATCCACTAGGGAGTCAGTCACGTCAGGAACCCAGAACTCCGTGCTCATCCCCAGCCTTGTCGCTGGTGGAGGTTAAGGCTTCGCTTCCGTTTCTTGTAACAATAATCATGAGTATTTACTGTATTCTAGTCATTCTTACATGTCTGTGGGGTAGATAATATGAGGATCTCTGATTACAGATGAAGGAGTCCTAGTGTGGCACTACAGAATAAGCACTGCTTACTGAAAGCTTGGCAATTCAAACCAACCAGTCGCGTCTCGGAAACCCTATATAAGGTCATTATGAGTCAGAAGTTGAGTCGACGGTACTTAACGACAACAACAATATACACATGGAATCCTGATGAGGTGCTATGGGATGAAGCACTGGACTGGAAGGTCAGTGGTTCAAACCTACCTGATGTTCCTTGGAAACCCTACACAGGGTCACTATGAGGAACCAACTAGACGGCACTTAACCAAACACACACACACACACACACACACACACACATACTGGATCCTGGTATGCCACTGTAGGATAAGCACTAAATTTCTAACCATAAGGTTGGTGGTTCAAACCTACCAGTCGCTCTTTGGAAACCCTATACAGGCGCTTATCAATTACAGATGAAAGGAGTCCTGGTTGCAGTGTAGGATAAACACTGGACTACTAACCACAAGGTCAGTGGTTCAAACCCTCCAGTCAGCTCCTGAGAAGCCCTATACAGGGTCGCTATGAGTCAGAATCAACTTCATGGAACTTAACAACAACAAGGAACAAAGAGGAAAGCAGGGCTAAGGAGTCTTGGTGTCGCGCTGCAGGATAAGCACGAGACTGCTAACTACAGGCTGGTGAAGCTGCTCCTTGTAAACCCTACACAGGGTTGCTATGGGTCAGAACCGACTCAACAGCACCCACCTTGCTAGAAGGTGTGACTTGATCACCCTTAGTTTTCTGAGTCCGATACACAGGAATGCTTTGTAAAGCGCACGCTCTTGTTCTGGATCCTGCATCTGACTCCATCTGACCTCCATTAGTGAGACTTGGGGCCCATCCCCTGACCTGATTCACCAGCTCCTGTAGCCTTGCACATCAACAGCCTGTCGTCTGACCTGCCGATCTGGGTTCCTCCGTTCCTGAGATTAGGTGGGTGAGGAGAATGCTCCAGACTGACCTCTCAACTATGGATTTTGGACTTGCAAACCTCCACAGTTGCGTGAGCTCTTTCTTTTGACAACTGTGTTCTGCGGGCTGTTGCAGCATATTGTAGAACCTTGGGGCGTGAGGGAAGGCAGGGATGGTGATTGATATCAGAAATTGTGGGGCAATATATCATATTGGAAAACAGCACATTTGGGATGTCTTTAACCTCATAGAGACCAATCTCATGCTGGTTTTTCTAAAACCAACTAGTTAAGCAGAGATGAAGAAGTACAGCCAGAATGTTCCTTAGACGCGAGGATGGTTAGACTTTGTCTCACGTAGTTTGGACATGGAGGGACAGTCTCTGGAGAAGTCATCAGGATTGGTAGAGGGCCAATGAAGAAGAGGAAGACCCTGAAGGGGATGGGCTGATACAGTGGTTACACCAATGGGCTCCCACACAATTGTGAGGCTGGCGCAGGACAGGGCAGTGTTTCGTTCTGCTGTGCACAGGGGTCCCTATCAGCTGGAACCAACTTGATAACACAAAACAACAACGTAATAGATGAAAATTGTAAGATTTTGTGGTTAAGAAACTTGATCAAGGTCACCACCTACCCAAATGTCTCTTAGGAAGAAAATTAACTTTCAAGACATTACTTAGAACAATGCCAGAGGAAAACGGGGAGTTTTGTAATTGACTTGGTCTCCATACCAAGAATTCTTACTGTCTGACCTGAGTGATCACCCAAAGGAAAAACAGAAATACGTCCTGATTGGTTTTTCATCAAATTATCAATCAGCATAGGAGCCCCGGTGGTATAGCAGGTGAAGTATTGGGCTACTAACTTCAAGGTATGCGGTTCAAACTCTACCAGCCACTTTGGGGGAGAGAGAGAAAGCTGTTGGCGCCTGTAAAAATTTGCAATCTCGGAGAGGTCATCGGGCAGTACTATTCTGTCAAATAGGGTCACTAGGAGGTGGAAACAACTTGATGGCAGTGGATTAAACCATGAGTAAATTTAATTCTAATCAATTGGAAACAGGGTTCCTTTAAAAAAAATATAATTAAATAAACTACAACAGCAAAAAAACCTAAGGCTAAACAAAACAAAAACTACTTAGTTTTGACCAAGCAAAAAAGAGATTCAGGATCTTTTTATAAATTTGTTAACAGCATTGCAAAATTTGTTAAAGACATATACTTCAGTCCTTCCTTAAACTACAAACAATTCAAATTCTTAGCAAATCAAATTTGAAATGGTAGAAGCCCTTCCAATGAAACCTCCTCTACTTCCTAAATGCTGGGGTGGTGGTTGTTGTTAAATTCCATCCCATATGGAGTGTCCAAAGCTGCAAACCTTTGCAGTAACAGAAAGCCTCATCGTTCTCCTATGGAAAGGCCGGTGGGCTTGAGCTGCCAATATTGTGTTTGCAGTTCAGCGCTTATTCTACAGAGTCATCACGCTCAAATGTTGGGATCTTACATCATAATCCTAAATCAAGGGACGGAATTTGCTGGTGTAAACCTAGCATTTCTTTCTGTCAATAATCCTTAATACAATTAAACACTGATGAATTCATGTTAATGAACTTTAAGATACTACTAAACTAAAACCAACATAAAGTTTTTAAATGATAGCAAGCAAATAGTTTTTAATCAGTCCTGGCACTCTTGGAATATTTTTGCTATAAAATCAGAAACAGACAAAATAGAGAGGGCTTGAAAAAATTTGTGGAAAATGAAATGAAACTATAACAAACAGAATTTCCCCACAAACCCTTTGAAGCCCCCTATATGAGTATTTACGGCCTTTCCTTTCTCAGAAACCTTCCACTCTGGGGATTTTCACTGCCTTCTGCCTGGCAATGACATTTAATGGCTTTTGCTAAGGGACCAAGTTCCTCCTTGCTATATATCCAGTGGATATCTTTCATTACTATCTAACTTGATAAGGAGCCCTGGGATGCTAACCTTACAGTCGGTAGTTCGAACCCACCAGGCACTCAGCAGAAGCTGGGCAGTCTACTCCCATAAAGATCGACAGTCTCTGCCATTAGTTCTGCTCAGTCCAATAGGGTCGCTAGGAACCTGAAGAGCTCAAAGGCAGCTTGGTTTATCTAAGGTGACACTCAGACATCTGAACCCGTTAGCCACACCCTCTTGACGGCTCAGACGCAAAGGCGCACCGGTTGTCTACTTAGCTCTCTGGCTCCATCTTTATGGGTTCTGTTCTTTGGGCCCAAATGTAGCTGATCCCCAGGGTACCACCCTCTTCCTTTCTTGGTTTTCCACAAGTCTGGCTCATACCATTTCTCAATAGAGCCGGGAGACTCAGTCACCCACGTGTTGACACTCCATCTCTAGGCGGGCTCTCCCTCTTGACCGGTCAATCCTTTAAAAACCCAATGCCCTGGTAAAGACTTCACTTACCCTGTTCCACAGGGGCCTCAAACTCTGCATGCCTGGAACAGAACCTCACTCGCTCCAATAATGTGATCATTACCTATCTTCCTCAAAGGCGTGGGTATAGATCCGTACTTTTTTTCCTTCTTTAGACAAACCAACTAACCCGTGCAGCAGGAAAAGCAAATGAAAGGCAGCAGTTGGGTGGGGCGGGGCTCTCATGGACAGGGCCCCACGCGCATGCGCCTCTGTGCATCCTGGGGCAGTGTGGGTGGGATGCCGCCATGCTTCACCCAGGACAGGAGAAACACGTTATCTCCAGCAGGAAGGCAGCTGCTCAGGCCTTCAAGAACAGCCTACAAGTGGCATTTATCCGTGGTTTACCAAGGGGGCGGATCCTACTATTGTTGCCTTTTGGTTTACCAACCTACGCAATACTAAGGACCAGCACCTACTTTGTTGTTGTTATGTGCCGTGGAGCCGGTTCCGACCCATAGCGACCCTGTACAGGGTTTCCGAGGGTGTAAATCTTTACGGGAGTAGAAAGCCTCATCTTTCTCCCGCGGAGCGGCTGGTAGTTTCGAACTGCTGACCTTAAGGTTCACAGCCCGATTCGTAACCACTACGCTACCAGAGCTCCTTAGCACCTACTTTAGCTCTCGCCTAAGTAAAGTTTCAGGACAAGCTCTGTTTAGATCGAGATTCGGTGTAAGAAGAGCAATGTTGATCGCATAGAGAAGCAGGAAGTTATTCTGAGATGGCAAGGTTTGCCGCCCACTGCACGTTTTAAGAGTGCAACTCATCTTTAAAATACTGCCCACACTGTCGATGCGTGCTGGTGACAAATGGAAAAACCCCATCTGATTTCTTATTACTGAGTAATTTGTTTTGTAATTTTAAAAAGCATCTTATTCCCTACAGTTATCTCTAACTTTGATGCTAGTGGTAGGTGTTTTGATAGTCAAGCATCAATTTGAGTGTAGTGATGGTGGTTGTACGTCTGAAGTTGGTTCCAACTTATAGCGACCTTGTATAGGGTTTTGGAGGGTGTAACTCTTTGTTGTTGTTAAGTGCTGTCAAGTTGGTTCCAACTCATAATGACCCTGTATAGGGCTTCCAAGGAGCAGCTTGTGGGTTTGAACTGCCGACCTTGTGGTTTGCAGTCCAGTGCTGATCCTAGAGAGCCACACCAGGAGTCCAATGTAATTGATGTTGTTGTTGTTCTGTTGAGTCAGTTCTGACTCATAATGACCCTATATAGGGTTTCCAAGGAGTGGCTGGTGAGTGTGAACCGCTGACCTTGTGGTTTAAACTGACCTTACAGTCCAGTGCTTTATTCCATAGTGCCACACCAGGACTCCAATTTAATCAGTGTTGCTGTTTTGTTGTTGTGTGCCATCGAGTCAGTTCCAACCCATATCAGCAGCTGGTGAGCTTGAACTCCTGACTTTGCAGTTCAACTGACTTTGCAGTCCAGCGCATTAACCCACAACGCCACATCAGGGCTCCTTAATTGTTGTTGTTAGGTGCCATCAAGTCAGTACCGACTCATAGCGACCTTATGCACAGCAGAATGAAACACTACCCGATGCTGGGCCAACCTCACTATTGTTGCCACGCTTGAGTCCATCGATGCTGTCACTGGGCCAATCCATCTCGCTGGGGGTCATCCTCTTTTTCTCTGACCCTCCACCCTACCAAAAATGATATCCTTCTCCAGTGACTGGTCCCTCCTGACAATATGCCCAAAGTCTGAGAGACGAAGTTTGACCATCTTGGCCTCCAAGGAGCACTCTGACTGCACTTCTTCCAACATAGATCTGTTGGTTCTATGGGCAACCCATGGCACTTTCAATATTCTCCTCCCAACACTGTCATTAATATATAAATTACTACCAAATCTACTGATTTCCAATGCATGGATGGATGTACATTAGTCTTCTGTTTGTAACAGCTAAGGAAATTGGCTATTTTCCTTTCTGGGAAGGTAATGAAACTAATCAATTAGTCTATCCCAAAAACTGATGTGAGATTGATCAATGGGATAGGTAGAAAGGGAGGATGCATGCAAATACATATTTTGAAAAAAACGATCCAGTTCCTCTTCCAATCCAAAGTATCCCGACTAATGAAGGGAGGGAGTAACTCAACGTAAGAATGAGGACACGTAGGCTGCGACGGGATAAGTTGTCTTGTACGTAGGAGAAAAGCTTCCTAAAGAGGAAAGCAAAAGGTAGTAAGGTACACTTCCTAACAACCTGGAGGACCCAGGGTCCGGGAAGGGCCACCCATACCATCAATTACACCATTACCCATCTGCAGCTGGCAACCTTCCATCATGAACTTTATAAAGGCATTCCTAAATGCCACTGTGATTCATTATCCCGATCCTGTTAGTTCAAGATCACACTCAGTAGTCAATAAACGTTACTGAGGTCGGTTCCATGAGGCTGTGCTCCACCAAGACATACCAAAAACAAAACAAAGCAAAAAAACAAAACAAAACAAAGACAACACACTACCGTTAAGTCGATTCCAACTCATAGCAATCATACATGGCAGAGTAGAATGGCTTCTGAGGGTTTTCAAGGCTGAAAATCTTGACAGAAACAGATGGCCTTATCTTCTTCCCTTAGAGCAGCTGGTGGGTTCAAACCATGTATCTGCGGTAAGCAGCCTAATGCCTAACCCACGACATCATCAGGGCTCATTTTAAATTGAGCATGAGAGAAAGAACCATGCTACAAGCAGCACCGCAGTTTGGTGGAAGTTCGGAGAAGGGAGACTCTGCTTTTGCTTGGGAGGAGCAGGTCTCCATTTCGTTAAAAACGAAAAACTGAATTACTAATGTGCCAATTCTCTATACTTGAGAACAATTTTGTTAGGGGCACTTCTTGATTTGGGACCTTTTGAGAGCACTGATGAAAGAAGAGAAAACCTACTTTTATGATTACTGAAAAATGTTTATCCTGGGAACGTTCAAAGAAACACAAAAGTAGAGGAATTAATACAAGGGGGATTCAAAAACTTTGTGGGAAAATTCCATTATCTTTTTTTTTCCTTAACTTTTTATTGCAAACTGGGTGAAGCTTTACAGAGCACACTAGTCTTCCTTCAACTATTCAAATACAATTCATACATATTTGTTTCATTTCGCTGATTGCAGTCCTCACAATGTAACCTCACTCATCCCACTTCCTCCCTAGGTTTCCTGTTCCCATTCCTCCTCCTTTCCTCACCCTTCTGAACTTTGTCCTTAGACTGTCCTTTTGATCCTGAACAGTGGTTGATATTCTAAGATATATGTAAGCCCCCAGCCCACCCAGTGCTACTGTTCCCTTATAGAGCTATTATTTGACTGAAAGTTGAGCCATGGGGGAGAGTTCAGTACCAGACTTTAAGGGAGGTTAAGGACCGTAGTCTTGGCAGGGTCCACCATTCAATATCTTTTCATTCCATTTCTCCATGAACTGTCTGAAGCCCCCTTATATAATGAACACATTCACAATTACCATTATTTTGCCAATTTTGTTGAACCATTTCTCATCAGCTTTTTGGAAGGAGTATTTTACAGTGAATGGTTTAAAATTAAGAAAGGTGTGCGACAAGGTTGTATTCTTTCACCATACTTATTCAACCTGTATGCTGAGCAAAGAATCTGAGAAGCTGAGTTATATGAAGAAAAATGTGGCATCAGGATTGGAGGAAGACTCATTAACAACCTGCGATATGCAGTTGATACAACCTTGCTTGCTGAAAGTGAAGAGGACTTAAAATATTTACTGATGAAGATCAAAGAGCACAGCCTTACGTATGGATTACAACTCAATGTAAAGAAAACAAAAATCCTCACCACTGAACCAATAAACAACATTCTTATCAACGGAGAAAAGATTGAAGTTGTCAAGGATTTCATTCTTCTTGGATCAACCATCAACACTCATGGAAGCAGCAGTCAACACATCAAACAATGTATTGCGTTAGGCAAATCTGCTGCACAAGACCTTTTTAAAGTGTTGAAGAGCAAAGATGTCAGCTTGAGGACTAAGGTTCACCTGACCAAAGCCACGGTAATTTCAATAACCTCATAATGCATGCGAAAGCTGGACAGTGAATAAGGAAGACAGTAGAAGAATTGAGGCTTTTGAGTTATGGTGTTGGAGGAGAGTATTGAAAGTGCCTTGGCTGCCAAAAGAACCAACAGATCTGTGTTGGAAGAAGTGCAGCCAGAGTGCTCTTTGGAGGCCAAGATGGCCAAATTTCATCTCTCATACTTTGGACATATTGTCAGGAGGGACCAGTGGCTGGAGAAGGATATCATGTTTGGTAAGGTGAAGGGTCAGAGAGAAATAGAAAGACCCCCAATGAGATGGCTTGGCCAAGTGGCAGCATCGATGGACTCAAGCGTGGAAATAGTAGTGAGGTTGGCCCAGGATCAGGCAGTGTTTCGTTCTGCTGTGTATAAGGTCGCTATGGGTCGGTACCGACTCGATGGCACCTAACAACAACAACAACAATTTAAAAGCCCAAATCATACACTTCATATATATAATTTCATGTAGAAAAAAATATAATAAGGGAAATAACAAATAAGGACTTAAAAATAACTATACAATCAACAATAAACAAAATTAACAGTAAACCCCACTCGGCCCATGTCAAAATTTCCTCCATTTTCTGAAAACTATGTCTTTTACACCTTTTTTTGTTGGTACCAGGATCCAAGGCGCACACATTACATTGACAAGATACACATTTGGATTCAACCACATTTTTTGATTCGGGTGATGAGAGTCTTGAAGCTCCTTAGTGAGCTCAAGGAACTGCGTGTCTAGCACTTGGCTGTGTTGAGAGGCCAGGAATCCCATGGAAAGAATTCACAGGCCGGGAGATGAAAATTCTGGAGTCAGTCTATCGTTTGAACCTTATCCATTTCTCACACCAGATGGTAGACATGGCAGCAAGTTTAAAAGAAACTTCTGTCTGCTCTATCTAGCAGGAGCCCTGATAGCGCAGTGGTAAAGTGTTGGGCTGCTAACTAAATTTAAGGTCAGTAGTTCAAATCCACCAGTGGCTTTGGGAAAGATTATGGTGGTGGGTTATGTGCTGTGGTGTTGGTTCTGACTCATTGTGACCCCTGCATAGGGTTTCTGAGGCTGTATGGGAAAAGAAAGCCTCAACTTTCTCCTGTAGAATGGCTGGTGTTTTTGAACTGTTAACCTTGACCAACTCATAGTTACTAAATTACCATACACAGTTGGAATTGCCTTGCAGGCACACAGCACTGTCTAAGCCAGGGAAGCTGGTGAGAGATGTGTCTGTTACAACAAAGACTCCATTTTCCATGGAGGGGAGAATATGAGAGCAGATGGGTCAGGAACATTCTGGAGGGGAGAATATGAGAGCAGATGGGTCAGGAACATTCTGGAGGGGAGAATAT
>NW_006408523.1:7183437-7185142 GCF_000296735.1 Chrysochloris asiatica | reverse complement strand
GGGTCAGGAACATTCTGGAGGGGAGAATATGAGAGCAGATGGGTCAGGAACATTCTGGAGGGGAGAATATGAGAGCAGACGGGTCAGGAACATTCTGGAGGGGAGAATATGAGAGCAGATGGGTCAGGAACATTCTGGCACAGGGAAGGTGACATGCTCCACCAATCAGCCCGATAGCCCTAAAAGCCCTGGCTACAGATCCAACAAAACTGAGGAGGAATTCCTTGATTTGTGTCAGAGAAAATCTTCAAATCAGATCTTCAGCCAGCACTAACTATGGCAGAGAATCACTGGCCCTCACTCATTCCCAAATCTTGGTCAGTTCTTAGACTTGGAGTCCCTGGATGAATATAGGTCAGTAGCCTTGAGTTTGTTCTACTACTATTACAAGTCTAATTTCCCCCAAAAGGATCATGCACGGTTTACCTGGTAACCGTGGCCCCTGCAAAGTCAAACCCACTGGTATCAAGCCAATTCTGACTTACAGCGACCCTATATACGATCATAGACTATAAATCTCTGCTGGAGCCCACAGCTTCACTCTTCTCTTGCGGAGTGGCTGGTGGGTTTGAGCCACCAACCTTATGGTTAACAGCCCAATGCCAAACCCATCCTTCCAGAGTTAAATGTATGCACTATTTTTCCTTTAAAAAAAACCCACCCTATCCTACCCCCACCAAATGGAGATTACATGAATGCATGACTAGCTGTGAAAATCTTAGCTGAATGGCTTGCAGGGATTTGGAGAGACCAAAATGGGTAAGGGATTGAGTTGGCGCACAGGGCTATGATTGGCTATATCAGAACTGACTCAATGCATGGGAAACGGTATGTCCCATGGGAATCATGTGGACACAGGCACTGGGCTGCTAACTGCAAGGTCAGCAGTTCAAACCACGAGTTGCTCCTGGAAACCCTACACAGGGTGTCCCTGAGTTGGAACAACAATAACTCCAATGTCAGTCAAGCTCCTTTCCTCCTCATCTTGATCTTCGTTTGCTCGGTGCGGTCATGAAAAATTTGGTCACGGTTTTGGTTGTGGTTTGGAGTTTTCAGTCATGGTGTCATGGGATATCCCAGTTAATTGACCTAAGATCGTGGTTAATGCTTCTGTTGTACGTTCTAATTCATTATGTGATGCCTGGGGCCTTAACTTGGTACAGGCCTGTCAGTGAATCAAACACTTGTCTGAGTGTTTCAGTAACAGCATTTTGTAGAAGTGCTTACCACCTATGATCAGTTGACTCTAAGTAAAGGAGATTACCTTCCAGGCTGTGGGTGGGCCTCATCTAATCAGTTGCATGGCCCAAAGAGCAAAAATGTTTTCAGTTAAGGCAAAATTTTCTCTCAAGATGGCAGCACCAACTTCTTCTGAATTTCCAGTTACCGGCCTGCCTTACAAACGTTGAACTTGCCAATCCTTAAAACTATGTGAACAAATCCCTTAAAATCAATCAGCCAATCTCTCTCTCTCTCTCTCACTCTTTACATAGACCAAACCAGCTGCTGTAGAGGCAATTCTAACTCATGGTGCCCCGTGTGTGTCAGAGAAGAACTGTGCTCACAGGGTTCTCAGTGGATGATTTTTCATAAGTAGATCCCACTCATGATGCCCCGTGTGTGTCAGAGTAGAACTGTGCTCACAGGGTTCTCAGTGGATGGGTTTTCATAAGTAGATTCCACTCATGGTGCCCCATGTGTGTCA
>NW_006408523.1:7181863-7182677 GCF_000296735.1 Chrysochloris asiatica | reverse complement strand
GATTTACACCCTCGGAAACCCTGTACAGGGTCGCTATGGGTCGGACCCGACTCGACGGCACTTAACAACAACAACAACAACTAAAGCACAAATCAGAAATTACGGCTCCTCTGCTGACAATGCTCTTCCATTACATCTTCTTTATCATGACCTGCAATGACCCGGGCATCACCTCAGCCTCAGACTGCAAGGCCGCCTTCCCCTCCCAATCTTTCTCGGAGGCCTCAGGCACACAGCGTTCCTTCCTATCTTGAGTCACGTGATGCTCCTTCCTGTGGGCCTGTCCTCCAGTCACAGCACCGCCGTCTCCTCATCTCCCAGATCTCCACTTGGACGTCAGCTCCTCAGAGGGGGCTCACCTTCCCCAGAGCAAAGCCTGAGATGGTCCTACTGATGCACTCATTTAACCTGTCTGAATGTTAGAATGCAGAAACCTGTCAGGGCACGTTCTCTAGAATGCATTCTTTTGTTAGGGCATGTTCTCTAGAATGCATTCTTTTGTTAGGGTATGTTCTCTAGAATGCATTCTTTTGTTACGGCACGTTCTCTAGAATGCATATATTTCTTAGGGCACACTCTCTAGAATGCAGACACCTGTTAGGGTACGTTCTCTAGAATGCATACTTTTGTTAGAGCACACTCTCTAGAATGCATACTTCTGTTAGGGCACGTTCTCTAGAATGCATTCTTCTGTTAAAGCATACTCTCTAGAATGCAAACATCTGTGAGGGCACGTTCCCTAGAATGTATATATCTGTGAGGGCACGTTCCCTAGAATGTATATATCTGTGAGGGCACGTTCCCTAGAATGTAT
>NW_006408523.1:7169442-7181493 GCF_000296735.1 Chrysochloris asiatica | reverse complement strand
CATATATCTGTGAGGGCACGTTCCCTAGAATGCATATATCTGTGAGGGCACGTTCCCTAGAATGCATATATCTGTGAGGGCACGTTCCCTAGAATATCTGTGAGGGCACGTTCCCTAGAATGTATATATCTGTGAGGGCACGTTCTCTAGAATGTATATATCTGTTAGGAATGCATGTATTTGTTATGGCACATTGTCTAGAATGCATACTTCTGTTATGTCATATTTTGTTACGCCACACAATAATACCGGTGCCTGGCTCATAGCTGATGCTCCACAAATTTTTTCGATGGACAAATTTCTGGCAGAAGGAGTCCTGGCATGGTGCTGTAGGATAAGCACCGGACTGTTAGCTGAAAGATCAGTGGTTCAGACCTACCAACCGCTTCTTGGAAACCCGAACCAGACACGGTCTCTATGACTTAATGGCACTTAACAACAATAGATGGAACAAAGGAGGCCAGAGAAGTAAGTCTGGACAAGCAGGCCCACTAACGGCGCGGAAGTCTAAAAGGAGGAGGTTTGAGCCACCTCATCCAGCAAAGAACCCTACAGCATGTAAGGTGCTGGGCAGAGGCAACGGAGGCTGAAGAAACAAAGTCAGAAATGCCACCTAAGGCCTTGCAACCAAAGATAAGAGAGAGAGAGCTTTCCCTTTTTAATACCATGGGTGATGCAAACAGTCTGCTAACTGCAGAGTTGGTTGTGCAAACCCACGGCTCTTTAGGAGAAAGAGGAGACTGTGCTCTGATATAGAGTTACAGCCTCAGAGCCCCAGACAGACTGTCCCCATGAGTCAGACTTGCCTCACTGACAGTGGTTACCATGTCTGCGCTGAACTACAAGGTCAGCGGTTCAAGCTCAGCAGCCGCTCCTTAAAAATCCTATGCAGGATCGTCATGAGTCAGAACCAACTCGCCGGCACTGAACAGCAACAACCATGCTTTGAGGAGCCCTGGTGATGTAGTGAGTTAAGCACTGGGCTGCTAACCACAAGGTTGGTGGTTCACACCTACCAGGTGCTCCTCAGGAGAAATATGAGGCTTTCTGCTCCTGTAAAGATTTATAGAGTCTGGAAAACCCCAGGGAGCAGATACACTCTGTCTCACCGGGTTACTGGGTCACTGTGAAGCTGGAATGCTCTCTTTAACAATGGCTTGTTTTATTTTTTTAACCCTCCCCTTTATTTTAATCACACTACCTAGCACAGTGAATTGGTAAGTGCCTTCAAGTAGGTTCTGACTCACAGTGACCTTGTATAAGGCTTCAGAGGTTGTAAATCTTTGTGGAAACAGAAACTTTCATCTTTCTCCTACCAACGGCTGGTGAGCTCAAACCACCAACCTAGTGGTTCCGAGCCTAGTGCTTATCCTACAGAGTCACACCAACACAGTGAATAGTCACTTGTTGTTTGATTCCTTACATGGATTCCATGTGGTCATTGGGAGAATGACCTCTCCTCCAATGTGCCCAGCCTGGTTGATGTTGGCATCTGACCATTTGGCCCCCGATTCATGATGCCCACTGTACCATGGCACACAACACTGCCTGGTCCTGCATTATCTCCATGATCAAGTGCAACTCAGACCCTGGGGTTTTCATTGGCTGATATTCTAAAGCAGATCATTGGGCACATCTTAGTCTGGAGGCTCCACTGAAACCTGTTTGGTATCATAGCAACACACGAGCGTCCACCAACAGGCAAGTGGCAGCTGTGTATGAAGCATGTGGTCAGGAAGTGAACCGAGGTCTTCTGCATGGAAGGCGACAATTCTACCACTGACCCACCAAGGTCTCATGGGTATTCAGCATGAAGGGATAGATGATCCAGGTGGTCACCTGCTAACAGACCGCAAGGACTGGGCTCCTGCAGACACCTAAGCGTGGACAGTAGAAACCTCTGTTCTGGGGCTTGGACTCAGACAGAGTGACCACTGGCGGGAAGGACTGCCACTCCTCCATGCTGCTCCATGGCCTTTTCTGCAGTTCCTAGACAACCAGGGCCAACCCTGATTGTCGCCTGCCTCCTAGCCTGGCTCCTCGGCCAACTTAGCCTTTCTGAGAGCTCCTGACGCCAGAGTTAGTGTCTGTTGTTTCTCAACCAAACAACTGTACCTCCCTCACCTCAAAAACCACTGTTACAAAGTGCAGGGGGTGAAGGTATGGGGATATATGTGTTTGGGGTTGGAGGAGAAACTGTCCACATTCCTCCCACCCTCATGACCTCATTTTCATTGCTGCATATTCTTTGTACATCTTTGACCATCTGAAGGGGCTTCCGAAAGCTCGTGGGAAAATGGAATGAAAAGATAATGGCGTTTCTCCATAAACTTTTTGAAAGTCCCTCGTATGTGTACGTATTGTATGTGGTTATAATCATGACATACTTGTGTACACCTCTTAAACACACTTACTCACTTACAATGAGTCACTTTTTCCTTTTGTTGCATAGTCTATGTTATAAGCTGTTTGGAAGTGGTCTCCTATGACATTTCAACTAAGTATTCTTCTCTCAGTAGACCGTGGGTGCTTATTTGGAGGTTTTAGCTGAGGAGCACAGTGCTCACATACCCTTGACTGAGGGGCGATCCTCCTCAGTTGAAGGAAGTCCCTTCTTTACCTGGGTTCCTGGCTTCGGGAGAAATGGGTATGGAGTGTGAGGGGGGAAGAGGGCATCTGACTCGTCAGGCAGATCAGTGCAATCCACCGTGGTAATCAGTGGTGTGACAATTCTCACAGTCACATTGTCCTCCCGCTCTCTCCCACAGTTGGTGAACAGTCAGATGATGGCAACATTTTGCTATCACAGACCACTCTGTGAAGAACGTCTCGGGGAGGTCAGTTCTTCCTCCATTTGGATAACGTTCTCAGAATTGCGTCACCGGACACTGATTCTTAGATTAAAGAGAGTGAGCGTGAGAGCATCCGGCCAAAGGGAGCTTCGGGAGGGTGACAAGGGATACACTCTGGGTGGCTGGCACAGAACTCGGAAGAGGAAGGAGTTTCACACGTGGTAGTGGAAAGGGAGGCAGGTCTGGGCAGAGGTAGTATGAGAGCCCATAGCTATGGGGGGAATACAGGATGGTGAGATCTGAATATAGCAAGGTAAGAGAGGCAGATGGAAACTGAGACAGGGGTCACACTGATGACAGGGAGAGTTAGAGAGAGAATAACGCAGACAGGTTGAAGGTGAAAACTGACTCTGAAAAGAGTGTGTATGGAAGACTGGCCTGAGGAAGTATCTAGGGACTGAGGTCAGAGAAAGGATCAGTGAAGCTGGGACTCAGGAGCACCAATGTTGACCATCTCTGAGGACACAGGTGTTTGTACCTGCTCTTCTGACAAGTAACAGGAGTAGCTGGATCATTCTCTTCAGGACATTCCTGTTGGGTTTGAGATGTTTGTAGTTTCCTAAACCTCTTAATGGCTCTCTGATTCTTCTTTCACGTTACACCCTGCTTGATGAAATCATGTGCCCTCTACAACTCATAAGGTGTGTGGAAGAGAGTTTAAAACCATGCAAACACCTTAGGAGTTGTCACATTCCTCGTTCTTCATAAACTCTCGCACCTCTCACAACCCTGTTTGACCCTACATGCTCACACCCTGATATCTCTCCTTACCAACGACTTCCAGGTCAGAGGTCACCAGTGACCTTCCTGCTCTTCAACCTCTTTCAAACTTTCCCTTGACCTCAGTGATCTTACACCTTCTTTTTCTCCTTTGTTTCTCTGACCAATCAATCTCCCGCCCCCCCCCCTTTTTTTTTTTTATCAAAAAAGGATTGTGATGTCTTGGTTATCTAGTGCTGCCAGAACACAAACATCACCAGTGAGTGGGTTCATGAATAGGAATGTGTTCCCTCACAGTTTGGAAGGCTAAAAGCCTGAATTGAGGCTGCTGGTTCTAGAAGAAGCCTTTCTCTGTGTGTGTCCACTCCAGGAGAAGGTCCTTGTCTCTTTTCAGTTGCTGTTCCTAGGTGAACTCATGAGACCTGGTGTCTCTCCTCCCTGATGTCGGCTTGCTAGCTTGCATTTAATATCTCAAAGAAGATTGGCTTACATCACACCTTACAAACATTCTGCCTCCTGAACATAAGAACATGTAACCCCAAATGGGATTATAACCACAGGCACGCAGGTTAGGATTCAGAACACAACTTTTTTTGGAACACAGTTCAACCCAGTACACACAGTAAATCTCTATGTAAGAAAACCTTTACCATTCCAACTTTTCCACATGCACAGTTCACTGATATTGATCATTTCCATCATGTTTAAATGGCCACCCTTATATCCGTTTCTAAACTTCCCATCACCCCGAACTGAAGTTCAGGGTCTCCTAACCAGTGAACCCAATTCCCACCCCCCCAACCTTCCTCCACCCACACCCCTAATAACCACTAATGAACTGGTTTCTATATACTTCCTATCTTTGATGTTTCTTATGTTCACCTTTTAAAGGTAAGTGTTCTCAAAGTGGGTACCAGCTGACCTGCAGGCAGATCAGTAGACACCGTGTCCACAGAGGGACAGAGACACATAATGTACCTACATGTCTGCTTTTAGGGGATGGGCCCGGGCAGGCCTCAGCACCCAGGGCATTTAACACTTACTGTTGGATGCTCGCATCTGGCGCCGGCGGCCTACTCGATCCAGGCCGATGGGGGTGCTCTGAGAAAACGTGAACGGACGGAACCGGGCTGAGACGGCTTTGTACGGTGGCACCTGGTGAGCTGGCACCGGAGGCCTGGAGGTGGGCTGTAAGAGGAAACCAAAGAGCCGTGAGGAGATGCCAGGAAGTTGCAGTTCCTGCCTGAAGCTCACACATACACAGCTGCAAGGCGCTCCGAGTTCTCGCCTCAAAGCCACTTGTAGCCGTAAGATGCTTCCTCCAAATTGTGTGCAGAGCAACCGCAGTCAATTCTTGTCCACGTTTGACAGAGCCATTAGGAACCCGTGGGCGTCTCTGTCACATCTGTCAGTTGCACACACCAGGGAGAAGCAAAAAGGCTCAGCTGAGAAAAGGTAGCTTTACAAAGTGGTGAGTTCTGACACAGGACATGTTGGAAGATGAGGCGGATCTAGCTCTAAAAGCAGCAAAGATGGAGAGGAGCTCAGTAAACATCTGTGGAGCTGACAGATGCTCTTGCTTTAATAAAACGGCCACAACAACTGAGCTTTCTTTCAGAGAAGTGTTGGTTTTCCACAAATTCATCTTGGTCTCCTTAGATCTGTCTCTATCCCCTTTCAACGTTCCCTGTTAACCATCCCTAAGATTATACGTCAGAGGCCAAGTCTACGCATACTTTCCTCAAGCTTTTTTTCTACAACGGGGCTTCAAAAGGTTCATGGAAAAATTCAATGATCTTTTCATCCCACTCTTTCAAGAACTTTTGAAGCAATCTCATATTGTTGCAGAGCATTATTTTATTATGCACCTTTCTGATGCTCTGACGTGGAAGAATTCGTAGGTACTTAGAATTCCTTCACTATGCTGTGTTTTGAGCAAAAATAGATTAGAATTAGATTTGGCTCAAAAATAGTTCCTGCCTAATAATATGCAACCTCTTAAACAACCAGCATCTTTTAAAAGATTTCATGGTATTTTTCAACTTTATTGTATTATTATTATTGTTTTAATGTAATGTAGTTTTACATTAAGAATTTAATTCAACCCCATTCAGTGAAGAAGGATTTGTCTACTTTTGACTGCTTGCAAAACATGGCATTGAGCTAGGATTCATGGGGATTATATAAGCCTACGTACAACCCAACACTGAGATGAATATAGAATTTCCCTTATAAGAGAATTTTATGGGTTAGTTACGACATAAGGCTTTTCAAATGAAATTGGACACTTCCTCTTAAAACTGTGTGTGAACTGTTAACCATAGCGCCTGGCCTGGGTGTCTGATTCACCCAGTGAGTGCAAACTCCTCTTTAACAGGGCCATTAATCACGTGTTTTGTTCCCAACATGCTCACTGGTCACTTGATTGACACTTCTTGAACCCCTAAAGCTTGCTACGGGACCATTACCACCCAAAGCCCACTGCCATTGAGTCGATTCCAACTCAAAGCCAAAGACTAGAACTCCTCCCTAGTTTTCAAGGCTGTCATCTGTATGGTGGCAGGCAGCCTCATCTTCCTCCCATGGAGCTCATGGTGGGTTTGAACCAACAACCCTGAGGTTAGCAGTGCAACACTTAACCCACTGCGACAACAGGGCTCCTTACAGGACCAGTGATAAGATTTTAATGTATTGTCAAACCAATTGCAAAGTTGTAATTCAACAGTAAAGATTAAGAAAATGATTAGAAAAATAAAACAAACTGATGTTCTATTTCCTAAAGCAGGGATCAGGAGCACCGGGCCCACAGGCCATATAGTGGTAGTGGTGGTTATGTGCCGTGGAGTCGGTTCTGACTCATAGCGACCCTGAACAGGGTTTCCGAGGCTGTAAATCTTTACGGGAGCAGAAAGCCTCATCTTTCTCCTATGGAACCGCTGGAAGTTTCCAACTGCTGACCGTATGATTAGCAGCCCGACTCATAACCACCATGTTACCAGAGCTCCTTCATGGGCCATATAAGGCCTGCGAAACCATTTGGTCTGGCCTTGCCAGGGCAATCACAATCCCAGACATCACATCTGTTAAGGGCCTCAAGTTGGTTCCAACTCATAGCGATCCTGTATAGAGTTTCCAAGGAGCAGCTGGTAGGTTTGAACTGCCAACCTTGCAATTCAAGCTGACCTTTCAGTCCAGGGCATTATCCAACAGCACCACACCAGGACTCCAGCTATCATATTGGTGGTGGTGGTGGTGTGCCCTGGAGTCTGATCCGACTTACAGCAACGCTGCATAGGATTTTCGAGACTGTAAATCTTTACGGGAGAAGAAATCCTCATCTTTCTCCCACAGAATGGCCAGTAGTTTCAAACTGGTGAGTTAATTAAATGTTTGACCAAATACAGCAGGCTAATTTTGTATGGCCCGTGAAGGATGCTATATATTTTGGCAGAAAAAGGTGTCTCACCCCTGTCCTAAAGAAACATCTGGGTTTTAAAAATTTTCTTCTTATCTTTACATTTAGTCTATGGATGACACATTCTTTTTCAATAATTTTTTCTTTCACAGAAGTTCACAAACTAATCTATGCTACCTTCACCTTAATGCAAACCTCAGGTTATTAAAAATAAAACCAGTAGCAACAGCAAACTAATTCCACGTGTTTTTGTTTTGTTTGTAGCAGCAAGAGAGACAAAGGTTAGCACAAGTGGGTGGGCCGGCACGCATCCGGAGGCCGGGTGGTTAGTTGGCGTTGAGGAGTGTTATCACACAGAGGCAGGAAGTCAAAGCTGAGCATGGAGAGAAGAGATTGGAGGAAGACAGAAGGCGAGGGACAGCCACAGCCCACAGCGCTCCTCTGTGGACAACAAAGGCCAGGCCTGGACTCAGGGTGGTGGCTGGCTTTGGCAGAAGCAGATCTTACTTGGGTGAGAAGAGTCTCCAACTCCTCAGCTGGGCTGTTTCTGTAGAAGCTGACGCCTCCTATCACGGACATGGGCCTCCTTCTCCGACTTCCTTTAGGGCAACCCACGGGAGCGGCACCCATGGGTGCCAGGCCTGGTGAGTGTTCACCATCCACAAAATCCATCTTCTGGGTGTCTACAGTGACAGCGTCCTCAGGGATGGACAGACTCCGGCTTGCCGACTGGCCATAGTCCGAGAGGGGTCTGGGTCTTGCCCTTTTGCCAGAACCCCACCGCCTGCTGGGGCTCCTCTGTGTCTCGGCCCCGTCTTCATCCTGTGTGGAGGCCCTCTGCCAGTGCTCCTCAGTAACCACCTTTTCAAACGTGAACAAGTTAGGTCAGCTCAAGTATCCAGGAAGGTATTCAGCTATGTGTCCCCACCCACCTTCTCGGCCCTTCCTCAAGGCTTTTGTGCTTAACTGGCCTATTTAATTAAAAAAATTACAAAGCTATTTTTGTGGAACGTGAAAACCCACCCACTGCCACAGAGTGGGTTTCAGTTCATACCAATCCCACCGAATATGGTTCCACTGTTCCATAGGATTTCTGATACTGTCAGTCTTCATGGGAGCGCACAGCCTCATCTTCCTCTCTCAGAGCAACTGGTAGGTTTGAACTGTCAATCTTTTGTCTAGCAGCCCAACACTTAACCTACTGAGCCACAAGGCACAACTAAAACACGGATTCAAATAAGCTGACGTAAACTTCGTTCAACACGAATGAGCCGCCAAGATCTAAACTTGAAGTTTGGTGGCCATTGTGACAAAAACCCAAAACCCAAACCCACTGGTTTAATTGATCTCAACTCCTAGCAACCCTTTAGGACATAGTAGAACCGTTCCTTAGGGGGTCTAAGACTACACATCTTTACAGAAGCCAACTGCCTCGTCTTTTTTACCACAGAGCAGCTGCTGGGTTAGAACCACCAATCCTGTGGGCAGCCCTGTGTGGCGATGACAAGAGTCTTTAAGAAAATGAGAACTATTGATATTAAATGAGATGTGTCAAGTGTTACACACATACCCCCCCAAATATCCATAACAATAGTCCAGGACCAGGCCAGCCAGCCAGTAGAAGAAATGAATGTGTAATACTACTCTCAGGCATTTGCTTTGAATCCTGTGAACTACTTAAAAACAGAAGGTGATGTAAGAAGATTAAATTGAGTGCTCTTAGGGTGCCACACGAGATGGTCATCTTGCAGAGTGTGGGGTCACGGGCAGTGTGGTGATGGTGAGGGGTTCAAAGAACAAGGTCAGACAAGCTGTGTGATTGTAGACGGATCCACAAGTCTCATTTCTGGAACTCAGATTCCAGACTAGCTGGCTGGTCCCACAATTCTCAAGATGCTAGGATTCCAATCTGACAATGCCTTCTAATTTTTCAAATCACTTTTTCAGAGACACCAGGATGTAAGAGGGAAGGAGGTGGGATGGACAAACAACAAGAAAACATGAGCTTTGGGATTGGCTCTGCCACTTGCTGGTTTTGTGAAATCAGACAAGATCCTCAACCCCAGGATCTGGTCCTGCAATTGTTTGTTGGGGATAATTAAGTCCTGTGAAGATGCAACGAAATGAGGGCGCACTGCACAGAGGCAGCTCTTATCAGCTGTCCTTAACTGCGGCGGCTCTTCTGGTAGCGTAGTGGTTACGAATCGGGCTGCGAACCTTAAAGCCAACAGTTCGAAACTACCAGCCGCTCTGCGGGAGAAAGATGAGGCGTTCTGCTCCCGTAAAGATTTACAGCCTCGGAAACCCTGTACAGGGTCGCTATGGGTCGGAAGCGACTCAACGGCACTTAACAACAACAATAACAACAATGAACACAGATGACCAGGAACTCCGGGATAGCATGATCATCAGTCAGCGCTAGGTGACTTTCATTTCTATCAACTATTTTCATAAAAGGCTCTCAGAGCAAGGGCCACCCAAAACCCAATGCCAATAAGTCCATTCCGACTCATAGTGACCTTGTAGGACACAGTAGAACTGCTTCATCGGGTTTCTGAGACTGTAAATCTTTAAGAAGCAGACAGCCTTGTCTTTCTCCTGAGGAGTAGCTGGTGGGTTTGAACAGCCAACCTTACGGTTAGCAGCCCAAGGCTTAACCAATGGCACCACCACAGCTCCAGGGCAAGGGCTCAGGGAGGAAAAGCTGTTCCTACAATTCTACTTAAAATCATTCTGTGGTTCCAACACACACAAGGGGACTTCAAAAAGTTCTCAGGAAAAAAATCCATTGTCTTTTAATTCTACATTTCCCACGAATGTTCTAAAGCTCCCTCATACGTAAAGGAAGAAAGCACCCCGTCTAAAAGATACAAGTCAGTCAGTCTCTGGGTGATGGAAAAGGTACATATGGCTGCAAACGGAAAGGCTAGAGGTTTGCGTTAACCTAGAGATGCCTTGGAAGAAAGTCTTGGCAATCCACTTCTAGAAAATCTACTTCTTGCTGAAACGGAAAAGGGTCAAGCTGACAACATGGGCCCCTGAGCAGCCATGGTCTGGTTACCCAGAGCTACCATGGTAGAGCATGGCAAAAATACATGGTGACCCAGGATATGTGGTGGCCCAGGATACTTTGCTCGTGTCCATTAGTAGCAAGAGATTTAAGATGACAGGTCTTACTTACAACGGTCAGTCAGCTATGCCTAGAAATTCACAAGCTCGCCTCTCAGGAAGAAGGTGATAAAGCGCCATGGATTCCAGGAAGGGATGGATTTACAGGGTTCTCTGGCACCCCTCGCCTTTCAAATTCGGGAAACTGAACCCTAGATAAGCTCAGAGACTTGTCTGGTGTCACGTAGCCAATTAGTGCCAACACAAAAACTCACCGCAGTCGACTGGATCTTGACACACAGGGCAGAGTAGAAGTGCCCCCCACCCCAGCCCCCCAAGGTTTCTGAGATGGTCGATTCTTACGGGAGCAGACAGCCTCAGCTTTCTCCTGCAGAGTGACTGGTGGGTTTGAACCACCAACCTTATGGTAAGACACCTAATGGTTAACCCACTGCATCACCAGAGCTCCAATTAGTGTAAATTTGTTGTTAAATGCCATCAAGTGGGCTGTGACTCACAGTGACACTGTATAGGGTTTTGGAGGCTTTCAATCTCTTTGTGGGAGCAGAAAGCCTCATCTTTCTCCCTGTTGGGTGTAAATCGTCCATCTTGCAGTTCACAATCCAGGGCTTATCTTATGAAGCCACTGCGCTCCCCAATTGATGACAATAGGAATCCTGATATCAGGTTCTCACAATTTCCAGTCGCAAAGGCTCCCCCCCCCGATTCTATGTCATTTCTGCTCCTAAGGCAGTACCCACAGTTTCTAGAAAGCCCTATTTGCTCTGCTTTTCACCAACTCTCCCTTTCCTTGAACTCTGTCTTACATCCAGTTCACCACCAATGGGGCACAGAACAGAAATCATGGGGAAGTTCATATTGTTTTCTGTTATTATAAAAACAGAGTAAACGACAGTTTGAATCAATTACAAAATGAAACTGGAACAGACAGTGAACAGAACAAAACCATCTATAGCACTACCTTATGATCCAAAGATGCAGAAAGCCACACACACAACCAGCAAACAGAAACAAAACTATATCCACTGCCATCGAATCGATTCCAACTCACTGCGACCCTGTGATTAGGGTTCCCAAAGGCTGTAAATCTTTAGGGAAGCAGAAAGCCTCATCTTTTCCCCACAGAGTGGGTAGTAAGTTTGAACCACCAACCTGGCGGTTGACAGTCTAGTGCTTATCCTACAGCACCCCAGAAAACAGAAGCACAACCAACTTTCAGTTGTCTAACCGCTCACACATCCACATGCAATTTTTTGATGGCTTAGTTGGTTTTTTTGTACTTCTGCAAAATTCCGCCCATCTTTGCCTTAAAATAAGGAGATGTGTATAGGAAAGCAAGAAGTGGTCTTAGTTGTTCAGGTAACAAAGCCTCTGAGGAACACAATACACTCCAGGAAATGGTGTGGGCTGGGGAAAGCCAGGTGCGCTCCAGTGAGGTGAGAATTTTACATGGAGGCGGCCAGAATCAGAGGGAGAATGTTTCTTTCCCGTTTTCAACATCACTTGCGAAGCCACGGCTCCTACACAGGTGAGCACAAATGAAAACTACAATTCTACTTTAAGTATTTCCTAGTACACATATAGGAACAAACACAGCCTCTAAAAGGTACAGCGAGTCCCTGGGTGCTGCCAAGGGTTAAAATGCTTGGCTGTGAAACGTTGGAAGTTTGAGGCCACTCAGAGGTACCGCAAAAGAAAGGTCTGGCAATCTTGCTTCTGGAAAATCAGCCACTGTAAACCCTCCAGATTACAAACTCTCCTCTGATACACCTGGGGTTGCCACGAATTAGAACTGACTCCATAGCAACTGAACTTCCAGAGGTTCAAGCTGGATTCAGAAGAGGCCATGGAAAGAGAGATATCATTGCTGATGTCCGATGGAGCTTGGCTGAAAGCAGAGAATATCAGAAAGATGTTTGTGTGGATCATGACAAG
>NW_006408523.1:7164714-7168539 GCF_000296735.1 Chrysochloris asiatica | reverse complement strand
CAGTAGTGAGGTTGGCCCAGGATCAGCCACTGTTTCGTTTTGCTGTGCATGGGGTCGCTATGAGTCGGTGCCGACTTGATGGCACCTGACAACAACCACCACAGCAACTGGTTTGTTTTTTTAAATGATGATTATTAAGTAAGCACAGAGCAACAAACCATCCTCTCTAACAATGCCAACAGACTACCTCAGGATGTGCTATGGGCAGCGGCTGTCCACACACACAGTGCAGGAACAAGCAGGTCAGCGAATGCTTGTTTCCTAAAGATTCCCGTTTGCCTAAATCATTATTAGCAGGCATCCAGGCTGAGTTCAGGTCCTTCCGCAACCTGGCAGGCCACGCCCCAGTCATAAATGCTCACAGACAGACTGCAGTTGAGACAGGACGCCCTTTAACTTCTGCTTCTCAGCATTAGTTTTTTATTGTTTTACGTTTTTATTGTGAATTGAGTGATAGTTTACATGGTGCAACATCATTTTACACTCATCGTTTCATTGCGATGACTATAATATCCGTGTATCATCATTCAACAGTAATTGCTTCTGTTTCCTCTGTTGTTTTATTTTTTGTTTTGGGGATGGACACAAAAACACTCAGGAATATAAAATCATTTAAACAAGTAAAGGGCACATTTTGCAGGCCTGTCTCCTGGCTCCGGCATACAGTCTTCTCTTTCCATGGGTCTAGTCTTCAGCTTTCTCAGCATTCGTTTTCAACATTTCCCAGTCAGTTCTGCTTGTAGTATATCTCAGACAAGGCTTCTTTACTATTAAATGACAGCCAAAAGAAACCTGCCACCTCTAGTTTGGTGCTTAAAAAACAAAAACAAAAACAAAAAAACCCATGAAACCAGTGGAAAAAACATTGTTAAGAGATGCAGGGGGGCAGGCGCCTCTAACAAAACAACTGGGTTTCACACATTCCCATTTGAAAGTCTGACCTAAAGTACCAATGTGGTGGTGGTGGTGGTGGTTAAGTGCCGTGGAGTCGGTTCTGACTCATAGCAACCCTGCACAGGGTTTCCGAGGTTGTAAATCTTTGCGAAAGCAGAAAGCCTCATCTTTCTCCTGTAGAACAGCTGGTAGTTTCGAACTGCTGACCTTGCGGTTCGCAGCCCAATTCATAACCACTACGCTACCAGGGGAGGGACTACTAAAAGAACAAACTTAAGGTTAGAAGCCTGACTTGTAAGCACTACACTACCAGAGCTCCTAGAGTAAAGATGTAGACAGGGTCAAACAACACAGTAATTTAGAAGAGAGCATTATGGCAGAAGGAAATTAAAGCTGCATTATGAAGATTTGGGGTGAAAATTAAGCTAAAGAGACTTCATTCTGAAGGAGCTAAAAGTATTCACAAGATGCATATTAACACAAAAAGCAAATGTCCCCAAAGAAACTAGAAACCTGACCACCACCTAGAAGCCAGGCATAGGGATTGATGGAAGTTAGAAGGGAACACAGCTTGACAATCAATGACGTAAAATTCAGGCAGTCCCCTGGTTAGGAATGAATGAGATCCATTCGTATGTGTCTTTAAGAGAGTCTAAATGAGGTAGAACAGGTGCATATGGTTTTTATTTAGCCTTACTTTAAGGAGCCCTGGTGGCATTGTAGGAGAATAACCGGACTGCTAACAACAAGGTTGGCAGTTCAAATCCACCAGCCACTCTTGGGAGACAGATAAGGCTTTCTGCTTCCATTTACATTCACAAGGTCACTGTGAGTCAGAATCTACTTGATGACTCTGAGCTTGTTTTTTTCCCCTTAGGTTTCAGTGCAAGACAAGGCTGCAGCCTTTCCAATGATTTAAAAGGTGCATGTGTAGCGAGTGAATTGAGTGACAGTTTACATGGGGGAACATCGGCTTTACCCTCATTATTTCACTGCAATGATTACAGTCTCCTCCATGCATCATCACTCAACAGCATTTGCTTCTATTCCCTCTGTTGGGATGAAGATGGAAGGTCCCTAAATTTATCTTCACTTGGAAAAGACTGAACCAACCCCTAGAGCTAGAGGTTCCAAGCAAAATCCACTGGCATCAAGTCCATTTCGACTCAATGCTTGGTTTCTGTCACTGGAGACGCTGGTGGAGCCTGGTCAGATCTTAGGTTAATACTCCAAGTTATATGCTATAGCCCACAGGCTGCAGTGACAGAAGAATGAAATCTGAGGTCTTACAGCTTCAAAACTCCCACTGTTTACAACACACCAGAACCAGTTTTCTTTCAATGAAAACCCAAGTGTCATAATGAGATTGGAACGGAATCACTGTCTTAGCATAGGTACTGGAGCACAGAAGTGTGTTGTATGGTATAAAGGTATGGTCTACAGGGAACCTGTAAACTCCCAGAGCAATTACCATCTTTCAGAGTAAGAAAAGATTTGCATTTTACAAGGATAAATTTTGTTTAAGTCTTACAGGGAACTTTGCTTTTTTTCTCCCCCAGTTCACATTTTTAACAAGAAAAATGTCTTAGATTTATCTAGAAATTAAAAAATTTCAAAGTGCTTTCACATCTAACTAAAATAATATTTTCAGATAGTATAGATTCCACTCTAGAGATCAGAAACCAGTCGTATTCTACAGCTAAGATGAGAAGATAAAGGGCAGGGCAACTAGAGCCACTGGAAATGGAACAACCAGAAAGCAATGTATGAGAATGTTAACACAAGGTAAAAAATGAAACTAACATCACTGAGCAATGTGTATACCCACACCAAACCAAACCAAACCCATGCCATCAAGTCAATCCCAACTCATAGTGACCCTCTGTAGGGTTTCTGAGGCCAGAAATCTTTAGAGGAGCAGCCAGCCTCATCTTTCTTCCAACATTAGCATAACCAACCTTAAGGTTAGCACTCCAGTGCTTATTATACAACACCACAATGCGTATGGTGGTGGTGGTGGTGGTGTGCCGTGGAGTTGGTACACTAGAGACCCTGCATAGGATTTCAGAGGTTGTAAATCTTTATGTTATGGGAGCAGAAAGCTTCATCTTTCTCCCACAGAACCACTGGTAATTTCGAACTGCTGACCTTGAGGTTAGCAGTCTGACTTGTAACCACTACGCTACCAGAGCTCCTTACAATGCATATCATTGTTGTTGTTATGTGCCGTGAAGTTGGTTCCGACTCATAGCGACCCTGTACAGGGTTTCCAAGGCTGTAAATCTCCACGGGAGCAGAAAGCCTCATCTTTCTTCCACGGAACAGCTGGTAGTTTCGAACTGCTGACCTTGCGGTTTGCAGCCCAATTCATAACCACTATGCTACCAGAGCTCCTTCTACAATGAGTGTAGAAATTGTCAAATAAAAACCTAGTTTGCTATATAAAGTTTCACCAAATGCACAAATATAAGAAAGGACTCTGAGCCCAGAACTAGATGGTGCCTGATGATCACTACCAACTGCCTTTAAAGGGATCACATTAGAGAGTCCCAGATAGGGTGGGAGAAAACATGGAACAAAACTCAAAATTATTTAATAATAATAATAATAAAGACTGGATTTACTGGTCAGAAACAGACGAGACTATGGCCTTTGCCAGGTCTGCAAAAGAACTCATCCTCATGGGCCAGTTTTTATCCAAGCTGTAGATAGATTTATAGGGGGAGGGGGGCATCAGCACTAGCAAGGTGTGCTCACAATGGAATGGTCAATCATTCAAAATCAAAAGGGCAGCATTTTCCTGAGGTAGAATGCAAATAGGGACTTCAGGGGGAAGCACACACACACACACAAAGGAAGGAACCTTTCAAAGATAAACCAGGGATTCACTTGAACGCGGCGCGCACAAGCTAGCTCAGGCACTTTAATTTA
>NW_006408523.1:7160278-7164569 GCF_000296735.1 Chrysochloris asiatica | reverse complement strand
GTCTTCTTCACAAGCTAGCTCAGGCACTTTAATTTAGGTCTTCTTCACAAGGCACGCCCTTGGCATAACTCCTCCACCTGGAGCAGCAGACAACTAAAACTATTTTATGGTTTTTGTAAGACAACTTTGCAGCAGCTTCCAGAAACTCTGGACTAAGGATCTTGCTGTTCAGTGCCTCTGAGCTACCACTGCTCCCCTTCCCTTTACTTTCCATTCGCGCTTCATTCTCATCCTGTTTCTGGTCTCCATCCATCCATGTAGACCATTTACCAGATTGATGGGTGCATCTTCCTCCACTTTGTTTTCCCATCACAGCCCACATCCTTGTCTCTGTCTCTCACCTCCACGTTCTTCTCTGTTCCGTTCCTTTGTCTCTCCTATTACCTTGCCCCCTCCCTCTTAACGGATCATGCCTGGAACTGAAATACGGTCAGTTTGTATCATATTTTGAATGATAAATGATTTCTTCGCCTTTATTTTTGGAAGCAAGTAGGTGGAGCAATCTCTTTCTCTCCAAAGTCAATGTTTGCTTTTGGAGGCGTCCTGGTGGTGCCATGGGTTAAGCAGTAAGCTGCTCACCAAAAGGTTGGCAGTGTGAACTCACTAGTTGCTCGGTGGGAAAATGATGTGGCAGTCTGCGTGCATATAGATTACAGCCTAGGAAGGAACCATCCGGAGCATTCTCCTCTGTCCTGGAAGGTTGCTATAAGCGCAGACTCAATGACACAGTAAGTCATCCAAGTACACATGTGGTACTTACGACTTATCAGAAATGGCCCTAGTCTCTGATTCT
This sequence comes from Chrysochloris asiatica, assembly GCF_000296735.1. NCBI lineage: Eukaryota > Metazoa > Chordata > Mammalia > Afrosoricida > Chrysochloridae > Chrysochloris > Chrysochloris asiatica. The sequence goes on along the minus strand of NW_006408523.1, from coordinate 7,163,776 downwards.
CCATCCCCCTAACCTAACCCGTTAAGGATTCCTTTATCTTTTCCCAACTCACTTGGGCTGGTTACAGAACAAACCTTCTTAGGGGTTGTTGTTGTTGTTGTTAAGTGCTGTTGAGTCGGTTCCGACCCATAGTGACCCTGATCAGGGTTTCTGAAGCTGTAAATCTTTACGGGAGCAGAAAGCCTCATCTTTCTCCCGTGGAGGGAGCAGCTGGTAGTTTAGAACTGGTGACCTTGAGGTTCGCAGCCCAATTTGTAACCATTACACTACCGGGGACGGATTACTGAAAGAGCAAACTTGCCCAAAGCATGGAAGAGGTCATGGAGAGGGGGGCTTCTGACAAAACTCTGAAATAAGTAGATGGCAACATCCCCTCCATTTAACTGAGGGGGTTAAACACAAAACACAACAAAACAAAACCTCACAGCCACAGAGTGGATTCCGGCCCACAGCGCCACGTGTGTTATAAAGAGAACTGCACTCCACAGGGCTTTCTTGGCTGTGATCTTTATGGAAGCTGGCTGCCAGCCCTGTCTTCCATAGCACTATTTGGGTGGGTTCAAACCAGTGACCTTGAGGCTAGACACCGCTTGTACCACCATAACTGAAGAACAGCTTAGAAATGTGGGTATCCAGGCCTGGTAGAGTTCCACCCTACCCCTAATTCCTCTAGTTCAAGGGGGCAGACATCTTTGTTACATTTTCCCACTCAATACTCTGCCTTTGATGTGGAGTTAGCCTGGGTCTGGACAGGGCCTGAGACAAACAGTCCTGATATGTTCCAGGGAAGCAGGACCGTGGAATGTTACATTATTCCTTCCTAAGATTTACAATAAAAAACACAGGGAACCCACGACTGTGCAGTCAATTCTCACCCATCGCGACCCTGTAGGACAGAGAAGACTGTAAATCTTATGGAAGCAGACTGCCACATCTTTCTCCTGGCGGGTTTGAACTGCTGATCTTGATGTAAGCAGCGCCACGTTTAACCTACTACAATGACACAGAGCGCCTTCCAAAGCTTACATTGTTGTTACTGTGTGTCATGGGGTTGGTTCCGGCTCATCGCCACCCTGCACAGGGTTTCCGCGAGTGGCTGGTATGTTTGAACCACCAGCCTTGAGGTTAAAAGTAATTATTAACATTGGTTTTCATCCTTTAACATGCATAGAATCTTTAAGACAGAAAACATTAAGCTGTAAAAATCTCTAGTTGTTGGAATTATAATAACAAATAAAATGACCAAATGACTAACCAATGCTTTTCTAATGATTACGAAACGGGATTACACACGACAGCAATTTTAATGGAACAAAGATTCTTCCTCTCCTCTCCAAAGGAAAACAAAATTAAACACATTAAAAGATAGTGTCATCTGAAGAGCTACTTGGATTCAGGGGACAGTTGAGTCATTGGTTAAAAATGTTTTGAACAATGAATGTTTCTTATCTCCACGAAGTACAAGGGGAGTAAACTGGAAACATTAAGACTAAGACGCATCAACTGTCCTGGTACAACTGGTGATAAAATATGGTAACAACATAGTGGGTGTTTTATAAGGCCTTATAGGAGCCCTATTGGCGCACAGGAACAGGCTTGGGTTGCTCACCACAAGGTTGGCGTTTCGAACCCACCAGTCACTTCTTGGGAAAAAGATGAGGCTGTGTGATTCATAGTTTTGGAGACACTAGGGGACAGTTCTAATCTGTCCTACAGAGTTGCTGAGTCACAGGTGACTCAGTGAGAGTAGACTTCGTTTATTTATGGCCTTGCAATTTGATTTCCAAGTTGACTGCTGTTGTTAGGTGTCGTGGAGTCGGTTCCGACTCATAGCGACCCTGTACAGGGCTTCCGAGGCTGTAAATCTTTACAGGGAGCAGAAAGCCTCATCTTTCTCCCACGAAACAGCTGGTAGTTTCGAACTTCTGACTCTGAGGTTAGCAGCCTGATTTGTAACCACTACGCTACCAGAGCTCCTTCCAGATTAATTAGGTAATTTATTAAAAACAAATATTGAAGCATATGGAGAACACTAAATTCAATACCATGAACATAAAACCACTAGTGTCACTGTGAAAGTTTAAAGCACATTGAGTTCAGGTCCACTTTGTTTACAATAGAGGAATGAACTCCACGTGACATCTGATTAACTTGATCGGGACTGTGTCCGGCTTCTGTCACCTGCCTGCCTTACACAGCTACAGGGATGTGCTCCTGGGATAGTTCTACTGCCATTTGTCCCCCAAACCAACAGCCACAGCCACTGGGACCCCATACAGGGTTTCCAAACTCTAAATCCGTACAAGAGCAGGCAGCCTCATCTTTATCCCTCGAAGAGGCCGCTGGGCTTGAACCACTGACATCGAGTTAGCAGTCCAGAGAGTAACCCACAGCACCACCAGAGCTCCTTTTTGATTGTACAGAGGGGTTCAAAGGAATGGCAGGAGGAAAACAAATTAGAATTGAATACAGAAGAAGATTTCAGTGTACTTTCTAATGGAAGAAGACTGAAAAAGGTGCCTATATCCCCAAGCTAGCAGACATTTCAAATCACTGTGGATAACACACAAACATTCAAACCATTAGTGCCAAGTGCCTTCTAATTATCAAGAAAACCAAGGGATCCTGGATTCGCACCAGAACGACTTTTCAGGAGCCAGCTTTCTCCCCATCGTGTTTTTCTATCTCAGTTCAGGGCATTCAATCTACGTAGGCACTCCAACTCCTCTTCCCAGTCCATAGCTGGAGTCCCCAGCCAACCCCAAATCCACTGCCATCGTGGACCCATCTCACAGCAAGCCTACAGGCCACAGGGGAAATGCCCCACAGGGTCTCCAAGACTGCAGTCTTTACTGAAGTAGATGACAACGTCTTTCTTCTGCGGAGTGACTGGTTGGGTTCCAACCACCTTGCTTCTGGTTAGCAGCTGAGTGCTTAACCTGTGAGCCACCAGAGTTCCTAGAGTCTATTTTCAAAAAATTGAAAAACCCACTTGCCATCCAAGTGACTCTGACTACAGGTCTCAGCAGAACCGCTCCCTAGAGTTCCCAAGGCTGTAATAATCACAGAAGCAGACTCTTACATCGTTCCCTGAGGGGCTGCTGGGGGGCTTGAACTGCTGATCTTGCCTGGCCCAGCCACCCACAAAACCCCATGTATAAAGTCAAGAAGACGACTCTGATTTGGGCAGGGAGCAATTGCCATAGGAAAGGATCCAAGCTCATTGGAAATAGTGCTAGCTATAGCGTAGTGGTTATGTATCGGGCAGTTCATCTCACGGTCAGCAGTTCGAAACTACCAGCCGTTCCATGGGAGAAAGATGAGGCTTTCTGCTTCCGTAAAGATTTACAGTCTCGGAAACCCTGTGCAGGGTCACTATGAGTCGGAACCGACTCCAAGGCACATAACAACAACAACATAGGATCAAAAGACAAAATGGGATGGGCATTTATCCAATGGCCTCTGTCTGCATCATCTCATTCAGTTTAGAATGCTCTG
>NW_006408523.1:7154093-7157208 GCF_000296735.1 Chrysochloris asiatica | reverse complement strand
GTTTCATAATCAGGACTCTGGGCCAGCGAAGCAGTCCAACAGTAGCCGAGACCTCCCCGCATTGCCGGTAGTAGAAAAGAACGGACTCCCACAAGTTAGTGGGGAGATGAACTGAAAAGACGATGGAGCTTTTCTACAAACTTTCTGAAACTCCCTCATATAGTGACTCGTGTCGATTTGTACTCACAATCCCTTTGCTAGTTAAACTGATTTTTTTTGAACTTTCTATGGTGAATTGAGTTAAGGTTCAAGGAATAGATCATCTGTTTTATATTAAACAAATCACATACTTTGTTTAATGAGTGCAATTCCCTCCATGCAACAACAGTAATCCCCCTACCTCCTGTGGTTCTTATTTCGATTCTACCCACCTTCCCATCCCTTCTCAACTTTGTCCTGAGGTAAATGGTACCCTTTTGATCTTGACGGACTGACCATTCCATGGTGAGCATATCTTACTAGTGTTGTCCCCCCATAGACCTATCTACTGCTTAGCTGAAAACGGAGTCACGAGGGTGAGTTCTGTTCCAGACCTGAAGCCATAGTCTTGGGTTCCCTCTAGTCTCTTGCTGACCAGTAGGCCCAGTCTCTTTTTTTCATAATTTTGAGTTTTGTTCCACATTTTCTCTCACTCTATCAGGGACCTACTAACGGGACTCCTTTCAGGACTGTTGGTATTGATAGCTGGGCACCATCTAGTTCTTGTGGTCTCAGAGTCATGGAAACTGATATTCATGTGTTCCACGAATCCACTGGACTGATGGATTCTAAGAATCTTCAAGTTCCTTCACTCTTCTGTCACCAGCACAAGAAGAGACCGGAGCAATAGTTGTACCTATGAGATCCCAGACAGGACATGACTTTCTTTGATTTAATATTTCTGCAAGAGATACTTCTTACTTTTTAGGAAGTCCACCTCTTTCAAAATAAAAAAATACCCCAGGAAGAACTAAATGTAAGTAAATCCCAAGAAAACCAAACCAAATCCCAAGAAAATGGTCACAGAGTCGAGTTGAACTCGTATGGACTCTGTAGGACAGAGCGGGAGAGCGGCAGAGGGTTCCCATGACCTACATCTTTACAGAATCAGACACAGCCTCATTTTCCTCCCTTAGAGAAATATGCTTAACCCACTGCACCACAGTGCCTGTGATGATTCCATGCAACCTTGGAAAAGAAGGACAAAGTAGAACATTTCCACTCTCTGATTTCAAAATGCACTATGGTGGTGATGTGTGTCATGGAGTCGGTTCCAACTCATAGCAACTCTATGAAAACATAGGGTTTTCAAAGCTATAAATCTTTACAGGAGCAGAAAGACCCATCTCTCTCCTGCAGAACAGCTGGTGGTTTTGAACTACTGACCTTGAGGTTAGCAGCCTGGCTCATAACCACTACGCTACCAGAGCTCCTTAAAAATTATAAAATGCCACCTCCCCCCAAAAAACCCAGAGGGAATAGAAGCAAATACTGTTGGATGATGATGCATGGAGGGGACTGTAATCATTGCACTGAAGTGACAAGTGTAAAACCAATGTTCTCCCTTATGAACTATCACTCAATTCACACACACAAAAAAACGTAAAATACACTATAAAGCTACAATAATCAAAACAGGCTAGTCCAGATTTAAGAATAAACAAAGAGACGAATGGAATGAAACTGAAGTTTGGAAATAAACATCTATTGGAGGTCTAATGGTGCTGTAAGATCGGCAGTACACTGCTAATCACAAGGCTGGCAGTTCAAACCCAGCAGTCACTCTGCAGGAGAAAGACGAGGTTTTCTGTGCCTGCAACGTTTTACAGCCTTAGAAACCCTATATAGGATCGCCAAGAGTTAGAACCAACTTGAGGAGACTTCCGGTGTGGCTATAAGATGAGTGCTGGACTGCAAACCACAAGGTCAGCAGTTCAAACTCACAAGATGCTCCTTAGAAACACTATACAGGATCGCTCCCTTAAAGATTTATAGCCTCGGAAACTCTGTGCAGGGTTGCTATGAGGCGGAACCGACTCCACAGCACATATAACAACAACATATACTAGCCAAACCCACTGCCACTGAGCTGCTTCCAACTCATAGCAACCCTAGGGTTTCCAAGACTGTAAATCTTTCTGGGAGCAGACAGCATCATCTGTCTCCCTTGGAGCAGCCAATGTGCTGACCTTGTGGTTAGTAGCCCAACGTGTAACCCACGACACCACCAAAGCTCCTTATATGTACAATGTTGTTAAGTGTCGTCAAGTCAGCTCTGATGCACAGAGACCCTGTATGGGCAGAATTCCCAAGGCTATACATCTAAGGAGCTCTGGTAGCGTAGTGGTTACGAATCTGGCTGCGAACCTTAAGGTCAGCGGTTCGAAACTACCAGCCGCTCCGCGGGAGAAAGATGAGGCTTTCTACTCCCGTAAAGATTTATACCCTCGGAAACCCTGTACAGGGTCGCTATGGGTCGGAACCGACTCGATGGCACTTAACAACAACAACAACATACATCTATGGGAGCAGAAAGCCTCATCTTTCTCCCATGGAGCAGCTGGTGGGCTTGAATTGTCTACCTTGTGATTAGCAGTGCAGTACTTATCCTACAGAGCCACAGCCCTTCCTATATATGTGGCATACATATATGTTATTGTTAAGTGCCGTTGAGTTGGTTCCAACTCATAGAGATCCTGTATAGGGTTTCCGAGGAACAGCTGGTGGGTTTGAACTGTTGACCTTATGGTTCATAGTCTGATCCTACAGCACCACACCAAGAGCTCCATATATATGTATATGTTGCTGTTAAGTCCTGACCTTGTAGTTAGCAGCCTACTGTATAATCAGACATACCATATATACAGGGAAGGCTGTGCCTTTGTAAGATAAGCACTGGACTGTTAACCACAAAGCTGGCAATTAGAGCCCACCAGCCACTGTAAAGAAAACAAAAATCCTCACCACTGGACCAATAAACAACATTCTTATCAACGGAGAAAAGATTGAAGTTGTCAAGGACTTCATTCTTCTTGGCTCAACCATCAACACACATGGAAGCAGCAGTCAAGACATCAAACTACGTATTGCATTAGGCAAATCTGCTGCACAAGACCTTTTTAAACTGTTGAAGGAC
>NW_006408523.1:7151804-7153718 GCF_000296735.1 Chrysochloris asiatica | reverse complement strand
GGCAGGGTTTCATTCTGTTGTGCATAAGGTCGCTATGAGTAGGTACCGACTCTATGGCACCTAACAACAACAACAACAGCCACTCCATGGGAGAAAGATGGGAATCTGAGGTTTTCTGTTCCCATAAGGATTTACAGCCTTGGGAACCCTATATACAGGGTCTCTATGATTCTGAACCTACTCAATGGCATATAACCAGCATCATCAATTTATTATCACATAGAACAAAAGACTAAAGTTTAACAAATCCCCCTGTAAAGTGATTACAATTAGATTTTTATCATTTTAACCAATGGCATGGTTTAACAACGCCACAAACTCTTAGATCTATTCCTTATAACTGTAAGGACAGGGTCTTGTTCGTATTACCTACTTCAGCTACTGTGTGAACTGGTTAAAAACCAAGAGCGAACACGCTAACTTCCTCTTCTTGTACCTGTATACGGGCACAAACGTAATATAGAGAAGTCAATGGGAAACAGCATTTTAATCCAGTGACGTGGTTTTATAACAAAATTGACCACTAGGTGGCAGCAGAAGCATACCATTAGAAAGGCCAGTTTTCTACAGTCTTATCAATTATGGTTGTTGTGCAGAGCCTAGGAGTTGGTTCCGACCTATAGTGACCCTGTATAGGATTTCCGAGGAGCAGCTGGTGAGCTTGAACCACTGTCTGTGAGGTTTAAATGACTTTACAGTCTGGCGTATTAACCCACAGTGCCAAACCAGGACTCCAAAAATTAAGGTAGTTTAGCATTTCCCCAAAAAATTTTTTTACAGGAATACATAATAGTGAATCTGTTCAAAATTTCTAAAGAATCGTTTTACCATTTTAGGGTGGTATATGACTTCACGGAGTCCTGATGTGGCGCTGTGGGTTAATGCGCCAGACTGCAAAGCCGTTTGAGCCGCAAGGTTGGAGGTTCAAGCTCACCAGCTGCTCCTTGGAAACCCTAGGTTTGCTATGGGTCGGAACCGACTTGACGGCAATTCACAACAACAACATGATGAATGCACGGCACACAGCCACCACCACCACCACACATGATGAATAAGTGATTCTAAACTAAAAAAAAGTCTTACTGGAAATCACATTGCAATATTTATTTTAAAAACAGCAAAAAATAAAGTTTCAAATTCTTCCCATTCAGCATCTAATGTTTTTAATGTACCTTCTGTCTTTAGCAACCCCACATCACAAAACAGAATTGTCCTATAGAATTTCTCTGACTTCATATGATAAACACTGGGTGGGCATTCTTCCAGAAAGATCTCCATCGCCCAGAGTAGCACAGTGCATTAAGCATTAAGCTGAAAACTGAAAAGTGTGGGCCACCAGCTACGCTGTGGGGGCAAGATGAGGATGAGGCTCTTTGTAAAGATTTTGTTTCAGGAACCTTACAAGACATCACCACTCTGTCCTGTACGGTTGTCAGAATAGAACCCACCGCAGTGGATTTGACTTGGTTTTATTCTTCCATAACCTATTCTAGTAAAAGCATGCCTGGACATTGTATGTTTCATGTATTTATAAATGATGCACTCTAAGATGAGTTTATCAACGTTGTGAAGGCCCTCTTTTCGTTGTAAATGTCAAACGTACATTTTATTAATACGACCTTTTTACAATATTGATGTTAAAAAAGAGCGATGTAGTCCTTGTCTGTGTAAAATACATAAAATCAAAGGTTACATATTGCACGCACTTCACTACAGATAATATCGCCAAAAGGATTCCCAATATATAAAAGGCAAGCTAGATAGGAGGTGGGGCTTGATGGCGGCTAGGGTGGCGCTGCAGTGAAGTTTGCCATCAGCCAGACCACAGAATACCAGGCAAAGCAGATCCAGGGCAGAGCTCCAAAACTCGGAACCACACAGCTAGGAATATTTTAGAAGTTTGAAGGCTTATAG
>NW_006408523.1:7136428-7145019 GCF_000296735.1 Chrysochloris asiatica | reverse complement strand
AGGGGCTGTGTGCTGAAAACCAGCAGGCAGGCTTGCGGGGTATACCCTTTGGTTGGTTGATGATGCATGGAGGGGACTGTAACCACGGCAATGAAACGATCTTCGATAGGATGAATGTAAAGCTAATGTTCTCCCATGTAAACTATCACAATAAAAACTTAAAACAAAATGACCAGAGTTATTGGTGTGAGAGAGACTGGTGGAAGCCCCAAGACTATGGCCTTGAGAGCCCTTCAAACCTGGACCTGAACTCACCATTTGGTCAAAGCACTAGACCCACAAAGTGAGTAATACCACCAATGAGTAACACCACCAACCATGTGAGACCCATTAGGGAGCATTTACCCAAACACAATGCTCAGGGGGGAGGAGGTAGGGTGAAGGATGAATGGGCCTGGGGAGCCAGGGAGGATGTGGGAAGAGTGCTGTTACATTCAGGCTGCTGACTGCAGCAATGTCAGGAAAGGAAACGTGTACACATTGTTGAAAGGAAGATGAATTTGCTCTGTAAAGTTCCACCCAAACCACAGTAAAATGTTCCCCCAAAAAAGGATGTTTGCAAATTCTTTTTCTTTTTTTTGAGGGGGGCCAGGGTTGGGAAAGTCCCAACCATGAGTGGGGGCAGATCTGGGTTGTTGGGTCTTTTTGTTTGTTTGGTTTTTTTAATGCACAAATCCCAAACCACTGCCACTGAGTCGACTCCAAGTCCAGTGAACCCCATAAAGAGTTTCCGAGACTAGAAATCCGCAACTTTCTCCTGTGAAGCGGCTAGTCTGTCAGCAGTCCTACATCTAACCCACAGCTCCACCCGGGCCCCTGGGGGATTTATCCCCAAATTCACGATCAGCAAGTTGGTTCCGACTCAGAGACACCCTAGAGAGATCGGGCTGCCAACCTCAGGGTCAGCAGTTCTAAACTACCAGCGTTCCGCGGGAGAAAGATGAGGCTTTCTGCTCTCATAAAGATTTACAGCCTCGGAAACCCTGTATAGGGTCGCTATGAGTTGGAACTGACTCCATGGTACTTAACCACCATCACCATCACTGGTATGGCGCAGTAGATTAAGCACTGTACGGGTAACTGCAAGGTCAGCAGTTCAAACCCAGCAGCTGCTCTTGGAAACTCTTACAAAGAGTCGCTACGAGTCAGAATCAACTCCACGGCACACAACCACAACAAATCTTTATAGGCTCAGATGCCTCATCTTTCTCCTGTGGAGTGACTGGTGGGTTTGAACCGCCAACTGTGGCTACAAGCCCAACACCTAACACACAGCGCTACCAGGGTCCTTGGATATGTATTAAGTGGAAGAAATATCAATAGTTCATCACACCCAGTCCCTCTTTATCCAGAAAGGCAGCGAGGCCCATTCAGAGCCAGTGGAAGGGGAGCTCTTCCCCACACCGGCTCTCAGTTTCTGTCCTTACCACCACTCCACAAGGTTTCTTACACAGCAGGCAAACAAGTGACTGTCCGGTCATTAGCTACAAGACCTCTGAAGTCAGGTTGTCTCTGCTAAGTCTCAGCCTAGCCCAAAGCCTCCATGCCAACCTAGACCCACAAACAGGGAGACCTGGAAACTGCCCCACATGAAGTTCTTGTTTCTCGGACTCCCTGTTTGCTCACCTACTCTTTCACAGATGGGTATTTTGGTTGTTCACACTGTTTTGCTACTGGGAACACTGCTGCAGTGAACAGGGTTTATAGAGATGGATTTGTGTTGCAGCTCTTATTTCTCTGGGATATATACCAAGCAGAGGGATTGCTGGGCCAAATGGTATTTCTGTTTCTAATTTTTTGAGGAAGCATCAGACCATTTTCCATAGTGGTTGCACCATTGTACAACAGCGACACTCGGGCACATGGAGACCACAGGAACAGTGGGTTTGGCATTGGGCTGCTCACCACCAGCTACCCCATGGGAGAAAGATGAGCCTGCTCCTTCCAGACTCAGATATTCTAAGGGGGCACTTCTCCTACCAGAGCCCTACAGGGCAGCTAAGGACTGGGTGGAGTTTGGGACCATAACCACCACCTCACAGGAACTGCCTATGAGTACTCCTTGCCCCTTGCCCTTTCCTCACCTCCTCCTTCGTCTCGGTCGACCCGGGGGTCCCAGCGAGGCTCAGCTGAGAGAAGCTGCTAATACCGCTGTCCCCAGTGCCCTCGCCCACATCCGGGGACTGCAGCACATCCGGGAAGGAGCCCGCGCCCGGCTCCTGCAGAACTGATCCTTCCGCACTCTCTCCACTCTGCCCGGAACTCAGCGACAGCGCACTGTGATGGTTCAGCCCACCCAAACTGCCTGGGCCTGGGCTCTGGGGACTCGGGGGCTTGGGTGTGGTGGGCCGCAGGGGGCTGACAGGTTGCTCAGACTCGCATGTGGACTGGCCGGGGGGCGACAAGTCACCCGTGTCTCTGCGGGGCACTACCTGGCCAGTAGGACTCGGTAAGGGTTGGCCAGGGCAGGCCCGTGCGCTTTCTGATGCCTCGGAGCTTCGAGATTCCAGGGGACACACGGCCGTCTCAATGTCCATGTGGGGACCCTGAGAAGCAGCTGGACAGGAGCTGGGGGCCACCGTGCAGGGCATGCAGCGTCTCTTGTCCACCTCGGAGTTGGTGGACGTCCGCCGGGAATACTGATCGTGCAGCCTGCTGTTGACTTGCAGCCTGGGGTTAGGGTCGCCGGGAGAGGGGGTCCCGCTTTTGGGGCTCTCCCTCTTCCACGGGGCATCTGTGACGTTGCTGACCAACTTTAAGACTCTGTCGAAGTCCTTGGCCCGGAGGGGACTCCGCCAGCGCTTCGTCCTTCTCTCGGAGCCCCCGAGCTTCTCCGAGTCTGTGGACGAGCTGCTCAGAGTCCGCACAGGTACAAGCTTCTCCTGAGCCACCTTGAGCTCCGCGAGGTTGGAGGTGGACTTCCGCTTAAAGGAGCTTTTCTTTAGGAAGTTCAGGTTGTCTGTGCTCTTGCTTCTGCGGTAGACGAGGCGGCCGTTTGCAGAGTCTTTCACGAGGATCTCACATAGCTTGGGCTCTGGGATGAAGGAGGACAGGGGCCGGAGGGGGCTCTGCGCATCCTGATGTGTCTCACGGTCCAGCAGGCTGATGCGGCCCAGTCCATAGGCTCTGCGGATGCTGCGAGATCGATGGGTGCTCCTCTGGAAGGCATCGTCCGCCTCCTCCAGATCCGAGCAGTCTGAGGGTACACCGGCACCAGCCTCCTGGGGGACCCCCACGCGCCCCAAACAAGAGTATCTGCTGGTCTGAAGGCTGGTGACCACGCCGTTCGGGAGGGGTTTTTCCGGGTCCTTTTCTGAGATCTCTTTCTTTGAGGTGCCTGATGCTTCTCGGCTCTGAATCCCCTGGAGAACAGAGGACCTCAGTTTTTTGAAAGAGCCCATCTTCCGAAAGGAGGCCAGGGCGTTCCAGGTGGACGAGGTCCCGGCCAGGCCCACGGCCGGTGGCCTCGCCGTGGCACTGGCGTTCAACCGCTTCCTGCTCATGGAGAAAAAGCGCCCGAGTTTGGAAGGGCTCAGCTTGGCCTCGTGGGTGTTGGTGTCGCCACCGCTCCAGACCCCGTTCTGGCACATTGGCGGAGTCACCGTCCTAAGGTCCGTGGGTTCGGTGACAGCGGCTCCGTGGCCATTCTGGGTCATCATGATGCTCTTGGGGCTGGAGTCCTGGGGCTGAGGGGCACCAAGACTCAGAGCCATGCTCACGTCTCGGTCAGCCGACCCCAGCACTTCACCTTTGAGGTCGCTGTCTGTCCAGCTGCCACCACCGCTGGGCACATGGAGCTTGTCCGTTGTTACCACTGCCTGCACCAAGAACACAAAAAAAGGAGTTAGCAGAGACAGACGTTAATAGTTTTGCTTAATGGCTGCAAAGAGAGAAAGGCATGGCCCCATCATCTCCAAACCTAACCCACAGTTATCGAGTGGAATCTGACTTGTAACACCCCAGCATGGTAGAGAACCCCCTCATAGGGCTTCCGAGAAAACAGCCTGCTCACCTTTCTCCCCCGGAGCAACTAGTGAACTGGAACCCCGAACCTTACATTCAGCAGTACAACGCTTAACCCATTTTGGTATCAGAGCTCCCTGATGACCCACAGTGCCGTTGATCAAGTTAAAAACCAAACCACACCCACTGAGTCGATCCGGACTCACGGCAATCCTATAGGTCAGAGTAGAACTGTCGTCAGTCTTTCTGAGAGCAAATCAAACTCAAGATGGATCAAACGCTGCAATGCAAAATCAAGAACGAGATAATAAACAAAAACAGGAAACAGCAAATGCTGGCGATGGCGTGGAGAAACCAGGACCCTCTGACACTGCTTCTGGCAATGCAAAATGGTACAACCACTATGGAAAATGATGCAGCACTTCCTCAAAAAGATGGAAATCATAGCGTCTGACCCAGCAATCCCGCTACTTGGTGTATATCCATAGGAGCCAAGACACAAGTAGATTTAGGACTCCATGTTTATCACAGGACCTACTCCCAACAGAAAAAAGATGGAGGCAGCCTGAATGCCCATCAGTGGAAGAGTGGATAAACAAACGTAGGTACACACACACACACACACACACACACACACATATGCCCCGGAATACTATCAAAGAATGACTATGAATCTGCAAACACCTCCTAAAAATGAGACATTTTTGTGCATCAAAGGATTTCACCAAAAGACTACAACAATGAGTAAAATGGAAAATAATTTTTGGTAATGACATATCACACAATTTATGTTGTTGTTGTTGGTAAGTGCCGTCGAGTCAGTTGTAACCCATAGCGACCCTATATAAAGTTTCTGAGGAGCAGCTGGTGAGCTTGAACCACTGACCTTGTAGTTCAAACAGCTTTGCAGTCTGGCGCATTAACCCACAGCGCCACCCCAGGACTTCCTGATGGGGCACTAGGCAATGTTAAAGAATAAAGATGAATCTGTGACACACCTTATAACATGAAAGAACCAGGAGGTCTTTATGCCCAGGTGGTGGAAAGGTTAAACATACCTGGCTGCTAACCAAAAGGTCAGTGGTTTGATCCCACCAACAGCTCCAGGGAAGAAAGTTGTGGCAGTGTATGGATTTGAAAACCCTTTGGGGCTACAGGAACGCTGAGTCGGAATTGATTCAATGGCAATTTTTTGAAAAATATTTTTATAGGGTGAAGACGTTTATATTTTTATAGGACTTTTAAAAGCATATATAATTAAAGGTGTAGGATACAGACTCAGTAAAAGAATTGCAGAAAACCTAAGTTCCTAACTGGAACAATGGGATTTTTTCAACTAGACTGGTGACTTACCACTTAGTTCATGCAAATGAACGACAAGATTGTGTGTGCTGCTTAGAATGAAACTGAAAATCATGGGAAGAAAGGAAGCTTTTCCTGGAATTTCTGAGTAACGTCCCCACTTGCATTATTTAGAACTCATACTTTGACTTCTAATAACCGACAAGGGCCGCAACTCTAGCCGTGGTTTTTGTAGCAAGTCTTATAAATCGTGGGGGCTCTGCCAGAACCATTATGAACAGAATTACAAGAAAGAATTCTTGGTGGAAAGATTGTGAAAGATGCTGCCTTCAAGTTGAACTGGTGGGGTATGTGTGTAAGAACTTCGGAATGGAACGTTTCTTTCAGTACTGAGAGTTCTCTGAAAACAACTATGACCAGTAGTTTTAAAATAAGAATGTGTACTTGAATTTGAAATTAAGATACACTATGTACGAGAGTATGTTAAGTGTACAAAAGCAAAAAAAAAAAAAAAAGTATTGTTACAAAAATCATAGAAACCTTTATTAAACCAAAATATCACTATTGGTTCTCAACATATCCTCCATCTTGGTCTATACCTTTCTGAATGTGGTGTTTCCATCTCTCTATATCCCCTGCTGAATTCTGCACTCTTAGATTTATGCCATATTCATCCTCAATGATACAAATCATATTCCTTTTAAACATTCATTGAGTTGTTGCTATGTGCCATCAAGTCAGTTCTGATGCATGGCGATCCTGTATAGGGTTTCCAAGGAGTACCTGGTGGGTTTGAACCACCAACCTTGCAGCTAACAGTCCTGTGCTTGTCCTACAGTACCACCCCAAGACGCCTTCATTTCAACTGTTGTTTTTAAGTGCTGTCGAGTTGGTTCTGACTCATTGCGACCCTGTCTGTATAGGGTTTCCAAAGAGCAACTGGTAGGTTGAACCACAAACCTGGCAGTTAACAGTCCTGTGCTTGTCCTACAGTACCACACCAGGACTGTTTCACTGAGCCTTTGTTGTTAAGTGTTGTCGAGTCAGCTCCAACTCATAGTGACCCTGTATAGGGTTTCCGAGGAGCAGCTGGTAGGTTTGAACTGTCGACCTTGTGGTTCACAGTCTAGTGCTGATCCTACAGCATCACACCAGGAGTCCCCTTCAGTGAGTTGGGGGGGTGGGGGGAAGAAGTCTTAAAGGTCAAAATCCGGGCTGTAGGATGATGGATGGGTAAGGTTTCCCGTTGAAATTCTCTTAGGGACAGCCTTTGCTATCCTTGAAGAATGAGCAGGTACCTTGTGATGGAAAAACTCTCTCAGCACAACTTTCCTGACCATTTTCTCATCAATGGGGGTTTCAATTTTCTTAAGACTTCTTCCTAATAGGTCTCCATGATCGGCCTTCAAGAAAATCCTTTGGAATCACATGACCTCCTGAGCTGACCTCTCTGCCTTGAAAAGAACTGGCCCAGCTGGTCCCCTTGGAAGCCACTGCTTTGACTGGACCTTTTTTTTTTTGAAGGCACAGAATGAGTTCTTGAAAGAACTTGTCTGCAGCCATCTGCTGATGGTTAGAGACCTGCTGAAACACATTTGATTTGGAATAAACCCGTGCATGTATCAAGTGAACTCTGCTAGCAATGTTTTACCTGCCCTTCATATAAGTGACAAGAATATACTCAGATACATTAAAAATCACTACAGTATAAACTCCTCAACAGGGTCATTCAATCATAGCACTATAGATCAGTGACCGTATGCGTCAGTTCTGCCTCATGGCGACCTTATGTCATGTAGAACACAGTGCTGTCCATCCTGTGTCTTCTTGGTCAGGGTTAAGTCCATCACTGCAGCCACTGGTCATCTTCACTGACCTCCTATTTTGCAAAACATGATGTCAAGTCCACTACAACTCATGGTCAGACTAGAACTGCTCTCTAGGATTCCTGAAGCTGTAAATCTTTATGGGGTAGACAGTCTCATCGTTCTCCTGCATAGCAGCTGGTGGATTTGAACTGCCAACCTTGAGGTTCACAGCCCAGTGCTTAGCCCACTGTGACATTAGGACCCCTGCTGTCCTTTCAAGTCACTGATATTTCCTGATAACCAAGCTGCACCATATTCGCTTCTTAGGAGCATTCTGGTTGTATTGCCTTGGGGGACAGCTACTCCTTTACGTTACAGACCAGGATGCTGAGGTCCAGTGGAACTGAGTGACCTACTATCTTTGTCACTGCTTCAAAGGGACCAGGGACTGCTACTTATAAGTCAGTAGCTGGGGGACATCTCGACCCCTTCCTCTCCCTGTAGAACACAATGCCCACCACATTCTCTCAGGCCTGACAACCTCTGCCCCACACGGCTGCGTTAGTCTTCTGGGCGGGCTGACCTCCACCCAGTACCCCTCCTGGTCTGTAAACAGAGCTCTCACACAATCTAGTGCTGTTGGATGAAGACACGACAAGTACTCAGTTTAGCACATCATTCCTTTCAAGCTGGTTCTGACTCACAGCGACCCTACACTGCCTCATCCTGCACCATCCTAAGTCACTGCCATGCTTGAGCTCTTTCTTGCAGCCAAGGTCTCAGTTCATCTCATTGAGGGTCTTCCTCTTTTTGCGCTGACCCTCTCTCTATCTTCAGAGACTGGGCCCTCCTGATAACATGGTCAAAGTACATGACACCAAGTCTCACCAGCTTCCCTTCTAAGGAACTTAACGCTTGTACTTCTTCCAAGTCAGACTTGTTCGTTCTTCTGGCAGTCCATGGGACTTTCAATATTCAAAGGCATCAATTCGTTTCCGGTCTTCCTTATTCAATGTTCAGCTTTCACATGCCAGGTTTGGCCAGTGAAGGCAGTGAAGGGAGATGCGAGTGTGGGAAGAAGAGAGACGCCAGGTATTTGCCCCCTTCTTTCTGCATGGAGACATCTCCAGCCGCCACATCTCTTCTGTGGCTCCGGCTCCAGCTCCTGCCAGGTGGAACACCCCCCATTCTGTCTACACCTCCAGTCTTGGGGGCAACAGCACCTTCCCGCTAACGCTGACTCTGAGTGGCTGCACTTTGTTTCTCAGTTGCATAAAAAATAAGAAGACGATTCCTGTATTAAATTTCCTTTGTCTGAAATACAGGTAATCTCCCACTTACAATGTATTCAAATTACGACAAACTATACTTGTGGTTGTCCTTTCTTTTATTTTTTTTAATGATTGTGTGTTTATTACTATAAGCTTCTTGTTGTTGTTAGGTACCATCGAGTCAGTGCCGACTCATAGCAACCCTATGCACAGCAGAACTAAACAGTGCCCGATCCTGGGCCAACCT
>NW_006408523.1:7109045-7135368 GCF_000296735.1 Chrysochloris asiatica | reverse complement strand
TGAAGAGTAAGTTTCAGGGTCCCTTCTGACATCCATTTTGGTCTTTTCTTTCTTTCCTATCTTCTTAATAACTGTTTTCTTTCTTCACGTATGATGTTCTTGATGTCATCCCACAACTCTTCTGGTTTTCGGTCTTTAGTGTCTAATGCATCAAATCTGTTCTTCATATGATCTCTAAATTCAGGTGGGATATAT
Source organism: Chrysochloris asiatica (assembly GCF_000296735.1). Classification (NCBI taxonomy): domain Eukaryota; kingdom Metazoa; phylum Chordata; class Mammalia; order Afrosoricida; family Chrysochloridae; genus Chrysochloris; species Chrysochloris asiatica. The sequence goes on along the minus strand of NW_006408523.1, from coordinate 7,135,173 downwards.
TCAAGGTCTTATTTTGGTTCTCATGGACTTATTTCAATTTTCTTCAGTTTCAGCCTGAATTTGCATGTAAGCAATTGATGGTCTGTTCCACCGTCTGCCCCTGACTTTGTTGTACTGGCTGATGATATGGAGCTTTTCCACCACCTTTTTCCCACAGATGTAGTCAATTTGATTTTTGTGTATTCCATATGGTGAGGTCCATGTGTGTAGCTGTCTTTTATGTTGTTGTTTTTTAAAAAAGGTATTTGTAATGCGTAAGTCATTGGTCTTACAAAATTCTATCATGTGATCTCCAGCATCATTTCTATCACCAAAGTCTTATTTCCCAATTACTGATCTGTCCTGTTTGCTTCCAACTTTTACATTCCAATCACCAATAAAATTATCAACCCATTTGATTGCGTATTTCAACAAGTGTATCTAATTTTCTAAATGGTACTTTATACATTCAGTTATAAAGGTATAACATTATGTTTTTGTTGTTGTTTGGTGCCATTGAGCTGGTACCGACTCATAGCGACCCTGTATAGGGTTTCGGAGGCGCAGCTGGTAAGTCTGAACCATTAACCCTGCTGTTCAAACTGGCCTTGTGGTCTAGTGCTTATCCTACAGTGCCACACCAGGACTGACATGCTACTGATTTTACTCATATGATCAATTTTTAAATATCATAGTTTTACCTACCAAAATCTAGTCATTAGTCAATTAAAATATATGAATACTATACTATGACAGGTTAGGAATGCATCAAATTTTTATGATTATTCAAATTCATGTTCAAATGTGGATTACAGAAGATGACTCCCGTTACTGTCTTGAACAGTTATGATTTGTACGCTTTTGTGAAAACTGAATTAGTAAACACTGAACCAGCCTTTCTATGCATATTGTCACTTCACATTTTCCACTACTGTGCTCATACCTGCTTAGACCACTAGAGGGCTTTGTGTCTTGATTTGGGGGTTACAAGTTAAGTTTACTCAAGTAGGTAAATTTACAAATATGGAATCTATGGAAAACGAGATAAAATTCTCCTTGACCTATTGTCTCAATGTTAAACAGCAAGATCTCAGTAAAATCTCAGATTTTACTGGAGATCTGAATCTTAAAGTACCTGTAATTGTTGTCATTGTTATTGTTAAAGTGCCCGTAGAGTCAGTTCTGACTCACAGTGACCCCGTATGGGGTTTCCAAGGGTAGGCTAGTGAGGTTGAACTGCCGACCTTGCAGTTAGCAGTCCAGTGCTTATGGTGTTAGGAAACTATTTTTCACTAAGATACAAAATATTTCATCTGTAAAATATCTTTGAAATACTTCTTTAAAAAAAAAATTCCTGTGGTTTGGGTGGATTTGTACAGAGCAAATTAGTTTCCCACTCAAAGCTGTGTAGACATTTGTGGTTTCCTGCCATTTTTACAATCTCCTCAAGGTAACAGCACGCTTCCAATTTCCTTTTTGGGTTTCTCGTTTCCGTTTCCTGTCCCTTCTTGCCTTTGGTTTTTGGGTAAATGTTGTCCTGTAGACCACCTACAGTTGATGGTACTGACGCGTACATCCCTCTCTGGTATCATTATTCACTTCAGCTGAAGGTTGATCCTTGGAGGTGGGTTCAGTTCTAGGCTTGAAGAGTGTCTTAGGGGCACAGTCTTGGGGGTTCTGCCAATCTCTGTTAGAACAGTAAATCCGGTCATTTTGATAATTTTGAATTTTGTTTTATTTTTTTCTCCACTCTGCTCATGACCTTCTAATCTCCATCGGAGCAGCGGATGGCGTAACTGGGCACCACCTAGTTTTTCTGCTCTCAGAACCAGAGGTTGAGGGGCTCATGGTCCATTATTCTTATGGACTAATTTGTTTGGAGGAGGAGACACCAATAATCTCACCTTAGATGGCTGCGCACAATCTATTAAGTTCCCAGTCGCTACTCACCAAAGTGGGGTCCTGGTGTGGCACTGTGGGCTAATGTACTGGACTGCAAGCTCAGTTTGAACCATAAGGTGGGTGGTTCAAGCTCACCATCCGTGTCTCGGAAACCATAGCTATATAGGGTCACTACGGGTCATTTAACAATAACACCAACAACACTCACAAAGTAGGATACAGTACACTGGCATTATGAAGTGTACCAACTGACATAGGGGACCCTGAGGTATCACTGAAATATTTCCTAATGCAAGCCATACTTTAATCGACTCCTTACTCTTAGTTCAAAGAAACAGTTTTAACTTTACACAATATAAAAACAAAAGTTAAATAACATATAGATTAAGCAGATACATTACAGCTTCATAAATCTCTTTTTTCAGTAAGATTCCGTTTTAAATCTATTCATACAACAGTTGTGAGGTAGCACAGGACCAGACAGAGTTTGGGGCAAGAGGCTGCTTTGAGTTGGAACCTACTCGACCTCACCAATGGCCAGGACAGCCTTCCAAGAACTCCGCTAAACTCAGGTCTTGGATCCGAAGCTAAAACTTGTGTGAACAGCTTGTATTCTAATGGGTTATATATACACGGGCAATAAGTTTGCTTAGAAAAATAATCCAAATAGCATAGGATATGTGTATCTTTAGATCAGTCCCTCAACTGGAAGGATTGGACTTAACTACATTGCTACTATTAAATCACCCATCATTGATAACATAAGATAATTAATAACATGAGATAATGCATCCAAGTTCAACCAAGGGTTAGAGTTCTCAGGCGCAAGTTCTGCTCCCATGGCCCAGTCTTGATGGGAGTCACTCTCTCTCCTTCCATCCCAATTTCCACACTCTCCTCAGGAGACTGAAGCTTCCTTAGCCACAGACCTGGTACCTTTAGGATTTCTTTCATTATTTCTTAGGGGAGGAATGCTTCAAAAGTTTGAGTTGCTCCAGAGAAATATTTCACCATTTAAGTTAAATGAAAATAGACCTAAGAACATAAATGTGGATCAATTCCAACAGTCATATTTTGGGGGCAGGTGTCAATTTCACAGCAACCAGCATGTCTTGACTTGTCTTATTTGGGTTACTGAGCTGAACCACATTCCTGTGGCCGAACATGGGACTGGATGCTTGCTTGGTCAGTCCCGTGGGGTTAGGTGGGGGGTGGGGAAAATGAGGTTCTATCTAGGAGCCCTGGGGGCGCAGTGGTTAAAGTGCTCAGCTGCTAAATGAAAGGTTGGTGGTGCTTACCTCTCAGCCACTCCTCAGGAGAAAGAGGAAGCAGTCTGCATCCATAAAGATTTACAGCTTTGCAAACTTCTACTCTGCCTGGTACCCCACAGGGTCGCTAGGAGTCAGAATCGGCTTGACAGCCGTGGGTTTAGTTTAGTTTTTAAAGACAGGTTAGTCCACAAGAAACATACCTTACTTCTGTCTCTGAAGCTGGGGTGAAGCTCGCTCGGGGGAGTCTGGACGTGGGTATTAGCAGGAACCACTGTGTACAGTGTACTTTGCCCACAGATAGTGTCCCAACAGGGAACAGTTAGGGGCTTCAACTGCTGATGGAATGACATGGGATTTGAACCATGGGAGAAGGATGAGGCAATCTGTCTCTATAAAGATTCACAACCCTGGAAAGACGATTGAGCAATTCCACCCTGTCCTATAGAGTCACTGTGAGTCAGAGTTGGCTCGGCAGAAATGGGGGCCATTCTCCCCCCAGAGCTCCACAGCAACAATAGCCTCGGTACTTTCCCGCCCCCACTTCAACCTTAAAGGCTGATTTCAGTCATGATTCCCAATTAAAATGCCCAATAGTTAAGTGGCTTCACCAAAAGGTTGGTGGTTTGAATCCAGCCAGCAGCTTCAGGAGGAGAGTGACAATCTGCGGAGGAAACCTCATGGGTCACCTCTACTCTGTCACATGGATGCAATGAGTCACCTAACCACTCCCAATTAAAGGTCTAAACCCACCCCAGTCGAGTCAATTCTGACTCACAGAAATCTGCAGGACAGAATACAACTGCCCCAGAGGGTTTCCAAGCCTATAAATCTTTAAATGAACAGATCTCCCGAGGTGTGGCTGGTGGATTCGAACCACCGATCTTTCAGCAAGCCCAAGCTTCACCCACTGCTCCACCACAGTCCCTAAAGGTCTAAAGATGGCCTTATGTCTTGATTTCCTATAACAGCCCCTCCCCTGTCCACATCCACTAACCAGACCCCCCCTTTGCTCTATCTATGCCTACCATCAACAATAACACAACTGTCTCCACAGAAACCGGGGTGCCCCTCCTTCTCCATGCTGGTCATTCAGAAGTAAGGAATGTTTTCCAGATGGATGGCCCCAATCTTAAGAGGCCCTTTGAAGGGCACTGGAGGACAAAACAAGGATTCTGCTGGCTAGAGGCCGATTTCCCAGAATCTCAGCTCTGCGTCAGCGGGCGCACATTCACAGAAACCTAAAGTAGTCCCTAAAAGGCAGAGCACAGCTTTTCTACCAAGTATGTGGTTGTCGGGAGTCCTGGTGTGGCTCTGTGAGTTAATGCGTCAGACTGCAAAGCTGTTTGAACTGCAAGGTCGGCGGCTCAAGCTCACCAGCTGCTCCTTAGAAACCCTGTACAGGGTCGCTATGGTTCAGAACTGACTCGACAGCACTTAACAACATGCGGCTACCAAGGGCTGCTCAGAAGGGTCCAGATGTCTGCTTCTTCCTTGCACTGATCACCTTTGCATTTTGCATGAACTGAATTTCTAGGGAAAGATAACCAAGGCACAACACTTGCATTGTGAGGAAACAAGATGAGCTTCCAGGCAGGAACTAACAAGTCTCCATTTAGAAGAAGCTACAGTGGCCCCATGATGCCACCTCTAAGGACAGAGGCCAAGTGGCAGCATCGATGGACTCAAGCATGCCAACAGTAGTGAGGCTGGCTCAGGACCGGGCAGTGTTTCATTTTGCTGTGCATAAAGTCACTATGGGTCAGTATTGACTCCATGGCATTTCACAACAACAACAAGGACAGAGGTACATATCTAAAGTAAGAGAGAAAAAGTCTGGCCATCTTGGCTTCCAAGGAACACTCTAGCTGTACTTCTTCCAACATAGATTAGTTTGTTCTTTTGGTAGTCCATGGTACTTTCCATATTCTCCTCCAATGCCATAACTCAAATGCGTCAATTCTTCTATGATCTTCCTTATTCACTATCCAACTTTTAAAGCCAGGATGGCCAAACTTCATCTTTTATGCTATGTACATATTGTCAGGAGGGACCAATCACTGGAGAAGGATATCATGTTTGGTAAAATGGAGGCTGGAAAAAAAGAGGAAGACTCCCTCCAATGAGACGGATTAGCCAAGTGTCAGCGTAAGTGGGCTCAAACTTAGCAATGATCGTAAGGTTGACTCAGGACCGGGCAGTGTTTCGTTCTGTTGTGCACAGTGTCGTACCAACTGGATGGCACCTAACAACAACGAACAAACAACAAAGGACAGAGGTCCACCAAAGACCCTCCGACATGCAATCTGGTACCCCATGTTTTCAAACCAATTGCTGTGTATCTAAGCAATTGCTGAGACACCTTGTTGTTGTTGTTGTCGTTGAGTTGGCGCCAACTCATCATGACAACAAAACCAAACAACACCTGGTCCTGCGTCATCTTCACAACTGTGGTTACGTTCAAGCTCATTGCTGAAACCACTGTGCCAATCCATCTCCTTAAGGGTTTTTCCTCATTTCATTGACCCTCCACTTTACCAAGCACGACGTCCTTCTCCAGGGACTGGTCTCTCCTGATAATATGGCCCAAGTATGTAAGATAAAACCTCACCATTCCAGCTTCTGAAGAGCTTCCTTTCCTTGCTGCCCTTCTTCCAAGACAGATCTATATCTTCATCTGGAAGTCCATGCTCTCTAGTCAGTATTCTTCGCTCATATCTTAATTCAAACGCATCAGCTCTCAGTCTCTCGTGCCTTACACTGTCTAGTTTACAACGTCTCCTAATTGGGATGGCATTTGGATGTGGTTTCGTGGCATGCTCAACTCACTGAGCAGAGAGATACAACCGCTCTGTGGGATGACGCCATCTGTTAGAAACTCCATTGGTAAGCAGGTTTCCCAACTAGGGCTCCCCTAACTCACCACCTCTACCAGTGTGACTGAGCGTCCTCGTCTGGCAGGAGCCTGTCCTTGGGGACATCACCTAGAGTGCTGGGACATGAACAGGGCTTTCAGACAAGCCCATTGTGCTGGACACAAAGAGGACTTCCTGTTGCTAATCAGGAGCCCACATTCTCACCCTATCCCATGACTCACAGGAGCACAGTGGCCACAGATACAAGGAAAGCCTGAACAATGGATAACAGAATAAATCCTAGTGAGGAAACTGTATGGGAATCCACTCAAATCAAACCCGTGGCCATCACTTTGATCACACGACTGAGAGCCCCTATGTTGTTGTTAAGTGCAGTCGACTCGGTCCCGACTCAAGGCAACCCTGTGTGGGGTTTCCAAGGAGCAGTTGGTGAGCTTGAACCGTTGACCTTGCAGTTCAAACCAACCTTGCAATTCAGCACGTTAACCCACAGCGCCACACCAGGACTCTGGACAGGGTACAACTGCCCCAAAGGGTTTCCTAGGCTGCAAATCTTTGCTGCAGCCCGCGGAGCAGCTGGGTTAGAACTGTCGACCTTTCGGTTAGCAGTCAAGCACTCAGTCACTGTGCTACCAGGGCTCTTGAAAAAGATTCTGCTGTTGTTATGTGCTGACTGTCCAGGGCTTATGTTCCGGTGCCACAGCATGGAGAAAAATGACACCCATCTCTTCCTCTGTCAGTACCCACTTCTCTTCACGGGTCTGCCTTACAGAAAGGGACTCCTGACAACTCAGGGGAGATCCTCAGCTGTTTGTAAGTTCTTCTACCCACAAAGCTCTGGGGCCCAGAGTGTCCACAGAACCCAGGACCCACGCCGTAACTAATGAATGCATTTGTGTGGGGCATCTGCTCAGAGGAAGGGCAGTGCATGCCCTCAGTGTAATAGCAATCAAGTACACCTTTTACAGAGGAGCTCTGGTGGCGCTGTGGGCTAAGCGTTGGGCTGCTAACCACAAGGTGGGCGGTTCAAACCCACCAAGCACTACATGGGAGAAAGATGAGGCTCCCCACAGAGTCACAGTCTCAGAAATGCTGTATAAGGTCGTCATGAGTCTGAATCGATTCCGTGGTAGTGACTATAACCATATGGATACAATGCCCAGCCTAGACTGTCGTCATTATCCACTCAAGGGGGCAACGACACCCACTGTCACCGTGTCGATTCTGACTCATAGCGACCTTACAGAACAGAACAGAACAGAAAAGCTTCGTTGGGTTTTCCAAAGCTGTAAACCGTCACGGGAACAGTCAGCCACATCTTTCTTCCTTGGAGCAGCTGGTGGGTTCAAACTGCCGACCTTTCAAGTCAGCAGCCAAGTACTTAATCACTGCACCACCAGGACTCCTGGAGGAGAGAAAAACGGTGCCACTTAGAACCCCAACCCTCCGACTTCACTTGGATTGTGTAAAGTGTGCGGCAGTCCTTGTGGCTTTACTTCCAGCTTTCCCACTCCATGTTTGTTGCTGTCACCAGGTAGGCCCTTCCACGCGGCACCATCCCCACCCATCTCCAAATTCAAGGCCAGCATTACTGTCACGTCCTTCTTTCCCTTGGCCTCGCTCACCTGGCTTCCTGGTCGTGGGTCTCGCCAGGTCAACCTATTATTGTCTTAGATCGCTGCCCTTGAATCAGCTCTGACTCACAGCGCCCCCGACCCTGTGCACAACCCATCCTATACAATCATCACCAGCAAAAACGTTCAAGTTCATTGCTGCGGCCTCTGTGTATGCTGAGTGTCTTCCAACCTAGAGAGCTCATCTTCCAGCACTGTATTGGGTAAGATTCTGTCATGATCCACGGGATTTTCATTGGCCGATTTTCAGAAAAACACCAGGACTTTTTTCCTCATCTTAATCTGAAAGCTCTGCTGAAATCTGTCCATCATGGGTGACTCCTACTGGCATATGAAATGTCAAATCCACTGCCATCGAGTCATTTCCAACTCAGTAGCAACTCTTTACAGGGTTTCTGAGACAGTAAATCTTTACAAGAGCAGACAGCCTCATCCTTCTCCTTCAGGGCAGCTGGTAGGTTTGAACCACTGACCTTGGGGATAGCAGCCCAATGCCTACTCCACAGAGCCATCAGGATTCCTTTATGAAATGCCAGTCTGTTTCAAACACGTCAGACACTCAGTGGGGTTTGAAATGAAGTCATATACTTACTTCATTCCAGAAGGAGCTCTGGTAATGTAGTTCTTACAAATTGGGCTGCTAAGCTCAAGGTCAGCAGTTCGAAACTACCAGCTGTTCTGTGGAAACCCTGTGCAGGGTTGCTATGAATTAGAACTGACTCCACGGCAGATAATCACCACCACCACTTCATTCTAACTCTTGTGAAAAGTTAAAAAAAAAAAACAAAAACAGCTTAAAAATGAAAGAAATAATAAAGATGGAAAATGTGAACCTAAATCTTGAAACTAAAGAGGGAAGTGCAGTAGGCCAGCTGAGAGGGTGATCCTCCACTGCAGAGGAGAAGCCCGAGGGCACATTAGAAAGCAGAACACTGCTCTGAGGGAACCTTTGCAAAGAACCCAGAGACACAACCAGGACAGAACTCCTCTCAGCCAGAGTGGAACAGGGCAGTCTAGGTGAGGGAGAGGGGTACTGGCTGAAGTCCAGAACCCCCAGGTCTTCAGTTCTACTAAAATCTCCTTTGTCTTTTACTAGCTTTTCTACCTGTGTCTGTAACATCAGTAACTCAGATTTTCCCACGCACTCTTACATTTTCTTTCCAGGGCCGTTAGCATGGTTCATAGAGGAGGACCACAGGGGCCCTGGTGGTGCCATGCATTAAGTGTTGAGCTGCTAACATCAAGATCCTGGAGAAAAAGATGAAGCAATCGCTTCCATCAAGACTTACAGCCTCAGAAACCTTGTGGGGGCATTTCAATGCTGACCTACAGGGTCAGAATCCACTCGAAGGGTGGAAGAGTGACGAGAATCTAGTGTGTTATAAATAGAATCTCCTCAATGAGATACTAATTATGCTTATAGCATAACAGCTTTCTTTGTCATGTGTAAGGTCTACTGTTGTTTTTAAGTGCCGTGGATTCTGACCCATAGCAACCCTGTATAGGGTTTCCAAGGAGCAGCTAGTGGGCTTGAACCACTGACCCTGCAGTTCAAATGACTTTACAGTGTGACGCATTAGCCTACAGTGCCACAGCTGTTGTTAATAGAAAACATTTTCTAGATTAGAAAAGAAGTGGGCTGTTGTTGTTAAGTGCGGTCGAGTCGGTTCCAACCCATAGCAACCCTGATAGGGTTTCCGAGGAGCAGCTGGTGAGCTTGAACCACCAACCTTACAGTTTAAATGGCTTTGCAGTTTGGTGCATTAACCCACAGCGCCACAACAGGACTGGTCTGGTAGAAATTCGGCCCCAGCTTGTATGTACTGCCAGCTCAGAGGTCACTGCTCAGGGAGCTGATCTTTGGCCAGGCATAGAGGGGTCAGCAGAAGGACACCTGATTGTGGACCTGGAGAGCTGTGGCTGGTTTTGCAGAGAACACATCTGCAGCCAAATACACATTCATTGTGATGATCTGGTTGTTAGGGGTCCTGGTGGCACTGAGGTTAAGCACTGGGCTGCAAGCTGAAAGGTAGGTGTTTCGAACCCACCAGCTACTCTGTGTGAGAAAGATAAGACAATCTGCTCCCATAAAGATTTACAGCCTCAGAAACCCAATCCAACAGTTCTTCTCTATCCTATAGGGTCGCCGAGTCAGAATGAACTTGGTGGCAAAGGGTTTGGTTTGTTTCAATGTAAACAACTGAAGCCTCAAAATTCTGAAAAATGTAATCCACAGGATAAGCATTGGGCCACAAGCAACAGCAGCAACAAACAGTTGTAGTAAGTCGATTGCTCACAATTGAAAACACGTTTTCCCCTAGGATACTCTGAGTTATTTCCCCAAACCCTGCTTACTTCATGATGTACGCAAACGATGTAAGTACAAGTAAGTAACATGAATGCTATATTAATTACAGTATTGATAAGTGCTCAGAGACTGTTGTGAAGTGCCGTGGATTCGGTTCCAACTCATAGTGACCCTGTGTGACAGTTCCAAGGAGTAGCTGGTGGGTTTGAACCGCCGTCCTTGAGGTTCAAACTGATCTTGCAGTCCAGTGTTCATCCTACAGCGTCACCAGCAAAACAGTTGCCACCCCATTGTTTCCAACGCCTGGTGACCTCAGGTGTGTCGGAGTAAAAGCGTGCTCCATTTCTCAGCAGTAAGCAGCTCACCAGACCTGCCTTCCAAGGTACTGCTGAACAGACCTCTAACCTCTCAGTAAGCAGCTGACTACAGTATTCGTACATATCAGTCTGGGACAACAGTACTATCTTAACCTAAGTTAATAATAACTAATTAAAAAGAGCAACTTGATTTATTTTGTCTTAAGAGCTCGTATGGAAGCAGAGGAGCAAAAGGTAGAAGAGGGGTTTGGTCCTCTTTACAGGACGAGCAAGACCCTCAGTAGCCCTGAAACAGACGAAGCTTTCTCAAATTGCTCAGTCCAGCAGCCAACTCCAGTCTAACAGGCCAGCTCCTGGAAGTAAACTCGTTAATGTCCACTGCACACAAAAAAGCCAGACCTGCTCCTGGTGCCAGCCCAGTCTTCAGCTATACTACCTACACACAAGGGACTGCTCACAAACCTGGAGCTTGTGTTTGACAGTTATTCACTGTTGTTTTTCCCAATGGCAGAGGCTCAGGGGCAAGAGTGGGTTGACGAGAGCTGTTGTGTACCACCGAGTTGATTCTGAATCCTGGTGACCCTACCAGGCTGAGCAGAACTGTTCCAGAAGGCTTTCTAGGCTGTAACCTTCTGGAAGCAAATTGATAGATCTTTTCTCCTACAGAGGCATGGGTGGATTTGAACTGCCGGCCCCTCATCAGTGGCTGAATGCTTAAACACTACGCTACCGGGACAATGCAGTCAAACCAACGAACATGGCCTTTCCACCAAACCAAACTTTTGTTGTTGTTTTTTAAAGAACTGGCAAAGTAATGCTGCTTGGGGATGTCCTACAAAAGGACCAACTAGGTTCAAATTGCATTTTAAAACCAATCCTGCCACCCTTACCTCCCTACCCCTCAAACAGAGAGAGGATGCAGAGAGTGAATAGAGGTAAATGCTGCTAACTGTAGGCGCGTGGAGGCGCTCACAACCATACAATGAAGCAAAACACATTCAAAATTTGTTCAATGTGAAACTGATGGTCTGCTCTGTAAACCTTCACACAATTCACAATACAATGATAAATGATGAAAGTTTTTTCAAAAAGAGAGAGAGAGAGAGAGAGAGAAGGGTTAAAAAAAAAAATCATGCCAAAGTCTTTTGGTACATTGCTTTACCAATGATAATTTCAGAACTATAATGCCATGACAGTCAACTCGATAGCTTCCAATAGTCCCCAGTAGAGCAGTTGCTGGGTTACCTCTGGGGCAACTGCATCATCAGTTCAGGGCCAAGTGCAGGCAAAAGCACCCGCCAAGTCAGCTCAAGACTACCAAGATTTGGGAGTGGATCCAATATGGCAGAGCAGGCAGATAACACTCTCTGAACTCTCTACAACAAAGACTCAGGAAACCAGGTGAAATGGATCCGGCTGACAATCCCGGAACCCCGGACTTCAAAGGAAAGGATAAAGGACATCAATTTTGATGAGAGGAAGAGACTGAATGAAATCACAGTGGATAAGGAAGCATTAGGCACCGTGCACACGGCCAACCGCCACAATGCAGCTGTTTTGAATGACTGCAAACAGTGTTCTGATCAGAGCAGGAAACAAATAACCGGTTCTGCTGCCCCAGGGCTGCCCCAGCACCTACATCGGTGATCTGCAAGCAGACAGGTGTGACCTACCCCCTCTTACCTGGCACAGGCTCCGGTGAACAGAGGGCAGCCTCCCCCACTCCCCTCTTCGACCCCACTGGACGTTTGTACTCTTTTTACCTTCCTCCTCCCTTGTCTTATTTTCTTGTTGTTTTTTTTCAAAACCCTGCTACCTTATCTATCAGCAATGCCCGCCCACACGGCTCTCTGGCCAGAATGACTTCCAAAGAGCTCTGTTACCTCCACAGCCACACTTGGTGGCCAGCGCCTCTCTCTGCCAGGACTAGCCTGGGTTTCCCCCCCACCCCCACTTCTTCCCCCTCTCTTTTTCCTTACAAGTTCTTCCCTCTCCCTGATCCCTTGTTTTTCTTCCCCTCCCACCCTCTTCTGTTTATTCTTGATCCCTGGAACCTGCCCACCACAGCCACCTCCGCATTCAGCATCACCCACCCCGCCTTTCCATGGATGGCGGCGTGCGAGAGAGAGCGTCACATTGCACATGAAGCTCTGTTTGCAGCTGTCTTTGGAGTTGACGCTAGTCCCAGGACCGCGCCACCTTTGACAAGAAAATCCACAAAGAAAATAAACTCAGCTCAGAGGAATATATGGAACAAAGAAACTATGAGCATCATGAAAACCCCAGCAGAACGACAGCAGTAAATTCATATATATGACTGCACCAAGTCTAAATGAATTCGATGCCGCAGTCTAGAGCGAGAGAGTTGCAGAATGAAAGCAGGGGTCCCATCCATAAGCTGTCTACAGGAGACATACCTTAGATGCAAAGACAAAAATAAGCTAAAAATCAAAGGATGGAAAACCATTATCAAATCAAAAACAACCAAAAGAAAGTCAGTGACAATAACGGTACCGACTGTGGAGTTGGTTCTGACTCATAGTGACCCTGTATAGGGTTTCCAAGGCTGTATATCTTTCCAGGAGCAGAAAGGCTCATCTTTCTCCCACAGAGCGGCTGGTAGGTTTGAACTGCTCACCTTGCGATTAGCAGCCAAGCTCATAATCCACTACGCTACCAGGGTTCTTCAGCAGCAACAGTAACTGCTGACACACTAAAGTCTAACGGATCCATCATGGGGCTGGTGCTAGACGGGCCGTGTATCCTTTTGTTGTGCAAAAGGATCACTGTGAGTGGGGAGCATCTGAAGACAACAACAACAGCAGCCATGACAACTGGGCATCACAAGGGTCACACATCTCACCAACAGGAACAGGGAACACATAATCCATGGGGAAACTCGTCTCCCTCAAGTCTGTCAGGCATTCGAGTCTACGTAAAGTCCAGCTTCTCGGGGCCTCCTCTGACCCCCCCGTGCCATCATCCTGCATCCTGCTGACAGCATCAGTGTCAGCCTCAAACATGCCCATTGCCAACAAGACTGAGTCTTGTCACTACTGGGCCGAAAGTCCTCAAGAGCTCCCACCAGTCTGCGCTTCTCGTGCGTTTCCTTTCAATGACTCCAGAAAATATCACCCAGTGAGAGTCTGTTTGAGGCCAGATAGTCTCAACACTCACAGCCACCCTCCATTAGCACCTGGTGTCCTCGTGTGGCGCTGTAGGGTAAGCACTGGATTGCTAACTGCAAGGGTGGTAGGTAGTTCAAACTCACCAGCTGTAGGAACCGACTCCATGACACTTCACAACAACAACAGCGGCATTATCATACCCATTACTTAGATGCAGACAGTGAGACCCTAAGATCACACAGGAGGAAGTGACAGAGCCGGAATGGACACCGTCTCTTTTTAAGGCTGTGGATAGTGAATTCCGACCTCAGCATACCTGGGCACCTTCTCTTAGAAGCAAGGCACCCTGGTGGTACCACAGGCTACACACTGGACAACTAATCAAAAAGTGAGTGTTTCAAGATCACTCTGAGGGAGAAAGGTGAAGCTATCTGCTCCCACAGAGGTTTAGGGTCTCAGACACCCTATGGGGGCAACTCCACTCTGTGCCGGAGAGACCCTTGACAACAGTGGGTTTGGAAAAACAAAAAATTCCATTTGGCTCACTTCACTGTGATTGTCTGAAACGGAAGTCACAATATTGCGGAGGTGGGGCTGTTGTTAAGTGCTAGTGAGTTGGTTGCAACTCATAGCGATCCTGTATATGGTTTCTGAGGAACAGCTGGTGGGTTTGAACTGCCAACTTTGCAGTTCAAACCAATCTTGTGGGGCCGGTGCTTATCCTACAGCGCCACACCAGGACTCCCTATCTCTGAGGTTGTTGTTGTTGTCAGGTGCCATCGAGTCAGAACCAACTCATAGTGACCCCATGCACAGCAGAATGAAACAATGTCCGATCCTGGGCCCACCTCACTACCGCTGCTACACTTGATTCCATCAATGATGCCACCTGGCCGATCCATCTCATTGGGGGTCTTCCTCTTTTTCTCTGACCCTCCATCTTACCAAGCATGATATCCTTCTCCAGCGACTTTTCCCTCCTGACAGTATGTCCAAAGTATGAGAGACGAAGTTTGGCCATCCTGGCCTCTAAGGAGCACTCTGGCTGCACTTCTACCAAAACAGATCTATTGGTTCATTTGGCAGCCCATGGCACTTTCAGTATTCTCCTCCAACACTACAATTCAAGGCATCTCTGAAGTAGTGCCTACACATACACACACACACACATATATATATACAAACATATATATATATGTGTGTGTGTGTATATATATATGTGTGTGTGTGTGTGTGTGTATAAAATGCTACAATTTACCAATTAAATTACTTAAAAAATTTCTTGAAGACATATAATATGGTCCAGGAAGATTCACGATTACCCCTACAGTGTCAAATAGATCTCAGTTCTGGTCTGTAAGTTGATGGTAACATTCTGGAGACCCTGGGGATCCCTGGTAAGGAGGAAATGCTGTCCACCTCACCTCTAACAGCATTACGTGACCTTCTGTTACTACATCCGAGGTCCTCTGCAGCCCTTCACCAACACAGCAGAAAGATGAGGGTTTACAGCCTCGGAAACCCTACAGAGTCGTTATGAGGCGGAATCGACTGCATCTAGGCAGCGGGGTGGGGTTTCATCATTTCCTTACTGGAAGATGTGAACTTACCTATGAAATTCACTATACCCGGGGGGTACAGTGGTCACACACTCTGGCTGAGAACCCCAAAGTCAGCGGTTAAACCCAACAGCCACTCCGAAAGAAAAGGATAAGTGAGTCAGCTCCCACAAAGACGTACGGTCTCAGAAACCCTACGGGGCAGTTACACTGTCGGAATCAATGTAATAGCCATGGGTTTGGTTTTGGTTTGCAGAGCATTCAGCACACCAATGACCACTATACAAAGTACAATTTCCTGATGTCCTCCTGAAAGTGACCAAACCCTAGAGCTAGCCACCCCCCCCTCATCCTGCTGTTAATGTTGTTGTTAGGTGCTGTGGAGATTGTCACTCATAGGAACCCCACGGGACAGAGAAGAACTGCCCCACAGGGTTTCCTAGTCATTGTTACATGGGCAGAGTCTCCAGGCCTTTCTTCCGAAGACCCTCTGGGCGGGTTTGAACCACCAAGCTTAAGTGTTTGTGCCACCAGGGTTCTGTGATACAGCCAGACTCTGCATTTCTGAAAACCCATCCTAACATACCACATCGTATCAAGTTGCGATTTTGTAGATGCCCACTAGACCATGTGTTCCTTGACCACGTGATCCTTAACCACATGGCTTGTCCTGCTCATTGCTGCAGTAACAGCAGACAGTCACAGGGTCTGGCCGCTATGAACAGCTCAATCAATATTGGTAGAAACGTTATAGCCTCTTGGTGAACAAGAATGTCTACAGTTACAAAGTAAACTTATCCGTGGGAGAGACTACACAATCTCTCCTGGCATATTACCTGTACCCTGTGATATCAAAAAAAGGGGGGATTTTTCTGAGACTTGTTCCCAGCTCAAGGAAAAAAAAAGGGGATATAAATCCCAGAACTGAAGGGCCCAGAGAACACTCTATCTTAATATCAGCCATGAAATTAACCCTAAATTCACTATCTTCGAGTTGATTCCAACCCATACTGCCTCTATAAGGTCAGAGTAGAACTGCCCTGTGACGTTCCAAGTCCTGAAATCTTTACGGTCATCATTACTCTTGTCCGTCTTGACTTTTAAAGTGCTAAAGAGCACAGATGTCACTTTGAAGGCTAAAGTGTGCCTGACCCAAGTCCTGGTTTTTTCAGTTGTCTCATATGCATGTGAAAGTGAGCAAGAAGTATGGAAGGCTGAGGAGGAATTGGTGAATGGGAATTCTGGTGTTGGTGAAAAAAAAAACGAACTATAGCGCGGAGTGCCAGAAGGACAAACAAATCTGTCTTGGAAGTGCAACCAGAATGCCCCTTAGCAGCACAATGATGAAGCTTCTCCTAATGTACTTTGGACACGGTATCAGGAAGACCCAGTCCCTGGAGAAGGGCTTCATGCTTGTCAAGTAGAGTCCCTGGATAAAAAGGGAAAACATTCCAGGAGACAGACCGACACAGTGGTTACAACAATAGGCCTGCCAGAAACTCCTGTCCAGAGCCAACTGGAGGCGAGTGGAAGGCGCAATTATAAGGAGCCGGGCCAGGTGGAAGGGAGCTAGGGAGTAGAGACAGGTTCAGTCAGCCATGCTAAGATTAGCCAATGTTTAACCTTCTGCATTTCTCCCTCCTCTTCTGTTTATAAGCCCCATTGTACCTATTTTCTTGGAACTGTTCACTTTTTCTGGAATTAAAATAGACTTACTCTGTGGTGCTGTAGGTTAATGTGCTAGACTGGTTTGATCCACAATGTCTGATCATCAGCTGGTTTGATCCATAAGGTCTGACCACCAGCTGCTCACCAGCCACTCCTCAGACACCCTATACAGGGTCACTATGGGTCAGAATAGACTCGACGGCACTTAACAACAACAACTCCACTAAAAGTATGGAGCTCTACTGGAGTTAAGGGTTAAGCACTCAGCTGCTAACCAAAGATATTGGCAGTTCAAACAAACGCAACAGCTCCGGGGGATATGCTCCCATAAGTTCATGGCCTAGGACATCCCATGGGACAATTCTCTATCCTACAGGGTCGGTTAAATTTGCTATGACTGTCCATTCTTATTTGGGGAAGGGGTGATCATATCACCAATAATACTTACTACTTATAATATGTGTGAGGCCAAAAAACACCCCAGATTCAAACATGTTCTACAATTGTTGTTGCTGTTGTTAAATACTATTGAGTTGGTTCCAACTCATATTAACCCTGTACTCTTGAGATCTTGAGATCTTCAAGGTCTACCTCAAATCATACCCTGTAATCCTGTAACCCCTGTGGCTTCTCTACCTCCCTGACCAATTGCACCCCGGAAGCACAGAAGACTCCATTGGTCTGTAGCGGGTGTGCATTTTCTGGGGGACACAGTGCTGGGGAGGGAAAGACACCTGTGCCTCCATTTGGCACACTAGTATTAAACAAGTGCCAACATGCAGAACTTCAGGTCTTGACTCCGAAGAGATAGAGGTATAAGGAGACGTCTGGAAGTTATTAGCATCGGGTGATAGATGAGGCGATGGAGCGGTTGGAATTGAGAACTAATAGACTGGTAGAGGACATGTGTTCAGTGTGGAGGAGGAGATGAGCAGGTGCAGAGGTGGAAAAGGCAGGAGGGGACAGGTCCAGCATGTGTCTCCATCACCAGGTGAAGGGTGAGTTTGAAGAAACAGGGTAAGATTAGCAATGTTAAAGGTTGCAGAGAATCAAGAAGAAACATACAACTGTCTGGTTGATTTCCAGTCATAGCGATCATGTGGAACAGAGCAGAAATGCCCCGTAGAGTTTCCCAGGCTGTAAATCTTTACAGAAGAAGACAGTGTCATCTTTTTCCCTCGGAGTCACTGATGGGTTCAAACCTCTGATCTTGCAGTTTGCAGCTCAATGCCTAACTAACCCACTGTGCAACCAGGGCTCCCTTCTCAAGGAAAATGAGTACTTAGGAAAGGCCACTGATTCAAAAATTAAAGCTGTTGATTAAACTAGAAGGGACTTTCATTTAGAAATGAAGGTTTGGCAACCAAACTTCTTGAAAGAGGCAGATGGAGAGAGATCAGGCAACAACCGGGTGAATGAAGTTAGCTGAGAAGTACAGATAGCTGGGATTACTCATAAAGAAGGCCACCACCTAACCAGCAAGAGCCCTGGGACTTCACCTAGGGCTGCTCATGACTCATGTGTGACTTTGGGGCAGGGAGGGTTCTACAGAAGAAAAAAAACCAGGGTGCGTTTTGCCCATTTCTTACTTCTTTCTTGGAAAGACAAAAGAATTTACAGGCTCCAAAGTCTACACAAGCATCACTACCTCACAGGTCTAGAAGGAACGAATCGAACAAGTGGTGCTGCTTTGGAAAACACCAATCATTTCCTGCCCAAGTGTTGGCACGTGACCCTGGTGTTTTCCAGAACAGCCTCCTTACAGAAAAACAAAACAAAGCAAAAAAAAAAAAAAAAATCGTATGAGAGTCTCTTTGTTGATTCTGCTCAGCTTGCATAAACCCACACCTACACAGCTGACCCAGGCTAACACTCTTGTTACATAGAGAGCAAACACACATGAAAACAGCTTTCTGGATGAATTTTGTTATTGTTGTTAAGTGCCAATGAGTCGGTTCCAACTTACAGCGACCCCGTATAGGGTTTCTGAGGAGTAGTTGGTGGCTTTGAACTGCCAAGCTTGCAGTGAGCAGTTCAGTGCTGATCCTACATTGCCATAATGGGACTCAGGCTCTTGATGAATCAGCCAATGACAATTTCCAGAGATACAAAAATGCTAAACGCATGACTTTCCTATCCTATCTCTTGTGTTGCTTCTTCCTTCCTTCTTCTGAATTGGACTCATTCCTTCAATCGTTCTGTTGCCCATTTAGAACAAGTTGTTGTTGTTCGTTGTTGAGTGCCGTCGAGACGGTTCCGACCCATAGTGACCCGCGGCTAATACTGCTCTCTAAAGCCTACATTTTCCATGCACAAAATGAATGGATTTGCAACAATCTAGTGCTTTGCTCCTGCTTCCTGGACCTCAAAAAGCGACCCTACAGGACAGAGGAGAATTGCTTTTATGGAAGAGCAATTAATCTTATGAGCAGTAAATCTTAAGGAAGCAGACAGCCACATCTTTCTTCCTCAGAACAGCTGGGGGGTTTGAACCACCAGCCTGTGATTAGCAGCCCAACCCACGACACCATCCATGTTCCTCTACTGAACCTCAAGACTGAAAACTTCTGAAAATCTAATTTCTCTCTAGCTATTGGGCATAGCATGGAACTGTGATTGAGCAAGGGATCTGGGGTACTCAAAATCCACTGAGCCATTACTTTTGTAAAAGTTATTTTTTTAAAAAAAATTCATCCTTAAATTTGCAAATATGAAAAAAAGTAGCACTAGCAAAGAAGTATATATATATATGGACTACAATCCAGTTGCCATCCAGTGGACCCCCAGCTCATGGCAGCCCCCTGTGTGTCAGAGTAGATCTGTGCTCCAGAGGATGGTCAGTGGCTGATTTTTCAAAAGAAGATCACCAGGTCTTTCTTCACATGTGCCTCTGGGTAGATCGGAACCTCCAGCCTTACAGTTAGCAGCAGAGTGTGTGTGTGATTGCATCTCCCAAGGACTTCATGAGGACCACAGATTCAGGCATATGGGGACTTACCACTGCTTTCAACTTTCCTGAAATCTCTTAAGAAAATCATTCTAATCCGTGGCTAACCCAAGCTGATTCCAATTTATAGTGACCCTGTATACAACAGAATGAAACACTGACAGATTCTGTGCCATCCTCGTAATCACTGCCATTGTACTGCCATTGTTGGACCTATTGTGCCAATCCAGTCCACTGAGGATCTTCCTCTTTTTCACTGACCCTTTCTCTACATTACCAAGCATGACGTCCTTCTCCAGGGACTGGTCCCTCCTGATAACACGTGCAAAGGATGAGAGACAAAGTCTCACTCTCCTGGTTTCTAAAAAGCATTCTGACTACACTTCCTCCAACACAGATTTGTTTGCTCTGCTGGCTGTTCACGGTACTTTCAATATTCTTTTCCAACACCACAACTCAAATGCATCAATTCTTCTACAATCTTTCTTATTCACTGTCCAGCTTTCACATACATATGAGGCTATTGAAAATACCACGGCTAGGGTTAGGTACACCTTAGTCCTCAAACTGACATCTTTGCTCTTGAACACTTTAAAGAGGTCTTATGCAGCAGGTTTGCCTAATGCAATACACCATTTGATTTTTGACTGCTGTTTCCATGAGTGTTGGTTGTGGATCCGAGCAAAATGAAGTCTTTGACAACCTCAATCTGTTCTCCATTTATATGGCTGTTATATATTGGTCCAGTGGTTAGGATTTCTGTTTTCTTTACATGGAGGTACAATCCATACTGAAGGCTGTGGTTTTTGATCTTCATCAGTAGGTATTTTAAATCTTCTTTACCTCCACCAAGCAAGGTTATATTATCTGCAGTTTATAGGTTGTTAATGAGTCTTCCTCCAATCCTGATAATCACTCTCTTCTTCATATAACCTAATTTCTCAGATTATTTGGTCAGGATACAGATTGAATAAGTATGGGGAGAGGATACTCCTCATTCCATGTCCTCTTTTGAATCCCGCTTGACTTTCTGGCAATTCCCCATCAATGTACTGTTGCAGCTGTTTTTGAATTATCGTCAGCAAAATTTTACTTGCATGTGGCATTAATGATTTATTTGATGATTCCCATGTTCCTACATGATCAACCCCTAAAAATCATGCTCATTGCAGTATTTTGCCAATAAATAAAATCCCTTGTGGAAATAAAACATTCCTCATAAAGTAAGCAATGACATTTTCCGGGTGTTTGTTTTGTAGTATGTGGCAGGCAGTATTAATAACGAAAGTGTTTCATCGCACTCCTTTGACACAGCAACCAGCATCTATCTCCTCATAGATGCATTTCGCAATGTGAGGCTTTTGTCCTCACTCAACAGGAAAGGTTCATATTCAGTTACATAAAGGAGGGAAGTGCCCAAACTGGTGAGAAACACAATCACAGGGAGGGTGTCCGCCCTCCTCCACCATGTCACATGAATGCATCTTTTCTTTCAAAAGACTGACCCCCATGCTAGGCTCAAAAGCTGTGCCTACCTCTAGAGGAATGACAAGCAATCCTCTGACATTTGGTGACAGATGAGCAGCGGTCATACTCTCTCTCTGTAGATCAGAACACTCAACCTTAAACTCAGAACAATCATAAAACAGGGGCTTCTTTAACTCGGAAAACAAAAGAGAACAGTCCCTTTCAAAGGAACAAAACACAAAACTAGATACATTGTACCTTTTAAAGTCTTCAGAGCACCATTAAGGAGTCAGACCACGCCACAACAGGGTGTGATCTGATTTTCGGTCTAGCTCCTTGTGCAAGAGAATTCACACCATGGAGTTATCAGAGCTTTGAACTTTGTCCCACAGAGAAGACAAAAAATCCACCAGTCTTCTGGGATGTCCGAGCTGTTGCCTGGCATTGAGTTAATGTATAACAACCATTACACATCGGACAGAAAAATCAACAAGTTAAATATAGACTCAGGAAAAAACCCAAACTGGCAAGAACAAAGTGATTGTTTCTACAATTTGGTTGTCCCTCTTTGTGTGTTTTGTTTGTTGGTTTCCTGCTTTCCCCACATAGGAGGAGACAACTTTGCTTGTAACTCAATGGTTGATGGGCAGGTCAGTATTCAGCTACCACTGGTCTGCAGGTGCATGTTCTATTGAGCTAAATGGTTCTGGACACAACAGAGAAGCTGGCCAACGATCTAGCTTTCCTAGAATTCCCAAGAATTCCTCCCAGAGAATTTTCTGCATATGGTGGCCTCGTCCAAAGGAGTTCAACATTGATTTCTCAAAGTTAAGTCATTCTCAATAAGCAGAGAGTCAAGATATGCATTTATTCAAACTCATTAATCAACAGAAAAACCCATAGGGTGGTGGCTTAATGGTTAAAGTACTCGGCAACTAAATGAAACTTCAGTGGTTTGAACCCACCAGCGACTCTGTAGGAGACACGGGTGATTGTCTGCTTCTGCAAAGATGGCAGCCTTGCAAATCCTATGGGATTTGTCTACACAGGGTCCTGTGAGTTGGAATCGACTCACTGGCAATGGGTTCTAGTTAACTCTTTGCTTGGTATTACTCCAAGTTACCTCTCACAGCAATCCTAAGAAGGAAGTTAGCTTTGCTGGTTGGCTTTGATCGGGTGATCTTTCAGAGTCTCAGCTTCCCTGTTTATAAAGTGGGAGTAACACATCTGCTTCAGTGTTACAGATATATATCTCCCTGGTAGCACCATTTCATGAAACGTGACTACGAAAACCCCAGGCATCCCATAGAGCCCATTCATAGGTATATATACCTCTAAGAATTGAAAACAGAAAGTCAAACAGACCGTGCACACACCGTTCACACCGGCCAAAAGGTAGAAACATCACAAGTGAACAGATCAACAAACTATGGCCGGCACTGCCAACAGAATGTTACTCAGCTATAGAGAGAGATGTGGTTCTGATGCTACATGGATGAACCGTGAAAACCTGATGTTGCATGGAACAGGTCAGACACAAAAGGGCAAACTCCCACTTATAGGAAATATCGAGAGCAGGCACATGCATAAAAAACAGTCTTTCAGAGGTTACCAGGGGCTACCAGAAAGGGAGGATGGGACTCACTGATCAATAGGTCCAGAGTTTCTGTGTGGGGTGATGAAAATGCTCTGGAAACAGCTAACAGTAATGGCTGCAGAACACTGTGAATGGAATGGTGATGGTGATGGTTGTATGCTACTGAGTCGGTTCTGACTCACAGTGAACCTGCATAGGGTTTCCAAGGCTATCTATCTTTATGGGAGCAGAACACCTCATCTTTCTCCTGTGGAGCACCTGGTAGATTTGAACTGCTGACCATGTGGCTGTTGTTGTTGAGTGCCGTCGAGTCGATTTCAACCCATAGCGACCCTGTATAGGGTTTCTAAGGCTTTGTGTTCAAACGGCTTTGCAGTCTGATGCATTCGTCCACAGCACCACACCAGGACTACGACCTTGTGATTAGAAGAACCCAATCCACGATGTTACCAGAGCTTCTTGTGATTGTGAATGATACCATTAAAATATTTGCATAAAAATGGCGAAAATGGCAAATTTTGTTTCATATATGTGTGTGTCTATCTGTAGGATAAACATTGGACCTGTACAAGGTCAGTTTCAACTGCAAGGTTGGTGTTTCAAAATCACCAACTGCTCCTATTATGTTTTAATTCCATTTTCCCATAAACTTTTTGAAAACCCCACCTGTGTGTGTGTGTATAGTTGTTTGTTGTTGTTAAGTGCCATCGAGTCGGTTCTGACTCATAGTGACCTTGTATAGAGTTTACAAAGAGGAGCTGGTGGGTTTGAACTGCTGACCTTGCAATTCCAACCAACCTTGCAGTCCAGTGCTTATTGTACAACGTCACCCCAGGACTCCATCTGTATGTTGCTGTTCAATGATGTTGAGTCTGTTCTAACTCAAAGCGGCTTTGTATAGGGTTTCCAAGGAGTGGCTGGTGAATCTGAACTGCCAACCTTGTGGTAAGCAGTCTTGTGCTAATCCTACACAGAACTGCATCAGGATTCTCACAATAAAATGAACAAGAGCAACAAACACACAAAAAAACCACAGAGCACACTCAACATTACAACTTGTGCCTCCAAATGCTTCTCCCTGGTGTCATTCAGGGCGGTCACCTTTCTTGGCATCTTGTCCCCAGGGGTACAGACGTCAGGCCACTGGAAGCCAAAGAAGGAAAGTATACAATTGGAACAAAGGCAGCCTTCGCCATAATGTTCTACTTAGAAAGTTCCAATATTCGGACACTCTTGCTTTTTGAGTATGCTCAATTTAAGGAGTCCTTGTCCAACACTTCCAGTTTTGCCATGCAAGCTTGGTTTGATTTGATGGTGGTTTTCCATAGGGAAGTGGTGGTGGTGGTGGTGTGTTGTGGAGTCGGTTGTGACTCATAGTGACCCAGCACAGGATTTCTGAGGCTGTAAATCTTTACGGGAGCAGAAAGCCTCATCTTTCGTCCATGGAACGGCTAGTAGTTTTGAACTACTGACCTTGAGGTTAACAGGCCAACTCGTAACCACTATGCTACCAGAGCTCCTTCCATAGGGAAGTAGTAAACAACTATTTCAATCCCCAAAGAAATTTACATTTGTTATATTTGATTTAAAGAGTCCTGGTGTGGCGCTGTGGGTTAATGTGCTGGACTGCGAGGTCAGTTTGATCTGCAAGGTTGGTGGTTCAAGCTCACCAGCTGCTCTGTAGAAACCCTATACAGGGTCACTATGAGTCAGAACCGACTCGATGGCACTTAAAACTACAACAGTGTCACTATGAGCTGGGTCAGCAAACCCATTAGCTGCTCCTCAGGAAAAAGATGAAGCTCTCTGCAGTCTTGGAATAGCATAGGGTCGCTGTGAGTCGGAACTGACTCAATGGCAGCGCATTTTGGGTTTATATTTGACTTTGTTGTTGTTAAGTGCCGTCCAGTCGGTTCCGACCCATAGCGACCCTGTACAGGGTTTCCAAGGCTGTAAATCTTTACGGGAGTAGAAAGCCTCATCTTTCTCCCGCGGAGCAGATGGTAGTTTCGAACCGCTGACCTTACGGTTCGCAGCCCGATTCGTAACCACTACGCTACCGACTTTAGATTTAATAAATTCATCGCTCTGCCTAAACCACCTCCACAGAGAGTAATAACAAAGGACACTGGAAATAAGAGCAAAAGCTCTAGACTTAGAACTTTCTGAGGTCATTTACATCAGAAGCATTTCCTGGTAAGTTACAGGAATAAGGACTGTATGTGAGTAGATGTTCTTCACTGGAAGCTTCACGCCACCTGATTAGAACATGGTAATAACTGTACCCTGCATGCCACTGGTGCCCAAGGCTGAGCTGCATTCATTCCATGGGCTGGGTTTAATGGCCTAGACTTTGTTGTGCTGGCCTGCTTAGTGAAGGAGAACAGCACAGAGAGTTTTTCTAGAGCTGATAAAATCTGTACAACATATTCAACCCAAGCAGAAAGGCACAACATTACTAGAACTTAAGGTTACAGAAGAGAATTTAAGCAGGATAAATATTGAATCATACAGTCTCGGCCTTGTAGCTTTGCTACTCTCATCGAAAATCTGAGGCTGATAGAAATGGATCCTTCCTGCGATCAGACTCTCAATCTCGAATAAACTTACATATTACCAAGCCAGCTCTCCTTCTATATACAGGGATCTTCCTATTGAAAATTTAAAACTATACTACACTAGGAGTCCTGGTGTGACACTGTAGGCTCAGCACTGGACCATGAACCACAAGGTCTGCAGTGCAAACCCACTCTTTGGAACCCCTACATAGGGTCACTATGAGTAAGAAGCTACTCCACGGCATTTAATAACAACATACTAAATTTAAAACAAACAAACAAACAAACCCGACACATGAAATAGGGAGTTTTTCAAAAGTAGTTTAATAGCTTCAGCAAAACTTTTCATTCAAATATTTACTGCATGCCCAATAATACACTGAGGAACCCTGGTGGCACAGTGGTAAACATTGGGCTGCTAACCAAAAGGTCGGCAGTTCAAACCCAATAACCACTCCTCAGGAGAGAAATGAGGCAATCTGCTCCCATAAATATTCACGGTCTCCCCTAGGAATCATGGGAGAAGAGCATGAACGGAATGTGGGACCCTAGCCAAAGAAACAGCGACACCAGAGACGGATGCAGAGATGAGGACATGGGGCAATACAGCATCTGAGGACTCTAGACTCATGAAAAGAGAAAGGCTGTGTGCTGGCGGCCAGGAGGCAGGCTTGGAGAATGTGACCTTTGATTGTTTAAATTATTATGTATTCCTGAGTGTTTCTGTGTACATCTAAACTAACAAAAAAAGAGGGAATAGAAACAAATACTGTGGAATAATGATGCATGGAGGGGACTGTAATCACTTCAATGATGAAATGTTTACACAGACTTTTTGAAGCCCCCTCCATGATGTCAGATGGATCTTGGCTGAAAGCAGAGAATATCAGAAGGATGTTTACCTGTGCTTTATTGACTAC
>NW_006408523.1:7085688-7108031 GCF_000296735.1 Chrysochloris asiatica | reverse complement strand
AACAACAACAACAACAACAACATGTGTTGCAGCACCATCAAAAGATGGAGATAGGATTCTTTTGATTCAATAGTAATTGTTATCATGACTAATTGTGATTGTCACAACAATAAAGGGAGACATTTTGTAAGTAAAAGGGGGGAGTAGTTAATCTTACAGTCCAGAAACAGTGAACCTTAGGATCATCAAGGGAGAAGAGCATGAGCAGAATGTGGGACCCTATCTAGAGAAGCAGCGACACCAGAGATGGAGGCAGAGATGAGGACATGGAGAGAGGGAGCAGCTGAGGACTCTAGATTCATGGAAAGAAAAAGGTTGTGTGCTGGAAGCCAGGAGGCAAACTTGGGGAATGTGCCCTTTGGTTTTTCAAATGATTATATATTCCTGAGTGTTTTTCTGTGCAACAACAACAACAACAACAACAACAAAAAAAAAACACAAAAAAACCAGAGGGAATAGAAGCAAATACTGTTGAATGCTGATGCACGGAGGGAATTTTAATCATTGAAATGAAACGATGAGTACAAAACTGATGTTCCCCCAAGTAAACTATCACTCAATTCAAAATAAAAGGTTTAACAAGGGGGAAAGATATCAAACTAGAAATAGAAGGGAACTTCCTCAATCTGACAAAGAACATGTATGAAGGGGCTTCAAAAAATTCATGGAAAAATGGAATGAATGTTTGAGGTGCCCTTGTGCAAAGACCTACAGTTAACATTATACCTTATAGGGGAAAAAACCCTATTTCACTGTAAGATCAGCAACAAAAGGAGGATGATGCCCACTCTCACCACTTTGATTTAACACGGTACTGGAGCGGCTACCCAGAACAAGGAGGCAAGGAAATGAAATAAAAGCATTTGTACTAGAAAGGAGTCCTGGCGTGGTGCTCTGGGATAATGCACAGCAAGGTTGGTTTGAACTGCAAGGTCGGCAGTTCAAATTTATCAGCTGCTCCTTAGAAACCCTATACAGGGTCGCTATGGGTCAGAACTGACTCGACAGCACTTAACAACAACTGGGAAAAAAACATGAAATCATCCCTTTCTAACCTAATCGTAAATACAGAAAATCCTACGGAATCCGCTAAAATAGTACAGAACTACCAAGTCAGTTCAATAAGGGTACAGGATACAAGTGCTACCAAAAAAAATCCATTGTATTACATAACAATCCAAAAATAAAACGAAGGAAGATGTTTCACTTAAAATGAGAATAAAATATTTACGAACAAATGAAGCACAGAATGTATTCTCTGAAAACTACAAAACATTATTGAAAGAAAACTAAAGAAGGCCTAAATGAAAAGAATGCAATTCACGAATCTGAAGACTACTGTTCAGATGGAAATAGTCCCCAATCACAAAGGACAAATCTTCTATGACTTATATTAAAAAGGTAACAACAGGTAAATGAATAGACAACAAGGTTCATTCCTGGTGGACAGGGGCAGGAGAGAGAGGGGAAGGGAAGGTTACTGTTTATGGAATACTGAGTTTTAGTTTACAGTGGTAGAAAACTCGCTTTAATTAAAGATAGGGCTGAAGGGCTGATTACTGTAATTATTGTCAATAAGTTGTACACCTGTAAAAAGATGAATTGGCAAGAGTTGTGTGATAGATGTATTTCCAGTAGCAACAACCAAAGACTAGTTGCTAACATCGCAGATGTACAACCGAACACTTCCTGGATTTGGTTCTCTGGTTTGGAGGTTTGGGATGGTGGTTTCATGGGATACCCCACTTTATTGGCCTAATAATAACACATTTGATGCTTCTATTCTACCTGCTAGTTCCCTGACTAGTGCTCAGGATCCTAAAAGCTTGCAAGGGGCCATCCAAGGCACAGTTGGGTTCTATTCATCTGGAACAACAGAGGAAGGAGAGTCGGGAATAGGAAGAGGAAAAGGAGTGTGTGACCAATTGCCTCCATGAACCAAATCACTGCCTCCTTTGCCACGAGACCAGAAGAACTGAATGGTGCCCGGCTCCCATGACGGACATTTATAATCAGAGGTTCTTACACAAGGATCCTGATCAAAAGGGAGGAAATGCAGAACAGAATCTCAAATTCTCATGGAATCCAAGCTTTCTGGAGCTACAGAGACTACAGGAACCCCTAAAACTATTGTCCTGTGATAGTCTTTGAACCTTAGATTAAAAATATTCCCTAAAGACCTCTTAAAACTAAACAACAGTTTAAAGAATGTCTGCCTTGAGCTTATGCTCTTTAAAGACATATCTCCATGGATCAAATTGACAGCAACTCAAAAGATTAGACAGCAGTGATCCGAGAGGAGAGCAACTCAGAAGAGAGAGAGAATGTTGCCCAGCTCCAAGAATGTCACCAACGTCACTAAAATGCACACGTAGAAACCTGAATTTGCGTATCTTTTGATTGTTTACATTATCAAAATATACTTAAGATCGCACTACACAGAGATTCAACAAGTTTGTGGGAAAAATGGAATGAAAAAAATCATGAGATTTTTCTAAAACCTTTTTGAAGCCTTTTCGATTTCCCACATGATCTACAGATTGAAGGCGATCCCTATCAGAATCATTGCTGGCTTCGTTGTAGAAACTGGATGCAGAATAGCCAAGGCAATCTTTTATAACATAAAGGAGCGCAAATAGGCCACAACTCCTAATCTTAAAGAGTGTATGGGTCAGCAAGAACTGCTGAGAACAGTTAGACAAAATAAACGCAAAACCCACTGCCGACTCAACGCTTCTGACTCACAGTAAAGTCTAGAGGACAGCGGAGAACTGTTCCAAAGGGGCTCTAAGCTCGTAAATATTTATGGCATCAGACAGCCTTCTTTTTTGCCCATGCCTTCAATGTAGCACGTGCTTTTCACCCTTAAGTATTCTTGGTTCTTGATCATATGCAACCTCTTGAAATGGTTGAGCATGGACCATTTTTTTTTGGTACAGTGACTTTGTATATTTCCCATCTTCTATTAATGTTTTCTGCATCATTCAATATTTTACCCATAGAATCCTTCAATATTGCTAGTCAAGGCTTGAATCATTTTTCTTCAGTTCTTTCAGCTTGAGAAATGCTGATCATGTTCTTCCCTTTGGGTTTACTAACATCAGGTCTTTGCACATTTCATTATAATACTTGACTTTGTCTTCTTGAGCTGCCCTTTGAAAGTTTTCTGTTCAGTTCTTTTGCTTCCTTCTTTCTTTCATTCATTTTAGCATTTCTAAGGTGGAGAGCCAGTTTCAGAGTCTCTTAGATCTATTTTGGTCTTTTCTTTTTTTGTCTTAATGAGCTTTTACTTTCTTCCTTGATGTTCTTGATGTCATCTCACAATTCTTCTGGTCTTTGGTCATTAGTGTCTTATGCATCAAATCTTAAGATGGTTTCTAAATTTGGGTGGCTTATATTTTGGCTCTTGTGGTCTTGTTTTAATCTTTCTCAGAGCCAGTCTGAACTTGCATATGAATAGCTGATGGTCTGTTCCACAGTCCGCCCTGGCCTTCTTTTTTGACTGAGGATAAGGAGTTTTTCCATTGTAGCTTTCTGTGTACTCAATTTGGTGAGGTCCATGTGTACAGTTGCCTTTTATGTTGTTTCAAAAGATATTTCCAATGAATAAATCATTGGTCTTTCAAAATTCTACCATTTGATCTCTAGCATCATTTCTATCAGCAAGTCCATATTTTCCAACTACTGATCCTTCCTCTTTGTTTCCAACCTTCACATTCCAATCACCAATGACTATCAATACATGTGATTGCATGTTTGATCAATTTCAGACTAAAGAAGTTGGTAGAGTCTTTAATCATCATTGGCTTAGTGGTTGGTGCATAAATTTGAATAATGGCTGTATTAACTGGTCTTCCTTGTAGGCATATGGCTATTATCTTATCACAGACAGCGTTGTACTTCAAGACAGACCTTGAAACGTTCTTTTTAACAATGACTGAGACATTACTCCTCTGAAATTTGTTATTCCCAGCATATTAAATGATATGACTGTCAGGTTCAAAATGGCCAATACCAGTCCATTTCAGCTCACTAATGAGTAGGTTATCAATGTTTATGCATTCCCTTTCATTTTTGACAGCTTCTAATTTTCCTACCTTCATATTTTGTGCATTCCATATTCCAATTATTAATGGGTAGTTGCACCTGTTTTTGCTTATTTTGAGTTGTGCCCCATCAGCAAATGAAGGTCTTGTAATCTTTACTCCATTTGCGCCATCATGGTCAACTCTATTCTGAGGAGAAAGGTCTTTCCCAGGTGTATTGTGAGTGCATCTAACCTGAGAGGCCCATCCTCCAGCATGGCTCTGACAATACCCCACCACTATTCCTAAGATTTTCAGTGGCTAAACATTCAGAAGTCATGCATTTCTCCTTCTTCCTAGTCTGTCTTAGTCTGGAAGAAGCTGTGCTGAAAACTGCCCACCATGGGTGACCCTGCTGGTATAAAATACAGTTAGTACAGCTTCTAGCATCATAGCAACAAACAAGTCACTATCGTACAGCAAACTGCCAGATAAGTGGGTGACCAGATTCCTTTAAAGAGAGGAAAAACCCAAGGCTCAAAGAAGTTATCTGTGTTTTGTAAGGCAAACCAGCTCAGCAAGACTGACCTATGCCTATATTATGAAAGCACTTGATTGTTTTCTTCCATCTGTTTACGATTTCTTAACATCCAGTCAAAGGGAAGCAAAGTTTTACTGTCTGTGTCTGCCATGCTTGAATCTAATTAAGGAATAATGAAAGAGCTTGAGTAGAGAGTACACTTTTCAACTTCTTTTTATATATGGGTGGTGGCAGTGTTCCATGGAGCTGATTCTGACTCACAGCGACCCTGACATAGGGTTTCCGAGGCTGTAAATCTTTACTGGAGCAGAAAATCTTATCTTTCTCCTGCAGAACAGCTGGTAATTTTGAACTGTTGACCTTGAGGTTAGCAACCCGACTTATGACCACTATGCTACTAGGGAGACAGGAAGTGGTGCAATACTGATAAATAATAAAGCATATATTCTTGTTGTTAAGTGCCATCGAGTCGTGACCCTGTATAGGGTTTCTGAGAAGTGGCTGGTGAACTTGAACCACCGACCTTGTGGTTCAAACTGACCTTACAGTCCAGCACATTAACCCACAGCACCATATCTATTAAGGATTCATACCAGATCCACCAACCATCTACCACGTATTTAGACCCGTAGAGCTTTTCAGAATTGCCATGTTCCATTTAGACAAAACAACAATTAGATAGCTACCAGGTAAGAGAAAGACACTGACTGAGTATCATTTATAGGCAGCAAGCCAGAATCCAGTGTGCTTAACCTGACCTTGGACTGGGTCTGGTCCAGTTAATCAAACAAACTAGTTCTCTGAGAAAATAACATGTTTCTATGTGTGAAAAGTAGATAATAAAGGGAAACTATGATGTCATAGGAAAACGATCAAGTACAATGATTTATTTGGCTGCATTTTCCAACTTTGGGGACACGCTACATGAAATGTAACAGACGCCAAGGTCTCTGTTGCCTTTCTGAAGGTTGCCTGGAGAATCAGGTTAAATTAATGGGAAGTGACTTCTGTATTGGCAGGAGAGCTGTCTGTATTTAATGTTCACCTTGACTCACGTATACCAGGAGGCTTCAGCAAGTTCGTGAAAAAATGGAATTATCTCTTCATTCCATTTTTCCACGAACTTGTTGAAGCCTCCTTGTACATTCTTTAAAAAGCTGTGTTACTGAAAAGACAAGATGTACAGAATTTTTCCTACTGTACCAGAAAGTTTCTGTTTCTTAAGAAAGAAAACATAAAACTGATGGAAGCGCTTTTAGAATGTATGGTTGAGCTCTACCACTTGTAACAATCGGACTAAAGAAAAGAAGAAACCTACCAGAACCTACTGAATACTTTCTCCTTATCTCACAACAATGCAAAGACATTCAATCTCATCATTCTTGTTTAACATAGTGCTAGAAATTGTGGCCAACGCAATAAGGCAAGGCCAGGAAATAAAAGGTATTCAGTTCATAAATAAACTGCCTTCTCCCACAGAGGACACAGTTGTCTACGTAGAAAATCCCAAGAAATTACACACAAAAAAAGGGGGAATAAAAAGAGAGAGAGAGAAATAATGAGTGAGCTGAGGAAGTCACAGGTTTATAAGCTAAACCTCTAAAACTCAACTTCATTTCTCTACACTGAAAACGACCAAGTGGATGCTGAAATTAAAAGTACAATTACTCATTAAAAAATAAATACTTTGGTGTCAATCTAACTAGACATGTATGCTGACAACTACAAAATACTCAAGAAAGTAATCAAAGAGGGAGGATTCAAAGAAATGGAGAGACATCCTGCGTTCACGGAATGGAAGACTCAACATAGTAAAGAAAGATACCAGTTCTCCCCATATTCCTACCAAATCCCAGTAAGATATTTGGTTGGCATTGAGAAGATTATTCTAAAATTTAGATAGATAGGCAAAGGAATAAGAATAGTTAAAGCAATTTTGAGAAAGAAGAATAAAATGAGAGGGATCTTAAGACATTAAGTACCTTGGACACATTATCAGGACGGACCAGGTCCTTAGAGAAGGACTTCATGCTTGGTAAGTGGAGGTTCACTGAAAACAGGGAAGATCCTCAGGCGATATACTGACACAGAGACTTCAGCAATGACTTCAAATATAACAACTGTGAGGAGGGTGCAGGACCACGCAGTGTTTGTTCTGTTGTGCATGGGATCACCCTGAATTAGAACCGATTCAATGGCACCAAACAACAACACTAGCTCATACATTGCTGGTGGGAACGTAAAATGATTCAGCCTCTCTGAAAAACAACCCAGCCAGTTCTTTAATAATAATAATAATAATAAAGTAAATATGCAGCTACCGTACAGCCAGTAACTGCATTCCTGGGCCTGTTTCCCAGAGAAATGAAAACTTATGCCCACACAAACACCTATACATGAATGTTTGCAGCAGCTTTCTTCCAAATGGTCCAAGACTGGAAACAACCCAGATGTCCTACAACTAATGGGTAATTGGTTAAACATACTACCCAGCAATAAAAAAAGTTAACACAATGGATACATGTAACAACTTGGATAAATCTATAGACAAGTATGCTGAGTTAAAAAACAGCCAATCCTAAAGGTTACATACTATATGATTTCAATGATAAAACATTCTGGCTATGACAAACTTCTAGAAATGGAGAACAGGTTAATGGTTGCCAGGAGTTAGGGGTGGGTGGGTGGAGCTTTAAAAAGAGGAGAGACAGGAAACGAGAGAACCAGGGATGTATTCTTGTTGTTGTTGCATTGTGTCAACTCAAAGCGACCCTGTACAGGGTTTCCGAGGCTGTAAATCTTTACGGGAGCAGAAAGTCTCATGTTTCTCCCACAGAACTGCTAGTAGTTTTGAACTGCTGACCTTAAAGTTCGCAGCCCGATATGTAACAACTATGCTACCAGAGCTCCTTGTTGTTGTTGATAGGTACTATCAAGTCAGTTTCTCGACTTTCTGTATAACAGGAAATGAAACCCTGCCCAGTCCTGAGCCAGCCTCACAATGTTGCTATATTTGAACCTATTGTTGCAGATATTGTGTCAGCCCACCTCTTAAGGGTCCTTCCTCTATTTTTACTGCCACTTTCTACCAAGTATGACATTCTTCTCTAAGGACTGGTCCTTCCTGATAACATGTTCAAAGTACACGACACGACGGGGTCTCGTCATGTTTGTTTCTAAACAGCATTCGGACTGTCCTTCTAGCGGTAATAGAACTTTCTGAACTTTACTGTATCCATGTCAGTATCCTGGTGGTGTATTCATTCTATAGCTTTATGACACGTTACAACACTGGTAGAAACCAGGTAAAGAGTACATGGGATCGCTCTGTATAATTCCTTATAACTGCTGAACATGTACAGTGATCCTAAAATTAAAAGTTTAATTACAAAACAAATCATGGTATACCAGGAATCAGAAGAACACATTTGTTTAAAGAATGGAGAAGGGTAGAAGCTTGCATAGCTTGAAGAACGTAACTGAGGGTAATAAACTTTAAAGGTGACAGCAACAATGGGCTTAAGCGTTATCAATGATCGTGAGGATGGCACAGGACCGGGTAGTGTTTCACTCTGTTGTGCATAAGGTCACTATGAGTCAGAATCAACTAGATGGCACCAAACAACAACAACAACAAGGGTAAAAGGATGAATGGGCAAATGTTAAGTTGTATATGGTTTTGCAACAATAACAACAAACAAAAAAGGCTGGTGGCTAGAGCTCCTAGTACCAATTGTTGTTAAAGGCTGCTGAGAGTCCGTCCTGACTCATAGCAACCTTATGCACAACAGAATGAAACACTGCCCGGTTCTGTGCCCTCCTCACAACCATCGTTACGTCTGAGCCCATTGCTGCTGCCCCTATGCCAATCCATCTGGTTGGGGGTCTTTCTTTGTTTCCTCCACTTTACCAAGCATGATGTCCTTCTTCAGGAACTGGTCCCTTCTGATAGCATGTCCCAAGTATGAGAGAAGTCTTACTATCTTGGCTTCTATAGGAGCATTCTGGTTATATTTCTTCAAGACAGATTTGTTTGTTCAGGGAAGTCCATGAGACTTTCAATATGCTTCTCCAACAACATATGTCAAATGCATCGATTCTTCCACTGTGTGTGTGAATGATGTTGTTGTTAGGTGCCATCAAGTCGGTACCGACTCTTAGAGACCTTATGCACAGCAGAATGAAACACTGCCCGATCACGGGCCAACCTCACTATTGTTGCCACGCTTGAGTCCATCAATGCTGCCACTTGGCCAGTCCATCTCGCTGTTAAGACTAAAAAGTGAAGCCTGATCTCTCGAGTCTTGACGTGGTTTGGCACTGTAGGATCAGCCCTGGACTGCTAACCAAAAATTTGACGGTTCAAACACACCTGCTGCTCTTTGGAAACCCTATACAGGATCACTGTAAGTCAGAACTGACTCAATGGCACTTAATAACAACAATGGAATCCACATTGAATTTAACCTGGTTTTTTTTCTGACAGTAACTTCTGTAACCTTGGGACTCACCCAGACACAATACGCTGAAGGAGACATACTTCTCTGTGACCTGGTGGCTGCAGGGTTTCACAAGCTATTCCCAGGGGTCTTTTCTCTGTGGTCTAGCAGATACAGACTTTTAGGGCTATCCCCTGAGGGTCCTCTACCTTCAGTGGATACAGGATGCAAGAGCCTATGCCCAAAGGGTCTTAACACACAGCATTATGAATCCGCCAACACAACAGATACCAGTAACAAGTAGGCTTGGGAAAGCAATTTTAATAACTGGTTCCCAAAACACCCTGTCATTTACTGAAAAGCATGTATACTTGTAAATTTGTACTTTTAACCACATTATTGAGAGCATGGTGGCTCTATTCAATGAACAATGGACTATGAACCACAAAGTCAGCAGTTCAAGTCCACGAATCCCATCACAGGAGAAAGATGAAGCCTTTTGCTCTGCATACGATTTAAAGCCTCCAAAATCCTATACAGGGTCGCTAGGAGTCAGAAAAACTCCATGGAAGTTAACAACAACAACAACATGATAGTTAATTATTATCGAATTGGTTTCTGCTCATAGAGTCCTAGTGTGGCACTGTGGATTAATGTGCCAGACTGCAAAGCTGAATTGCAAGGTTGGCGGTTCAAGCTCACCAGCCAATCCTTGGAAACCCTATACAGGGTTGCTGTATACAGGGTCGGATCCGACTCAATAACACTCAACAACAACAATGTACGGTTTCAGAGGAGCAGCTGATGAGTTTGAACAGCTGATTTTATGGTTAGCAGCCCAGTGCTGATCATACAGCGTGAAACAGGACTCCATGTAAGTTACCCATCAGCCCTGCCTAATGACCTGCTCTCAGGTATCCCATCTTCATCTCCTCTGACTGTCTTTCAGCCAATCTGGCAGCTTTGAGTCTGGCTCCAACGGCACACACATGCTGGCTGGTGGGCTGTCTCTGGACTTGCCAATACCTCTTTCCATTTCACTCTTACAGAGTTTCAGTCTTCACTCTGAGGTACCAGCCCTCCATCAGCAGATAAGCTGGCCACCTGCCAGGTACACCATTCACCTTTATCAGTCTTCTCCACGTTTTCTTTTACATCGAACCCTGGTAACATTCACACTGTTATCGGCATTGAACCACGTGAGAGACATGAGATGGTGCGGTTGTGGTTTCCAAACAATATAGGAGGCAGACACAGTGCTCTGGTGGTGCAACAGCTAAGCACCCAATTGCTAATGAAAATGTTGCAGTTCAAACCCACCAGCCGCTATGCAGGAGAAAAACCTGGCAATCTGCTCCCAACAATCATGACCCAATTCTCTTTCAAACCAATCACATGAGGAGGGGAAGAAACCCAGGATATGAACTCATAGATGGAGTGTGTATTTTAAGGAATTTTTGAAATGCTTTCTCAATAAAGACTAAAGTTCCTCCAGCGTCTTCTTTCTCAACGGACAGAAAGAAGCCTGAACACACTGGAGAAGGCGTGGTTGTCCAGCGGTTTCATGTTACGAGGACCCAGGAGCCCTCTTGTTGAATGAATCACCTCTCTTTTCAAAATGTTCTTTTTTATCCCAGACTAATCTGCGTGGATACCCACTATCTGCGTCTCAGAAAAGTGTTCCAATGAACACAAAGTGTTCTTCAAAATGCCCAGCCGGAGCAAAACAGAGATGCACTGTGTGGCCAATGCAACTTGGTTTCTGCAAGGACTATTTTCTAGTAAAGCCTAGAAAACGTGACTGTCCTGCTTACGGCAGGCATTTCCTTCTTCCTGCGGAACCAAGAGATCAGTAGCATCCTCCCATGAAAACAGAACAAGACTCCTAGAGTAGGAAATCAACAAAAATGATCATCTTTAACCAAGGCTATTCAAATCCCCCGCCACTGAGCACACACGGAAATGTAGTGAGTCAAGGTGGGTTACTGAATTCATCTCATCAAGCTTACAGAAAATCTATGGGACAAACTTCCTTCTGATGGTCTAAGGAAGTCAGGTACCACTGAGCCCTATGGAACAGTTCTACTCTGTTCTCCCCAGGTCACCAGGAGTCGGAACCGACTCAATGGCAGTGGCTAGATGGTGGTGTAGGTACCATGTCAGACAAGTACTGGGCAGTGGCAACCGACTATATGATCTGAGATATTACCTGCAAGCCTTGTATTTGGCCTAAAATTCAAACCTCGTTCGCTCTGTTGTACAAGGGCCCTGAGGAGTTAGAACCACTCAAAGGCAACTGATACAACAACGTTCATTTCCTCGGGTGTCTGCTAACCAAGTACCACAAACTGAGCAGCTTACAACAGAGCTGTGGTTTTGCCCCATGCTGGCGGTCACCTGCAGTTCCAATTTCTGCCTCGATGGTCACCAGGCCTTCTCCTTCTCCGTGTCTCTTCTCTTCTCACAAGGACATCAGTGATATCAGATGTAGAACCAATCCTTCTCCATTATCACCTCATCTTTACTGATGATTGCAACAGTGCCCTTATTTCCACCCAAAGAGCTCCAGGAAGCTCATGAGTTAACCTAGTACAAAGCCTAAACTTGGGTAATTTGAAGTTGTTTATTAAAGCTAAACCAGTCCTTCCACTTCAAGTCTTCTCTGTACTTGAGGTTGAAAAGCCAACCTGTAACCATCAAGGTTGAGTGCTGAGGTGTGATCACTAACTGCTAACCGAAAGGTAGGCGGTTTGAACCCACCCAGTGGCTCCGTGGGAGACAAGAGCCGGCGATCTGTTCCCATAAAGATGAGAACCTTGGAAACCCTATGGGGCAGGTTCATTCCATCCTGTAGGGTCCACGTGAGTTGCAATCGACTCAACAGCCTACAAGAACCTTCTAGGAGGAGGTGAGATGGAAAAGAGTGATTAGGTAAAGCAGAAAGAGTTCTTGCTTCCTCCCCCAAGCCCACCTCCATATCAGAAGGAAGGTGGACAAGGCATGGAGGTACACAGCACACAGAAGCCATAATTCTTTTCCTAAGTTGGAGTGGAGTCATAAAAAACATCGACAGTGTTCAGGCCTACTAGCCAGAGACCAGCATGAAACCACCCTCCTCTCTCTTCTCCTGAACCCCACTTCCCTGGGAGTAGAAAGTTTTAGACTGGGAAGGTCTAGAGAAGTTAGCCTCAATCTCTCTCCCCTCATTCAGTAGGGAAAATGATTGGCGGAGGTTGGGTCCGGAATTGGAATTGAGTTTTTTTTTGGACCCCCCAATTGGCCCAACTTTTTTTTCTTTGGTTCTTGCTTGTTTTGGCACAGTGGGTTAATGCACTGGACTACAAGGTCAGATTGAACTGCAAGGTCAGTGGTTCAAACTCACCAGCCGCTCCCTATACAAGGTCACTATGGGTCAGAACCAACTTGACAGCACTTAACAACAACGTGGAACTATAGAATCAGCACTAGACTACTAACTGCAGGGTTTAAAGTCTCCAACAGCTCTTAGAAACCCTATATCAGGTGCCTATGACTCGGAACCAATACAAGTCTAAAGATTGGAGGTTTAAAGTCCCCAACAGCTCTTAGAAACCCTATATCAGGTGCCTATGACTCGGAACCAATACAAGTCTAAAGATTGGAGGTTTAAAGTCCCCAACAGCTCTTAGAAACCCTATATCGGGTGCCTATGACTCGGAATCAATACAAGTCTAAACGTTGGAGGTTCACAACCATCCAGCACCACCTAGAAAGAAGCAGAGATTCACTTCCTTAAAGATTATGGCCAAGAATGTAACAGTTCTGCTCATTAAAAGATGGGGTCACCATGAGTTAAAGTTAACTCAATGGCAACAGCTTTGGGTTTTGGAATCACTGCCACCAGCCCTCCAAGTCATACCTGTTGTCACTGTTGTTGAGTGCTGACATCCCTGGGCAGGGTTTCAGAGGCTATAAAACTTGACGAGAGCAGAAAGCCTCATTGTTCTTCCACAGAAGAGCTAGTCTATGGAACTGCAGGACTTGAGGTTAGCAACCCAACTTGTAACCTACTATGTTACCAGGGCTCTTTCAGCTTCTTTTACTTATTAAAAACTAGAATGTTTGCAAGCTGCCTAAGGCCCCCTTAGATGTGGTTAAATGAGCTCTGGTGGTACTATGGGTTAGGCATCAGACTGCTAACAGCCAGGTCAGGGGTTCAAACCCACCAGTCTCTCCTTGGGAGAAAGATGAGGCAGTCTGCTCCAGGAAAGACCAACCATCTCAGAAACCCTATGGGGCAGTTCTACTCTGTTCCACAGGCTCTATCAGAACCGACTGTCCAGCCATGGGTAAATTGGTCAGCATATCATGCCAAGTTATGCTGGTCAGCCAGTACACAATTCTGACTCCATTGCAGCTCAACACACACATACGTCACTGAGCTGGGCCAAGAACGGGGACCGGTGCAAACCGAGGGAAGCCCCCAGTCTTTCTCTAAGAAGCCCCGGGGTGACGACAGGGCTGGTGGAGTGGCGCAGGGACACACACGGAGATGCCAGTGCCAGCACCCAGCTTCATTTGGTCAAACAAGGAGGCTTCTCAGTAAGGTGAGCTGGGAAGTCTCCTCTGGGGACCTTCGATTTTAGAAAAGTCCAAGGACAGAAAAGGCTTAGAAAGCAGGTCTGGCAGCTCTCAACACTCTTCTTCTTACTGTATTTTAGAGAACTCGCTAGCCTTCTGTGTTGTTAACTGAAACATAGGTTTATTCATTTTTTCTTGTTTTACTATGTATAATCCTTTTCAATATTACTGGTGCTACAGATATAAACATATCTCCTTTCCTTTTTTTTTTTTTGTTTAAATCTTTTCAAAAGTGGGCTAGAGGGATGTTATTTCAGAAAGATTCATGGAACATTTAAGCAAAGGCATTGCCCTTGAATGCCTGCATTTCTAAACCCTATTCAGTGCCTGGGTAACTTGAGTAGGGATGCTAAGATAGTACAATGGTCCTGGGTCTTTACCGTAATACTCAACTACTGTGTGCTATCTATACAAATGTTTCCCTAGTTGTAGAGTTTGGCTTAGCGGCAGAATAAAACTAGTGAATCAATTATTTCCATTTACAATCGATATTAAAATGTACTTACTAAGGCAAATCTAACAAAAAACATCAGCAACTTGTAACCCTGTAAGAAATAGTGAAAGAACACAAAAACCACAGAGAAAGAACAAACCATACAGTCAAGATAGAATTGACATGTTTCTCATTTAGGCAATTAATTTGGTCATAGCAAAAGGCCTGCCACTGGATGCAAAATGAGAACCAACAGAATTGAAACCAGGTCAGATATTTTATGCTGAGGGCACTAAACTATGGAATATTTATTCATGTCTGATACGTTGTTGTTGTTGTTGTTAAAAGTGTTGTCGAGTCAGTCCTGACCCATAGCGACCCTGTATAGGGTTTCCAAGGAGCAGCTGATGAGCTTGAACTGCCGACGTTGCAGTTCGAATGACCTTGCAGTCTGTGCATTAACCCACAGTGCCACACCAGGACTCCATATCTGATATAGTTATGGGCAAACTCAATTTCCATACCGTGTGAGGATATTTTAGAATACTTGTTGCATGGGGTCTGATTTAATTAATCTCAGCAGGATTTTTTAAAGGCCCCTGAAGTCAACTTGAAAAATGTCCTTCTGCTGCTATTTTATTATTAAAAGTACAGTAATTACGCCACCAAATGAGACAGGTATAGGAGAGGCTGCGGTCATAAATTAAAAGTAAAAGAAAAAGCAAGGGGCTTCCAAAAGTGTGTGGAAAAACGAAATGAAAAGATCATAGAATTTTCCCACAAACTTCTGAAGGCCCCTCGTACTTAACACATGCTGGCAGAAATGAGAAGGTTTCTTTCCACGACAAGAAGAGTTCAAATCTAGCATCAGCTGAGGTACAAGGCCATGTTCAGCAATATTTGTTGAATTAATAAAGCCAGGAATGAAGGTCAAATGAGTTAAGTATGCCAAGTAAGTATGCGTATACGGTTATATATTCTTGTGACTAATGGTTAGAAATACATCATTTATAAAATCCTAATGCGTAGATCCTAGAAGGCAGAAAGGTGACCATCAGGGAACAGAGCTGTGCTGTGTGGACATCAGCATTCAGACAACGAAAGATGAGGGGGAACAGACTCAGCATGCCCACCCGCCTGACCAAGCACGCACTTCAGGATTTTCAAGAAAGTCTGGTTTCAACACAAAAATTCACATCATAGCCATACCCACATCAAATCCTCTACCATTAAGTCAATTCCAACTCAGGCTCCCAGCAGGACAGAGCTGAACTGCCCCTTATGGTTTCCGAGACTGAAAATCTTTCCAGGAGCAGACAGTCTCATCTTTATCCCAAGGAGTGGCTGGTGGTTTTGAGCCACCAACCTTTGGGACATTACTCCAGCGCTTAGCCCACAACATCACCAAGGTTCTTTTTGCACTATTCAGAAGTGGGGAAATGGTGCCCTCAGATGGGGAGGCTGGCATGGGGGGAGGGTGCCCTGTCCTCTGTTCATTGCAGTGGATGGTCAGTGAAGGTATTCTACTTCTTTGCGGATGGGGTGCCATCATTTGCTGCGATGGACACAGCTTAGAGGTTGATTGTTGTTGTTGTTGTTAAGTGCCGTCGAGTCGGTTCCGACCCACAGCGACCCTGTACAGGGTTTCCGAGGGTGTAAATCTTTACGGGAGTAGAAAGCCTCATCTTTCTCCTGCAGAGCGGCTGGTAGTTTCAAACCGCTGACCTTAATGTTCGCAGCCCGATTCGTAACCACTACGCTGGGAGGTTCCAAGTTACAATTCAGGACTAGGAACCACTCGGGACACAGTTCTTGGCTCAGGACAGTTTCCAGACTGTGCCCACAGGGAGGCCTCTCACTTGGTCCCTCAGGCTGACCTAACCTCTGTCCTGCTCAGGCAAGTGTTACAAAGCTCTTTAGAGCTCCTGATAAGTGTCAGGGGTACCCCACTGCACCAGCAAGTCCCAGCCCAAAGGCACTCAGCTCTCTCACTCTGTGGTTCGTCAGTCTCCTGAGCCTGTGTGGGCCAGGAAGACCACCGTGCATCTTCACCAGGCTGCTTCTCACCATCTCATTCCATCTCTGCTGTCATCTCTCTCTCGCTCTCCTGGATTTAGGAGGTTCTCAGTACAGCAACCCCAGGTCCAAAAGAGGCACTCTACTCCCATCTTCTTCTTAGTGAGCTCTCCTTGTTTTCCCTTCTGCAATGGCTCATTGTAAGCCAGTGGGATTGCAAAACTGATCAATCCCCTCACTAAGATACCATACACCTTATTTGCATGGCCCCACCCCCACAAATGTGAAAAAGCAAAGATGTCATCTTGAGGACTCGGTGTGTCTGACCTAAACCCTGGTATTTTCAATGCATGTGAAAGCTAGGCAAGGAAAGGAAGACCAGAGAAGACTCCAGGCCTTTAAAGGACAGTGTTGACCAAGAAAACTGAATACACCATGAACTGCCAAAAGAACAAACAAATTTGTCAGGATGCTCCTTAGAAGAAAGGATGGTAAGACTTTATCTCATGTACTTTGGATGTGTCATCCCAGGAGCCATGGTAAACTAGAAGGTGAGTGGAAAAGAGACAGATCCTTAAAGAGGGTTGGCACATCAGTGGGCTCAAACATAACAACTGTGAGGACACTGTGGAACTGGACAGTGTTTCCTTATGTCGGACACACGGTTGCTATGAGTTGGAACCAACTAGATGGCACCTAACAACAACAACAACAACCCCACAAGGATGCCATGCACCTTATTTGAATCATTATCAAACTGTCCAGTCCCCTTGGCAGGCTACAAACACCTTATTTGCATAGCCCCACCCATCTTTGGAGCCCTGGTGTGTTGCTGTGGGTTAACATGCTGGACTGAAAAGTCTGTTTGAATCACAAGATCAGCAGTTCAAACTCACCAGCCACTCCTCAAAATCCCTATACAGGGCCGCTATGGGTCGGAACCACCTCAACAGCACTTAACAACAACAACACAATGTTTTGGTGAGAGTTACAAGACCACAGTCAGAAAGGTCCTATTATAAGGGATCCACCGCACCACACAAGCATTCGGCCTTTTTCTCCTATAAGTCTCACAGG
Organism: Chrysochloris asiatica; assembly: GCF_000296735.1. Classification (NCBI taxonomy): domain Eukaryota; kingdom Metazoa; phylum Chordata; class Mammalia; order Afrosoricida; family Chrysochloridae; genus Chrysochloris; species Chrysochloris asiatica. The sequence goes on along the minus strand of NW_006408523.1, from coordinate 7,090,880 downwards.
AAAAGGAAAGACCACTAGGAGGGTCCCGAAACAGCAGGCACTCAACAGAACCAAATACTCATAAAGCAACTGAAACCTCACCTTCCCCCTCCTTGTCCCCCTACCACGCGGCCACATACACAGCCTCTACAGCCAGACATATACAAGGGGGCTTCCAAAACTCTGTGGAAAAATTCTATTATCTTTTAATTCCACAAAATTTTTGAAGCCCCTTGGATTAAAAGCACTCACAGGAGGCAAGGAGTCCCTGTGTGATGCCAACAGTTAAGCGCTTGCCTGCTAATCAAAGGGTTACAGGTTCAAATCTACTTAGAGGTGCCTCAAAAGAAAGTCTGGGAGATCTACTTTCCCCAAATCAGTCACTAAAAATCATATTGTGTACAATTCTACTCTACTACCCACAGGGTCTCCACTAGTCAAGGTTGACTCCACAGAAACTGGAATTGGCCCGTGTCATGCCCTTTTCGAAGCACTTCACAAGGGTCAGCTCATCTAATCCTCCTGGCAGCCAAGGATAAGTACATGGAAGTAAGCCAGAATGCTTCTCAGAAGTAAAGGATGCTTAAACCTCGTCTCATGTACTTTGGACATATTACCCAGAAAACCTACCCCTAAAGGACATCATGCTTGGTAAAGTGGAAGGTCAGTGGAAAAGAGGAAGACCCTTCAGGAGACGGACTGGCACAGTGGCAGCAGCACTCTGCTCAGGCAATTGTGAGGATGGTGCAGGACCAGGGAGTGTTTTGATCTATTATGCATCGGATCTCTATGAGTTGGAATCAGCTCATCAGTGTCCAACACCAACAACAGAACCTATGACAGTGCTCACACCTTGTTGTTGTCAGTAGCAACCCCATATTGGGTTTTTAAGGCTGTATGGCGCGGTGGGATAAAGCACTGAACTGAAAGGTCAATTTGAACCACAAAGTTCAAACCAACCAGCTACTCCTTGGAAACCCTACAAAGGGTTGCTATGAGTCGGAATCGACTCAATGGCACTTAACAACAACAACAACAACAAATATTTACAGGAAGAGAAAACTTCATCTTTTTCCCATGGAGTGGCTGGTGGGTTCGAACCGCTAACCTTGTGGCTTACAGTCCAATGCTGACTACGGAGCCACCATGCTACCCATGAAAAACTTAAAAAAAAAATTCCTATGTCATACGCAACACCAATCATATCTGGGGGTAGGAACTGGATCCTTACTTTGTCTTTTCATACCCTTAAAGATGAGGCTTTCTGCTCCCATAAAGATTTACAGCCTCGGAAACCCTGTACAGGGTCACTATGAGTCGGAACCGACTCCACGGTACTTAACAACAACAACGTGTCCGAGCCAATTTAGGCTGTATCCCTCGCATGCCCGTATCCCTCGCACACCCCTCTGCACAGCCTCTCATACGATGTCTTCCCTTCCTGGGGCTGGTGTGTTGTCAAGGAAGAACCAATACTGATGCACCGTTAGAACCCAAGTCCATGGTTTGGACCAGGGCTCACTCCCTGCACTGTACCGCTCTTCAGGCTCCAAACTTAGGCATGGCAGAATAAGATAAAGTACTGAACCATAAGGTCGGCGGTTCAAACTCACCAGCCGCTCCTTAGAAACCCCATACAGGGTTGCTATGAATCAGAACCAACTCGACAGCACTTAACAACAACAACAGCACCCACTGTTAATAGTATGTGGAATCCTTCCACGCACCCCCAAATGCCCTGTGCATCATGCCAGGCAATTCCAACACAGAGCAAACTTTCTGGAATACCTCCCTTATCATCCACGTATTGCAGATGATGAAACGGAGGCACAGAATGTTGACAGCTTCCCAAGGTGACCCTGCTGGTCAGGAGGGGATTTAAACTCGGGTTCCTGACTACTGCCAGGCATTAAGATATCATGTCAGTTTCTTGGATACATGAAATGTATGTGAAGGGTGGAAGGATAATTTGGAAAATGACAACAAGAAAGGCTGCACAATTGAACAATACCATAAAGTCACTGAAATGTACACTAGTGAATGTTGTATGTCTTGTTATAGGGCAAGAAGTTCACAGAAAAACTGAATGAACAGATAATGCAATTTTCCACCAATTTTCTGAGCCCCCATGTATGTAATACTGCTACAATTAAAAAACAAAACAACAACTATATATCTATATCTATATCTATCTATATATATATAGATAGATAGATAGATAGATAGATAGATAGATAGATATAGATATAAAACAGAAGCAGGTACTTACAGAAATGATGTTACATGCTAATGTACAATGAGTTGAAGATGTACAGAAGAAACTGAGGACACAGATTTGGCATAAAGAATGTGGCAGGGCCAGAGACTTCTAGGAAATCATGCATGCCGAGTTCAGCCTGGGTAAGAACATGGTTACTGTTTTTTGAGAAGGCTGTAACTCAGCTATGATGAATAGCTGATCAAGCCTTCTAGATAGCCCATGTTCAGGAATGGGAGTTGTCAAACTTTGCTTCTGTTAGGTGGTGTGGGGTCACCTCTGATTCATTCTGACTCGACATTGCCCTGTCCTCAAACTTGAATATCCCTCAAAATCAGCTCAAAGACTTATTAAAATACAGATTGTTGGTTCCCGCTTCCAAAATTTCAAATTGGCTAGAGCTGGGTTACTATTGGGGTTGAAGATATTACTGTTAGCTGCCATGGGCCTCCAACTCCTAGGGGCCCAAAGCACAGTGGAAGGAAACACTGCTTGGTCCTGCATCAGTCTAAGGATCAATAGTGGCTCAGACTGCTGTGTTCCATAGGGTTTTCCGAAGCAGATCACCAGGCCTTTCTTCTTAGTCCTTCTTAGTCTGTAAATTTCCACTGAAACCTGCTCAGGATCCTAGTAACACACAAGCTTCCACTGACAGATAGGTGCACTGGCCAGGAATTGAACCTGGGTCTCCTGCATGTTGTTGTTGTTGTTATGTGCCGTCGAGTCGGTTCCGACCCATAGCGACCCTGTACAGGGTTTCCGAGGGTGTAAATCCTTACGGGAGTAGAAAGCCTCATCTTTCTCCCGCGGAGCAGCTGGTAGTTTCGAACCGCTGACCTTATGGTTCGCAGCCCAATTCGTAACCACTACGCTACCAGAGCTCCTTGAAGAACTAGAATTCTACCCTCACTGCCCCCAGAAACCTGGGTCACCCATGGCCATGAAGTGGATTCTGACTCCAGTGACCCCATAGGACAGAGTAGAACTGCCGCATAGAGTTTCTGAAACTGGAGATCTTTACAGAAGCAGACTTCCTTATCGTTTTCCCATGAAGCAGTCAGTAGGTTTGAACTGCCAGCTTTTCAGTTAGCAACTGAGAGCTTAACCATTACACCACCAGGGATGCTTTCAAATCTGGGATTGTTGTTGCTGTTGTTAGGGGCTGTCAAGTCACTTCCGACTCATAGCAACCCTGTATAGGGTTTCGAAGGAGCAGCTGATGGATTTGAACTGCTGACCTTGGGGTTCAAACCAACGTTGCAGTTAAGTGTTGATCCTTCAGTGCCATACCAGGGTTGTTGTTGTTGTTGTTAAGAACCATCGAGTTAGTTCAGACTCATAGTGACCCTGTATAGGGTTTCCAAGGAGCAGCTGGTGAGTTTGAATAATTTGCTTTTATAACAACTTCCCAGCAATGCTGATTTTACATTTATGGAGACCACACTTGGAGAATTGAAGCCTTAACAGCAGTTAACAGTTATGAAAGAAAAGTCGGAAGCTGAAGCCACTAGGTTTGGGGTTCCCTGCATTCCCCAAGAAGAGTCCTATTTCTACACCTCTTTGTCCTGGTCAGCCTGTGACTGAGCTTGAGCCTAGGTTTAGCCCGTACCCAGGAAACATCCCAGAATATTAGCTTTTCCAAGTGCTCTCTAATGCCTTCTGCATAAACCCATCATTTCTGCATAATCCCATAGCCTTTTAATATAATCCCATAGTCTTTTACATAATCCCATAGGCTTCTGCATAATCCCATTGCTACTCCAGCAATGTTGAGATTGCTTTGGTATGTCGCCCTCTCCCACTAGAGGAGACTGGGAGTCTTGCCTTGAGGACAGGAACCTTCCGCAGCTAGCACACTGCCTGGCACATGAAAACCAACCAAACCCACGGCCATGAGTCAATTTCAACTACAGGACGGAGTAGAACTGCTCCCTGGGGTTTCTGAGCTGTCAGTCTTTACAGGAGCAGACAGCCGCATCTTCCCCCCTTTGAGTAGCTGGTGGATTTGAACCACAGATCTTTCAGTTTCCAGCTCAACTCTGCATCGCCGGGACTCTTGGCACATAAAAAGGGCTCAGTACATATCAGGTACACAAGAAGTGCTGTTAAGTGTGGTGGAGTCAGCTTTGATTCATAGCGACCCTGTATAGGGTTCCCGAGGAGCAAATGGTGGGTTTGAACGGCTGACCTTGTGGTTACCAGTCTGGTGCTTATCCTACATTGCCACACCAGCACTCCAGCACAAGACATAGCACCACTTAAATAGATGTGACAACAATCTCCACACATTCACATAACTCATGGAGAATGAAAAAGCAGCTTATTTGTTACATAACAACACTCCTTGGCACGTGGAAATGTAAAGGGAAGACAATGCTGAATCAGAGGGGGAGGGAGAGTCCCAACATGCAAAGTGAATGTTGCAAACCCACCTTGATCATTTCCTTGTTACCAGTTACCTTCACAGATGGCACTTCACTCTCTGGCCCTGACCAACCAGAGCTAAGAGCAGCCATGGGCTCAGGAATCTGCACCAGCTCTTGAATTTCGGATCAGCTAGCCCCTCCACCAACAGGGACATGCTATACCTTCTCCTGGGCATGGATGTCCTCACCAATGCTGAAAGTCCCAAAAGAGAGGATCCTAATGTAGTCACTAGGGCCCAGTGTATATGCATGACTCAGTAATTTATCTGGCTCCCCCACCCCCTTTCTGAGGTCTGATGCCAGGACAGGGCAAGGGATCCCAGCTCATCCTCACACATCTAAGTGCTGCCTATCTTAGGAGTCCTGGGAGGCACTACAGGATAGCTAATTAGACAGGCTATCGCAAGGTCGGAGGTTCAAACTCACCATCCGCTCCTCAGAAACCCCACACAGGGTTGCTCTGAGTCAGAACAGGCTTGATGGCTCTTAAAAACAAAAACAAGCTTAGAAAACATCAGAACCTGCTTAGA
>NW_006408523.1:7065146-7084803 GCF_000296735.1 Chrysochloris asiatica | reverse complement strand
GCTGAGGACTCTAGATCATGGGAAGAGAGGGACTGAGAGCTGGTGGCCAGGAGGCAGACTTGCAGAATGTGCCCTTTGGTGGTTTAAATTATTATATATGCCTGAGTGGTTTTTTTGTTTTTAAAAAAAAAAAAAAAGCTACATTGAATAGAAATACTGTTAACTGATGGTACATGGAGGGGATTATAATCATTGTAATGAAACAAGGTGTATAGATTTGTTGAATGTAAAACTGATGATCTGCCCTGTAAACTTTCACTCAATTCACAATAAAAACCTTAAAAAAACAATAAAGAAAGAATTTGATCAAAGTTCCAGGAATCTACCTCATTCCCAGCCGCCCTCCGCTGCCCCCCCCCGCCCCCGCTGTAATTCAATAAAAGCATGGACCTGCTCTCCCCCTTCACCTGCTCTAGACTGTGAGCAAAGAGTTCATTTCTAAGTCTCCGCACTAGAAGGTGGGGTGCAGTTTGGGAGGGGGTGGGTGCTGAGAGAACAGGAAGGACAAGGAGACTGTGTAGCTCAGGTGATGGATGAAGAAATGATGGCCCAGTGATATTTCTGTTTCCCCTTTGCACCAAAACACTTCAGTCTTGTTATTTCAGACCATTGTTCTATTTCTCTTAAGGGAGAGCTAGGCAACCTTAGGAAGCAAACTCTACCAGGGTCCAGGAAGGCTGACCCTTCCTCTCTCCCAGATCAAATGTACACAGGCCTTTTACGGTTTTCCAGTTCTGTTAATACACTTTCACATCAATTCAACAAAAAAGACAATCCATGTTGATTTTAAAAACACAAAAACTATACCGAGTTTTCCAATCCCGTGGCTGAGTCCAGAACTTTTCAGTCACAGAACTGGCCAGTGAGAGAGGATGATATTTTGATTCAGACCCACGGTGTCCAAAATTACAATGTGTGTTCTCACTTATTCCACAAAGACACAGGGTGACCCTGCTTCAGGGAAACGGGAGGGTGGAGGTGACGTGGGATCCGGCAATCTTTAAGATCTGCGGACATGAGATAACAGTCTAAGGCCGAGATATTCAGAACATTATGACCTCAGCATAGGTCATTACCCGTGCCCACAAGCATGGAGGTCCTGACCACAGCTCATAGTCACGACAGGCACAAAATGTTTATACCGCATTCTCTTTCCATTCTGTGGCATTGCCACAGCCTCCCAGGGTCCTCTCGGATACAGGTACCCCCACACCTGAAATGATATGAATCCAGGGCTCCACATGGGGCTCAGTGAGGCTCATGCCCCCAATCCTCACTCCTCTCGTGCTTTATCTGTAGTTCACCACATGATCAACAGTCTAGAGATCTAGTAAAACCTTCCACTGTGAGGTCATCTTCACGAGTTACAATCCACTAGAGGAGACAGCGGGGGACCTGGTGTGGCACTGCCGGATCAGCACTAGATGGCAAACCACAAGGTCAGAGGTTCAAACCCACCAGCTGCTCCTCTGAAACCCTTTACAGGGTTGTTATGAATCAGAACTGACTCGATGGCACTTAACAACAACAGGAGACAGTCACATATAAGGAGGTGTTAAAAAGTGGGTAGAAACAGTCCCTTATCTTGAATCCCATTTCCCCATGGCCTCTCTGAAGTCCCCTTCGCAGAAACACATGAATCCAGGCAGACCTGGGTTCGCATCTCCACCTTGCCACTTACTGTGTGGCTTATCTAACATACCCTTCCCCTCCCTGACCCTCCATTTCCTCAAGTGTATTAAACCCCAAAACCCAAACCCAGACTGCTTCTTATGGTTTCTGAGGCTATAAATCTTTATGGGATCCAATAGCCTCATCTTTGTCCCCCAGAACAGCTGGTAGGATTGAACTTTCACTTAACAACCCAACACTTAGCAGACTGGAGTCCTGGTGTGGCGCTGTAGGATAAGCACTGGACCATAAGGTCAGTTTGAACCACAAGGTTGGGGATTCAAACTCACCAGTGGCTCCTCAGAAACCCTATATAAGGTAGCTATATGAGTTGGAACTGACTCCACGGCACTTAACGACAACAACAGTTGTAATATTCCTCATCTGAACCACAGAGCACAGACAAGGTCTGGAAGGGCCACTTCCTCTATTCCCTCAGGGATGGGACCTACCCCTGTCATTCATTACATACAACCTGTACGTAAGGGAACAAAATCTACGGCTACTGAGTTGGTTCCAACTCACCGTGACCCTATAGGACAGAACAGAATGGCCCCACAGGGTTTCCGAGACTGTAAATCTTTACAGAAGCAGACAGTCTCATCGTTCTCCTGTGGAGTGACAGGTGGGTTTGAACCATCAACCCTGAAGTTAGCAGCCCTACACTTAATCCACAGTGCCACCAGGGTTCCTTACTTAAGGGCAAGGAGGGCTGAGATGAGATGAGTTAAGCATCATAGGTGGATAAAACCAACTACATACTTGAGGGGGTTCAGGTTGTTGTGGTGCAGTGCCATCGAGTCTGTTCGGACTCACAGCGACCCTGTATAGGGTTTCTGAGGAGCGGCTGGCTGGTGAGCTTGAACTGCCGACCTTGCGGCTCAAACCAACTTTGCAGTCTAGCACATTAATCCACAACACCATATCAGGGCTTGGTTTGTTGTTGTTGTTATGTGCCATGGAGTCGGTTCTGACTCATAGCGACCCTGGAGACAGGGTTTCCGAGGCTGTAAATCTTTACGGGAGCAGAAAGCCTCATCTTTCTCCCACGGAACAGCTGGTAGTTTCGAACTGCTGACCCTGAGGTTCGCAACCCGATTCGTAACCACTATGGTACCAGGGCTCGGGTAAGAGGGATTAAACTGAAGCAAAGATGGTGTACTTAGCACGTGTTATCAGGAGGGACCAGTCCCTGAAGAAGGATGTCACGTTTGGTAAAGTGGAAAGACCCCCAATGAAACGGACGGACACAGTGGCAGCAACAATGGGCTTAAATGTACCAACACGTGTGAGGGTGGCGCAGGACCACTTAGTCAGGGTGGCTATGAGTCAGAACCGACTCAATGGTGGCTGCCTAGGACAGGCCATTTGGAGGAAGGAAGTAGACAAGGGAATCAGGAGGGGCACCAAGTGGGGTTAGAGGAAGAGGCAGCCAGAGCAATCAACGGGCCCCTTCTAATGGAGCATCCCCAGCGTTCTCGCTCTCTCTCCATGGATGCATACGCTCTGATGCCAGAGACGAAGAAAACCGTGTAAGCACTTTACACAAACGAATGCATTTCTTTCTCCAAACGGAAAATACAGATACAGCCCAGTAACTGATTTTCAAATTACCAGTATTATATGGCATGCGGCTAGAAGATGAGGTATGTTTTAGGGTTCTTTCCTTTTGTTTTGGTAATGCAAATATTTGCTTCTAAAACAAGGACATGTATACTTTTGCCATTTCATATGCCCCCATTTATACCATAACATGCCTCAAAAAGGAACATTTTCCAAACGGCACGCTTTCCACAAACAACCAACCACTGAAAACGTCAAATGTGAGGCGTCTTTCAGTGGCTCTTTCTGCAGGAAAGGAAGGAGCCAAGTTCATTGTTTTCAAGCAGCGTGCAGGTCAACCACGGAGCTAGGGTAGGTGGCCAGGAATCACTCCATCGTGTTGAGTCGGAAGAACTGGGCTTTGAGGCTGCTCCGCTTCATTTCCTCATCCTTAAAACGGGCGCTCCCTCCCTGTGACATCAAAGCCTATACACTTCAGTACTTGTGAAAGCAGGAATACTAGCTTCCAACTTTGGGGAAGGTAAAGACTAACAAGGAACTGAACAAGGTTCGAAGATAAAATAATCAAACAGAACTATAAACAAGACTCATAAAATCCCAGAGATACCAGGACCCTAAAGGTTTGCATGGCCAAAGTGAAACTGAACGTTTAAGGCATAGAAAATGGTAGGGACAATCGTGTTTTTTTAAATAAAGTTTTGTTACCTGCTTCCTGTGGCTGTAATAGCCCCAGGATTGCATTATCCCTGGGAGAAAGATGTGGCAATCTGCTTCCATAACAGAATGTAGCCTGGGAAAGCCTATGGAGCAATTCTCCTCTGTCTTACAGGGTGTCACTGAGTCAGAATCAACTCAGGGACAATGGGCTTTGAATGTATGAGGAATCCCTGGGTATGCAAACAGCTGCTTGGCTGAGAATCAAAAGGTTGGAGGCTTGAATGTACCCAGAGGCTCCTTGGAAAAAAGGCCTGATGGTGTACGATGAAACAACAACCAACCACCGAACGCCCTACGGAGCGCCGCCCCACTCAGTCACACACACGGGGACCCGCCCCACTCGGTCACACACACGGGGCCGCCAGAGTCAGAGTGGACCTGATGGCCCCTGGTTGGGTGTTTTTGAGTACAGAGGAGGCCCATTGTAGCTTCTTCAAGAAAGCAGGTGAAAGTTTGGACTAGGTGGCAGTCAGCCCAGGTTCTCTGAGTCATCCAGCAGTAGACTTTCCCAGGACACTTTTCTATAAGTACTGAATGTATGCCTTCAAATGGTGTCAACTACAGACGGAATACAACGTGTCAAATAATGACCTCATTCCCAAAGTTGAATTCGAGCCCAGCTCTGAACACAAGAGGAAGTAAAAGCTCCAGGACTTTGTAGAAAGGGTGCCACCATATTATACCTACGAGAGCTTTGGTATGTCATTTAGCTTCACCTAGCCTCTGTTTTTTCCATCTGCACAATGGGGACAATCACGGTGTTTAGGTATACAGGGATGTGCCATGAATTGAACCATGGCCCCTAAAATACTTGTCAGCTTGCTGGGCCATGATTCTCTGGTTTAGAGGTTATGTGATGATCCCTGATGATTTTCCATCTGATGTGAATAACCGTTAACAGGATTACCACGCTTAATTCCAGCATGACCCTAATCAAATATAAGGGAGACTCTCGGGATGTGCCATGCCATGCCATGCCATGCCATGCCATGCCATGCCATGCCTTTGATCTTACAAGAGGGAAAAGCAGAGAGAAGAGGGCCCTACAACCACCAAGAAAGAAGAGCTACGAGTGCAGTAGCCCTGAGGTCCCTGTGCTGTGAAGCTCGTAGATCCAGGAGAAGACTGACACCAAAATGCATGCAAATCTCCAAGGAATGCTGAGTCTACAGATGCTGAAAGGAGACAAAAACTCTTCCCCAGCACTGACAATGAGAGAAAGTCTCCCTGAAGAGCCAACACTTCTGGTATTTGTACTTGTAGCCTCCTAAACTGAGAGAGAATAAAATTCTGTTTGTTAAAGGCATCCCCTTGTGGTATTTCTGATAGAGCAGCTCAAGAGAACTATGACAGAGGATGATAGTAGGATTAAATGAGTTACTGCATGAAAAACCTTCAAGGCAGTGTTTGGCACATACGAAATGGTCAATAAATATTGCTCAAGAGTCCCTGCATAGTTCCTACAGTGAACTCACTCAGTTTCAAGATTAAAGGTTGAATAGCAATGAAATGATATACAATAGGATGAATGTAAAACTAATGTTTTCCCATGTAAACTATCACATAATTGCAATAAAACATTTTAAAAAAAAGGATTAAAGGTTGAATCCAGCCGAAAGTGCTTCAGAAGAAAGGTCTGGCAATCTCGTTCTAAAAAATCAGCCACTGAAAATGCTGTGGATCACAGTTCCATTCTAACACACATGAGGTCACTGTGAGTCAGAATCTATGTCACAGTCACTGGTAATATCTGGATTACTAACAATCCTGGTGTTAGACAAGAAGGATGCATTCAACATTCCAATAAAATAAAAACACACAGAAACCATGGCAGATAGCAAAGTCCTACACTCTTAGGGAAAGTGCAGCAACTGGACCCCTGCTAAGGGGCTCTGGTGGTGTAGTGGGTTAAGTACTAGGCAGCTAACTGCAAGGTCAGTGGTTCAATGAAGTAGCCTACTCTTGTAAGATTTGCCGTCTCAGAAACCCTAGGTTATAGTTTGCCCTGTCCTAGTCCTGGTGTGGCGCTGTGGGCTAATGCGTCAGACTGCTAGTCGTTTGAACTGCAAGGTCGGTGGTTCAAGCTTACCAGCTGCTCCTTGGAAACCCTATACGAGGTCACTATGGGTCAGAATCGACTCAACGGCACATAACAACAACAACAAAATAGGGTCCCTGTGAGTGGGAACTGTCTCAAAGCAAAAGGGTTCAGCACTCTCCCTACTCCTTCCTGACATTTCCATCCAAACCAGACACCTTCAAAAATACAGGGAATGGAGGACCTAGGGGCACTCCTGGCTGGAGGCTGAAAATCACAAAAGCCAACAGCAGGAACTGGAGGGGGTCACTGTAGCACACAGCTGCAGGCTGGGGGAAAAAACACTTGTTACAGAGGCAACATGGAAGGGAGGACAGCAGGACAGTGTGGGAGCAGCAGCGGGGGAGGAATGAAGAAACACACAAATACAGAAGCACAAACAAGATAATCAAACTGGGCGGAGCTAGGAGAATGGCCAAAGGAGGTCGATGAAAATGGAAAAAAAAGATAATAAGAAACAGCCCCATGAAACTACCTGATGGCAATGGGGAGACACTGAAAACAGGCCAGGGTGTCAATCCCCAAAAGGCAAAGAGCCCAGCACTCAGAGGGTACCTAATTAATAGGCAGCCTAGGAACATTGCAGAGAGTAAGCCTAAGGGGCTGGGGGCTGAAGAAAAAGGTAGAAAAATAAAGCGGGAGTTGAATTAACCAGCCTATGTTTCGCTGCAAGTGACGATGCTCTGGTGACACAGTGGATTAGCATCAGGCTGTGAACCACAAGTTCAGCAGTTCAAACCCACCAGCAGCTGCAGAATGTGCTATTACATGAGTCTGCCTATGTAAAGATTTAGTCTCAGAAACCCAAAAGAGCTGTGCTACTCCGTCTTAGAGGGTCTCTAAGAGACAGCATTGACTCAGCGCCAGCGGAGTTTGGATGTGGTTGGTAACAAGTGTTATCAAGGACAACAGCTAACCTGAAAAACTTGGAGGGGTTAGTCGGGAAAGAAGATGCCTAGACAACACAGAAAAGAAGATGCGCCTGCAGAGAAAACCTTGGAGGCTGGGAGATGGATAAGGCTTAAGAGTGGCCAAGTCTTGACAGCCAAGGGTTGAATAAATTCAAACAATTCATCTGTTTATCAACACGGTTGCCAAATGCTAGGCGGCAACTTAACAGAGAGTTTTGCTTGCTTGCTTTAGTTGGCTCATTTGGGGGCCTTTGCTTTGTTTTTACTTTGGTTTTGCCCTTGGAGGAGGTGAGATCTGCACAGACGGATGGGGACCCGCAGCACTAGTCACCTGAGTTCGCCTGACTTTGGCAGCAGCGTGGGGGCTTAACCCTTCCTGACGCTGGCAAACCAACTTCCCGATCTCAAGAATATCAACGCAAGCAGACCAATTATGGCCACTTATTCCCTCAAATCAGGAGACGAGCAACATTCAGGAAAATGTCTTTTTCCTGAAATGGTACCCAGTTGGGAAGAGCGGCGAAATTTTCAAGCACATCTTTTCTCTCTGTCTCTCAACTCAGCAATGCCATCTGCATCCCCACAGGACAGGCTGCATCATTCACAAAGCCCTAGGGAGCGAAAGGGTTAGAAGACCCGGCCACCTCGAACCTTTGTCCGCCTTCTGGCGCAGCGCCTGCATCTCCGGGAGTTCCAATTCGCAGGGCAGGATAAAGTTTCCGCGTAATCCCGGTACATTTCCTGCTGAAAGCTGCCTTTTCACAGGACATTTTATATACGCCCTTCCCCGGGGCGATATTGCCTGGCAAGGCAGAGGGGAGACTGGGGCCGAGTCAGAGCACCTCACGCCACCAACAGGTGGGCAGGCGCCAGTCGGGATTCCAAGCGGCAATGGGGAGGAGGGGACAAAGCGTTCACAATCCACACAGTCCTCCAAGCTTGTGTGGCTCCAGGCTTCCCCGGAGGGTCCTGCTCTGGCCCTAGGCTGGAGGGGAAGGACCCCGAGAACTCACACAGGGAGCAGACGCACCGGTCTGCCCTTCCCGCGCCCTCCACTGCGTAGATCCAGAGGAGAATGGGTCCCCCGGTGCACTCACCTTGACGCCGAGTCAGGGGACCTCGGCACACACCGCCCGGGGAAGCTGTAGCTCCAATCCAACGGCAGCCTCTCCAGATAGATCAAAGGCACCCCTAAAACCCGAAGCAGGTCCTCTCCATGCTCCTGAGACCCGAAGTAGGTCTCCTAATCCCCGCGGGAGTGAAAAGCACGCTGGGGACCCCAGAGGAGCCTGCGCCCTGGGACCCGCGGGGCGGCGCTGTGCACAGCGAAGAGCTCAACCGATGCCAGCTCTAGCCCCGCCCCAGGCCAGCCCAGGAACGCCCCCAGTCCTGTATCCGGACCGCCCCAGCCACGCCCAGGTCAGGGAGGAGCGTGACTATGTTGCCTAGCAACCGCCGCCCCCACCTCCAATCTCCACTCCACCCGCTAGAAGTTCACCCCAGGCTAAGGCACCCAGTGCCCAAGGCTTTGCAGTGCGGAGCTCAGGGAAACCCATGGTATTTTTAAACTGCCCACTTCCCCAGGGTTCGGGCAAGACTTGTTTTGACTGTTTCAGTGAACCAACCCCAGGGACTCACGTCCTGCGGCAGACAAAGTCTAATTCTGTTAACACCAAACACAACAGGAGTAAAACCAACCCTTGGACACCAGGACTTGTGCCCCAAACGTTCCAGAACCACTTCCTGATGTGCAGCTAATGGAATGCGCGAAATAAAGGCCATCTTTTCAAAAGTGCAAATTTATGCTATGATTCATTCATATGCTTTTAAAAAATAGTGTGGGAGACGCACATCAAAGTATAAATGGTAATGATCTCTTGGGTGATGGAAAATAGCGGCAGATTTATTCTTTGAGTCTTTACTGAAATTCCTCGAATTTTCAGCAAACAGCATCTGTTTTAAAAGTGTAAGAACATATGAACTCTGGGAATTTTGGAGGCTTGATGGTGTTCTGAATTACACGTTGAGCTGCTAACAACAAGGTCAGCAGTTCAAATCCACCAAACTTTCCTCCAGAGACATGAGGTTTCCTACGCCGTTAAAATGACTGCAATAACACACCAGCAGATTGCTGTCAGAAATTGAAGCCAAAAGAGGACATGAAACTTGTGATGTCATTGCTAATGTCAGGTGGATCTTAGTTGAAAGCAGAGGATACAACAAAGATATTTTGTTGTTCTTGTTAAGTGCCATGGAGTTAGTTCTGACTCGTAGGAATCCTGTATAGGGTTTCCAAGGAGCAGCTGGTGGGTTTGAACGGCTGACCCAGTGGTTCACAGTCTAGTGCTGATCCTACAGAGTCACACCAGAAAGATGTTTATTTGTGATTTATTAACTACACAAAGGCTTTGGATTTGCGTAGTTAATACGCAATCATGACAGTAGATCATGACAACCTATGTTGTGAAGAATGGGTATTCCAGAACACTTACTGTGTTCATGAGGAACCTGAACACAGACCAAGAGACAGTAGTTAGAACAGACCAAGAGGATATGGAATGGTTTAAAGTTAGGAAAGGTATACGTTTGGGTTGTATCCTTTCATTATACTTATTCAGTCTATATGCTGAGAAAATAATGGAAGAAACTAGCTTATTTGAAAAAGAACATGGCATCAGGATTGAAGGAAGACTCATTAATAACCTGCAATATGCAGATGGTACAACCTTGCTTGCTGGAAGGGAAGGGAAATTGAAATATTTAGTGATAAAGATCAAAAGCAGGCCTTCAGTATACACTGCACCTCACTGTAAAAAAAAAAAAAAAATCCTCATAAGTAGACTCATAAATAACATTATGATACATGGAGAAAAGATGAAATTGCCAAAGACTTCATTTTGCTTGGATAATCTTCATGGAAGCAGCAGTCAAAAATCAGACAGCATATTGCATTAGACAAATCTGACATAAAACACCTCTTTAAAATAAGTGTTCAAGTGCAAAGATACCAGTTTAAGGACTAAGGTGTGCCATAGCATTTTCAATCCACTCATATGCATATGAGTAGTGGTTATGAATCAAGCTGCTAATCTCACAGTCAGCAGTTTGAAACTACCAGCTGTTCTGCGAGAGAAAGATGAGGCTTTCTGCTCCCGTAAAGGTTTACAGCCTTGGAAACCTTGTACAGGGTCACTATGAGTCGGAACCGACTCCATGGTACTTAACAACAACAACAACATATACACATGAAACTTGGACAATGAATAAGGAAGCCTGTAGAAGAAGCGATATATTTGATGATGTTGATGAAGAATCCTAAAAGCATCATGGACTGTCAGAAGAACAAACAAATCTTTCTTGGAAGAAGCGCAACCAGAATGCTCCTCAGAAGTCAGGGTGATGAGACCTGGTCTCTTACGCTTTGGACATGTTATCAGGAGGGATCAGTCCCTAGAGAAAGACATCATGCTTGGTAAAATGAAGGGCCAGAGAAAAAGCGGAAGACCTCCAATGAGATGGGCTGACACAGCGGCAGCAGCAATGGGCTCATGCGTAATCACAATTGTGAGGATGGCGCAGGACCGGGCAGGGCTTCAGTATGTTATGCGTAGGGTCACTATGAGTCAGAACAGACTCATTGGCACCTACCCACAGAACAACAAAGATTCACAAGTCCTGACCAAAACTCCATGATACCTAACAACAACGTGGGAATTTTAGAGAAATAATATGAAAGGCTACCATCAAATAGTTTATTTTATAACAATAAAATCTTGATGAAGTTCTCATAGACATTTAAATGAAAATTCTTTCAGAACTGTTTGTTTTTTTAAAAAGGAGCATCCAGTATTAAATCGAATTGTTTTTGTTTTAGAATTAGCATAAATTAAAGCAATTCTGGTTTTCTTGTGCCAAATCAAACCAATTCTTGGCTTTTCTGTGCCTCAAAATATCATTTCTGACATTAAAATGAATTGAGGTAAGTACTGTTAACTGATGGTTCATGGAGGGGATTGCAATCCTTGTAATGTAGTAGGTTACTCATTGGGCTGCTATCCACAAGGTCAGCAGTTCGAATCTACCATGTGATCTGTGGGAGAAAGATGAACCTTTCTGCTCCTGCAAAGATTTTAAGCCTTAGAAACCCTACAAAGTATAGGATTAACTGAATGTAAAACTGATGATGTTGTTGGTTGATAAGTGCTATAGGATTTTTGCCTAGGTGGAAACTTCTATGAATATTTATATACAATATTTTGCTCTTGAAGAAAAAAAACTCAAGACTCAAAATCAAGTCCTTGGGAAAATAAATCTGGTCCTCAGGAAAACGGGTTTCTGTGACATTGTGGAGGCAAGGCCCAGTGTCTGTTGTGTACTTTGGGGTAAGCCCCTTTACCTCTGGGTTTCAACTTTCTCTTCCAGAAAAAATGGAAATTAAGGTGTTGTTGTCTCTAAAGTTCTTACTGACAATGAAGAATGCCTGTCTTTTCAGGCGTCCTGATGAAGTAAGTACAGCCCTGGTGTAGAAAAGGAATCCTAGTGTGGCACTGTAGGGTAAACACCTTACTGCTAACCGGTTAACTATTCAAACTTATCAGCCTCTCCTCAGAAATCCTATACAGAGTCACTATGAGTTGGAACTGATGGGGAAGGGGGGCACTTAACAACAATAGTGATGGAGTAAACAGATCTGTGTTGGAAGAAGTACAACCAGACATTCCTTGGAAGCCAGGATGGCCAAACTTCATCTCTCATACTTCAGACCTACTGTGAGGAGGGACCAGTCCATGGAGAAAAATATCATGTTTGGTAAAGACCCCAAAGAGATGGATTAGCACAGTGGCGGCAGCAATGGGCTTAGGCGTGGCAACGATTGTGAGGTTGGCATGGCACCCTAGCAGTGTATTGTTATGTTGTACACAGGGTAGCTATGAGTCGGTACTGACTCCATGGTACCTAACAACAACAACAAATGCGTAAACGTTCTGGCTGCTTACCTAAGGTTCATAGTTCAAACCCACCAACCACTCCACAGACATTCTCAGGAGCAGTTCAGCTGTGGCCTATAGTGTTGCTATGAGTTGGAGTGAACTCGAAGGCAGTGTGTTATGTAAAGAACTTAGATTGTCTGGCATATATATACCACACTTACTGCTGTCAATTCAGACTTGAAAGTACATTAAATTAAAAAAGATAAAGTTGCTAATAGGTATGGACTCCGGTATGGCGCTGTAGGATCAGCACTGGACTGTGAACCACAAGGTCAGCAGTTTAAACCCACCAACGGCTCTTCGGAAACCCTATACCCTGTCGCTGTAGTTGCAACTGACTTGATGGCACTTAACAACAAGAGTAGGTTGTTGTTGTTGTTGTTAAGTGCCGTCGAGTCGGTTCCGACCCACAGCGACCCTGAATAGGGTTTCCGAGGCTGTAAATCTTTACGGGAGCAGATCGCCTCATCTTTCTCCCGCGGAGCAGCTGGTAGTTTCGAACTGCTGACCTTCCGGTTCGCAGCCCGATTCGTAACCACTACGCTACCAGAGCTCCTTCAAGAGTAGATATACAACCACATTAAACCCACGTCTACCTGATAAACGCCAATGTGTTTTTCAAACTCACCTCAAGTTCATTTCTGAAGCTTTTCCTGACTTCTGTAGGCCCTGCGACCACCCTATAGTGACCCCTGGTATGACAGAATACAGCTGTGTCCCTTCCATAACGTTTTCAATGGCTCATGTTTCATATGTGGATTGCCAGGCATTTCTTCCAAAGCACCTGAGTGGACTACCTTTAACTTTTCAGTTAGTAGCCAAACGTGTTAACTGCTATGCCACCCCAGGACTCTCGGCCTTCCTTTGAGTTGTTCTTAAGTGCCATCAAGTCAGTTCCGACTCATAGGAACCCTAAGCACAACTGAACAAACACTGTCCCGTCCTGTGCCGAATCACACTTGGTGCTTTGCTGGAGCCCATAGTTCGCTGTGTGAATCCGTGTTGCTGAAGGTCTTCCTCTTTCTCGATGACCCTCTAACTTTACTAAGCGTGAGGTCCATCTCCAGGAGCTTGTCTCACCATCCTCACTTCTAAGGAGAATTCTGACAGCACTTCTTCAAGACAGACTTGTTTGTTCGTCCCTGACTTTCTTAACTCACTGCCATGAGCAGAATAGATCTGCTCCTCATGGTTCTCAAGACTGTCAATCGTGATTTTGTTCTCCCTTAGAAAAGGCTGGTGGATTTGAACTATAGACCCTATGGTTAACAGTCCACAGCATATTTCTATGTCTAACCCACCATGCCAGCAGAGCTCTTGAATTTCTTTGTTGTTGTTGTTGTGTGTCCCCAAGTCAGTTCCAACTCACAGTGACCCTGTATAGGGTTTCTAAGAGCAGTTGGTGGGTTTGAACAATCGACCTTGCAGTTAGCAGTCCAGCGCTTATCCTACAGCGCCACATCAGGGCTCACCTGACTTCCTTAGGTAGTGTTAACTACTTCATGTTTTGTAGCCCATAATACTTGATTTGTACTAATGAAGGATATTTTATGTTCCTTGATGACTGATTAGGTTTTAATTATTTTCGTATCTCTTACAACACATCTTGTTGCTGTTAAATGCCATTGATTCATAATAACCTATACAAGGCTTCTGAGGAAGGATTGGTGGCTTTGAACTACCAAACTTGCGGTTAGTAGTCCATTGCTTATCCTGCAGTGCCATACCAGGACTATCTTACAATACATAGCAGTCGCTCAAAACAAAGATACTACATCAGTACTATCTTTATTTTATTAACAGCCTATTTTATTTTGTGAACAAACTATTATATGCAGATGATATAACCTTGCTTGCTGAACATGAAAAAGACAAAACACTTAACTTAAGAAAATCAAACACCCCAGCCTTTGGTATAGATTGCACTCCAATGTAAAGAAAACAAAAATCCTCACCAATGGACCAATAAATAATATCAAGATAAATGGAGAAAAAACTTAAGTTGTCAAAGACTTCATTTTACTCAGATCCACTTTTAACATTAATGGAAACAGCAGTCAAGAAATCAAATGATGTACTTACTGCATTATGCAAATCTGCAGCATAAGAGCTCTTTAAAGTGTTCAAGAGCAAAGATGTCAGTCTGAGGACTAAGGTGAGTCTGAGTCCTCAATGGCATTTTCAACAATCTCACATGCATGCAAAAGGTGGACAATGAGTAAAGAAGATCATAGAAGAATTGATGCACTTGAGTTCTGGTGTTGGAGGAGAATATTAAACTTACCATGGACTGCCAAAAGAATAAACAAGTCTGTGCTGGGAGAAGTACAAACAGAATGCTCCTTAGAAACCAGGAAGGCCAAACTTCATCTCTCCTACTTGAGACATATTATTAGGAGGGATCAGCTCCTGGTTCCTTGGTAAAGCAGAGGGTCAGCCAAAAAAAGAGGAAGACCCCCAGTGAGCTGGGTTGGTCCAGTGACAGCAGCAAGGAGCTGAACTGTAAGAAAGATTCTGAAGATGGCACAGGACTAGGTGTTGTTTCTTTCTGTTGTGCATAAGGTCACTAAGAGTCAACAGTGACTCGATGGCACCTAACAACAACAACAACAACCATCAGTACTTACTGTTTAAAATGATACAAACATGAAGAATTGAATTAAGAACGAAACAAAACAGCTTCTAGAATCAGGTTTAGGAGGCGTTTAGGCAGGCCACCAACTCTGTCTAGCTGATTTTCATAACTCTTTAAACAATCATTCTTTCACTCCAAAATTCTACATAATCCCCTAATAACCACAAGTGCTTACAACCTTAATTTGAAACAGTTTTTCTGACTGTTTTGAATTTTGATTCTAATGAAGCTCTTCTACTTCGAAATCCAAGTTAATTCTTTGTGTTCATCTGGATTTTGAATGTGAAGGGGAGCACACTGTGTAGTTTCTGGGATCCTAAAAACTTGCAAATGGCCATCCCTGGCACAATACTTGGTTTCTATTCTACTGGAGCAACAGAGGAAGAAGAAGAGTCAGGAATAGGAGGAAAGTGTGGCTAACAGCCTCCAGGAACCACTGCCTCCTTTGCTGTAAGACCAGAAGAACCAGATGATGGCCAGCTAGCATGACTGAACATTTTTATCAAAGATTCTATAGAAGGATCCAGATTAAAAAGGGGGGGAATGCAGGCAATTTCAAATTCTCATGGGTTCCAGACTTTCTGGAGCCACAGAGGCTATTGTTGTTGTTGTGTGCTGTGGAGTTGGTTCCGACCCATAGCGACCCTGCACAGGGTTTCCAAGGCTGTAAATCTTTACGGGAGCAGAAAGCCTCATCTTTCTCCCACAGAACAGCTGGTAGTTTCGAACTGTTGACCTTGTGGTTCGCAGCCCGATTCGTAACCACTACACTACCAGAACTCCTTACAGAGACCATATGAATCCCTAAAACTATTGCACTGAGATGATCTTTCCACTTTAAACCAAAAATAGTCCCTCAAATCTTCTTAAAATTAAACCATAGTTTGCCTTAACGAGTCAAGAATGTCTGCTTTTGAGCGTTGCGCTCTTTTAAAAACTCTCGAGATGGGGTCAAAGTGATAACAGTAACTCAGAAGACTGGATAAGAGCCTCAGGGGACGGTGAGCTGAAGTGACTGGGGGAGGAACAGCTCAGAAGAGGAGGTAAAATGGTTGCACAATTTGAAGACTGTCGTCATCAGTGTCACACAGCGGTGCGTGTACAAACTGTTGAACTGCCGCGTGTTTTGCTGTGAGTAGTCTCAACAACAACAAAAAAATAAAAGACTTTTTTAACCCCCCAAGTGCAAGAGAGCAGACGGGAGAGAACACGATTTCGTGTTGTTTACTTAAAAAGTAACTTTCAAATCACAAGGAACAAGTTAAAGAGATTATTATAATAAATCTCAAAATAGACTGTTTCTTTATAGGCTAGAATATTAACTAAGGAATGTTCACAGGAAAACTGTAGAATTGGGTGGTGGAGGGTGGGGGTGGAAAATGAACATTCCAGAAAAATAAATGCTATAATAGAATCATATTCTTTGGGGTTTAAGGATATGGTGGCAAAGGTGTACATACACCTGACCAATGTTAATTAGGGCAGTTCTAAGGCAAGAACCACTGTAGGATCAAGACTGGACAACCTCAAGGCCGGCAGTTCAAATCCACCAGTCACTTGTCGGACACAGTATACAGGGTTGCTAGGAGCCAGAACTGACTGACAGGCACTGAACAACAACAAGGCAGGAACTGGGGAGTTCTGGAACCTTCTCACACCTACTGTACTGTTTGAGATGGAGCCCTGGTGGGGCTGACCACTAGTCAGCTGTTCCAACGTCTCAGCTGCTCCCAGGTAGAAAAAGGAGGCTGTCTGCTCCCCTAAAGATTTACAATTTTGGAAACCAAAATTGTCCTAGAAAGCCACTTTGTGTCCGAATCAAGTCAATAGCAGTGGGTTTGGTTTTGTTTTTAAGGCACCTTACTAATTTCAAAATTAAACAGTAATGCAAACAGGTCATAAGCAGAAATGGCTTGTTCTTTGAGCCACGCAGCAGACTTGGAGCCGCACCTTCATGTTTTCAACTTCAGCCTAAGAGCACAGGTTGTAAAGACAGACAGCTGAGGGCATTCTCCCCAAGCCCCTTCTGCTTGGTAACTGTGTAACTTAGAGCAAGCTGCTTTCTCTTTTTTAGCCTAAAGCTGGTTTTGTTTTGGCTTTTAACTGAGGTAAAACACACTGTGAAAGGAATCCTGTTAGTGTAGTGGACAAACGAGTTGGACCACTGACAGCAAGATCAGCGGTTTGAATCTACCAGCCACTCTGCAGGAGAAAGATGAGGCTTTCTGCTCCTCTAAAGATTTACAGCCTCGGAAATCTTAAACAGGGTCACTGTGAGTCGGAACCGACTCCATGGCACACAATCACCATAGGGATCTTACATGTAGAGCTGATGAATGTTACTGCAAGTGTGTACATGTGAGTGCATGTGTGGTGTGTGTATGCATGTGTACATGCATGTGAGGGTGCATGAATGCAGTACGTGTCTGTGTGCGCGCTCATGTGGTATGTGTGAATGCATGTGTGTGTGTTTATGTGAGTCGTGTGTATATATGTG
Organism: Chrysochloris asiatica; assembly: GCF_000296735.1. NCBI lineage: Eukaryota > Metazoa > Chordata > Mammalia > Afrosoricida > Chrysochloridae > Chrysochloris > Chrysochloris asiatica. The sequence goes on along the minus strand of NW_006408523.1, from coordinate 7,067,720 downwards.
TGCACTTGTGTGTTTGGATGTGATACATGCATGTGCTGTGTATACATGCATGTATTGTGGGTGTACGTGTGAGTATGCATGTTAGGGTGCTGCCGTGCGATGTGTGTCTATGTGCATACATGTGAGCACACAGATGGGTATGTGTGTGGCTTGTGCATGCATGTAAATGGTGTGTATGCATTCATGTCAGGGCACACCCATATGATGTGTGTATGCATGTACATATGTGAGTACACAGGTAGGTGTGTGTGGGTGTGTAGCCTTGTATATATGTTAATACATGTGCCCACATGTGTGGGTGTGGTGTCTGTGCACATGTGTGCATGTCATGTGCATAGAGAATGTTGTATCTGTGTGTGTGTGTGTGTGTGTGTTTAGACAGATGCTAAATTGATCCCAATGATGCCCATGTACAAATAGAATGCTGTGTGTATATGCGTGTTTGTGTGTTAGATGCTAAATTGACCCCAGTGATGCCTGTTTTCTGGGGTTCATTGTTGTTGTTGTTAAGTGCCTTCACATCAATTCCAACTCCTAATGACCCTGTAAGGGTTTCCAAGGAGTGGCTGGTGAGTTTGAACCGCTGACCCTGCAGTTCACACCAACCTTGTGGCCCAGTGCTTATCCTACAGTGCCACCTCACGACTCCTTCTGGGGCTCATAGTTTTGTGTAAATCGCCAGCCCTGAATGCAGGGGCATGCTTCTACAGAAAACAAACACAGCCAGAGTGATGGGATGCACACCTTAGGCCATAGTCCCTCGTGGCTAACTGGGAGTAAGGCATTAGCCTGGCTCACTGGGGGCCTTCGTGGTCATGTTGGAGAGGTTTCCCTGGTAGGGGACTGCAGGAAGCCTCTGGAACCAAGTGCCAGTCTACAGACCACAGCCTGTGCATATATGTTAATACATAGATGCCAGCGCCCCCACCACAACCCTGTACAGCCAGAGGAAAGAAATCCTCCAACCACCTATGTGAATGTGAAAGCCACCTCTTCCCCAGCTGAGCCACCAGATGAGAACACAAGCCCAACCCAAACCCGATTAGAGCCCGGGGAGCCCCTGAGCCTGGACTCTTTCCATCCCATAAACAGAGATTATACATGTGCTGTTGAGTCTGGGGTCATTTGTCACTCAGCACAGAAAATGACGTAATATCAATATAACCACTCTGTAGATCAAAATACACACCATTCAGAGCACTCAAGCAGACTCTCTTACATGTCCTTCCCATCAATAATGCCCACCACCCCAAGACTAAGCCCTATTTCAATTTCTCTCATCACAGATTAGTTCTGTGGACTTTTGAACTTCATAAAATGGAATAGTACAGTATGGATTTTTTCTTATCTGACTTCTTTTAGTTAATGTGATGTCTTCAAGATCGATCCATGTTTTTCTGTGTATCATTAGTTCGTTTCTTCCATTGCTACATAGTATTCCATTGTTTGAATGTACTGCTGATGGACAATTAGGTGATATTTTAAGGGAGAAGGACCCATCATGAATAAAGCCACCATAAACATTCTTGAACATGTGTTTGGTAGGAGAGACTAGAATTCTCTCTTACCAAGGGGTGGTATGGCCGGGTTATATTGCCATTATTTTGCCAGGAGCTCTGGTAGCGTAGTGGTTATGAATCGGGCTGCTAACCTGAAGGTCAGCAGTTCGAAACTACCAGAGGTTCCACGGGAGAAAGATGAGGCGTTCTGCTCCCGTAAAGATGTATAGCCTCGGAAATCCTATGCAGGGTCACTATGAGTCGGAACCGACTCTACGGTACTTAACAACAACAACATTACCATTAGTAGGTACTGCCAAACATCTTCTCAAAAAGGTGATACCCATTTACATTACCACCAAGGATAGAAAAACATTCCATGCATTCCACATCCTAACCAGCATTTGGTGTTGGCTCAACCTCTGCTTTCTTGTGAGAAAACCAGGGATAGTAATAGTACCCACCATATCAACTTATGAGCATTAGATGAATCAGATGTAAATGTGCTCATGAAATAACATGTTTAATAAATAGAGGAAGACCCCTAGTGAGATGGAGTAGCACAGAGGTGGCAGCAGTAGGCTCAGGCTTAGCAACGATTGTGAGCTTGGTATGGGACTACACAGTGTTTCATTCTGTTGTGCGTAGGGTAGCTATGAGTCAGTGCTGGCTCAATGGCACCCAACAACAGCAATCAATAGTAGGCCTTCAATCCATTTTGCTTACTTGTTGTTGTTAATTGCCGTTGAGTTGACTCCGACCCATAGCGACCCTGTCTGTATAAGGTTTCCAAGAAGCAGCTAGTGAGTTTGAACCGCCAACCTTGCAGTTCAAACAGCTTTGCAATCTGCTTGCTAAGTCACCTAAAAATGGTTGAGTTGGAAATCAGGCCTCAAGGGACCAATTGTGAACTTCACATTCTTTTCACCACACCAGGTCCCTTCCTGGCCCTATATTGGGGGGCAGGGGGTGGTGGTTATGTGCCGTGGAACTGGTTCTGACTCACTGAGACTCTGTAAAGGGTTTCCAAGGCTGTAAATCTTTACAGGAGCAGAAAGCCTCATCTTTCTCCCGC
>NW_006408523.1:7034485-7060623 GCF_000296735.1 Chrysochloris asiatica | reverse complement strand
ACTTTGCAGTCTAGGAGCGGAGGTCCTTGGGACCATGAAGGGAGAAGAGCAGAGAGTGGGACCCTACCCAGAATAGCACTGACGCCAGAGATGGAGGCAGAGATGAAGATGTGTAGAGATGGAGTGGCTGGGGTCTCTAGACCCAGAGAGGGAGAGGCGTTGTGTGCTGATAACTGGGGGGCAGGCTAGTAGTGTATATTCTTTGGTTGGGTGATGATGCATGGAGGGGATTGTAACCATGGCAATGAAACGATATACGATAGTATAAATGTAAGGCTAATGTTCTCCCATGTAAACTATCACATAATTCACAGTAAAACATTAAAAAAAAAACAAACCCAAGGAGAACTGAAGACATTGTTGAGTGAGATAAAGTTAGAGTGGCCAGCCCTGGGAGGAAAAACTAGTTCCTCGCTCTTCCCACACAGCCTGAGCTTTCACTGGCCTGCTGTTTTCTTACGTGACCACCTGACCATCCATCTACCCAACTGTCTCAGAGGCCTGCCATTTTCTGACGTGACTACCTGGACATCCATCTACACCATTGTCTCAGATTCACCTGGCTTCACCTCATCCTCAGAACCCAGACAGCCCCAGCCATCACGTTCAAACAGATGTTAGTTACACCTGGAAGGCACCCTTCACATATGTCTTCTTGTCTATGCACACTTCCCTCACATATATCTCCTCTCTGCTACTTCTGCCCTGGGCCTGGAACCCCCCACTCCCTCACGCCAACCACCAGCACCATGGTTCTTCATCTCAAATGTCCCCCACAGTGCCTCCAGGGCACTTTCTGAAACAGATCTACAAGAAGAAGTTCCAGTAATTTTGTTCAGTTGTTATTGTTAAATGCCGTCGAGTGTGTTCTAACTCACAGTGACCCCTGGATAGCAGGGGTGGGGAACCTTTTTTTGGTCAAATTTTATAACATCATTCATGGGCCATACAAATATTCAGCTCAAAAAGAGCCTGCTATATTTGCTCAACAACAACAATATTTGCTCAAACATTTAATTAACTCACCCCTGTGATGGCTGGAGTCGTGGTATGATGCTTTAGGATACAGCAACTAGAGCACAAGGTCGGTTTGGACCACAAGGTTGGTGGTTCAAACTCACCTGCCGCTCCTTGGAACCCTTACACAGGGTCGTTATAAGTTGGAACCAAATCAACAACACTTAACAACAATGTCAATAATGTGATTGCTGGGACTGCGGTTGTCTTGGCAACGCTAAATCAAATGATTTCGTGGGCCTTTTATGACTCGCAGGACAGACATTCCCCACCCCTGCTGTACAAGGTTTATAAGGAGTGGCTGGCTTGTGTTTCAATCCTATGTTGCGGTCCACTGCTGATCCTACAATGCCACACCAGGACTCCTGATGTCTTGTTGTTGTTGTTGTTGTTAAGTGCTGTAGAGTCAGTTCCAATTCATAGCAACTGTGCATAGGGTTTCTAAGGAGTGGCTGGTGAGTTTGAACCACTGACCTTGCAGTTCAAGCCCACCATGTGGTCCAGTGCTTCCTCTACCCTACAGCATCACACCAGGACTCTTTCTAGTATCTCAGCATGTCACAAAAGGCCCATCACCCAGCTGTATATGCAGATACACCTGCAGTGTCTCCCCGAAGGCACCCTATGCGCAAGCCCCCAATTCTCATGTCCAGACACATGTTAACATGGGTGACGGGGTAAGCAATATATGGCAAGAGGGAAGCTGGCGGAAGAGAGCTGAAGATAGCAGGACATGCAGGGTGGAGCACAAGAGTTAATGTGAGCAGAGGTAAATACTCTTAACTGATGGTACATGGAGGGGTTTCAACCATTGTAACAGAACGAAGCCTATGATTTGTAGAATGCAAAATGGATGATCTACTCAGTAAAACTTCACTCAATTCACAATTAAAAACTCATTCTCACGTCCAGTAAGCTGTGTCTGCTTTCTACCTGGAGAGTTAGCGCAGGCTTTGCCACTTGGCAACTCAAAGCTATTCTTTCCCCCTGGCTCAGGGTACGCATGGCAGCCTGCTTGTGTCCTCTTATAGCTGCCTTCCAAGCTGGTGAGTGGGACCTCCCTTTTTCTGATAGGTTCTCACTGTGAATGAAGCTACTGGAAATATCACTTATACAATAACTCTGACATAGCAAAACCTTAACCAAACTCACCGCTGTGGACTCAACTCCCATTCAATGCAACCCTATAAGGACAGAATCAAACTGCCCCACAGGGTTTCCAAGGCTGCATATTTTTAAGGGAGCACACTGCCACATCTCTCTCCTGGGTTTGAACTGCTGACTTGCCAGTTAGCAATCAGATGTTCAACATCTGCACCCCAAGTGGTCCTCCAAGTTGAAGCTACTGAAAATATTATTTCTATAATCCCACTGCCTTCATGTCAATTCCAAGTCACTGTAAATCTCAGACAGCCTCTTCTGTCTCCCTTGGAATGGCTGGTGGGTTCAACCTGCCAATCATTTGGTCCAACCCTTAACCCACAGGCCTCCCATTTACTTATATATAGTTATTAAGTGCTATTGAGTCAGTTCCAACTCATACTGATCCTGTACAGGGTTTCTGAGGAGCCGCTAGTGGGTTTGAACCAGTGACCTTTTGGTTCACAGTCCAGTGCTTATCCTACAGTGCTATGTACCAGGAGTCCATTATTTATACAGTGCAATGTTATCATAAAATATAAAATCAAAGGAGTCTCTTTTTCTTCTCTGTTTGAGTGTTTCCATAAAACAGAAGCCTCCAGGGCTCAGTGTTGGCTATGGGTCAGCACCGCGTTCCCTGATGGATCTCAGCATAAAGACCCTCAGGATTTGAAGGTTAACCTAAATAACAGATCCTTGTATAGGTCTTCTGCCCTTTACTCTCCCACCCCCGTTTGCTGATTTATTTTTTAAACAGACTAGGACTTAACACAAGTACTTATACAGATGGTGAAATATAACATCCAAGGCCCCAGTCTACACTGTCTTTGTTTGTGGATCCTGTTTACATTCCAGCATTCCTAAATCACTGAGCCTTTCCTGGTAGGAACCCTTAAGAAAATCACAAAGGATCAACAAGCATTTTGGTGACCTTCCTTCTCTCACCCCATTGGCTCCTCCCTGCCCACCACACACTTTCCAAGTCCCTCTGTGCGCACACTCCTTGGTAGAACTGAATGCACTTGTTTATGTTTTCTGCTTATTTAATGTGTTTGGTCAGTTAAACCTTGTGTATGATGTAAACACAAAGATGGCGCCAGAAGCTCTCCTTCCTTTTTGTCAGTGGAAACATTATATTGTGTTTTAGGTAAAAGTTGACACAGCAAATTCATTTCCCATGCAACAATTGTGTTGTTGTTGTTAAGTGCCATTGAGTCGGTTTTGACTCATAACGACCCTCTATAGGGTTTCCAGGAGTGGTTGGTGAGTTTGAATGACCAACCTTGCAATTCAAACAGACCTTATGGCCCAGTGCTTATCCCACAATACCGCACCAGGGCTCATTCAACAAGACACATACAAGCTCTTCCCTGACATTGGTTTCTCTCCTTCCTCCCACCCAATGTGTCAGCTCACTCCCCTTTTCCACCCTCCTGCCTTCCCCATTTCCATTCCTCCAGTTTTCTTGCCCCTCCTTGCTTTCTTACCTTTGTTTTGGAGCAAACATCACTTGTTGGGCTATACAACTGATTGTTCTGAGGAGCATATTCCTCATGGGTGTTATTGTTTATGTTATAGGCCAATCGGTTCTTCAGCTGATCTCCAGGAGTGCCTTCAGTACCAGGTTAAAAAGGGTATCTGTCTTAGAGCGATAGTCTTGGATTCCAGTGATCTCCATCTGTCCACTAAGTCTGATCTTTGTTATGAATTTGAGTTCTGGTTCTATCTGGGATCTTCTACTGTGTTTCTGGTCAGAATGGCCACAGGCACCATCTAGTTCTTCTGGTCTCAGGCTAGAGAAGGCTCTGGTTGCTGTGAGTCATTAGTACCATGGACTAATTGCTTTCTTAAGTCTTTGGCTTCATTCACCCTTTGCTCCAGACAAGATGACACCAATAGTTCTATCATTGTTGTTGTTGTTGTGTGCTGTGGAGTCGGTTCCGACTCATAGATGTTCTATCATAGATGGTTGTTTACAAGCTTTTAAGACCCCAAACACTACTCATCAAACTTGTTGTTGTTGTTGTTAAGTGCTATTGAGTCGGTTCCGATTCATACTGACTCTGCATTGGCTTTTCAAGGCTTTAAATCTTCGCAGGAGTAGAAAGCTTCATTTTTCTCCCACGGAGTGGCTGGTGAGCTTGAACTGCAGACCTTATGGTTCATGTTGTTGTTGTTAAGTGCCGTCAAGTTGGTTCCAACCCATAGTGACCCTGTACAGGGTTTCCAAGGCTGTAAATCTTTATGGGAGCAAAAAGCCTCATCTTTCTCCCGCGGAGCGGCTGGTAGTTTCAAACTGCTGACCTTGTGGTTCACAACCCGATTCGTAACCACTACACTACCAGAGCTCCTTTATGGTTCAGAGTCCAGTGCTTATCATATGGAGTCATGTGTTCTCACTCACCAAACTAGATAGAATATTATCTTTATGAACTAAGTTCTGCCAACTGACTTACTTCTCCCATGATGCTATGGTACCTGGACTTTTAAACTCAAAAACTCAATCCCAAAAGGTGTTTGGGTAGGTCTAGAAAAGGTCCATAATTGTGCCCTGTAAGTGCTTTATTGTACATATGAATATATATGCAGGGCATACAAACATATATATTCATGGTGGTGTTCTTGTTCAGTGCTGTTGAGTAGGTTCTAACTCATAGCGGCCCTTAAGAGGGTTTCCAAGAAGCAGCTGGTGGGTTTGAACTGGTTAACTAATACTTAACCTGCTATGCCACCAGGGGCTCCTTCTTACCAATCCAGGGGAACCCCAACGAGAGTGCTTCCAGGTTCTGGGTCCCCTAGTCATTGGGACTTCAATGGATATACATGACTTGGGTCTTATTATGCAGTTAAGATGAATCCAGTCAATGACCTGTTCACCTGTCCCCTCCCTTCCTGAAGTTAGTTAGGCAGGTGGACATCAGTCCAGTGTAGTCCCAACTTGGTGGACTGTTTTGGAAAACAAAGGCTTCTTGATTGTTCAGTTTAATTTCAGAAACCAGAGTCGAAGGGCCAAATCCAGTTCTTTGTCCCTGTTATTCTCTGATTCAGTGTAACTAGGATCCTTGTTCTGTGGCAGCCAGCACAGAACATGGGACACAGAGGAGTAGAACGATGTCATTGATTTCTTTTCTTTCATGTTCTCTCTGGCACAGGACATGGCACTTACAGATTCTGTCTCATCTGCTTCAATGTGGGAGGATGGGACCAGAGAGGCGAATGCCTGCTCTCTTTGTTTTGGTGTAACGATGTTTGTGGAGGAACGTGGGGTAAGGCAGATCATGTCATCAGACAGACCTAGGTTCTAATCCTGACTCAACTTCTTATGGGTGTGTGAATACAGGCAGATGGGGAAAACGAATAACTTTATAATGACACAGAACTTGTACATCACACAAGGCCTGAGGTAGTTTCCACCTTCACCTCCCTCTGTGTGCTAAGGGCCTGCTCTGCTTGGCCATGGACAAGGCATTGTTCACACTTACATCATCTTATGTGCTTTCGTGGCTATGATGTGAAGTTGTTGTTGTTGTTGTTGTTATGTGCCGTGAAATCGATTCTGACCCATAGCAACCCTGTACGGGGTTTCCGAGGCTGTAAATCTTTATCAGAGCAGAAAGCCTCATCTTTCTTCCGCGGAACCACTGGTAGTTTTGAACTGCTGACCTTGAGGTTGGTAGCCCGATTCATAACCATTACGCTACCAGAGCTTCTTAATGATGTGAAGTAGGCATTACTTATTCCCAACTGAAACAAATCCCCAGACCTCTTGCTGTTGAATCACTTGTGACTCATAGCGACTCTATAGGACTGAGTAGAGCCACGCTATAGGGTTTCCAAGGCTATAAACCTCTATGGAACCAGACTGCAACATTTTTCTCCCATGGGGGAGCTGGTGGGTTTGAACAGCTAACTTTTTAGTTAGCAGTAAAGCTGCTTTAGCCAGTGTACCACCAGGATTCCTCTTCCCATTTACAGATGAGGAACTTAGATAAATAACTTGCCTAAGGAGCTCTGGTAGCATAGTGGTTACGAATCGGGATGTTAACCTCAGGGTCAGCAGTTCAAGACTACCAGCTGTTTCGTGGGAGAAAGATGAGGCTTTCTGCTCCAGTAAAAATTTACAGCCTCAGAAACCCTGTACAGGGTCGCTATGAGTTGGAACCGACTCCATGACATATAACAACAACAACAACAAGAGCATTTTGGAGTCCTGTTGTGGTGCTGTGGGATAAGCACTGGACTGCAAGGTCAGTGTAAATCACAAGGTCAGCGGATCAAATTCACAAGCTGCTCCTCAGAAACCTTGTTGTTGTTGTTAGTTGCCATCGAGTTGGTACCAACCCATAGCGACTTTATGCACAGCAGAGTGAAACACTGCTTGATACTGGGCAACCTCACTACTGTTGCCATGCTTGAGTCCATCAATGCTGCCACTTGGCCAATCCATCTCACTGGAGGTCTTCCTATTTTTCTCTGACCCTCCACCTTTCCAAACATGGTATCATTCTCCAGTGACTGGTCCTTCCTGACAATATATCTGAAGTATGAGACATGAAGTTTGGCTATCCTGGCCTCCAAGGAGCACTCTGGCTGCACTTCTTCCAACACAGATCTCTTGGTTCTTTTGGCAGCCCATGGCACTTTCAATATTCTCCTCCAACACCATAACTCAAAGGCATCAATTCTTCTATGATCTTCCGTATTCACTGTCCAGCTTTCGCATGCATATGAGGTTATTGAAAATACCATGGCTTGGGTCAGGCACACCTTGGTCCTCAAGCTGACATCTTTGCTCTTCAACACTTTAAAAAGCTCTTGTGCAGCAGATTTGCCTAATGCAATACACGGTTTGATTTCTTGACTGCTGCTTCCACAGGTGTTGACACTTGATTGAAGAAGAATGAAGTCCTTGACAACTTCAATCTTTTCTCTGTTGGTAAGAATGTTGTTTATTGGTCCAGTGGTGAGGATTTTTGTTTTCTTTACAAAACAAAAAATTTTGTTTTCTTCACAAGCCACCACAGTACGACAAACTGACAGACTAGTGGTATGAGGTCTCCATGAGTAGGGTCAATTCAGAGACAACTGGTTTGGGTTTTATATGGCAGGCAAGCACTCATAGTCTCACAGAGACACCCCTAAGGCATTATGTTATATGACAAACACAGCAATAGAGAAACATGCAACGTGCTTCCGGAACAACGGAGAGTGAAACATAAGCTTAGCTGGAATGGAGGAATCACAAAGGGCTTTGAGGAATAAGTAGGAGTTGGCCAGGCACAGAAGGGATTGTGGACTTCGGAAGTTTCTCTATATGTTCAGGAAGTCGAGTCGCATAAAGATACAAGGGAACAGGGGAAGACCATGAGAATTCCTTGGCCCAATTTTGAAAGTGATTGTGATGAGAATTCCTCTGGACACTTTGTGAATTAACTTTTGGTGTTGTTGCTGTTTCCTTCCCCTCCACCCAAGTTAGTATGTGCCCACCCTCTACGTAGTGGTTACGAATCGGGCTGTGAACCGCAAGGTCAGCAGTTCGAAACCACCAGCTGCTTCGTGGGAGAAAGATGAGGCTATCTGCTCCCGTAAAGATTTACAGCCTCAGAAACCCTGTTCAGGGTTGCTATGGGTCGGAACTGACTCGACGGCACACAACAACCCTCTAGTTAGTGAGTTACCCTCCCATTGTTGGCAACCACAAAGAAGATTTTTGTTAGTACAAAACATTTTTTGGTATTTTTTATAAAAGGGATCACCTTTTGTAATTCACTTATTTCATTTAGGATAATGTCCTCCAGGTTCATCCGTGTTATGAAGTGTTTCACAGGTTCACAGGTATTCTTTATGTTACCTAGTATTAGCTTTCATTCTTCTGAAATATTGACAAGAGATACCAAGTCCCAGGAGAAGGACATCAGCTTGGTAAAGCTGAAGGTCAGCAAAATATAGGACGACCCCAACAAAATAGACAGACAGTGATACCAACAACGGGCTCAAATGTAGCAACGATTGTGAGGTTGGCACAGAACTAGGCAGTGTTTTCTTCTGTTGTCCGTACGGTCACTATGAGTCAGAACCGACTCAATGACATCTAACAATAACAGCTGTGTTAGCTTCTAAATTAACTTTTCAAATACTAATTCTCTCCCCCAACGTTTGAGATTATGTGAAACAGATCGGTGTTGCTGGTCACCATGCTAAAAATGTACCAGAAATTCATTCAAGAAGCGAAGGGTGCTACTCATCATGAAAGAATTTAGCCTTTTAGACATTGTGGGTCCGCCCCACATCATTCTTGGATTTTATACTTGAGTAAAATGCTGAGTTTCACATACTATATCTAGTTCAATTTTGTCTCTGTTAGTTCCATATATTTAGGAGCCCTGGTGATGCCAATGGTTAATTGCTCAGCTGCGAATAGAAAAGTTGGCAGTTTAAACCCACCCAGAGATTCCACAGGAGGAAGACCGGGCGATCTGCTTCTGCAAAGATGACAAGCTAGGAAACCCAATGTTGTTGGTTGTTGTTGCTGAGTGCTACTGAGTTGGTTCTGACCCATAGCAACACTGTACAGGTTCCCAAGGATCAACCGGTGGTTTGGAACAGCCAGGCTTGTGGTTAGCAGTCCAGTACTTGTCCTATAGCTCCTGACTCCAGGACACCCTATAGGACAGTTCTACTTTGTTGCATGGAGTTGTTTATGGGTCAGAAATGACTTGACAACATGTAACAGCAGCAGCAACCTTTACAGGAAGCTATTACAGAAGCACACAGAAAACCACACTTTTGAATAAGAGTTCAATCTCAGGAGAGAACTGGTTTTGGCTCTGGATCCAAAATGTCAGCCTCTACTTATTTGGGGTTCTGGAATCTCTTACTCCAGGTTCCACACAATATCTAGTTTATAAAAGGCTTTGAAGATGAATATTCAGTGGTTGAATCACTACCATAACTTTCAACATCAGTGGGTCCTTTATATCTTGCAGACAGTCTCTCTTCTTGTATGTTAATCATCTCAACATCTCAGCATCTGCCAGAGCTCTCAACTTTGCCTGAATCCAACATGGTGCTCAAGAACACCCCTGGTTTGAACACCAATGTGCTAAAACCCCAGTTGCTATCCAGTGGATTCTGACCCATAGCGCTCCCGTGTGTGTCAGAGTAGAACTGTGCTTCCTGGGAGTTACCAATAACCGAGTTTTCGGAAGGAGTTAGTTGGAGGAACTTCTGGGTGGGTTCAAATTGCCATTGGAGCTGCCACATGGCTAGCAGCCTAGCATGTTGGTCATTTGCACACCTCAGGGACTCCATAAAAGTGTTAATTTAGCCTAAACAATAGGTTTGTGTTTGCTGTTGCTCTGGTTGTTAAGTGCCACTTAGTTCTGACTCATAGCGACCCTGTATAGGGTTTCTGAGAAGCGATTGGTGGGTTTGAACCACTGACCTGTGATTAATAGAGTTCAGTGCTTATCCTATAGCACCACATCAGGACTGTTGTTGCTGTTAGGTGCCATTGAGTCAGCTCTGACTCGTAGCAACCCTAAGCGTCACTGAACGAAGCCTGGCCTAGCCCTGTGCCGTCCTCACGTGGTCATGTTTGATCCCATGTTGTAGCCACTGCGTCACACCGTCTCATTGAGGGTCTTCCTCTTTTTTGACTAGCACAAAGTCCTTCTCCAGGCTTGTGTTTCTGAAACCCATACAAATACACAATCATTTACCTCAGTACAGCATTTGTCGTCATAGGTGAAGAGAGTTGGAAGGGACATTACAGGTGGTCTATCCCTTGAACGATTTTGAAGCAACAACCAAAGGCGATTCTATAGGGGCAGAGCAGAACTGCTTCATAGGGTTTCTCAGACTGTCCGTCTTTACAAGTGCAGACAGTCTCATCTTTCTCCCTCAAAGTTGCTGGTGGGTTCAAACCTCTGGCCTTGCACTCAGTTGTCCAACATTTACCCCACTGTGTACCTGGGCACCTTGAAACAAGGGTGGTGATGTCATTGAAGCAAGCTATTCACAGTCTCATAGCAAAATGGAACCGGGACCAGGAGAAAAGCCCAGAGCATCTGGTTCCACTTAAAACATGCTTTCTGCTTCTCCTGATTGCTAAAGGCAATGACGGGCCCTGGTGTGGTGCTGTAGGAGAAGCACTGGAGTGCTAACGGCAAGGTCGGCAGTTCAAACCCACCAGTCACTCTTGGAAACCCTATACAAGGTCGCTATGGGTCAAAACTGACTTCACAGCCCATAACAACAACATAATGTCTTCCTATGGAGTCCTGGTGTAGTGCTATAGAAGAAGCATTGGAATGTTAACCACAAGGTTGACAGTTCAAACCCACTAGCCACTCCTTGGAAACTATATACAACAGGAGCACTATGAGTCAGAACTGACTTTACAGCAAACAACAGCAACAAGCTACCAAACAACTCTTTTCGTGATGGATCTGAGTAAGAGAAAGCAGGGAGGAAGCTGACAGGATTATATGCTATCATTGTAGGTGATTGTCTAAAAGGTTGTGATTGTAAAAACTGTGGAAATCTTAGCAGGAAGTTTTGATATATCACTTTAGATGAAAGACAGAACAACTCAAAGGAAACTCAACAAAGACACTAGAAGAACGAAACAACACAATTTACAGACTTATACTGAACAAATGATCCAACAACAGCACAGTATACATTCTTCTACAGAGCACGGAGAATATTCTCGGAATAGACCATCTGTAAGGCCACAAAGCATGTCTCAGTAAATTGTAAAAATTTTTGAAATATTGTAAGGCATCTTCTCAGATCACAGAGCTTTAAAATTAGAAATTAACAATAGGAAGATCAAAGGGGGGGGGAATCAAATAGAAGGAAATTGAATTAATACTCTGCTTAAAAACTACTGGGGGGACTCTTGGGCCCAGAGTCAGTGACATAGCCACAGAGGACTAGAGTGGAGAATGAAGTGTCCAGCTGATAAGAAGAGAGGACATATGCCACAAGAACACCCATACGTGCACATAATACCCACTTGCCTTGGCTTCAATGACTGGATGATCAGAGCTCAACCAGAAGAAAAAAGAAGAGGGAAAAAAGCGTAATCTGATAGAATTTGATGAACTTGACCTACACCTATGGATGTAGTAGCTCAAAAGAGGGAACAAATCCTTACAGCTAGGATCATTCCCACCCCACCTCCCTCCCCCCCCCACACACAGAGTAGTCAGGGATGGGCAACTTGAACATTGGCTACCCAAAATGGGGGGTGGGGGGCTACAAAGGCAAGAAGTGACTGGCTTACAAGTTTTCAAGAGGGAACCTAGATCCAGAGAGCGTGGAGGAAGGTAGAATCTCCACTGAGTAGTATCCAATCTGTCTAGGCGGGGCTGATGTAATGAAATGTGGATGGATCTCTTGTGATACGATAGTGAATAATTGTTATCTGGACTGCTTGTGAGGGTTGGAATTGTAAAGGTAGACGTTTTATAGCAAGGAGGGGAGTGATTAACTTTTCAGCCTAAGAGTGGAGGTCCCTGGGACCGTCAAGGGAGAAGAGTGGAGAGAGGGACCCTACCCAGAGGAGCAGTGATGCCTGAGATGGAGGCAGAGATGATAACGTGGAGAGATGGAGCTGTTGGGGACTTTAGACCCAGAGAGGGAGAGGGGCTGTGTACTGACAGCTGGGGGGGGGGGGTGGGGGGGAGGCAGGCTTGCAGGGTATACCCTTTGGTTGGTTGATGATGCTTGGAGGGGATTGTAACCATTGCAATGAAATGATATACGATAGGGTGAATGATATATGATAACGTTCTCCTATGTAAACTATCACATAATTCACAACAAAACATTTAAAACAAAACCAAAAAATAATAATGTGTATCAATTTTCACTCCTACTATTAATCTAGTTGACTCATATTACTTGTCTTAATTTTGATACTCTGATGGAAATATTGTCATAAATTTCATCTTCATTTCCTTGATGAGATTATTAAAGTTGAACTTTTTTAAATGCTAAAAAAGAAAAAAAGAAAAAAACTACTGGGCAATAGAAGAATTAAAAAAAAAAATCCTGAAACAAAAGAGAATGAAAATACAACATACCAAAACCTTTGGAACATAGCAAAAGCAGTGCTCAGAGGGCAATTTTTAGCAGTAAACACACATATCCAAAAACAAAAGCTTAACTCAACATCTTCAACAACTGAAAAAGAGCAACAAAGCAGGCCTGCAACTACCAGAAAAAAATCTATAATAAAGGTTAGAACAGAAAAAAATGAAATAGAAAAATAAACAAAAGCATCAATAAGACAAAAAAAAAAAACTGGTAGTTAAGTTTTTTACTTAAATGATTGAAAGGATTAATAAAATCAACAAACGATTGGCAAATTTAACAAAGGAAAAGGAGAATATGGAAATTACACAAATAAGCAATGAAATGGGTGATATCACAACAGAATCAAGGGAAATCAAAAGGATAATAAGAGAATGATATGAAGAACTGTATTCCAACATATCTGGAAGTCTAGAAGAAATGGATAAATGTCTAAGAACACACAACCTACCTAAATAAACATGAATGGAAATATAAAAGTTGAACAGACGTATAGTAAAAGAATGAGCCCTGGTGTGGCGCTGTGGGTTAATGCACTGGACTGTAAGGTCAGTTTGAATTGCAAGGTCAGCGGTTCAAGCTCACTAGCCACTCCTCGGAAACACGATCCTATGAGTTGCAGAACTGACTCAATGGCACTTAACAACACCTACAATACAAAACCCAAGACCAATATTACTCTCAGTGGAGACAGCCTTCCCTTTGTGAACTGGAGTTTGACAGGGATGCTATTTATCACCACTGCTATTCAACATTGTGCTGGAAATCTTAGCCCAAGCTATAAGGCAAGAAAAATTAAAGGCATCCAAATTGGCAAAAAAGTAAAACTCTATTTGCTGATGGTATAACCCTATACATAGTAAATCCTAAAGACTCAGTGAGAAAATTATTGAAATTCACTGAATGATTTGGCAAAGATCAATATATCAAAATCAATTGGATTCCTTCACAATAATAAATTTTGTTATTGTTAAGTGCCATTGAGTTGATTCCAACACAAGCGACCCTGTATGGGGTTTCTGAGCAGTGGATGGTGAGTTTGAACTACCGACCTGGTAGTTCAAACCAACCTTACACAATCCAGTGCTTATCATACAGTGCTACACCAGGATTTCTTACAATAATAAAGAGCTCTGAAAAGGAAATCCAGAAAACAATCGAATTTATAATATCTACTCAAAAGAGGAAACATTTGCAATAAATCTAACCTGAATTACCTCCTTGGCTCAATTTCAGTCAAGCAATAAATATGGGGGGGTGGATAATAACACTAGTGAGGTACACACACCAAAGAAACATCAAACATTTGAGTTCAAAGGGGCAGCATTTACTCAAGGACAAAATTCAGAAGGAAGAATAGAAACAAAAACCATAGGGAGGAAGTGAAACCAGTGATGGTACATTAATGAATTGCAATAGTTGGGAATGAAACAAAGTAGATGATTGAATGGAAAACGGATGATCTGCTCTGTAAACACAATAAAAATTTAAGAAACAAAAAAACAATTGGGAAATCTAACAAGGGAGGTGATAAATCAATTCTGCCATCCTGTTGGGCTTTAAGTAAGCCATCTCAGAAGCAGGAAGGGAGTTCTCATTACCATCAAGTAAGATGAGCCAGGAGTGGAGCGTTTCCTTGGACCCTAAGATCTCTGCATGTTGAACCTCCTTGATCCAAGAGACAGAGCTATGAAACCAGGGGAGCCACAATAGAACCAAGATCCAGAGCATGAAGCAGAGTGGTGGGCTTCCCAAACTACTGAGCAAGTACCGCTGAGTGGGGTACCTCCCAGAATTTACTTAACTGGGGTAGCTAGAACTGAGTGTCTGGGCTGAGGCTTATAGAGGAGAGCGATCAAGTATCACAAATCAAAATACACAGGCACTGTTGAATGGAGAATCACTTTGCTCAGGAAATTTTTACTCAATTCACAGTAAAAAAGTTTTGTTTTTGTTTGTTTTTTTAATGAATGCAAAAAGCAACACCACTTTTCAAAAAAAAAATAATAATAATAATCAGAATTTTAAATAAACTGCCTGCAGATTTCTACTTAATTCTATTGGTTTTCATTGAAAAGGAAGACATTTTTGTGGACTGGACAACCTTTGGAAGATCATTCAGAGACCCAGTCCATAACTTCCTGATACTAATCTGTTTAGAAAAAATTTCTCTTCCACATACCACAACCTAGCTTAATGCTCTTGGCTGCTGCCGCCAAGGGAACAACCAAGAACTTCACAGTTCAACTCAGAAAAGCGAACACATTGTTTTTAAGAGAGCTAAAGGTTTATCTATGAAGAAGTATTCTGACTCTCATTTTCTCTTAGATTATGCTAGATTTACAAACTTTTGTGAGGTTAATCAGATCTGGCAAAATAATTGCTCCAAAGGAGCCTAAGTGTGTATTTACTCTTAAGAAATACCACTAGCATTTCATTATTGTTCATTCAGCATAGTTCTAAGAAACAGCAGAAAGTTCATAAAAACAACCACCACCACAAAACAACCATTGTGGCTCAGTCAATTATAACCCACAGCCACCCTTCAGGGCAGAGTAGAACTGCCCTATAGGGTTTCAAGGCTGTCATCTTTACTGAAGCAGACTGTCACATCTTTCTTGGGTTGGAGCAGCTGGTGGTTTCGAACTGCCAGCTTTCTGGCTAGCAACTGAGAAGTTAATCATTGTGATACCGGGGCTCTTAGTGACCCTAGGCTCAAAAGAACAAAACACTGCCCAGTCCTGCAGCATCCTCAGTATTGTTACGCTTGAGCCCATTGATGCTGCCACTGTGCCAATGCATCTCATTGGGAGTAACTCTTCTTTTTCGCTGACACTCTACTTTACTAAGCATGATGTCCTTCTCTAGGGACTGGTCTCTCCTGATAAAATGTCCAAAGTATGAGAGAGCAAGTCTTGACACACTGGCTTCTAAGGAACATCTGGCTATACTTCTTCTAGCACCAGGAAGCTCCTAGTTGGGGGAAATAGATTCTATGTAAAAATACTGCTAAAGTACAAAATTGAAACTCATTATATCTTTCTCCTTCTTGAGTGATGATCTTTCCTAAGAGGAACTGGATTTAGAATAGAGAGAAATTCATTTAACATTGAACAAATATGACATCCTGGATACTCAACCTTTGAACAGCTATTAAAAAGACATTTACATAGAAAATGGGTGCACTGTCTTCTACCCACTTAAGGAAAGTCAGCAGGAGAGATGGCTTAGAAGGGAACATCTTTCTTATTTAAATGAAGAGTGAAGCCACCAGAAGGAATCTGATGACACAATGGTCCAGTGCTTGGCTGCTGAACAAAAGGCCCTTCATCCGAACCCACCAGCTGCTCCATGGGAGGAAGATGTGGCAGTTGACTTCTGTAAGAATTGCTGTTGGTATTGCTAAGTGCCGGCAAGTCAGTTCCGACTAATAGCAATCCTGTATAGGATTTCTGAGGAGCGGCTGGTGGGTTTGAAGCCTTGACCTTACGATTAGCAGTCTAGTTCTGATACTACAGCGCCACACCATGACTCCTTGGAAATGCTGTGAGGCAGCCTTCCTCTGTCCTTTAGGATTGCTATGGGTCTGAAGTGACCTAACTTGAGGGCAGTGGGGTTTAAAGCCACCTCCTGTACCCACCCAAAAAAGGCAAACCCAAAATTATACTGTCCTCAAGTTGATTACAACTCATAGAGACCCTATTTGTTGTTAGGTGCCATGAGTCGGTACTGACTCATAGCGACCTTATGCACAACAGAACGAAACACTGCCCAGTCCTGGGTCAACCTCACAATTGTTGCTACGCTTGAGTCCATCGATGCTGCCACTGTGCCAATCCATCTCACTGGGGGACTTCTTCTTTTTCTCTGACCTTCCACTTTACCCAACATGATATCCTTCTCCAGGAACTGGTCCCTCCTGACAGGATGTCTGAAGTTTGACAACGAAATCTGGCCATCCTGGCTTCAAAGGAGCATTCTGGCTGTACTTCTTTCTACACAAATTGGTTTGTTCCATGGTACTTTTAATATTCCCCACCAACATCATAACTCAAATGCATGAATTCTTCTCTTGGGAGTCATAAGAACCACTGGCTCTCAGGATATTTATTGATATTCCCTCACCATTGTCCTCTAACACCATCCTGCTTGGCTCCTAAAACTATTCCCAGTGGAATCCTGTGTGAGTTCCCCAGTGCACCCATCAAAAAGTGCCACAAGTAGGGTGGCTTAGAATAACAGAAACTTACAGGCTGACAGCTCTGGAGGCTAAAAGTTCTAGCTCATTTTTGAGCTGGGTCCATACTCTGTCCAAAGGATCTAGAGAAAAATCTTTCTTGGACTCTGTTTCTGGGAACCCCAGGTGTTCCTTGGCTCTGGGCTGCTGTACTCCAATCTATATCTTGTCTTCACAAGGCTACCTTCTTGTGTATCTGTCTGTCTGTCTCTTTGCTTCTCTCATAATCAACCAGCCAATCTGGCTCTGGAAAAACCCCATTCCCTAAGTAGGACTTTGTGATGGTTAAGGTTACATTTCAACTTGGCTAGGGCATGTTTCTCATTGGTCTGGCAGTTATGATAGAATCACCTTCATATGAGCAGCCAATCAATTGAAAGGATGTTTCCTTGGGGGTATGATATGCTTTATACATATATATTGTGGTTGTTGTTAAATGTCATCAAGTCAGTTCTGAATCATAGTGACCCTATGTAAGGTTTTTGAGGAGTGACTGGTGGGTTTGAACCGCCAACTACGTGGTTCAAACTGACCTTGCAGTCCAGTCCAGTGCATTATCCTGAAGCGCCACACCAGGTCTCCATTACTCTAACATATATATATATATATATATTACATACACACACACACACAGATAGAGAGATTCTTGACGTGGTGATGTAGGATCAGCAACTGACCGGTGAATGAGAAGGTTGGCAGTTGGAACCCACCGGCCGCTCCTCAGAAACCCTATATAAAGTTACTATGAGTATGAACTGACTCGACAGCACTTAAAGACAAATGAAACAGTTTTTCACATGACAAGAGACATTCTTGACTACCACGGGTGACAGGGAGGGGAGGTTAGATCAGTGACTGAAGGGATGAGAGGTGTTTATAAAAAACAAAACACATAAGATGTTAATGGGGAGCCACAGGGAGGAAGTAGGATAAGTGTTGTTCAGGGAGGAGATTGTGATTGTTAGATGAAGGGTATAACTTGTTGGATGTAAAACTGATGATCTTGTCTGCAAACCTTCCCTCAGCTCACAATAAAATGTTAAAAAGAAAAGAGAAGAAATACAGAGTCACTGTACAAATACAGACAAACAAAAAACCCAGGATTATAATAAAAACATGAATAATAATGAATTAAAAACAAAAACCTGACGAAGTGCACTTCTGCCCAGAACTCATTTGGGTATGTTTCTGTTTGTTTTCTGCAGACTTTCCACCAAAGAAAGACCCGGCTGCAGATTCTGAAGGAAGTCTTCCAGACAGAACAAAGCATCTGGGGACAATTGTGACGGTATTCAGACATTGGTGGGAGAGGAGGAGCAGAAGTTTCCAGAAGAGGCAGGTGGAGTCCAGTCATGGGAACTCCTGGAGGTAGAAGTGTCCTAGACTCAGCCTGGTTGGCAGTGGGGCAGTCTGGAAGGGTGGCTGGTGTCTGGCCAACAGGGACAGCTGTGCCAGACTGCTGACCAGGCCAGGGACACGAAGGTCCACTTTGTAAACTGCAGCCAGCTGCGGATCCTGCAGAAGTCGGGGTCTCCTGACGGAGACAGTGAACGGGCCCGGGAAACAAGCACATGCCACACACTTCAGCAGGGGCTCTCCTGCACACCTAGCCTTCAGGCTCTCTGTTCAGTGACAAAGGAGACTTGGTGGCACTGTCGGTGGTTCAAACCCACTGGCGGGAGAAAGACGAGTCTGTCTGCTCCTGTATATGGCGTCACTGTTGCTGTTGTTAAGTCCTGTCAAGTCAGTTCCGACCCATCGTGGCCCTGTATAGGGTTTCCGAGGAGTGGCTGCTGAGTTTGAAGTGCCAACCTTATATGGTTGGCAGTTCAATGCTTGTCCTACAGTGCCACAGAAGGACTCCTAAGTCTTTACAGGAGCAGGAAGTCTCATCTTCCTTCTGAGCAGCTGCTGGTGGATTTGAACTGGCTGGGACTGGCTGGCAGTGGGTTTGGGCAGGTCCAGTAACTACACAGTTTTCATCTAATGCAGCGACATACACTGTGAATTGATGGGAACATACAGACTGATCTTGTTCTCTCCTAGCCCACTTGTTGCTTGGCCCCTCTAGCATTAGATACCAGAATGCCAATCTGTACTTGTGGAACCTCATCCTCTCGATGCCATGCTGTGCTGCTCAAGGACCTGCATTGGCTCCCTATTGCCTTGATTCCAACACAGTCCTTGGCTTCCCACACAAGTGCTTCCCCCCACCTCTCCCAGGACTCTCGGTCTCAATCAAGTTCTCATGTACCTAGTACTGCTTTGAAAAGAAGCAAATGTTTCCAAGCCCAACAAAGTGATTACTGCTGACGTCGTGCTAGATACAGAGGGCAGAAAACAAACGCAATTCTGGCCCAGACCACTACAACATCTTACTGCTTTGAGGAATTCATTGACGTTTGTTCTGTAGATTGAAAATAAAAAACAACTTGAAGTGTTTAAGTTATGAACGTCAAATACTACGTCCTTCATATGAACTAGGCCTGCAAGGACAAATACGCAGACAATAAACACACCCTGACTCACAGTGACCCTGTAGGACAGAGAACTTCCCCACAGGGTTTCTGAGACTATAAACCTTTATAGGAGCAGACTGCACGTCTTCCTCTCACAGAAACAGCTCTGGTGGGTTGGAACCATGGACCCTGTTATTACCAGCATTGCACTCAGCACACTGCACCACCAAGGATCCCTTACACATTGAAAAGAAGAGGTTTGAATTCTCCCTATTGGAAACAAGAGAAGAAAGCCCCCCTTCTCCTGTCTTTTAGACTGATTTGAAATAACTTGGCCTGGTTAAACCTTTGTTTCCCTTTTAGTTGTTGTTGGTAAGTGCCCATCGAGTTGGTTCCAATCCATAGTGATCCTGTAAAGGGTTTCTGAGGAACGGCTGGTGAGCTTGAACTGCCAACCTTGTAGTTCAAACTGACTTTGCAGTTCAGCACATTAACCCATAGCGCCACACCAGGATTCAGGAGTATGTAAATCAAGCGTGTTTCCTCTAGGATCTAGGAGTCTTGTCTTTTGAAGTTAAGAATCAGATCCCTAGCTGTCAGTTTCCTACGATATTAGCAAAACTTCAGATACCCTGCCATAAAGACCCTGGAGACTCATCCTGTTTACCTTACCCAAGCATGGTGTGAGTTCTAGCCACTCAGCTAAATAAGGACCCCGGGTGGCATATTGGGTCACAAGCTGGACCACTGACTGCAAGGTCGGAAGTTGGAATCTATTCGTCACTGCAGGAGAAAGATGAGGCTTCCTGCTTCTCCAGAAATCCTGGAGTGGCGCTGTGGGGTAATGTGCTAGACTGCAAGATGGATTTGAACGATAAGGTCAACAGTTCAAGCACACCAATTGCTCCTCAGAAACCCTATGCAGGGTTGCTATGAGCTCAAACACACTCAGTGGCACTCATAACAACAACAACTAAGATTGACAGCCTCGGAAACCCTACACAGGGTTGGTATGAATTGGAACAGACTCGGTGGCACACAACCACCACCATCACCACTCAGCTAAATGGAGGGTAAGAGTCCCTCCTGCCTCTCTGATCTCTTTGGTGGGCTGTCTGTGATGGATCATATTCCTCATCAGTGCTTACTCATTAATAAAACATCTCTCTTCGATTTTTGTGGGAGAGGTTTTCTGGACTGGCAGTAGATAACTTTTCAATAACTTTTCTCCAACCTATTTTTTGCTGAACATAAAGAAAATGAAAATCTTCACAACTGGACCAAGGTTTTCATTCTATTTGGATCAACAATCAATGCCCATGGAAGCAGCAGTCAAGAAATCAAGTGACATATTTGTTGTTGTGAAGTGCCGTCGAGTTGGTTTCGACCCATAGCGACCCTGTATAGGGTTTCCGAGGAGCAGCTTGAACCACCGACCTTGCAGTTCAAACGGCGTTGCAGTCTGGAGCATTAACCCACAGCGCCATACCAGGACTCCAAGTGACATATAGCATTGATAACAATGTTCTGCAAAAGTCCTCTTTAAGGTGTTAAAAGTAAAGAAGTTTCTTTGTTGACTAAGGGGCATCTGACCCCAGACAGAGTATTACCAATGGTCTCATCTCCATGGGAAAGCTAGATAATAAAGAAGAAAGTGGGAAGGAGGATTGACACATTTGAATTGTGGTATTGTTGAAGAACATTGAGTAGACTGTGTAATGTAGGAAGCTTGAACAAATCTGTCTTGGAGGAAGCGGTGGTGGTGGGCGGTTATGTGCCGTTGAGTCGGTTCCAATTCATAGTGACCCTGTTTAGGGGTTCCAAGGTTGTCAACTTTTCCAGGAGTAGAAATGCTCATCTTTCTCCCACGGAGCAGCGGATTCTGGTAGACCTTGTGGTTAACAGCTGGTAGAACTGCTGACCTTATGATTAGCAGGCCAACTCCTAGCCCACTACACTACCAGGGTCTCTTTCTGGAAGAAGTACAGCTAGAATATTCTTCAAAAATGAGGATAGTGACTTGCTTACTTTGGACACACCATCATGAAAAAATCAATCAGTAGAAAGGCGCATCATATTTGGTAAGCAGAGGGTGACTGAAAATGAGGGAAACTCTCTGAGATGGATTGGTAGCATGGATACCTCACCGGGCTCTGATATTCCTGTGAAGAAAGCACAGGACTGGGCAATGTTTCCTGCCATTAAAAATAAAGCGGCAGGAGTTAGAGATGACTTCATAACAACAAGCTGCAACCACAACACATTCAGCCTCAGGAATTCTATACACGGTCACTGTGAGCTCAAAACCACTTAATGGCACTTAACAATCAATCACAACAGCCATGCGGAACTGAAGACGATATAAAAGCTTGACAAGGTGGAAGCTACATTTTCTCCTATCCCAACCCCTTTGGATGTAAGTTATTCCAAGCTAACAGGGCAGCTCCGGAATGGGATCTGGTTCCAGGCACTTGGAAATCATGACTTTCTTGATGCCCTCACTTCTGTGCCACTGGGCTCTAGGAAGAAGGGTGAAGTCCAAAGAGTAAAACCAAATGGTACACGTCAGCCACCTCTTCTAGCTGGGCTCTCCTGGAAGACCTGTCCAGTGACTACAGTGGCCTTTTCTTGGCCTGAACTATGTCAGCTGGCCAATCCCAGCTGTGAGGGTTGTGTAAATCATCCTGAACAAATCTGAGCCATTATGAGGAAAGTGGGGACAAGGAAGGAAGATTGTTCACCACCACGGCCTGCCTTTCCTACGTTGTCTTTCATTTGAAAGTTGTCATGTAAGTGATGTCTACTCAACCATGCAGTGACCTGTTTCATGTTGCCAAGTGCTGTCTGGTCAACCACAACTATTTGATGTCACCACACCACAGTCCTGCCCGAATCACATACTTGTCCTCTTTCACCTCAGTTTCTCACCCCCACAACGATACACATTTCCTAAGAAGGCCAGGTTCCACAGTGATAATCCCTGTTCCTCATCAAAACATCAATTTCTTCAGCTAAATGTTAATAGCAACAACCAATTCAATAATGCGTCAGACTGCAAACTCGTTTGAACAGCAAGATCGGTGGTTCAAGCTCACCAGTTGCTCCTTGGAAACCCCCTATACAGGGTTGCTATGGGTTGTAATCGACTCAACGGTACTTAACAAGAACAAGAACATACTATACCTTCAATGAGGTGGATTGGCACATAATCACAGCAATGACTTAATTACCAACCATCATGAAAACTGATCAGGACTGGGCAGGAAAGTATGTCTCCATGGGTAGCTAAGAACAAGGACATGAACGTTGTATTCACCTGGATTGTCCATCCTAGTTCCTGCTTCAGACACACAACCTTTTTGTTCTCATAAACCACTGGGATATTTTGTAAATCCCAATTTTTCATAACCCAAACTCGATCTTGTAAGTGTCTACAAGGAGCACAGAATCCCTTTATCTAAAGCATCTCGATGTTAATTTCTTTCTAGGCTGTGGGCATCTGAGGTGAATGAGGACAGGCCCCTGCCCTCGAGTTGCTCACTGTCTGGATGGAGACATGGAAAGCAGGGACAACTCAGGGTAGACGAGGCACAGTGGCCACAGGGAGAGGAGAACCACTGGGTCTGAATGAGTCCAGTAAACATCCCAGCAAAGGGGAGGATCTGATTAGGACAAGGCAGGTCTACAATGTGGTGTATTGCAAACAGACACACAAGAACCAACAATCCCAAGTCCCTGTGGATCTCCCAAGTAAGTGGGCTGCAGTAAGGCTGATTTAGCTCCATGTAGCTGTGGCACTGTAGGGTAAAAGCATTCAACCACAAGGTTGGCTTGAGCCACAAGGTTGGCGGTTCAAACTCACCAGCCGCTCTTTGGAAACAGGATCCTTATGTGTCGGAGCTGACTTGACAGTACTTAACAGCAACAACCATCAAAACTTTCGAGTTTATCTAAAACTCTTCACTGGAAAATCCTTGTCCTTTAAGATGGGCTGTATTTCTGGAAACACGGATATCATACACAAACCAGTAAGGGTAAAAAGACAAACCACGGAATCCAATTACTAAGCGCTTGATGGCGTTTGCCTTAGCTCCTCATGCTTGCCCTTTAAGCAACACCCATACCAAGACACTCTCTTCCTTAGCTTACACCTAGACCACCTACAGAGGAAGGAGCAAAAGCTGAGTAACATTCAGGGTTTGAGCCGGCATTGGGTTAGATTCAGGCAAATGGCGTGTTTCCAGCTTCTGTTCGTTTCTGTCTTCTCAGCCATAGGATCAAGGGTAACGTATCACATAAGGCACCCCGGGGACTCTGTGTGAGGCACTTAACTGCTAACAGAAAGATCATCAGTTCAAAACCACCAGCTGCTTTGTGGGCGAACAATGAGACAGTCTGCTTCCACAAAGATGCCAGCCTTGGAAACCCTGTGGGCCTGTTCTTCTGTCCTATAGGGACAGCTTGGTGAGTTTTAGGGACAGCTTGGTGGGTTGTAGAGATCTCTGAAGAGTTAATCTGGATAGATTTTCTCAAAGAACACAAGGCTTATTTTGAAGAATTTGTAAGAAAATGGAAAACTGCACTAAAGAAGAGAAAAAGGCTAAGGAATGTTTTCCCCCTTTCACAACATCCCTGCATGGGCAGGAAGAGTTGTCCTACGAGAATTTCATTGGGAGAAATTCACCATACCCCACCCACCCTACAGCCCTGGTCTTGTCCCTTCAGACTTCTTTTAATTCCCCAAATCCAAAGAACAATTCAAACGAACCTGATTTCAGCCACTTGAGAGAGACACAACTGCCATTCTAACTTGCTGGGAGTTGAGAGCTCTGAATTCTTCGGGGAAGGGTTAAAATTCAGACCTACTGCCATCGAGTTGATTCTAATTCACAGCGAGCCTGTATGACTGAGTCCAACTGTTTCCTGAGGGTTCTGAGCATTTGAATCTTTACGGGAGCAGATGGCCTCACCTTACTTCAGAGGAGCCGATGGTGGGTTTGAACTCCTGACCTTATAGTCAGCAGCTCAGTTTGTAAACCATTGCACCACAAGGGGACCAGGAAAGGGTTAGCGAGATGGAAACACTGCCGTCAGAAATGTAAAGCCCTGGTTAGAGGCGATACCAAGAAACAATAGCTTTATATTCCGATGTCTTTGTTTAATAAAGGGTTCTGTACTTACTGATGAAGATCAAAAACCACAGCCTTTGGTATGGGTTGGACCTCATTGTAAAGAAAACAAAAATCTTCACCACTGGACCAACACATAACATCATGATAAATGGAGAAAAGATTGACGTTGTCAAAGACTTCATTTAGCTTGGATCCACAATCAACACTCACGTAAGAAGCACTCAAAAATCAAATGACGTATTGCATTATTCAAATCTGCTATAGAAAACTTCTTTAAAGTGTTCAAGAGTGAAGATGTCAGTTTGAGGACTAAGGTGTGCCTGAACCAAGCCATGGTATTTTCAATAGCCTCATATGCATGTGAAAGCTGGACAGTGAATAAGAAGACCAAAGAAGAAATGATGCATTTGAGTTATGATGTTGAAGGCGAATATTCAAGGTACCATGGACTGCCAAAAAACCACACAAACCAATCTGTGTTGGAAGAAGTACAGCCAGAGTGCTTCTTAGAAGCCAGGATAGCTAGACTTCATCTCTCATACTTTAGACATATTATCAAGAGGAACCAGTTCCTCGAGAAAGGTACCATGTTTGGTAAAGTGGAGGGTCAGTGAAAAAGAGGAAGACCCCACAACGAGATGGACTGGCACGGCAATGGGCTCAAGTGCCGCAGCAATGGTGAGGTTGGTGGGTAGTGTTTCGCCCTGTTGTGCATAATAAGGTTGCTAAGAGTTGATACTGACTCATCAGCACCTAGCAACTAAAAGATAATTTTATAGCAATACCTTTTGACTCATTCTTGCGTTTTGTCTTTTAATGGCTCTATGAGTCAAGATCAACAGGATGGCAATGGATTTAGTTTGGTTTTCTTCATATTTGGTCTGTATTTATCCTGCACAGCTACAAGTACTAAGCCTTCAGCACAAAGAAATCCTGATCTGTTTATGGAACATGGGTACTGAATGACAAATCCTATAACACTGGCCCCTGGTAAACATCTGATCTGGTTTGATAAACATCATGTTCTCATGATTCTAAACCAAAAGTTGAAATGTAGTCAGTAAATGAGAACATTTATTTTTCCTCCTGTGTAATTCTAAACATTTGCTGATGTTGGTATGGATTACATCTCAATGTAAAGAAAACAAAAATCCTCACCACTGGACCAATAAACAACATTCTTATCAATGGAGAAAAGATTGAAGTTGTCAAAGACTTCATTCTTCTTGGATCAACTATCAACACTCATGGAGGCAGCAGTCAAGAAATCAAATGACATATTGCATTAGGCAAATCTGCTGCACAAGACCTTTTTAAAGTGTTGAAGAGCAAAGATGTCAGCTTGAGGACTAAAGTGAACCTCAATAACCTCATATGCATGTGAAAGCTGGACAGTGAATAAGGAAGACTGTAGAAGAATCGATGCATTTGAGTTATGGTGTTGGGGGAGAATACTGAAAGTGCCATGGGCTGCCAAAAGAACCAATAGATCTGTGTTGGAAGAAGTGCAGCCAGAGTGCTCCTTGGAGGCCAGGATAGCCATACTTCATCTCTCATACTTCAGATATATTGTCAGGAGGGAGCAATCGCTGGAGAAGGATATCATGTTTGTAAGATGGAGGGTCAGAGAAAAAAAGGAAGACCCCCCCAACGAGATGTATTGGTCAAGTGGCAGCTTCAACGAGATGTATTGGTCAAGTGGCAACAGTAGTGAGGTTGGCCCAGAATCGGGTAGTGTTTCATTCTGCTGTGCATCATGTTGCTGTGGGTCGATACCGACTCGTTGGCACCTAATAACAACAATTCTAATATTCTCATGGATTCTAGTTTTCTTTTATCTCTTACCTCTCTCCCTCTCCCTCCCCCTTTCCCTTTCTCTCTGTTTTACATTTTCCCTCCTGCCAGCTAGAATCTGGGATGGTGCTCTCATTCACATCCTGCTATATGGGCTTGTCTTCGATTCTTATTGTGTACCCAACCTGACTTTATTTTAGCCCTCCATGATGAACCTGTGTCTATCACGTAGCCAACCTGACTTTATTTTAGCCC
>NW_006408523.1:7022313-7034065 GCF_000296735.1 Chrysochloris asiatica | reverse complement strand
CTGACTTTATTTTAGCCCTCCATGATGAACCTGGGTCTATCACGTAGCCAACCTGACTTTATTTTAGCCCTCCATGATGAACCTGGGTCTATCACATAGCCCTGGGGCATACTGAGTCTATAAATCAGAAATAATTAGAAATTCTTGCCAGAAATCACAGCCACTAAATCTTCTTCTATCCCATCTTGTGTTACCAGAGCTGCTGTCCAGGAATGGTGATCATAAGATCATAAGTGATCCAGAGGGATTCTATTGGCTGATTTTCAGAAGTAGATTGCCAGACCTTTCTTCCTAGTTTGTCTTGGTGTAGAAGCCCCACTGAAACCTGTTTATCATCATGCTATTGTTAGGTGCCCACTGAGTCAGCTCTGACCCATAGTGACCGTATGGACAACAGAAGGAAACATCACCTGGTTCTGCGCCATCTTCACAATTCCTGCTACGCTTGAGCCCATTGCTCCTGTCACTGTGGCAGACCATCTTGTGTGTGTGTGTGTGGGGGGGGGTCTTCCTCTTTTTCATTGACACTTCACTTGACTAAGCATGATGTCCTTCTCCAGGGACCAGTCCCTCCTGATAACATTTCCTAACTATGAGAGATGAAGTCTGGCCATCTTGGTTTCTAAGGGGCATTCTACATTGTGGTTATACTTTTTCCAACACAGATTTGTTTGTTCTTTTGGCAGTCAATGGAACTTTTAATATTCTTCTCCAACATCATAACTCAAAAGCATCAAGTCCTTATTCACTGTCCAGCTTTCACATACATATGAGGCTACTGAAAATACCATGGCTTGGATCTAGCACGCTTTTGTCTTCAAACTGACATTTTTGCTCTTCAACACTTTAAAATAAGTCTTGTGCAGCAGATTTGCCTAATGTAATACATTGTTTCATTTCTTGACTGCTGCTTCCATACGTGTTGATGGTGGATCCAGGCAAAATAAAGTTGGTGAGAACTTCAATCTTTTCTCCATTTACCATGGTGTTTATATATTGGTTTGTGGGTGAGGATTTTTGTTTTCTTTACATTGAGCTGCAACCTATATGGATGGCTGTGGTTTCAGCATCAGAGCCACACACAAGCCTCCACTGACAGATAGATGGTGGTGACCTGGCTGGGTATCGAACCTAGGCCTCCTGCATGGAAAGGGAGAATTCTGCCATTGGCACCGCCCCCTACCCGTCCCCACTGCCCCCTCTCCATCTCATTTCACTTCAGGCAAAGGACAGGGAAAACAAAGGAGCAGGCTTCTCAGCTGACTAACACGCTCAACAATTTCTCATTTCAAGCTCCCAACTCCACCTACTATTGTCAACTGGATTCTCACTCACAGCCTCCACCCACCCCACAGCCTCCACCCACCCCACAGCCTCCACCCACCCCACAGCCTCCACCCACCCCACAGCCTCTACCTACCCCACAGCCTCTACCTACCCTACAGCCTCCAATCACCCCACGGTCTCCACCCACCCCACAGTCTCCACTCAACCCACAGCCTCCACCCACCCCACAGCACAGAGCAGAGCTGCTCCCTGGGGTTCTGAAGTTGTCAATCTTTATGGAAGCCACCTGCTTCATCCTTCTCCTATAGAGCGGCTGGTGGGTTTGAACCGCTGACCTTGCAGTTAAAGCCTAATGTGGGGCTGAAGCACCCGCACTAGCAGGGTCTCATCTGATCCTCCCCCTCTCCAGCCTCAGGAGCATGAAGCCCCTTTAGAACTTGATGCTTGCTGTCCCATCCCTGCATTTGTTTTCAGTCATTTCTCTATCCTGAGACAGGTGGGGGGATGAGAAGATCAAACAGGAATGTAGGGAAGAGAGTCCCACCCAGCCTCACTCCTGCTCTCCCTCCCACTCAGCCCCTCTTTCTCATGCAACGCTTTGATCACTGGTTCCTTTGACCCTGGACTTGTAGGAGGCTGGGTAGTGAACCCCAGCATCTACTGAAGTGGGCCCTGATCCTGCTTTCTGCTGGGACCACCTGCACCTTGATTTAAAGTGCACCTGACAGGCCTCACCTCTGTAGAACCGACGTACACCAAAGTTCATGAACCAGAGGAACGAGGGACATGGAAGGCTGGTGCCACTGGGATTACAGTAAGGGGTGAGACCGGGGTCCTCAGGGTTTGGGGGTGCTCTCAGGTACTCTCGGGGCTATCTGGGATGCCCTAGGGGGCCTTTCAAGGGTACACTCAGGGATGTCTGGGAGCACGCAGGGGCTTTCTGGGTATACTTGGGAGGCACTTAGGTGCATCTGGGGGCTCTAGAGAATTCTTGGGTGCATTTACAGTGGTCACATTTGGTTGCTGCTCTCTTGAGACTTTGTGGCACTGTGGGATAAGTGTTGGGCTGCTTACCCAAAGGTTGGCCATTCAAACCACAGGAGAACACTGAATCAGTCTGCGCCTACCTAGATCTGGTTTCAGAATCCATGAGGAGCGCCTGGTTCAGAATTGACTTGTCAACGGTGATCATTGTTAAATAAAAGCCTTTGCTTGATGTGTGTAAAAGCTGTTACCATGGTAACCGATATGTGTCAGAGTAGAACTGTGCTCTAAAAAGTTTCCAGTGGCTGGTATTTTAGAAGCAGACACCAGGTCCTTCTTTCCACACATCTCTACTTGGATTTGAACCACTAACCTTTAGGTTAACAACCCAGCACATTAACCATTTGCCCCACCCAGAGACTCCTTGGGATTGTAGAAAAAGTGAAAAGTTTCTAGGTTACTTGTTCACTTATTGGGCGTTAAAGATTAATCAGTAGTAAAACATCCATTATTTTACTCAAAGTGTGAGTGCTGCTGAATTTTTTTAAAGTAAGGGATGTGCACGAGGCAGTTCATCTTTAATAGCAAAGTCCTGGTGTGGTGCCGTACAATAAGCACTGAGTCATTAACCACAAGGTTGGCAGTTCAAACCCACCAGCCACAAGTTGGAAACCTTATCAAAGGCCACTATGAGTCAGAACTAATTTAACAGAAACAACCAGTTTCCTAGGACACATGGTAGTAAACATTTTTTAAAGTAATATTTTACTGCGTTCTCAGTGAAAATTTGCACAGCAAATTAGATTTCTATTTGTCAATTTCTACACAAGTTGTCCGGTGACATTAGTTACGTTTTTCACAAGGTTTCAGCATTCTCATTAATGCCTTTCTGGTTGCTCTGTTTCTAGTTCTCTAGTTTCCCTGTCCCCTTTGTCTTTTTATCTTTGCTTCAGAGTCATTGTTGACCTTTTGGATGCATCTAGACAGTCTGGTAGGCCATTTATACTTAAATCCTCCTTAACTATACTTTCTGATTCTCTTGCATCCAGGGGGCCTGGTTCCAAATCAAGGTTGAGTACCAACATTCATGGGGAACTTCTAAAATGTAGATTCCATTTGTATTCCTATGGAATACCTATATTCCATACATTCCAAATGGAGGTCCTGCAGAATCCACTATTTGTAATATCCTGCCTGAGGCCTGAAAATCACCATTCAGCGCAATGGAGCAGAATTCTAGACAACTTTGCCCCCATGGTTAAATACCTGTCAGCTTACCTTCTCTTCAACAGCCATCCAGGAACCAGGATAACCCGTTCATGCTTTGGCATTAGAATGCACCACAGTTTGATGTTCCACAGTGTTTTGAAAACTTGTGCGCAACAGGTTAGGTAAATTCCCAGAGAACAGAGAAGGCAGAGGTCTTGATGAACAGCCACACGTGACCATCCAGCCCGCAAATCACAGGGGAGACGTTTGACCATTAGTGGGGCCCAGCAAGGGTACCAGGTTCTGCAACACTTCCCCAGAGTACTGTCTGCAAATGATGTTTGATTTCCCCCACACCCAAGAACTCAAGCCCTAGAATGCATGGCTGATCTGTTGTTATAGGTGCTATGTGTCCATCAGGGACATGTAGGGCTGGCTCAGTAGCAGAAACATCGCCTCCCACACAGGAGACCTGGGCCAGGCCAGTGTACTTTAGGGGGAGGCTTGTATGTTATTATAATGGCAAACAGGTTCCAGTTGAGCTTCCAGGCCAAGATGAGTAAGAATAAAGTCCTGGCAATCACTCGTGAAAATCAACCTTTGAAAACCCTGTGAATTTCAGGACCCGAATTGCAATTGATTATAGAGATGGTGTTGGACTGGCCAAGCTACCAAGCACAACAACATCTGTCCTTTAAGCAAAAAGCTCCCCTCACAACTTCAAAGAAAATCTTCAGCCACCAAGAGAGACAGCTGGACAGCAGGGGTTTGCCCTTGTTGACAAAGCAATTCACAGTTGTTTATTTATAAATGCTGCTCCTTAATTGGTCCACAGGGGAGAAAGAGGTGGTGGGATGCAAAGGTGGTTAGGTAGGAAATGGAAGGAAGGAAGTCATATCCAACTTTTGCTTTCCTGATTTCATCTCCTTCTGTGATGAGCAATTCAAACTCATCACATCATTGTCTCTGAGTACTCTGCTTATACACTGTGTAGCCTTCAAATGTGAAGCTTTTTCAGATGTCAACAGTGAAGAACCTAATTCCTGCTCAGCAAACATTGATTGGCACCTACAGTTTGCACAGGGATTGACTAATACTTTGTGGGGAAACAAACTGAAGCCTTTAGGAAACTTGCAAGTCCTGGGCTGGGGTGATTTGGAATGGAGCTAAAGTCACGTGTCACAATAGCTTTCATGGTTTCCTGGCCCATGCCCTTCCTGGACACCCTTCTCTGGTTTCCTTCCTCCAACTCGCCCTCCTCCACCCGCCCTGGGTATCTTGGGCTCTTCCATATAGACTGCATCCAGGGGATCTTGAGGCCCCAGTATCAGGTTGGGTTTCAGCAATGGGGAGCCCCAGCAGGGCCCTGGAGGAAGCGAGAAGAGCCCCTGGGGACCCCTCCTTCTCCTCCTGCCTCAGAGACAGAAAGGGTAACCCAACAACTGCAAATCTGGGGTGCAGCTCTGCCCCCATGGCTTCTCCATCCTAGTCCCACCATTATAAGTAATCCTCAATTAAACATTCCTCACTTTACCCTCTTCTTCTGCCGAGATCTTGACAGATTATTTCTACCAGGACTGTGGTATTCTTTAATTAAATCCTTAAACAATACCATGAGGTATATATTATACCTGGTGTGGCACTGTGTAAAGCACTAGAACTGCAGGTCAGTTTAAACCATAAAGTTGTTGGTTCAAACTCACTCAGAAACCCTCAAAATCGACTCGATGGTGCTTAACAACAATTATAAACTTTTTTTTACAGACCAGGGAACTGAGTCTTAGCGAGTGTAGGATTTCCACTAAGACCAGAAATGAGATCATAGATGGACTGAGACTCAAACCCATTCTGTTTGGGTTCCACCCATTCTGATCTTCCCAGTGTCATCTCAAGAGGGGAAAACTTGATGCAGCAAAAGGCTGGCACGTTAATCATAAAAGTAATAAAGAGGAATGATGCCTATTTTTGCTCTCTTTCCTCTCTTTCTGTCCAGGGAACCCCTGGGATAATACAGCTTTCACTGGCTTTAAGGGACCTGCCCTCAAATGCACCACTACCGTCAAGTCAATTCCAACTCACAGTGACCTAGTAGGAGAGAGGCTTCCTGAGATTGTAGATTTTGACAGAAGAATATAGCCTCCTCTTTCTCCCACAGAAGGGCTGGTGGGTTTAAGCCACTGATCTTGAGGTTAACAGCCCAATACTTAACCCACTGTGCCACCAAGAAAAAAATTAGCCGAGTCCCAAACTTTATGATTGGTGTCCCTGGCCTGTGTAACCAAAAAGTTGGTAGCTTGATTATACCCAGAGGTGCTCAGAAGAAAGGCCTGGCAATCTATTTCATGAGTTGGAATAGACATGAGGGCAACTGGTTAGATTAGTTTCACATTTACTGAGGAACTATCTGGGAGCACAGTGGCTCTGTAAGATAAACACTAAGATCGGGGGTTCGAGCCACCTCAGGAGAAAGATGACGCTTTCTGCTTCTGCAAAGATTTACAGCCTCAGAAACCCTATACAGGGTTGCTACGAGTTGAAACTGAATTGATGGCACTTAACAACAACAGACCTTATTTGGCGCCATTGTGTTGTGCTATAGGATAAGCACTGGACTGCTAACTAACCATGAGTTTGGTGAGTCAAACCTACTCGCCGCTCTTCAGAAACCCTATACAGGGTTGCTATGAGTTGGAACCCACTTGATGGCACTTAACAGCAGCAAGGAGCAATCCAAGTCAGTTCTCTCTGCTGGTGAGAACATGGGCACAATGAGAGCTAAGATCTGCCAATAAAACATCTGTCACTTCTCAGTCCTCCTCCACCCACCCCACTCCTCACTGCGTGTCTCCAAAATAACTCCTCTCCTCCTTCCAACTCCTGAACAAATCAAACTTCCATTCTTTGAATCATGAAGGTCTTAGCCATGGATGAGGAATAAATTCACTGGATACTATTTCACACTTGGTGGATGAGTTCCCCATGTTCTCCTATAAAACAATTGTAACTTTTAGGAATAGGGGAGAAAGTGTATGTTGGCAGGACCTCTCCACTGATCGCATGCCTCCTCTCCCTTGTATTAGAGCTTAACTTCTAAACACTTGGTTTGGGGAAGGCTACAGTTGGGAGTCCTGGTTTGGCACTGTAGACTAAGCACTAGACTGCAAAGTCTGTTTGCGCCACAAGGTTGGTGGTTTAAACTTATCAGCTGCTCCTTGGAAGACCTATACAGGGTCGCTATGAGTCAGAACCAACTTGACGGCACTTAACAACAAGAAAAAGGTTTATAGTGGCAGCCCCAAATCCATTGTTGTGTTTTGACAAATCCAACCTCCACCGAGATCAGTCTGCCCATTAACCAACAGTGTAAAGAGCTTCGCTCCCCAGCCCTGCGTGTGAAAGTGAGTTACTATGATTCCTCTAGCCAGCAGCCTCCCTCTCAGGGACTTGTGTGGGTGTGCCCTTAGTGGAAACTGGGGTACCAGGGCCTCATAGTCAGAGGACCTAAAGCCAATCCTGTAAGCTTTTCTAAACTGCAAAGTGTCTATGCCCCAATCTTGGTTTCTTTCCTGCTTCCATCGACCCTCCTGTAACAGTTATGAAGTGATTGGATGCCAATCATGACTTTGTCCTCTGTGTTCTAGAGTTAGCAACATGGTCACAAGTCCTTTGGATTCCATGATGACCTCATGGTGAGGGTCTCCCTCATGTGGGTGACCTTTGTCTGGACTTTGTTCTGTTTAAGACTTGTGAGGTCTCCGTAAGATACATTAGAATTTAGGGTATTTTCTCCCTAGAACACCCTGTGCAAACGGAAGGGAGGTGCGTAAGGACTAAACTGCTTTTCAGAAGAAGCAAACAGGTGCTCCACCCATCTCCTTCCTCCCTGCCCCATCCTCCTCCCAGAGGAAGAAGCACACAGTGAGGCCTCAAGAGGACAAAGGAGGTTTCTGCCACCTGCTGTCTTGGAGTCTGTAACTTATATTTAACTTTAATATTTAGGTCTTGGATTCATTCTGGATTTGTTTTTGTCTATGATGTGAGGTAAGGACCCTGTTTCATTTGCTGCAAGTGGAGATGCAATTTTGCCACTACCATTTGTTTTTTTTGTTTTGTGTTGTTTTTTAAGTTTTTACTGTGAATTGAGTGATAGTTTACATGGGAGAACAATGGTTTTACACTCATCATTTCATGATTACAGTGATTACAGTCTCCTCCATTCATCATCATTCAACAGCATTTGCTTCTGTTCCCTCTGTTGTTTTTTGTGGGGTTTGGAGATGTACACAAAAACACTCAGGAATATATAATCATTTAAGCAACCAAGGGCACATACTGCAAGCCTGCCTCCTGGCTGCTAGCTCTCAGGCCCTCTCTTTCCATGTGTTTAGAGTCCTCAGCTGCTCCCTCTCTCCATGTCCTCATCTCTGCCTCCATCTCTGATGTCGCTGCTTCTCTGGATAGGGTCCCGCATTCCTTCCAGTACCATTTGTTGAAGAGAGTTTCTTTCCCATTGAATGAATTTTGACCCTTTGTTGAAAATCAATTGCCAATAGTTGAATGGATTTGCCTCT
Organism: Chrysochloris asiatica; assembly: GCF_000296735.1. Classification (NCBI taxonomy): domain Eukaryota; kingdom Metazoa; phylum Chordata; class Mammalia; order Afrosoricida; family Chrysochloridae; genus Chrysochloris; species Chrysochloris asiatica. The sequence continues at coordinate 7,026,014 of NW_006408523.1, read as the reverse complement.
AGGTTCTCCATCCTACTCCACTGGTCTATGTGTCTAGCATTGAACCAGTAACCGGGCCATTTTGATTACTGTGGCTGTATAGCTTGTTTTGAAATCAGCGAGTATGAGGCCCCTACTTTGTTCTTCAACAATGCTTTGGCTATTTGGGACCTCTTTCATTTCCATATAAGTTGGTGATTAGTTTTTCATTTTAGTAAAGAATGTTATTGGACTTGGATCGGAATTGCAATGTACCTACATATTGCTTTGGGTAGTATTGACATTATCACAATATTAAGTTTTCCAATCTATGAGCATGGAATGGTCTTCCATTTATGTAGGTCTCAGGAGTCCTGGCATGGTATTGTTATTCTACATAAGCACTGGACTGCTAACCACAAGGTTGTAAGTTCAAACATACCAGCTGCTCCTCGGAAACCCTATATAGGGTTGCTATGAATCAGAAGGACCTCACAGCACTTAACAACAAAAACAACAACAGTGGTCTGTAACTCAGAGAAATTGATGGGGAATTAATACAGTGATGTGGAATTAAATGTTAAGGCTATGCAACAAAACACCAAAACAAAACCAGAAAAAAAGCAAATAACTAAAAAACAAACACCAAATCAGTTTATCATCAGCTGTTTTCTCTATGTAAATTCAAGTAGCCTGTTTCTTTAGTGCATTTCCATGTTCTATGAGTCTTAGAAGACTCTGCCCCAAAGAGACTAAGTTTGGCAAAGGGTTTTGCTGCTACAGTTGGTCAGCATCCTGAGACCCCATTGCTTCATTGGAGCACCCTGGCATGGGCTAAAGGAGCCAAGGTAGCACTGTGGGTTAGGCACTGGACTGAGAACTAAAAGGTCAGCAGTTCAAACCCACCAATGGCTCTGTGGGAGAAAGAGGAGGCTGTCTAGTCTCACAAACTCTGTACAGGGTGGGTGTCTATGGGTTCGAACAGACTCAGTGGCAGTGGGTCTGCTTGGCATGACCCAGCGAGTCCTGGAGCTACCCCAGGGGACACATATGGGGAGTATCTCACAGGGTATTGGCGCTTTCCTTTCCCATGGCCAAAGTTTGCCCAAGTTATCTTAAAACGCTCCAAACAGGAAATTTGTTAAGGAATTCACAATGCTTATCTCTGGGTGGAGGAATTTTAAATGACTTATTTTCTGATTTAAATATTCCTGGCTATTCTCCAAGGGGTCTCTGTTGCTTTTGTTATTAAAAAAAAATCATCATCATTTTTTGAAAACAGAAGTAAACAAGCAAGCAAGCATGGGGCAGGGTCTATCTCCTCCTTACCATTGGTTGTCTGGTGGTCAGTCTGCCCCTGGGGAGCTACACCCACAATCAGTATCACCCCGTTTCTCCACGCCAGCCCAGGCCCTGAGATCACTTTTGTGCATAGATCCCAGTCAATTTTCCTCTCAATATGTGTTAGCTCCTATCTCGTCTCTGAAACTCAAAGTGCCTTGTAGGCTAGGATTTCAAAACACTGGGCGGCCTCTTCAGCTTTTAAACAGGCTCAAAGACTTTTTAACTGAATTTGGTTTTGACTGTAATCATTTGTAATTATAATGATAACAAGCATGTGTGGTGAAGTGTTTACTTTTTGCAAGACTGTCCTAAGAACTTCACACCACCACCCACTACCATGGAGTCCTTCCCACTCAGAGAGACTCCATATAATGTTTCAGAGGTTGTAAATCTTTAGGGAAACAGACAGCCTCATCTTTCTCCCATGGAGCAGCAGGTGGGCTTGAACTAACAACCTTAAGGTTAGTTGTTGTTGCTGTTAAGCGCTGTTGAATCTATTCCCATTCATAGTGTCCCTATAGGGTTTCCAAGGTTGTAAATCTTGGTATGGATTACATATCAATGTAAAGAAAACAAAAACCTCACCACTGAACCAATAAACAACATTCTTATCAACGGAGAAAAGATTGAAGTTGTCAAGGACTTTATTTTTCTTGGATCAACTGTCAACACTCATGTAAGCAGCAGTCAAGAAATCAAATGACATATTGCATTAGGCAAATCTGCTGCACAAGACCTTTTTAAAGTGTTGAAGAGCAAAGATGTCAGCTTGAGGACTAAGGTGCGCCTGACCCAAGCCATGGTATTTTCAATAGCCTCATATGCATGTGAAAGCTGGACAGTGAATAAGGAAGACCATAGAAGAATTGATGCTTTTGAGTTTTGGTGTTGGAGGAGAATATTGAAAGTGCCATGGGCTGCCAAAAGAACCAACAGATCTGTGTTGGAAGAAGTGCAGCCAGAGTGCTCCTTGAAGGCCAAGATGCCCAAACTTGGCCTTTCATACTTCGGACATATTGTCAGGAGGGACCAATCGCTGGAGAAGGTATCATGTTTGGTAAGGTGGAGGGTCAGAGAAGAAAAGGAAGACCCCCAGCAAGATGGACTGACAAAGTGGCAGCATCAATGGGCTCACACTGGCAACAGTAGTGAGGTTGGCCCAGGATCGGGCAGCATTTTGTTCTGCTGTACATAAGGTCACTATGAGTCAGTACCGACTCGATGGCACCTAACAACAACAACCATGGAGCAGCTGCTGGGTTTGAACTGCCAATCTTGTGGTTCACAGTTTAGTGCATTTCTTACAGCACCGTCAGAACTCCCTTTAGACCTTTATATGTGCACCCCTGGTGTGGCGCTGTAGGATCAGCACTGCACTGTGAACCACAAGGTTGGCAGTTCAAACCCACCAGCTGCTCCTTGGAGACCCTATACAGGGTCGCTATGAGTCGGAACCAATTCGACAGCACTTAACAACAACTTGCATGCTCCTTTAATTCTCACGGAAACGTATAAGGCTTAAAGGAGAGTGTTTATGGAGCCTTGCAATTCTAAAGGCATGTAACGTTCATTTTCAAAGATGAGCTTTCTTCCCCCTCCCGCAAAGTAACTACATTATATGGGATATCTTATGAAGCCTGTGACCTTTGTAAGGTGGTCACCTAGCAGTGAAAAAAATCTCAAAATATTTTCCACTAAGAGAAAACCAGAGAAGAGCAGTAAGACTTCACGGGTTCCAGCTTCCCAGGTTTCACTGGTAGAAATTAAACAGAAAGGCACCTGTTTAATTTCTACCCGTGCTGGTGACAAATATACAGCGAATTGTACTCTTCATTCTTCCAAAGACTGAAACCAGTTTTCAGGACTACGACAAGCTAGAAATTCCTTCAGTTTCAAAGACTTGTCTGTAGACTTTCTTGTCATTCTTTTAGAAAGCAGTATGCTCAATCCAGACCTATTAGGGTCCAAAAGCTGTAGGTTTCCTATATTCAAAGTCTACAATCTCTCTGCCCTCATGACTTCCTCTGAATCCACCATGAAGCCCGAGAGAGGGGTGAGGAGAGAGGGGTGAGGGTGAAGGACCTCTGCCCCCATGCCCATGGTTTGGATAAAGTGGGATTCCTATGCTTCAGTATTGAATTCCCTTCTTTCAGCCCATTTTAAAGGTGAGAAAACTGAGGCACAAGGCAGTATAGTAATGTCACCAAAGTCACACGGTTAGTGAGTGGTGGAGCTAGAGTTCAAACTGATACTAAACACTTCAGGTGACAATTGTGAATAAACCTAATTTAGTCTCCTGCTGTGAGTAGGCACAGTGGTTGTTCTTGTTCAGTACTGTCAAGTGGATTCCATCTGATGGTGGCCTGTTTTGGGTTTCCAAGGCTGGTAGCTTTGAACTG
>NW_006408523.1:7019730-7021009 GCF_000296735.1 Chrysochloris asiatica | reverse complement strand
TTCAGAAGAGGACATGGAACAGGGGATAAAACTAATGTTCTCCCATGTAAACTATCACATAATTCACAATAAAACATTAAAAAAAAAAAAAAAAAAGGAAACACAGCCAATGTGAAGTAACCTAGACAAGCTGTCCAGAACTTGTCACTGTCAGAAGCCAGCCATCTTTGGCATTCTGCAACATTCCCTTGTAGTTTCACAACTGTTTCCTGACCATCATTAACTATGAAGGAGAGCAGCAGGAATCCTCATAGTTACACAAGAGGACACAGAATCCCAATCAGTTAGGGTCAGGGGACAAAAGTAGGAAGACCAGATCCAGGTTTGCATTTGTTGTGAAAAACCATGGAGTCAGTTCCTACTCACAACAACCCTGTATAGGGTTTCTGAGGCTGTAAATCATTTTGGAGTAGAAAGCCTCATCTTTCTCCCTAAAAGTGGCACTTGGGACCTGCCTTAATCTCCAGCAGGGTGGGATCTGCCTAAAGACAGCTGAAATAAACAAATCAACTGCAAAGTGGCCATTTGGTGATTGTTTCTGGTTGCTAGCTTTGGATGGGGGTGGGACTAGGGGCATATAACTAAGAGACCAGAAGCTGTTTGAAGAAAACTTTAGCATTTGATCCCTAATGGCAATGTGAATTACAACTGTGTCTAAATGCCAAGCTTGTTCTGGAAGCACATTCTTTCAAACGCTGGCTGACACAGAGCAGTCAGAGCCTCTCTCTGTCCTGCATGGAACCTCCAGTGTCTTAGGCTTTGTGAAACCTCCTTCCAAGGGCTTTTGGCTTCTCATGGTAGGACACACACTTTAGCTCAGTAGGAGATAAGACACCACAGGCCACATACCAAGAAGTTCTGATTCTTTGCTAAATTAGAAGAAACCTTTAAAAGGGACTCCTCAAAATTCATCAGCTGCTTTGGGGACTATATCTTTTAGGGACAGTTGCTGACAGCATGTTTTTTGTTGCAGATGTTCAATTCATTTGGGACAAAGGAGTCTTTACAAGAGGTGCTGATGAATGTCTTCCCCTCAAAAAACAAAACAAAACCCCACGCCAGTTGATTTTTACTTCATCAGGTTTCAATGGCTGTGACTTCTCAGAAGCAGACAACCAGATTTTTCTTTCAAAGTGCTTCTGGGTGAATTCAAACCTTCAACCTTTCTGCCCAGGGGTACCTCATAAGTACACATTCTTGTCCATAAGGAAACTCCTAGCAGCTACTGAGAAGAAATCGTTTGTGACTATTTTGCTTCCTCAAGGAGCTCTGGTAGCAT
>NW_006408523.1:7016140-7018975 GCF_000296735.1 Chrysochloris asiatica | reverse complement strand
CTGCACTGGTAGAGAGGTGGTGGTTATGGATGCTGTGCTCAGGACGGTAATCTAACTTACCTGGCTCTCCTCCGTGGAAGGGGAGAATTCTACACAGTGCCGCGATGAGGTATCATTGAGTCAGTTCCCACCCTGTGCACAACAAAATGAAACACTGCCCAGTCCTGTGCCAGCCTCACAATTGCTGCTATGCTTGAGCCCACTGCTGCTGCCACTGTGCCAATCCATCTCGTTGGGGGGCTTCCTCTTTTTTGCTGACCCTTTATGGGCCACTATGAATTGGTCGCCATGGCATGAAACAGAAGAGATGAAGAGGATAGAGCACTCGTACACAGATGAAAAATGAAATGGAGAAACATCACATTTGCCATCAAGTCGGTTCTGACTCACATTGATGCCCTGTGTATGAGTAGAATTGTTCTTCATAGGTTTTCAGCGGCTGGATTTTGGTAGCAGATTGCCAGATCTTTCTTCTGAGTTACCCTCTAGGTGGACTCGAATCTCCAACCTTTCTATCATCAGCAGAGTGAGTGCATTAACTGTAGCACCTAGAGACTTCCTGCAAGATGCTGGGGGTACACACAGGTCAGGCAGCAGCTAGCATAGAGGGTGGTGGGAACGGAAGTCCAAGAACTGTGCCGAACACTAGCAGCCCATAACCCAAGGAGAGGATCTGGGACAATGTCACCAGGATCCACAAGAGCAGGGTCGTGAAAGCAGGATGGGTGAATTGGAACTGATTTCTCATGTGGAATTGGTTAGAACCAATCAAACTGATGTCTATAAAAATAGATTCGTCTTTGTTAATTAAGGAAAACCAATAGCATTCAAATCTAAGTCCACTTGTCTCAATTGAAATAACAAAATTTACAGTGCAAATTTGATGGCATGAGGTTTTTCAGGAACATAGTTACCAGGGGGCTTCAAAAATATTCCTGGAAAAATCCTATTATCTTTCAAGTTCTTCCATGAACCTTTCATGACATTGCTAATACTCTCAAAGAAGATGAAGAAACGTTGTATCTAAATACTTTTAAAGAAGATGAAGAAACATTGTATTTTTCCATGGTGACGCTCCTGGTCCAAGCTGTCACTGTGTAGCCTGAACATAGCGAATGACAAGAATTAGAACAAGCCCAGGCTGCTACAGCCACAGGGGACCACACCATTAGATGGCTACCACTACCAGAAGCTTGGGGTGCTTTTCTTGGTATTCCTTTTGTTTTGATTTGAAGGTATTCAAAACCACTTCCGGGAGTATCTTTCTAGAACAGCATAGCTGAAAGAAAAATGACCTATTCCAGACAATTAGAGAGAACTAGAAGATGAACCCATCCTGAGGTTCCAAATTGACTCAGCTGGATATAGTATATAGGAGCGCTGGTGGTGCAGTGGGTTCAGCATTGGGCTTCTAACTGAAAGGTTGGTAGTTTGAACCCACCAGCCACTCCATGGGAGAAAGATGAAGCTGTGTGCTTCTGTAAAGATTGACAGTCCCAAAACTATGGGGGGTACTTCTACTCTTTCCGAGAGGGTCACTAGAACTCGGAACCAATTTGACAACAGTGTGTAGTAAGTAATCAAAGAAGAAATCATGAAGACAAACAGGAGGACACATGGACACATGGGCTTCAAAAAGTTCATGGAGAAATTCTATTGTCCTTTAACGCCTCTTGTCTGCATACTTTTTGAAGGCCCCTTGTGTATCTGACGCAGTATTTTACTGTCTAAACTGTGAGAAATTACAAACCCAGATTGATAAGTATCTGTAGTCCTGAGACAGTGCTAACGGGAACTAAGTAAACACAGAGAGAACTCTATGAGGGGGCTTCAAAAAGTTCATGGAAAAATGGAATAAAAAAATAATAAAATGTCCTTGTCTAGACGGGTCTGGTGAAAAGAGATGGAGGTAAGATTCTTATGATTCAATACTGAATATTTGTTATGACTAAATGCGATTGTCACAACTGTAAAGGTAGAAGTTTTGTAACAAAAAGGGGGGAGTAGTTAATCTTACAGTCCAGGCACAGAGGACCATCAAGGGAGAAGAGCACAAGCGGAATGCGGGACCCTCTCCAGAGAAGCAGTGACACCAGAGATGGAGGCAGAGAGGAGGACATGGAGAGAGGGAGCAGCTGAGGACTCTAGACTCATGGAAAGAGAAAGGCTGCGTGCTGGTGGCCAGAAAGCAGGCTTGCAGAATGTACCCTTTGGTTGTTTAAATGATTATATATTCCTGAGTGTTTTTGTGTACATCAAAAAACAAAACAAAAAACCCAGAGGGAAATATGTAAAAGATCAAATGTGATTACAAGGACTCACAGAGAACAAACATTTGTACCCTTACTCTAGGCATAGAGAAAAGAGTGCAAAGCATTAAGTGATTTGCTAAGGTCACTCAGCTCAGTAAGAGCTCAGTAAAGGCTGTGGGTAGGTAGGTCTTTTGGATCCTAGTCCAGTCCTCCTGACATACAAATACAGAGGTTATTTTTATATGCTTTCAAATCTTCGAAGTAAAATCTCTGAGCTTGGTGGGCATGGAGTTTAGTTAGCTGGGAGATCTCTTTAGTTTACTACTAATATTGCTATTCGATACAAATTATCAGAAACATGAAAGCATTAGGCTAGCTTTTCCTCCTCTGTTCTGCAAAGCTTGTGTAAAAATGAATCCAGAGAACATTTAAATTGTCAACAAACCTACATTGAGGAAAGGTGCTCAGGGTCGTTAACCATCAGAGAGATGCAAATCAGAATCACAAAGAGATACCAAATTTCTGGTAGCATGGTGTTTGAATCCTGCTGCTAATCTCAAGGTCAGCAGTTCAAAACTACCAG
>NW_006408523.1:7009346-7015750 GCF_000296735.1 Chrysochloris asiatica | reverse complement strand
AAAATTGGAACTCTTATCCATTGCTGGGGGCGGGGAGGGGATCCAAAATGGTATTGTTGCTGTTGTTACTGGTGTTGTCGAGTTGATTCCAACCCATAGTGATCCTGTGTAGAGTTTTCAAGCAGTGGCTGGTGAGCTTGAACTGCCAACCTTGCAATTCAAACCAACTTTGCATTCCAGTGCATTAACCCACAGTGCCACACCAGGACTCCTCCAAAATGGTATGTTGTTGTTGTTGTTGTTGTGTGCTGTGGAGTCGGTTCCGACTCATAGTGACCTTGTACAGGGTTACCGAGGCTGTAAATCTTTACGGGAGCAGAAACCTTCATCTTTCTCCCTCAGAACAGCTGGTAGTTTCGAACTACTGACTCTGAGGTTCGCAGCCCGTTTCGTAACCACTATGCTACCAGAGCTCCTTCCAAAATGGTATAGTTGCTATAAAAAACAGCTTGGTGGTTTCTCAAAAGGTTAAACATAGAATTATCCTCTGACCCAAGCAATTCCACTCCTATGCACTTACCAAGGATACTTGAGAGCTCCAAGGCAGACTCCGAGAATCAGCGTAGCATGAGTCACAATAGTTAGAAGGCAGAACCAACCTAAGTGTTCACTAGTGGATGAACAAAATGTGGTATACACGTATATCAGAATGTTCCTCGCCCATAAAGAGAAATGGAGTCCAGATACACGTTACAACATGAATGGACCTTGAGAAATTGATGCTGTGTGAACTAAGTCAATCACAAAAGCTCAAGTATGGCATGATCTCACTTCTATGAAGCAACAAGAAGAGGCAGAGGTACAGAGATCACAGTTTAGTGCTTACCAAGGGTGGGAGGGAGAGTGAGAAGGGGAATCATTGTAAAGGAAGCAGTAGGTGTTCATTTATGGAGATGCGGAGTTTGGCAGAGATTCTGGGTGCTGGTTGCACAATATGATGAATGTAATTTATATCACTAACCTGTGGACCTGAAAAATGTCCAAGTGGTAACTATTGTGTTATAAGCACTTTTAAAACAATAAAAAAAACTTTACAAACAAAGATGGAGAAAAAATGTCAAGGTATATTTGAAGTGTAAAACAAAACAGTCTCCAGACAGTGCAGGAAGATGGGCCATCTGTGTGTTTGGCTTCCACACGGACTCAAACAGATCAGAGGATCAATCAATGTCTCTCTTTCATACTCAGGGTCATTATGGGTTGGAGCTGACTCAACACTAACTGACTAGAAATATCTGTGTAACCTCACCTTTCTTTGTGTTGTGAAGTGTTGTCAAGTCAGTTCTGACCCACAGCAACCCTGTATAGGGTTTCCAAGGCTTTAAATCTTCACAGGAGCAGATAGTCTCATCTTTCTCCCATGAAGGGACTGGCAGGCTTGAACTTGGTTCACAGTCCAGTCAGTGCTTCTCATATAGAGCCACCGAGCTTTTCTTCCTTGTTGTTGTTGTTAGGTGCCATCAAGTCTGTACCAACACATAGCGACCTTATGCACAACAGAATAAAACACTGTCTGGTCCTGGGCCAATCTCACCACTGTTGCCACGCTTGAGTCCATCGATGCTGCCACTTTGCCAATCCATCTTGCTGGGGGTCTTCCTCTTTTTCTCTGACCCTCCACCTTACCAAACATGATATCCTTCTCCAGCAACTGGTCTCTCCTGACAATATGTATGAGAGACAAAATTTGGCCATCCTGGCCTCCAAGGAGCACTCTGGCTGCACTTCTTCCAACACAGATCTGTTGGTTCTTTTGGTAGCCCATGGCACTTTCAATATTCTTCTCACAGTAAAGGAATCCAAAAGAGAATGCAAGGGACTTCCGGCAAGATAGCGGACTAGGCAGATGCACTACATGGATCCTCAACAACAAAGATACGAGAGACCAAATAAAGCTGACACAGATAAAAATGATGGCACCCTGAACTTCAGATGAAAAGTTGGAGAGGTGGATGGGGTGTTTTTTGGGAGGCGAGCCGAGCAGGGATAGCAAGAGAGGGAGACTGGTGAACGGTTGGCCAGATACAGCTAGACCATCTTGTGAGCAGCTTTGGCAGTGGAGGGAGGCTTGGCAGAGCAGATTCAAGAGGGTGATCAAAAGGTGCAATTTCTTCTTTTCCCCATGCTCCCCTGGTGACCAGATGTGTGGCCAGTTCCCAACCTCATCCATCCCCAGTGCAGACCCAGCACTCTGGTAATTCAGTAACTGTGTGGTTGGGAGCCATGTGGGTGTGAAATCTCAGAGGGGCTCCTGCAATTCCCATGCTCAGGAGATGGGATCTGACAGCAGAATTCCTGGTCCTAGATGGAGTTCCTATCAACTTCAGTGTTATCTGTGTTCAGGGCATTCAATCCAGAAGTAGTTTGTGGGGGGCCTTGACAGAGCTGTTTGCAGCGTCTGTTAGGACCACGGGGAAGCTGGGGACAGGGTGACTGGTTAAATGCTGGTCTGGTGGCTGTTTTGTAGATCTGTAGCCAAGCCTACCTGAATCCAGGCATCAAGGTGGCAAACCAAAGTGACATCGCTGGCCCTCAAATATGACGATGATATCAGGACATTTTTGGATAAACAGAAAAATGACAACATCAATTCATATACTTATTGATCATTACACTGAATGTAAATGGATTAAATGTATCAGTCAAGAGACATAAAGAGCAAACTGGATATGAAAACAGGAACCTTCAAGAAACTGTTTACAGAGACATATCAAAAAGGTGGAGAAAGTCTAAATGCCCATCAGAGGAATGGTTAAACAAATGTTGCTATATGCATACAAAGGAATCCTACAAAATGTGGAAGAATAGTGATGAATCTGTGAAACACATCACAACATGGTTGAACCTGGAGGACATTATGCAGAGTGAAATTAGTCAATCACCAAAGGACAAACATTATATGTGACCAATGTTGTAAAAAGTTAATAAATGGTTTTCTTGATAAAGAAACAATCTGTAGTGGCTACTGGGTGGGGAAGGAAAATTAATCACAGGCTAGAAGGTAGACACATGTTAACATGGGTAACAGAACAGGCAATCTATAACAAGAGGTAGGTTAGCAGAGGAAAGATGGAGGTAGCAGAAGACACAGGGAGGGATCCAATAGTTTAAGTGAATAGAGGTAAATGCTGCTAACTGTTGGTACATGGATGGGATTGCAACTATGTAATGAAGCAAAGTATAAGATTTGTTGAATGTCAAATTGATTGATGCTCTGCTCTGTAAACCTTCACTCAATTCACAACAAAGAGTTTTTAAAATAATAATAAACAAAAGAGAATGCAAGGGGAAAGGTAGAGTTCCCACTGAATAGTTTTCATCTTGTCTAGACAGGCCAGGTGAAAGGAGATGGGGATAAAATTCTTGTGATTCAATAGTGAGTAATTGTTATCATGACTAATTGCAACTGTCAGGCTGTAAAGGTAAAAGTTTTGTAAACATAAAGGGGGGAGTAGTTAAGGAGCTCTGGTAGCGTAGTGGTTACGAATCGGGCTGTGAGCCGCAAAGTCAGCTGTTCGAAACTACCAGCTGTTCCGTGGGAGAAAGATGAGACTTTCTGCTCCCGTAAAGATTTACAGCCTCAGAAACCCTGTACAGGGTCGCTGAGTCGGTTCCGACTCCACGGCACATAACCACCACCACCAGTTAATGTTACATTCCAGGAACAGAGGACCTTAGGACCATCAAGGGAGAAGAGCATGAGGGGAATGTCGGACCCTATCCAGAGAAGCTGAGACACCAGAGAAGGAGACAGAGATGGGAACATGGAGAGAGGGAGCAGCTGAGGATTCTAGATTCATGCAAAGAGAAAGGCTGTGTGCTGACTTCCAGGAGGCAGGCTTAGAGAACATGCCTTTGGGTTGTTTACTGTTGAATGATGATGCATGGAGGGCACTGTAATCATTGCAGTGAAATGAAATCTGATAGGATGAGTGCAAAACTGATGTTCTCCTATGTAACCTATTACTCAATTCACAATAAAAGCTTAAAAAAAAAAAAAATCCAGTGCAAGTGAGGCTGCGTGGAGGGTGCTGCAGGCCAGAGCACTCACAGTAACGTTTTTCCCTGGTCAGTTTAACAACAGGGCTTCCTTTCTTTCTCAACACCCTTTCTTAACACAAATTCTCTAACTGCCTAAGCTCCTCATCTAACCTTTCAAGTTGCTTTGGTCAATTTGATTCCTGATAAATCATTCTTTAAGGGGCCCTGGTGGTGCTGTGGGATATGCATTGGCCTGCTAACCCCAAGGTCGCTGGTTCAAACCCACCAGCCACTCGAAAGAAGAACAATGAGGCTGTCTGCTCCATGAAGTCTGGAAGTCTTGTAAGTCTGATATTAGGTCTCTATGAGTCAAAATAGATGGGGGCTGTGGGTTCTTGTTGGATGGTTCTTTTAAAAAGCACAATGCTCAAGGCAGATATTCTTTGCCAATTAAGCTAAACTTCTGTTTGGTTTAAAGATGATAACAGGGGACAGTTTGAGTCTAAGGTTTAAAGATTTCTTCAGAGTAATACTTTATGGGGGAGGGGTCGTCCAGCCTCAGTGGATCCAGGAAGTCTGGATTCCATGAAAATTTAAAATTCTACCCTATATTTAGAGAACAATTGATGTGCCTTGGATGATCCCTTGCAAGTTTTTAAGACCTCAGGAACTACACATTGAACTAGGAGGTAGAACAGAAACACTATACACATTACTAAGCCAATTAACTGGGGGGATGGACCCTGAGCTGGGACCCTAAATCTCCAAATCAAGAAACTAAATCTCATGAGGTTTCTGGCAAAATCCCAGGAAAGCTCTGGGCTTGGGTCCAAGAGGCTTAAATAGCAAGAACAAGGAACAGTGTTGAAACGCAGGGAAAGTTGTAAGCTGATGTAAAGAACCAGGGCACCTGTGTGTTGGCTCCCCCCCCTCAATCAGAAGATTCATTTCAAGAGAAGTGAAGAAAACGTCCAGGGATGTGGCTAGGCACATAATTACCTAAAGCAAGTCCCCACAGGCCCTGCGTGGGGTTCCTGAGTGGCACAGATGGCTAAGCACTTGGCTACTAACTGAAAGGTGGGCAGTTTGGACCCACCCAGAAATGTCCTGGAAGAGTGGGCGGGTGAACTGTTTCTAAAAGGTCTCAGCCACTGAAACCCTTTTGAAGCAGGTTCTAGTCTGAAACATGTAGGGTTGCCAAAAGGGGATCGCCTGAGTCTAAAAGGCCTCACCGGGAACTGGGAACTGTAGGCAGAAGAATCAAACAGAGTAAGTGTTAGAACTGGGAGAAGGAGGCAAAGAGAATTCAAGGGAACATCTTTCTTACGAGAGTTGAAAGACATCTATTAAATGGAATACATCAATAATGAGCAAAATAAGCTATTATTTACCATTCAGAGAAAATCTGTTCTGGGCAAGTCGATTCCACCTCACAGTGGGCCACATGAGTCACATTAGAACTGTGCTCCATAGGTTTTTCAGAGGCTGTTTTTAAATAAAGTAGATCACCAGGTCTTTCTTCTGACACTTCCCTGGGTGGACTTGAACCTCCAACCTTAGCAGTTGTGGATGTTAACAATTTGCACCATCCATGGACTCTGAGATGTAACTCATAACCCACTACAAATGGTTGCTAAGTGCCATCAAGATAGTTCTGACTCATAGTGACCCTGAATAGGGTTTCCTAAGGAGAAGCTGATGGGTTTGAACTGCCGGCCTTATGGTTTGCAGTCCAGTGCTGATCCTACAGCACCCACACCAGGAGGTCCACCACAAATTAGGTATCCAAAATGAATTTCTGTATTTAGAAATGCTCTCAATTGTAACAGGTCAATAGTATAACCTGAGGGGATAACCATCAACCACAACATTAAAGAGAAAAGACATAAATTTGCCAACTGTTAGATTCCTTGGTACAGAACAGTCTCCAGTATCTACTGGAGGTTAGTGAAGCCCTTCAGACTGAAGAAGATTACTTGTGTCAGTGGAGTCAGGCCTGGACATGAATGCTTCACTGTTTGTACCACCCAAAATCTTACAAAACCAGAAATGACTACAAGACGTTGCCTTTCTCTCCATACATGCATGTGTACACGTATGTGTGCATATGTGTTTGTATGTTGTTGCTGTTGTTAAGTGCCGTCGAGTCGGTTTCAACCCATAGCGACCCTGAACAGGGTTTCCGAGGCTGTAAATCTTTACGGGAGCAGATTGCCTCGTATAGTGAGATATTTATATTGTTAGGTACCATTGAGTCCATTAGGACTCATAGCAATGTCCTACAGAATAAAACGCTGCCCAGTCCAGCCCCACCCTCACAATCTTTGTTTGAATCCATTGTTGTAGCTATGGTGTCATCCATCTCTGTTTTGCTAACCCTCTACTTCACCAAGCATGATGTCCTTCTTCACAAACTGGTCTCT
>NW_006408523.1:6977760-7008591 GCF_000296735.1 Chrysochloris asiatica | reverse complement strand
GTCCTGTGCTGATCCTACAGTACCACACCAGGAGTCCTATATACAAATGGCACATCATTTGACATAAGGAGCTTGAACACCTGAGGATTTTGGCATCTTCTGGGGTCCTGGAATGAATCCCCTGTGGATATTGAGGATGGGTGTGTATATTTATACATGTATGCTGTTGTGTGATCCAGCTGGTTCCAACTCATGATGACCCTGCATAGAGTTTCCAAGGCTGCCAATCTTTACCAAAGCAGAAAGCCTCATCTACCTGCTGAACAATGCGTAACCCACCACGCCACTGGCACATACTGCACATGTAAGTATATATATTGCCATATATAACATCAGTACCATTTTGAAGATACAAGGAAGAAAAGCCTACAGAGAGATGGGCAATGTGTTTTCCTGGTTTGTGAGGGGCCCGCGCTGAGTGTTGGTTTCACAATTCTGAGACATGAACATATAGAAAGGTGGGAGTGGGCATGGACAGCACTTCTGGAAACTAGATGAGTTTTCTCTATGAATGACCACAAACCCAGAACTGACCCACTGCTTTTAATATTTTCGGAGCTAACTGGCTTATTTAAAGCAAAAGTATTTACTTTTGTTTTTATTTCTTTCAAGGACCTACGGTTTGTTTATTTGTTTTATGTCTGGCAAACCACTTCTCTGGTTTCTTGTGACTACACAGAAGGGATTTTGATTATGGATGTCCACCTCTCTGGGTAAAATGTTGGTTGGACCTACAGAGTATTTTCACCAGGATTACGGGGTTGGCATAATGGTGACTGAACAGAACCAGGGCCTTGAAAAGTTTATTTTTGGTAAAGGGAGACTTTAAAAGGGCATTTGAAGTTGTTAATCTTACAGTCCAGTAATAGAGGACCCTAGGACCATCAAGGGAGAAGTGCGTGAGTGGAATGTAGGACCCTATCCTGAGAAGCAGCAACACCAGAGATGGAGGCAGAAGTGAGGACATGGAGAGAGGGCGCAACTGAGGACTCTAGACTCCTGTGTGCTGGCGGCCAGAAGGCAGGCTTGCAGTATGTGCCCTTTGGTTGTTTAAATGATTATATTTTCCTGAGTGTTTGTTTTGTGGTGTACATAAAAAAAAAGGGGGGGGTTTAGAAGCAAATACTGTTGAATGATGATTCATAGAAGGGATTATAATATGATAAAAATGAGTATAAAACCAATGTTCTCCCCTGTAAACTGTCACTCAATTCAAAATAAAAACTTAAAAAATAAAAAAGGGTATTTGAGCATCCAGTCAGCTTGTAATCCTCTCATATTTCTCTCTCCGTGACTTACTATATCTTCGTCAGTTTTTAGGATAGCCTTTCCCTGATAGAGTTATCAAAGCTTTATTTATTCCATCCACTACTCTGGCAAACATAAATTCGTTCCCCTCTCCCCCCCTTTTTTTTCTGTGTTCTTATCGTTCCCTCACTGTTGTGCTTAATCTGAAGGTTCCCAGAAATATAGTTTTCAGAGAGGAAATGCAACTAAAATCCTATCAGTCAATCCCTCCTGAGTTCAGGAGGGTCCACAGACACAACAGGTACATTAGGCTCTGAATCCATAGTCTCACATTTGTTCGTGCTTGCTTTATCTGACCTCTTGTGAATTTAGGGGCACAATTTTTTTTCTGTTTCCTGTAAGATTATCTGTTTCTCTGACTTCTTCTTATAGATCCTGGTTTTATACCTGCAATATGGGAATCCTGTAAAGTGGGCCTGGCTCTTACCTTGAACTTGTTTGTTACGTTTGCTGGAGTGGGAGCCAACTGTGTTGGCCCCAACACCAGGGAATTCTATATCCGAGCCAGACAATGATTGGATTGTTGGGATTTAGACCCAGAGCAGCACAATGTGGGCGCTGTTCTGTGTGGGCCACTGACTAGCCCATTGCTAAATGATCCAGCAATGGGGTACAAGTCTCTTAGACAATTGCTCAGCTTCAGTGAGAAGGAGGAAAAGGAATGAAAAAACCTGTCTCGATTCCTGCCAACCTCAATGGTAGGACAGCTTAGAGTTTCCATAGACAAAGAAATGTTGAGTGCAGAGAAAAGTAACTCTTGTTTTCTTTTTGAAGAAGATGAAAGACGGGGAAGATTCCATTATTGGAAAGCAACGTCTCTGTTCTTTCCAGGTCTAGTGTCTTCCTGGCCACCCTTCTAAAACCCAGGTGGCACTATGGGCCAGGCATTGGGATGCTAACTGTAAGGCCAACGGTTCAAACCCACCAGTGGTCTGCAGGAAACAAACAAGGCTCTCTGGTCCCATAAAGATATTCAGTCTTGGGAAACTTATATAAGATTGTGATGAACGGGAATTGAGCTGATGGCAGCGGATTTGGTTTGTTTTGGATCTGCCCTTCCAGGAGCCCTGGTGGTGCAGTGGTTTAAATTTTAGGCCTGCTAATCACAAGGTTGGCAGTTCAAACTCACTAGCCTCTCTGTGGGAGAAACATGAGGCTGTTAGCTCCCAGAAAGTCTGCTCTGTACTTATATAGGGTTGTGATGAGTGTAAATCAACTTGATCCCAGTAAGTACAACACACACTCTGGATGCTCACTTTAACTCTTATTTCATAGCCCTTTCTTTTGATTCATGTAACATATGACCATTGAGTTTCTAGAATTCTCCCTCACGCTTTTTTTTTGTTTGGGGGATTGAAAGATGATTCCTACCACTGAGTGGAAATTGATATGTGTCAAAAACAAAACAAAACAAAACAAGAAACAGATCAGTAAGACTATGATAAAGCCAAACCCATAGCCACCAAGTTGGCTCTGACGCACAGTGGCCTTGTGTAGGGTTTCTGAGACA
This sequence comes from Chrysochloris asiatica, assembly GCF_000296735.1. Lineage (NCBI taxonomy): Eukaryota > Metazoa > Chordata > Mammalia > Afrosoricida > Chrysochloridae > Chrysochloris > Chrysochloris asiatica. The sequence goes on along the minus strand of NW_006408523.1, from coordinate 7,005,773 downwards.
GTAAATCTGTACTCAAGCAGACAGCCTCATCTTTCTCCCAAGGAGAGGCTGGTGGATTTGAACCGCCAACTTTGAGGTTAGTGGTCCAGTGCTCATCCTACAGCACCAGCAGGGTTCCTTTAAGAGTGTTGTTAGGTGCCATCGAGTCAGTTTCAGCTCACAGCACGACCTTACGCACAACAGAACGAAACACTGCCCAGTCCTGTGCCATCCTCACAATTGTTGCCAAGCTTGAGCTCATCGCTGCTGCCACTGTGCTAATGCATCTTGTTGGAGGGGGCCTTCTTCTTTTTCATGGATCCTCCACTTTACCAATCATGATGTCCTTCTCCAGGGACTGGTCCCTCCTGATAATATGTCCTAAGTATGAGAGATGATGTCTTGCTGTCCTGGCTTCTATACGGTTCCATAGGATTTCATGGTCATTTACTGGATTATGATGATGACAACCCTGTGGAACACATTAAACCACCCCAGGACCATTGAGCCAATTCTAACTCACGGTGACCCCACAGGGTAGAATTGCCTGTAGACTTGGTGAGGTTGTCAGTTTTTATGGGGGAAGACAGCCTTATCTTCCTCTCCTGGCAGGGTTGGTGGCTTTGAACTGCCGAGTATCAGTTAGCAATCCAATGCTTACCTCTTGCGCCACAAGGATTCCATACATTTAGTACCATAATTTTCTGTTTTAAAGAGGCAAAATGGAGGTTCCAAGACGGTTTCAATTTGAGGATCTGCCACTCTTGTCAAGAAGTTTCCCTAAGTATTTGTCTATTAATTAGCACATTATCTGAGCTGTGAATTAAGGGAGATAGATGGCTCACCAGGAAAGGGGACAGAAAGTGCTAGACTCCCAGGACAGTGCCTAGAGATGCCTTCCACAGCCCCTGCCTGACAGTTCTGGGTTCCCACGGAGCTCAGCACAGCTGGGGCCAGCTCAATCGACCTGTGTGTGTGGCCGGAGGAAGGGGACAATGTGCTGCTTTCTCCCTCCCCACATGCTAGCAGACTAGTCCCCAAAAGGCTTTTGTTTGCATAAATATAGCTCCAAGAGAACATAAAGGGAGGATGGTGGCTAGCATTCATCTTCCCCCCCTAAAAACAATGTGGGAATGCATTATAGTTAATAATAAGAGCTATAACAAATCATTTATTGAAAAGTCCTGGTGTGGTGCTGTAGAATATGTGCTAGACTTCTAACTGTAGGGTTGGTGGTTCAAACTCACCAGTTGCTCCTCGGAAACCCTACACCGGGTCTCTATGAATTGGAACTGACTCGGTAACACTTAACAACCACCACCATGTATAGAGCCTTTAATATGCAGCAGGCATTGGGCCAAGTGCTTATTGTATGATCTCATTTGCTCCTTAGAGTAATGTAGATTGCCCTGAGAGTGTCTGGATGCCGTTCTTGGGAAAGTCGGACTTTTAAATTCTGTGAAATCAGTTAGATGAGTAAGATCAGGTCCTTACCAAATGAATTTAGAATCTAGGATGAAGGCGCTCTGGGGCTCACGCTGTGGAATAAGAAATGCCAGTAACAACAGTGGTCAAGGCTAAGGCAAAATTAGTTGGAAGGGAGACTTCCGGTGTGCTTTTTAATGTAGCAGGGCTATTTAAGGCTATTTATTGAAACCAGAAAGGCAGAGGGAAGCAGGGTAACTCATCATTGGAAAGTACTGGGATCAGCCCTACTCACAGCTGCTCCTCTGTGAGCTAATGAACAGGGAGGTGGAACAGCTGACCTGAAGCGTGGGAGTGAAGGGGGTCACTTTGGTTCCCCACAGGAGTAGTGACACAGTAGGCAGGCAGCTGGGCTCCCAGATGAAAATGATGAGGGGCCTCCACAACTGTGGGCTTTTCCCCAGGTAAAAAGGAGCTCTGGGAGTGTAATGCTCACAAGCTGGGTTGCTAACCTCAAGGTCAGCAGTTCGAAATAGGGCGCTAAGAGTCAGAATTAGCTTGATAGCAGTGTTTGGGTTGATTCTTTTTGGTCCTTCCTGTGCAGACCTGGTGTGGTAGGCTAAGCACAAGACTGCTAGGCACAAGGTTGTCAGTTCTACCAGCCTCTCCTCAGAAACCCCAAACACGCCGCTATGAGATGGAATCGACTTGATGGCACTTAACAACAACAAAACTGAGTCTGCCCAGAGCGGGAACTTACTTTGTACATTCCATGTTCTGATTATTAATGGGTGTTTACAACTATTCATCTTCATTTTGAGTTGTGCCTCATCAGCCAATGACGGTGCTGCAAGCGTTACTCCATTCACGTCATCACGGTCAGCTCTACTTTGAGAGAAGGCCTTCCAATCTGACAGGATCATCTTCCAGCACAATATCTGACAATATTTTGGTGTTCTTCATCATGTTTCACTGTTCAATATTTTGATGTTCATAGTGTTTCTCTGCTATTCATAAGGTTTTCAGTGTCTAAATATTCAGAAGTAGTTTGTCTCTCCTTTTTCTTAGTCTGCCTTTGTGTGGAAGCTTAGCTGAAACCTGTCCACTGTGGGTGAGCCTGCTAGCATTTAAAATACCCGTGGAATACCTTCTAGAATCATAGCAACATGCAAGCCATCACAGTACGACAAGCTGACAGAAGAGTGGTGGATTGTAAGACTAAGAGGTAAAAGATGACAAGTTCTCCTGGAAATAGTCAAGGGAGGTTGGGCTAAGAATAATCTCTCAACAATTTGAAGACACGTGACCTAGAGGAAAATGACACATCTGAAAATGAAATGCATAAGCTAACAGAAGAAGAAAATGAAAAACTTTTTAAAAATCTCCTTCAGAGAGCTAGTTGTCACCTGAGTGACAGAATGAACAGAGTATAATCTTTTTACACTTAGTCTATGATCATGTGGGGAATAGAGAAGCCACTTGGTAAAAAGAATACAGCTACAGCCTTCAGTATGGATTGCCCGTCAACATAAAGACAACAAGAATCCTCACAACAGGGCCAATAAGCAACAGCTTATGATAAACAGAGAAAAGACTGAAATTGTCAATGATGTCCTTTGACTTGGATCCACAATCAACACTCATGGAAGCAGCAGCCAGGAAATCAAACAACTATTGCATTAAGCACAGCTACTGCAAAAGACCTCTTTAAATTGTTAAAGAGCAAAGATGTCACTTTCAAAACTAAGGTACGCCTGACGCAAGCCGTGATATTTTCAATCGCCTCACAGCCATGTGAAAGTTGGATAATGAATAAGGAAGTCCAAAGACTTGATGGCTTTTAATTATGGTGTTCATGAAATTTCATCTCACCTCCATTGGGCTTGGTGTCAAGAGGGACCAGTCTTTGGAAAAGAACATTATGCTTGGTAAAGTAGAAGGTTAGAAAAAAATTAACATGACCCTCAATGAGACGGACCAACACAGCGTGTACAGCAGTGGGCTTAACACAACCCCTGTGAGAACTGTGGGACCAGTTGGTGTTTGGTTCTGTTGGACACAGGATCACTGTGAGTCCGAAATGACTCTACAACACCCAACAGTGGCATTCTTTTTTTTTTTCAATTTTACTTTTTTCTAATTATTTTATTGGGATAAAAAAATCTAACAAAACATTTACTAATTCAACATTTCTCACACCTACAATTTAGTGGCATGGATTCTGTTCACCATAGTTTACAACTATCACCAACACCCTTTTCCAAATTATTTCATCACCTTGACAGAAATTCAATAGCTTTGATTTTCCTCATCCCGCTCACCAGGTAACCACTAATAACTTCCGTCTGTCTGCGTTTGCCTATCCTAGAGAGTTCATGCAAGTGAGATCAGACCGTGTGTGTCCTTTTGTGTCTGACCTATTTCATTTATTGTTTTCAAGCTTCATCTTGGTGTCGCATATATCAGAACTTCATATCTCTTTGTGGCTGATAATTTTAACTTTCTTTTTAAATGATCTCAGGTCATTTGTATGGTTGGGAATGAAATTTAAGGATCATAAATCATAAGGAGTTACCCTGTCATTCGTGACTCTGATGGGGGGGTTGCTAGATTTCCCCCCTCTATTTCCTTTGATTTTTTAAACTTTTGATTGTGAACTGGTTGACGGCTTTACAGAGCAGATCAGTTTTCATTCAATAGTTCGGACACATTTTGTTTCACCTCATTGAGTGCACTCCTCACAATGTAATCATCATCCACGTCTTCCCTGTGTTTCCTGTTTCCATTCCTCCTTCTGAACTTTGACCTTAGGTCAGTGCTGTCCCTAAGGTGTCCAGACTTTGTAGTGCTTACAAGGCAGGCTGCTAACCTCAAGGTCAACAGTTCAAAACTATCAGCTGTTCCACGGTAGAAAGATGAGGCTTTCTTCTCCCATAAAGATTTATAGCCTCAGAAACCCTGTACAACATTGTTGCTATGAGTCGGAACCGACTCCATGGCACACAACCACCACCACCAATGTTCCTCATATTGTTGTTGTTGTTAAGTGCTGTTGAGTCACTTTTTAGGGCTTCCAAGGAGCATCTGGTGGTTTTGAACCACCAATCTTGTGGCGAGCAGTCCAGTGTGTGTTCTTCAGTGCCTCACCAGGACCTCATTGTTCCTATATAGACTTGCCTGTTGCTTGGCTCACAATTAAGCCAGGAGCTAACTTCATTTCCAGACCAGAAGATTGACTAATGGCGGAGACCTCTTAATTTTCGTATGAAAACATTGAAGGGGAAAGCCATAGAAAACAAACATGGTTTAACAAGTTATTATAGAATGAAGTCTTACATAAGCATTACCCAGGCCAAGGAGTGGAATGCAGCCAGCTACAGCAGGGGCCACATCAATCGAAGTCCCTCCCCAACTTAAACATCAGCTGGGTTTTTATAGAAACATTTCATGGCAGCTTTCCATTTACAGACACTATAATTTAGTTTTGACAATTAAAAAATAAATCTCTTGTAATCTGTAGGTTCTTCCTCATTCCTTTCTTTTCTATTAAAGGACTTGTAGCATCGCTTGACCTGTAGCATTTCCCACCATCTGGATGGTTCTGAATGTACAGTCATGATCTGCCTGCCAGTCAGCAGATCACCCACTCCTCTGTGCTTCTTGTAAATTCATAGTTCGATCCAGAGGCTCCATTGACTCTTTTTTTTCTATTGTTTCCTTTTTATTTATTTTACATTGTGAATTGAATGAAGGTTTATAGACAAGATCATCAGTTTTAAATTCAACAAATCATATGCTTTGTCTCATCTCAGTGATTGTAATCCCCTCCATGGAACAACAGTGATCCCACCTCCTTCTTGCGATTACCCATGTACAAAGGTCCTCTTTAAAACTCTTGTATATTTGTGGAATATATAAATATATATATATCCCAAGGAGCTCTGGTAGCGTAGTGGTTATGAATCAGGCGGCAAACCGGAAGTGCAACAGTTTGAAACTACCAGCTGTTCCATGGGAGAAAGATGAGGCTTTCTGCTCCTATAAAGATTTATAGCCTCGGAAACCCTGTACAGGGTCACTATGGGTCGGAACCAACTCCACGGCACACAACCATTAACCATTATATATATCCCATTCTTTCCTCCATACCCACTCAGCCTGTGTTTCTGTCCATCTATCTACACACAGACATTGTTATTCCAAGGTTTTGTATAGATCACTGTTTACCTCGAGCTCCCTGAGTCCTTGCACACCTCCCTATGTCTTCACTTGTCTTCAGCATGCTTCTGCCAACCTCACTCTTCCTGTATATTGCCACGCCCCTTCTTGTCACCTGAGTTAATCTGAGTCCTGGTGTGGCGCTGCAGGATAAGCGCTGGACTGCAAGGTCGGTTTGAATCACAACATCAGTGGTTTAAACTCACCAGCCACTCCTCAGAAACCCTACTTGAGTTGGAAACAACTGGATGGGTAATATGCAAATTATCTTCCACAAAATTTTACTTGCATGTGATATTAATGATTTTTTTTTTTTATGTTTTGTTTTTTTTTTTTTACACTCAATTGGGTCACATTCCTTGGCACAGACTAGTTAGTGCTCCCAGGGCTGCATCTGTTTGTTGGACATTTCAACTAGTATTCCATTAATGTCTACAGCCTTGTTTTTGGCCAATGCCTTCAGTGCAGCTTGGACTTTTTCCTTTAACACCACTGGTCCTTGACCATACCTACATCTTGAAATGGTTGAACATCAATTCCTTTGGGCACAGTGACTGTGTGCTCCTGTCATCTTCTTCTGATGCGTCATTCAATATCTTGCTCATTGTTGTAGCTGTTAAGGGCCTTTGTGTTGGTTCTGACTCACAGCCTCTTGTATGAGTGGTTTCCTAGGAGCGGCTGTGGATTTCAACCGTCAATCCTGCAGTTAGAATCCTTCGGCATCTCAACTCGAGGCTTGAAAGTTTTCTTCAGTTGTTTCAGTTTGAGGAATGTTGAGTATATTCTTCCCTTTTGGTTTTCTAACTCCAGGTATTTTCACATTTAAATATAATACCTTGTCTTCTTGAGCTGTCCTTTGAAATTTTCTGTTTTGCTTTTTTTTTTTTTTTTTTTTAAAAAAAAAGGAAGCTTATTTAAAGAAGAAGGCACTTGACTTTAAGGGAAAACAATCTAGGATTCATTTCTTTTAGAATAATTTACTCTACATGTAACAATTACATACAAAGAAGTTATAAAATTGTCCTTGACTTTACAATGTTAAATGAAAAACATTGAAATTCTCCAACTGGAAAAGGTGTACAAGGAGTGTTTATGTTCATTGTTTTTTGTTAAACAGTGAGAGCAAAATAACTTACTAGAATATAGAGATAAGAGCTCCCTGAGCATGCCCAGAGAAAGGGGTGGTCATCACAGCACCAGTGTTCCGTCCAGTGAAATGTCTTGTTCAGCAGATTTCAATAGAGCATTTGGGATAGGTTCTTGGGAATACATGTACTTTACATCTGAGTTAAATCTTTGTTGTTGTTGTGAAGTACCGTCGAGTCGATTCCGACCCATAGCAACCCTGTATAGGGTTTCCAAGGAGCAGCTGGTGACCTTGAACCACCGGCCTTCCATTCAAACGACTTTGCTGTCTGATGCATTAGCCCACAGTGCCACACCAGGACTCTGAGTTAAAACCTTTAGTAACTTATTTATACCTACAGCCCATCTCTTTAAATTTTTTTTTGAATTGTGAATTAACTTGTCTGTTCACAGGCAAGATCATCAGTTTTACATTCAGCAAATCAAACACTTGGTTTCATCTCCATGATTGCAATTGCGTCCATGCAAGGAAAGTTGTCCCACTTCCTCCCTGTGGTTACCCTTGTACAAATACCCTCTTTCAAATCCTCAGGCCCATCTTTAGGAACCCTGGCAGGGGAAGGTTTAAGCCCTTCGTGCTAACAAGAAAGTTGAAGATTCAAGCCCACCAGCCGCTCTGCGGGAGGCAAGACTTGGTGATCTTCCCGTTAAGATTTCAGTCTGTGACACCTTCCAGGCTAGGCAGTTCCACTCCATCCCTTTGAATCACTGAGTCAGAACAAACCTGACCACATACCACACCAGCCTCCCTCTCCATTTTCAGGAAGTCATTTTACTTGCCAAGAACCTCTTTTTTAAAATGACGATAATATCTCATTGTAGTTTTTGGTGAAAGTTTACACAGCAAATTACAAAACCAAACCCACTGCTGTTGTGTCCATTCCAACCCATTAGGTTCCTGTTGCACAATTTCTTTACATACTGTTCAGTGATATCGGTTGCATTTTTCACAACGTCAACATTCTCATTCTTTCAATTCTGCTTGTTCCATTTCTATTACTCTAGCTTCCCTGCCCCACCCCCAACCTTCTCATCTTTGCTTTAGGGTAAATGTTGACCGCTGGGTCTCATAGAGATGATGATGATTGTTTTTTAGGAAGACAGTACACTCACACAGGTGATGCTGTTTATATGATATGCCATTTTGTTATTTAGTTGAAAGGTGACTGACCTCTGATTGTGGTTATAATACATAGCTTAGAGGGTAAAGCATTTCAGGGCAGTAATCTTTCTACTGCTTCGGTAGAGTCATTTCTACTGGTCTGGCGAGCCTCACTTTTTAAAGGGATCTGACTTCTGTTCCACATTTCCTTCATTCTATCTGGAACCTTCTATTGTGTCTCTGATCAGAGTGATTGGTATTGATAGCCGGGCACCATCTAGTTCTCTTGATCTCAGGGTAGGTGAGGGTATGCTTGGTTGTATAGATTAATTTCTTCTCCGAGTCTTTGTTTCCCTTCTTCCTCTTCTGCTCCAGATGAGTAGGGACCAAGAGTTGTATCTTATGTAAGACTTCTTTTAAAGTTGGCACGTTGCTATAGTGTATTTGCATCACTAATGGCACCAAACAGCAGGATCCTGGTGACTGGAAAAAGAATGTTTGTACTTCCTGAGTTGTATTCAATCCAGGCAGGGTGAACAGCATATGTGAAGCCAAAGACTTTTCACCCTTCATAAAATATATTTGTACCCAGGCTCAGTCACAAAGACACACAATAGATTCCCAGTGATGCTGCTCAACACTGTGACCTTTTTACCCTACGGAATAGAGTGCCTGTTTATTAGGGTCAGGTGGGAAAATGGATAGATTGTTTATTGCTTTGGAAAAGTGTTCAAGTCAAATGTGACCTTGCTAATGAAATGTGATCACTCTCGCTGTTTTACCAGGATGTTCTGGAAAATCAGATGAAGGATCCGAGGCCTGCTATGTGTTTTCATATTCTGTTAGACAGGAAATGGTAATCTTAATTGTTAATGAGCGGATACGAAAGTATTTATAAATTCCACTTGAGATCAGTGCTTCAGACTCTCTCAAACAGTCTTTGAGCTCTGATCAGCTTTTTCAGTACGTCCACATGCTAGCATCTGTGACATACAAAAGTTCCACATAAAAATGCCTGCTTCCTTTATAAACTACAAAAAAACATGTAGGCCTGTTAAGCTGCCAACATAGTAATCTGAGAGGAATAAATAGTGTGTCAATAAAACAGTGGGTTTTTCGAAGTCACAGGACAACAGAAAGCATTTGCTGATGCTAGATATTTTTAACAAACCCTAAAACTAGGCTTTCTGATTATCTTTGAAGGTAGTGATGTTGGATAAACACTGACCTGCTAATTCCAAGGTCGGTTTTTCAAGCTCACCAACTGCTCCTTGGAAACCTTATACTGGGTCCTTAGAAGTCGTTATGACTCAACAGCACTTAACAACAACAATCTGAGACTTCAATTGTTCTTTTCCTAAATTCTCTCTTAATTGCTTCTCATTATACTTCATTATCACCAATGTTATTAAAATTCAACCTCATTGATTCAACTATTTCTAACTTGTAAATGACTATCTCTTCCTGTTACTCAGTTAATACCAATTGTATTCATTCAATAAATGCCCAGAAAGGCCAAGAAAGCTTATAGGCTGCTGCTGCTCCGTGCTGTCAAATCAGCTCCCACTCATAGTGACCCTCTAGGAGCTCTGGTAGCATAGTGGTTACGAATTGGTCTGCGAGCCACAAGGTCAGCAGTTCGAAACTACCAGCGGTTCCGCAGGAGAAAGATGAGGCGGTCTGCTCCCATAAAGATTTACAGCCTCGGAAACCCTGTACAGGGTCACTATGAGTCGGAACCGACTCCACGGCACGTAACAACAACAACAGTGTTTCTGAGGCGATAAATCTTTGCAGGAATGGAAAGCCTCATCTTTCTCTCTGGGGCGTGGTTGGTGGATTTTAACTGCTGACCTTGTGGTTAGCAGCCCAATGCATAATCCAACTACATGGCCAGGGTCCCAAGCCTGCTGGTAGGAAGGCAAATTTGTGAATGTTGTTGTTAAGTTAGTAGAGTCGGTTCCTTGTATGGGATTTCCGAGGAGCGGCTGGTGAGCTTGAACCTCCAGCCTTGCAGTTCAAACTGACTTTACAGTCCACAACACCACACCAGGAAACATAAATGAACAGACACCCAGTAAATGCTTTTAACTGATCTCTTGAGATGCTCAGAATCCTCGTCCTAAAACATTCATCCTTCAAAAATCTTCTAGGATGACAGAAAAACATGAGCAAGTATGGTTTATTCTTTAGATTAAGGAAGAGTTCTTAGATGGCTTTTTTTAAAGGTCAAGATTGGAGAAGAATTTCCAGAAAAGTAGAGAACGGGCCTTGAAAAATCTGCTACTCCATGAAGGCACGGAGAACTCTGGCCAAAATGGCTAAAATGCACTTTATTGCACTCTGGAGATTAACCAAAGGCTTACACAAAAATCCAAGGAGCTTTTAATCGAGAAAAATGATGGCTGAATCTAAGAGGGACAAGCTTTATGGCACTTGAACTTCCTCTATTCCCACCCACGCTCTGTAGCTCTTGTTAGCTCTGATAACCAGCAGTCTCGTAACTACAGAAACTGTGGAAACTTGCAGCATAGCTGTCACCAGAGGGAACACAGTGGGTTGGAAGCAAATTCCCAGAAGGAAGGAAACAATAAAGATTAGAGTGGAAATAAAGAAAACAGAATCAAAACACAACAAAGAAAAATAAAATAAGAGAAACTAAAACTTGGTTCTTTGAAAAGCTTCAAAAAATTAACAAACATTTATAGCTACACTGACCAGGTAAATACAAAAGAGAAGACCAATCAGAAATGAAAGAGATGGCATCAGTACTGACCATTCAGAAGCAAAATGATTATAAGGGGAACCATGGATCATGCATGCCAACAAATTAGAAAACCTAGATGAAATGAAAACTTTTCTAGAAATATTCAAGTTATTACTTGTACCACTGACCTTGCAGTTCAAACAGCTTTGCAGTCTCACGCATTAACCCACAGCGCCACACTAGGACTCCAAAATTAACACCAGGAGAATGGAAAATATGAATAGGCCAATGCCACATAGAGACTGAATTAGTAATAAAACAACTTCTTACAAAGAAAATCTCAGTCCCAGATGGCTTTGCTGGAAAATTCTAGCAAACATTTAAAGAGGAATTAACATCAATCTTTCACAAAGGTCTTGAAAAAAATATCTGAGGTGAGAACACTTCCCAAGTAATCTACGAGGTCAGTGTCCCATTTGATAGCAGAAGAGGCAGATGAACTACACTACCTCCTACTACAAAGATAAGAGAGAGCAGATGAAAGCTCTGGAACCCTGAACCTCAGAGGACAGGTCTGAGAAGTGGACTGAGTGCTCGCTGGGAGGAAACTGGGCAGTGATGACGAGGGCTGGAGACTGGTAAGTGATTGGCCACATGCGACACCACCATCTTCAGTGCTTGTGAGCAGCTTTGGAGACAGAAGGTGGTCTAGCAGAGCGGATACACACAGATGACTGGGATGGTACAGAGCTTTCTTTTTTCCCCTTGCTCCCCCAGTGACCAGAAGTGTGGCCAGCTCCTACCCTCATCTACCTCCAACACAGTCCCTTGCACTCCGGGAGTTTGGTGCCATGTGGTTGGGAATCATGCCAATGTGAGGTAGGAATCGGCTGTGTGACTTTGGTGCCTGGATTCAGCTCTAGACCCACAGAAGATACCAGACCAGCATTAGTGTAGCAGAAACGCTCATAACCAGCCACGCTGCCCCCAGCTACCCTGTGGTCCTCACAGACACTGAAATCAGCTCCATCAAGGGCCTCCATGAACTACTTCCGGGTTGAGTGCCCTGAACACAGATCACATCTAGACCTAGAGGACTCCATCTAGGGTCTTTACCTACTTCGTGAGCGCCTTGTCTGGTATGAACCCTCTCAGAGTTTTCTCCTTTCTGGGTCCGTTGCTCTTTTTGGTTTTGGTGTTGTCCTTTCATTGTTTCATTGCTTTGGTTTGTTTATTCTTTCTTCTCCTTCAATTCTCTTGAATTTCATCCCTTCTACTGGTGTGGCGCTGTGGGCTAATGCGTCAGACTGCAAAGCTGTTTGAACTGCAAGGTCGGCGGTTCAAGCTCACCAGCTGCTCCTCGGAAACCCTATACAGGGTCACTATGGGTCAAAATCGACTCGACGGTACTTAACAACAACAATCTCCATTTTTGTTTTTCTCTCTTTAATTCTATTTCTCATTTCCCCTCTTCTCTTTGTTCCCTTTTGATCTTTCTTTACTACTTTCTACTCTTTCTCTTTTAATTTTCCCTCTCCTTGTTTTCTCTAAGCGTTTCAAAATGTCTTCCTTTTATTTTCAGTCTTGTTTTTCTCTTCTATTATAGCTCCATTTTCCTGTGAAATGACTCAACATCACTTAATAACAACTTTTCTCTTTTTAGTTATTGTATCCTCTTTTTTTCTGTTTTTATTTTTTATTTCTCCTGTATTACTTTGTCTTTTCACTGTTGGTTGCTTGTTTATTCTGTTTTGTTTTCTTGTGTGTGTATAGGTGGGGGGTGGGGGGTTTTTCCTCTTTCCCGCCTGACAGTAGACAGCAATCATGTCCATACAGCCCAGCCACAACCACACCCTCTGTAGCTTCCACCTGCTGGACAAGAGCCAGTACCAGCTCCGCACCACCTGTTCAATGAGAGACAGCAGCCAACATCAGCCAAACCCATCCTAAACCAAGGTGTGTAAATGGAGAAAGATGCACACTTTCAATTTCGAACCAAACCCACAGGAGACAGTTGGTGAGTGCTTAAGAACACATCAACACACAAAACATTATTTGGGGGGTTTCGGTGCCCAGAGAAGACTCCCATCTCCTGGTGCTGTGGTTTGTCACATACTTTCACGTTACAACATGCCAACACTTCACGGATTAGGTTAGAAAATCAGAGACATGGGACTCTAGGTCCTTCAATTTCCACTGGCCACAGAACAGAAGGTCACACAATGGTTCCCAAGACATGGTGGAGCTATGATAAAGTGTCATTGGACAAAGGCAGCTGGAGGAGAAGCTGAAGGGAGCCTGGGCCTCCAGAGCTGTGAACTGCACACCAGGTGGTAGTGGTCCAAGGACCATGACACAAAAGTCTTGGAGCTCCGTCAGTGGGCCTTGACCTCAGTAACCACGTCATCAGGACCCGGATAGCAGCTCCCTCAGAGGGTGGGGGAGGAGGGAGCCCTGGTTTCCCATAATGCCAAGCCCAGTGGGAAATCTGCCAACGTAGAGATCAAAGCACTTCCCTGGGTGCCCAGAGACCTCACCATGACCCAGTGAGAGGGGATGAAAGGCTCATGGAAGGAGCAGGGGTCTTTGAGCCATCTCTAACTCCTCTCATAGAGTACCTTGTCTTGTCCCCCATCCTCCTCTGCCCCGTTACCTGACTTTGAAATGGAAACAACTCTTAGAAAGCTGTCATATTCAGCTGATTTTTCTAAAATCCAAGAATTTTTCACCTGACTGGGAGCCAGAAACCTTCAGGAGCTTATTAAGATTCCAATAATTTAAAAGACTTCTAAGTCTCTGGACGCTGTCCATGGTTGAGGGTCACAATCTATTCTCTTCCAGTGTCCTTGACATGTCCAAAGACTGTCCTGGGGAGTGGAAGGGAAGCACTGGCAAGTCACCAGGCCACTGTGACAGAGACATTTTGCACACATGCGGAAAAGTGCTGGCTCCAATCCCTCCTCCAAATCTTGGAGGACTTCAAGCCCTTAGTTGACCCCGCCTCCTCCCTTCCTTCCAGATCCTGTGCTCCACTCCAGGTTTTCCTTTGAACCCTCAGGGCTGTCAGTGTGGTTGTCCAGAGGGCAAGCCTTCCCAGGTAATGGGAAAGGACTAGAACCTACAGTCTCTCTATCCACACCCCACTCTGCTAATGGGGAGGGGGCTTTCCAGCATGGCTACTCTTCCTTCTTCCTGATTTGCCTTTTCTCTTTACTGGAAACTTTTTTTTTTTTTTTAATATTTTTAATTACTTTATGCAAGAGGGAAAGTGAACTTTTTTGTTAACCCAGATGAGGGACTAGATTCCATTGGCTCTGGTGTAGCCTTGTGTATATCTTCTCCCTGTACTGCTCCTCTTTGACCTAGCTTCTCGCCCTCCTTGAAGACCTCTTCCGCCCGTTGACTGGATTAGTGATCATTCCCATGAAGCAGTGACCAGATCACTAGAACTAACTCCACTCCATCTCCCAGAGCTTCTTTCTGCATCTCTGACTGTCTGTTGGACTTCTCCACTAGATGTCCACCACTAAGAATGTCCTTGTTGTTGTTGTTATGTGCCGTGGAGTCGGTTCAGACCCATAGTGACCCTGTGCAGGGTTTCTGAGGCTGTAAATCTTTACAGGAGCACAAAGCCTCATCTTTCTCCCGCGGAACAGCTGGTAGTTTCGAACTGCTGACCTTGCGGTTCACAGGCCGATTTGTAACTACTATGCTACCATAGTAGAACTGAAAATTCCTTATTCTTTCCTCCTAAGTACCCTACTCCCTCTGAACTATTTCTTTTGTAATGACTCTGGTCAGTGATACTGTCATGCTGTCAACTCTTTGTCCCCAAACCTTGACCTCATCTTTGCTACCTTGATGTTCCTCGCCTTCTGCCTCCTTCTAGCCAGTCACTGGTTCCCACTGGGCGAACCATTGAGCATATCTCTTAAATCTGTCTTATCTTCCATATTTTTACTACAATACAGACGTAGAGCCTCATAGTTAAGCAAGGACAAGTGCAGTGGTTCCCCACTTAACTGCGTTGGCTTTGGTATCCATAGAGTCCTGGTGTGGCGCTGTGGGTTAATGCACTGAACTGCAAAGTTGGTTTGAACCACAAGGTCAGCAGTTCAAGCTCACCAGCACCTCTTTGGAAACCCTATACAGGGTCACTATGGGTTGGAACTGACTTGATGGCACTTAACAACGACAGCTTTGGTATCCAGGTGGAGTCCTGGTGTGGTGCTGTAGGATCAGCACTGCACTGCTCACAAGGTCAGCAGTTCAAATCTACCAGCTGCTCCTCGGTAACCCTGTACAGTGTCACCATGAGTCAGAACCAACTCCATAGCACTTAACAACAACCCTGGTGTGCTCCTTCTCGGGTTCAGTCATTTCCCTGCTGTTAGAAGACTTTCCCAAACACTTCAGACATATGACTCCCCCGCCCAGCTCTAAAGCTTTAGAGACTCCCCCTTGCTAGGGTTATCAGATAAAGGACAGGACAGTTCTGTTAAAATTGAAATTTCAGATAAAGAAGGATTTTTTAAAAAATGATAACTATAGCCAATGCTGTCAGTTGCTGTCAAGTCAGCACTGCATCATGTGACCTTATGTTTAACAGAGCGAAATGCTGCCCAGACCTGAATCATGCTCACGATCGCTGGATTTGATTTTGCTGCTGTGGCTATTACATAGGCCTATCCCCTGCTGTCCTTTCTAATGACTGGTCTCTCCTGATGACAAGCCCAGTTTAACCAAGGCAGTCTCACGGTTCTCCAGAGCTTCTAAGGAGCGCTCCCGTTTTAATTAGAACGCAGGGCTGCTTGAAGCCTGCCCAGACTAGGTTAAACCAAGATACCACAAAGCTGACTCACTGGTGAGCTGCTGTTTTGCTGATTCACTTTCTCTAAGTTGCTTTGAGGGAAAGTAGCTGTCAGGACCAGCCTGAACTGGATGTATTCAGTTCTAGCCCTCAGAGCCTGAGTAGTCCAACTGGCCTGTCCTATAGATGACGTGATTTATGACGCATCTGCAGATCAGGCTAAGGACTCCATTTTCTGAACATGAGGTTCATAGCTGTTCTCTAATCTATCCCAATGTAGAAACATGAGCGTTCCAAAGAATGTTATGACTATGTATAAACTTTCCTTTTATCCTACGCATAAAAATGTAAACCCCCAGAATTCAGGGAGTCAGAACTGAGGCATCTTTCTCCTGACCCCTTCCTTGCTCAGCTCCTTCCTTACATAAAGCTGCTTCTCTTTCCCAAAGAAATTCACAGACTGGGTTTCTGTGTGCAATAAGTAGGTAGGAACCCTCTTGGTTTCTTTCCATACTAGATATATTTGTTGTTTATCTAAACTCCATTGGTAACTGGCTATCTGTAGAACGGCTTCCCCATTAACTTGTCTACTTTGTATCCCAAGCCTTAGCGTTTTCTCTACCCTCTCTTTACTTATTGAATTGACCCTCCTGAAATGCCTCCCTGTGTAAAACCTTCTTGACTCTCTCAGTTCTAAAGCAGCTGTGGCGTTGGTCCCTCACACTGCTCTGGTCTACTGAAGAAGCTGGAAACATTCACACTGTCCTGGTTCTTCTCAGTATTTGCACCCAAAACCACACCCAGTGCCTAGACTCCATGCCAACTCACAGGAACATTACAGGACACAGTAGGATTGCTCCGCAGGGTTTCTGAAACTGTAATTCTTTATAAGGAGAAGGTAGCTTCATGTGCTGCCTGTGGAGCAGCTGGTGGGTTTGAACCGCCGACCTTATAGTTAGCAGCCCAACACTAAACCCACTGCACCACCAGAGCTCCTTAAGACTCATCTAACCCAGGTGGCAAATGATTCTGAATGCTGCATGGACATTGATGAGCTGACATTATGATAGGGAGAAGATGAAATGCACTTATTTCCAGTCTGAAAATTCAAATATCCTCATATAGGGTCTGTACGAGTCAGAGTTCACTCCAGAGCAGTGGATTTGTGTGTTATTCACGTTAACTCTTAAATTAGCCACGAAGTTCCACTTTGGGAAATCTGGTCCATGCTCTCTGAGCCTTCCAAAATCCCTCCAGAGACCCTCCGAATCTCCACTGAGCTTTGCTATTGCTCTGCAGTGCCGGCAAGTTGGTTCTGACTCATAGTAACCCTATAGAGGGTTTCTGAGGAGCGGGTGGTGGGTTTGAACCACTAACCTTTCAATTAGCAGTCCAGTGCTTATCCTACAGCGCCACACCAAGACTCCCTCCACTAAGCACTTGCCAAAAATTCATCTCCTGCCAAAAATCTATAGGAGGTCTTTCTTCATTTGAGAAAGAAAGAAAGTGAAATTTCCCTAGCCTTTCAAAGGGAGAACAGCGTAGGATTTCAGGGGCATGAATGAGCTAGAGGTGCAGAAGATACTTCCAAAACCCAGCCTCACTGTCGACTAAATAATTCTCGGGACCTTACTGGCAGAGCAGAACTACCCCATAGGATTTCCAAGCCTACAATCTTTATAGACTGGAGTCCTGGTGTGGCGCGGTGGGTTAATGCACTAGACTACAAACTTGAACCTCAAGGTTGGTGGTTCAAGCTCACTAGATGCTCTTTGGAAACCCTACAGAGTTACTGTAAGTTGGAACCCACTCAGTGGCACTTAACAACAGCAATCTTTACAGAAGCAGGCTACCACATTTTTCTCCCTGGGAGCTGCTACTGGTGGGTTAGAACCCCTGAAGTTTTGGTTAGCAGTCAAGCACTTTGGCCACTGTGCTACCAGGCTCCTTTGGAGGTTCTGATTCAGCAGTCAACTGTCTGCACTGTGCACACTTACGAGGCAAAATCATCAGCATGCAGATCTGCTGCCCTGGCATTCCCCCCATCTTAACAGTAGCACTTGGGGGCCAGCGTCCCCGCTCTCCACAGCTGCTTAAAAGAAGCAGAATTCAGACACCATTGAGGGTGTTTTGTCACACCCTAGGCATCCCTTCCTGTAATCCTCCCATATCTTACCAATACATTTCAGTTGTTCAAGTTCCTTTCTTCTCTCATCAAGCATGTTGCTAAGGTACAGATGATACTTGGGAACAGGTTTGGGAGGCTCATTACAATTCTGGGCACTGCTCTCTCTCCCTTTGAGGAGAAACAAGAGGAAAATGCTTGTTAAACTGAAATCAAGGAAAACCTGGCTGCTGGGACGGGCCAGGGAATCGAGGTGCAAACATGAATATAAAAAAGCCAACCGCTAAGTCAATTCGGACTCACGCTGACCTCATGCGTATCAGAGTAGAACTGTGATCCGTAGGGTTTCCAGTGGCTGGGAAGCAGATCACCAGCTCTTTCTTCCAACCTCTAACCTTTCAGTCAGCAGTGAGCACACTGACCATTTTGTGCCTCTGGGGAACTCCCAAAGAAGAGGAATTCACAAGAAAATTAATGGGACCTGTACCTGTACCCTGCTTCAAGGAAAACATCAGAACCACACCTCTAGACTGAGGGGGGAGGGTGAGGTACGGGTGTGGGGAGCTGTTTGCCCATGAACAGGAAAAGGAAAAGCCGAGATCACTAAAATGTTATCATTGTAAAGTAACAAATGGGGTCACGCTAATCACCACTTGGCTGGACCCAGTATTTCAAAGCAGCGAGTGTCGTCTTTCTGTCTGAAAAGCGACTCCCTTTGATTTTCCAGTCACCCATGCAGGGCAGATCAGAAGAGGGCTGAGTTTTAAGCCACTCCGACGAATGTCACCAAACAGGCTCCCTGTCATCTGTAATGTTAGTCTCTGAGTAAACGATCCAAGAGGACAGGAGGTTCAGAAATTTAGAAGAAACTAACAAAGCTCCTTGTGGAGTTCTGGTGTGGTGCTGTTGTCTAGTAAACACTGGATTATTAACCACAAGGTCAGCGTGGTTCAAACCCACCAGTCTCTGGTACAAACTGAGTCGAATGCACTTAACAACAAAAACAACAACAGAACTCCAGCCATCTGCAACTACAAAGTACTGACCAACCTTTAGCAACTTCAGCTTTGAGGGCCTGGCCTCCTGCCAGGCCTGTTCTGACGGAACCAGTCTGCCCACCAGGCCGCCTCTGCTGGCCCCACAGGCTACTCACACTAGTGAACAGTCACCTTGGAGGCTGACCTCACGCCTGGTCAAGCTATTGGTGCACTTTGTTAAAGGCATGGAGTTGATATCACCCACAGGCCTTTAAGAGGGTCCACATTCACAACTGGTCATGTCTGATTCAGAGCTCCTTGTTAGCTGCCTAATCCTGCTCCATGCCCATTATGCATCAGTTGTGGATCAGACTGCTGTGATCCGCTGGGGGATTTCCAAAAAGGATCACCAGGCCATTCTTTTTCATCACCTTAGTCTGCAATTTCTGCAGAAATTTGTTCGGCAACACACAAACCTGTACTGAAAGTGGGTAGTGGTTGTGAACAGGACACACTGGTCAGGAATCGAACCAGGGTCTCCAGCATGGGAGGCGAGAGTTCTACAACGGGCCCACCACTCTTTTTTTTTTTTTTTTTTCTTAAATGTTTTATTGTGAATTATGTGACAGTTTACATGGGAGAACTTTAGTTTTACATTCATTCTATTGTATATCGTCTCATTGCCATGGTTACAATCTCCTCCATGCAATCCTTCCCCCATGCCCACCAGGTCTTCAGCACACAGTCGCTCTCCCTCTCTGGATCTAAAGTCTCCAGCTGCTCCATCTCGCTCCACATCATCATCTCTGGCTCCATTTCAGGCATCACTGCTTCTCTGGGTAGGGTCCCGCTCTCTGCTCTTCTCCCTCGATGGTCCTAGGGACCTCCGCTCCTAGACTGAAAAGTTAATCACTCCCCTCATTGCTATAAAACGTCTACCTTTACATTTCCGACCCTCACAATCAGTCCTGATAACAATTATTCACTATTGTATCACAAGAGACCCATTTGCATTTCATTGCATCAGCCCCACCTAGTCAGATTGACTACTACTCACTGGAGATTCTACCTTCCTCCAGGCCCTCTGGATCTAGGTTCCCTCTTGAAAGCTTGTAAGCCAGTCACTTCTTGCCTTTATAGCCCCCTGCCCCCCATTTTGGGTAGCCAATGTCCAAGTTCTCCATCCCTGTCTACTCTGTGTGTGGGGGGTGGGAATGATTCTTGCTGTAAGGACTTGTTCCCTCTTTTGAGCTACTGTTTCCATAGGTGTAGGTCAAGTTCATCAAATTGTATGAGAATATTTTTTTTTCCCTCTTCTTTTTACTTCTGGTTGAGCCACCACTCTTCTTTCTGTACATAACTTATTCCATTCCCAGGTTATCTGTGGATACCACTCCCTTATTAGATCATTAGGAGCTCGAGGCGGGGGAGAGCGTGCCTGGTTCATGCTGGTCGATGTAAAAGTATTTAAAAATAAATGAATGCATTTTCAAATGGAATCTATAATATCTAGCCCATTCTTGAAGGCTTTGGTGATTCCTACATGGGCCATTAAACCTTCATCTTTATATTCTGGAGGCTGAATGGGAGGGGAAATGCACACAAAGATATTATCCTTATAAACGAAAGAGGTCTCCAGAGAAGAGTCTAAGGAACCCTCCAGACTGAGTCCACTTGGAAAGGTTTTACTTCTCTTGTTTTTCTGTTGGAATGATGCAAAGATCTCCCTCTTTCCTCTAGCAGAGTAGAGAAATTCCCAGGCCTCTTGAGCAACCACTGTGGTGGACAAAGTTCTCCAGAAGACTACTCACCTCAAAGCTGTTCAACTAGTTGAGCTATTCTGGTAATGCTAATCCAGAACATTTGCAAATCCAAGTCTTCCAAATCACATTGACTCAGCATCCACAGCTGACTGACGCCCTGTGAGACTTTGCCTCTGCCCCAGGACAGTTGTAAGGAGCCTATTCCTCCTCATTCCCAGCTGCAGCATCCTCACCTATTCCAGATACTGACATCTCGCTTACTTTGAACATGTTTTCAGGAGGGACCAGTCCATCTTTTTTACATCATGCTTGGTAAAGTGGAAGGTCAGCGAAAAAGAGGGAGACCCCCAACGAGATGGACAGGCACAGAAGCTGACAGAGCAAGCTCACACATACACACTAAGGTGAGGATGGTGTAGGCTAGGCAGTATCTCCTACATTATACCTTGGGTCGCTATGGGTTGGAACCAACTCAACCGAACCTAACAACAATGCACACATATAGATCGACACTGTATGTTTCATGTGCCAAATGCACTGGAGGGTGGGGACCAATGGGAATGCAGAGTACAGATGAAATGGGGGGAAAATCATCAACTAAAACAAGAGAAGTTCCTTGCAAAGATTGTTGTTGTTTGGTGCCATCGAGTAGATACCAACTCCTGGCGACCTTACGCACAGTAGAACGAAACACTGCCTGATCTTGGGCCAACCTCACTATTGTTGCCACGTTTGAGCCCATTGATGCTGCCACTTTGCCAATCCATCTTGCAAAGATTAGTGGTGAACTTTGTATGGTTAACTCAACCTTGAACTGTACCTTCAAAACAAACAAATAAACCCCAAAAGGTCTCTGTGTATGACTAGATTTATTTGAAATGAATCAATTTGTCATGTTAGCCAACCCAATGCCAAAGGCAAAATCAAGTTCTTTGAACTAAGGACTAATGTTTAAGCTCATTAATCTTTATACCCAGAATGTTCAGCAGCTAGACTAGAACACGTAGAGAACAGAGGTTTGAGTGAAAGCCAGAAGTACACACATTGGTATACAGGCAGAGTCTGTTTCCTTTTCTCCCTGGATGCTGAGAGAATGCTTGGAATAATTTAAGGAGCTACTGAGAACTTACTGGGTGGCAGGTATATTTCAAGGAGATGAGAAAGAAGTATGTTAGACATAGTTTTGTAGCTTTCAAGAAAACTGGGTTTGTCTTTGGGGGAACCTGATGAAATGCTGGAGTCCCTGGGTGATGTTGACGGTTAACACATTTAACTGATAACTGAAAGGTTGGTGTTAACCCCGAAGCACCTTGGGTTTTTTTTTTTAAAAAAAAAAACAGCCACTGAGAACCCCATGGAGCATACTTCTATTCTGACATGCATCAGGGGAGCAGGGGGTCCCTGTGAATCAGAATGGACCCCACGTCAGCTGGAAAATGAAACCATGAAAGATGAACCCACAACCAGACACAGTAAAGCACTAAATCAACAAACCCAAACGCTGAAATACCTAGGGAGCAGACTGCCAGTGCTTGGTGGAGTCTGGTGTGGCGCTGTGGGCTAATGCGCCATTTGAACTGCAAGGCTGGCAGTTCAAGCTCACCAGCTGCTCCTTGGAAACCCTATACAGGGTCACTATGAGTCAGAACCAACTCAATGGCACTTAATAACAACAACCACTTGATATTTCTAGAACTCTGTAGATATTCAAGAAGGTGCCTCTGGTCCTGCTTTGTTCCTTACAAAGTCAGGTACATTGTATGATGTGCAGTCTAATACTCAATGACAGCAAAGTCACATGCCAAACCCCAGACCTAATTGCAACGTTAGAGTCCTGGCGTGGCACTGTGGGATAAGGCACTGGACCACAAGGTCGGTTTGAACCACAAGGTCAGCGGTTCAAACTCACCAGCCGCTCCTTGGAAACCCTACACAGGGTCGCTATTGGTCAGAACAGACTCAACAACACTTAACAACAACAGTTGCAAAGTTAAGAGGAAATTACCTGCTGCACTGACATGTGGCATGTCAACCAGACTCTAGAGACCAGCCCAGCTGAACGCCCAGAGCTCAAACTCCCCACTGCAAGAGTGTGTGCCAGGATGCTGGGTCTCCTTCCCCAGCCCCCTCTACAAACAGGGTGAGAAGGTACCTGCAGAGCGTTCTGTTCATTTTGAAGCGATGAGGCATGAGATGGTGACAAGTGATGGCATTCAGGTAGCAGTCAAATCCTCTGTTTTCATTTCTAAAAAATCACTGGTACCTCCTTTATCACCTCACAGTCCCTTCATCCGCACAGCTGGAGACATGCTAGTTTGCTGTGTTGTCTTGAGTTGCTTGTTTATAACAATGACATTATCTTAGAATATGTTTGAAGAATTTTACTTTAAAAGCGCCTGTTTCAACACAATTAAAGGGGATAGATGGGTATACAGGGAAGGTTAACTTTGGTGTTCACGGGGCCTTTGCACACACTGTTCTCACTGCCAAGATGCCCCTTCTGCTGCCTCCTACTCACCCTTTAGTTCTTAACTCAGCATACTTCTGACAGCTTTCCACTGAAACAATGTTCTACATCTGACTTTGGTGAGTAGCAACTGGGGCCTTTAAAGTTGGTGAGTGGCTATCTAAGGTGCATCTATTGGTCTTTCCCTGTCCAGAGCAAAGACGAGTGAAGATTATCAAAGATGCAAGGAAATAATTAGTGCAGGTGACTGATGGATCATGTGAGTCCCAGTCACCACGACCCTGAGACCAGAAGAACTAGATGGTGCCCGGCCGCCACTACCAACTGCTCTGAAAGGGATCACAGTAGAAGACGCTGGACAGAACGGAAGAAAATGTGGAACAAAACTCAAAATCATAATAAAGACCTCCAGGTTTACTGGTCTACCAGAGACTCATGTAACTCCCAAGATTACGGCTTTCAGACACCCTTCGAGACCAGAACTGAACTCACCTCTGCATGTCAACTTTCAAACAAATGATAAACAACCCTGTAGGGTGAACAATCACACCAGGGAGGTAAACAAGCATTCGAATCATCAACCATTTGCGATCCAGAGAGCAGAGTTCACCCAGGGATAAAACTTAGAAGGTAGGAAAGGACAGGAAGGGAGGGTGAAGGCAAAGGGTAACCACGGAGGGGAATTAGGGAAAGTTCTGTCACATTATGGGGTCACAATCAGTGTCACAACACAAAAGGTGCACAAACTGCTGAATGGGAAACTAATTTGGCTCTATAAACTTTCACCCAAATTAAAACAAAGGGCACGATGTGTACAATTTGTTGAATGCAGGACTGATGGTCTGTTTTGTAAACCTTTACTCAATTCACAATAAAGAGGTTTTAAAAAAAAAAAGAGTACAGCTTTTCACTGGGCTAGAATTCTGGCTCCATCACTTATTAAAATTGGGTGTTTATGCAAATTACTTAGCTGTCCCAAGCCTCTGTTTTCTATTGGAGACTAACATAGCATCATTTTACTACACATTTTTTGTCACATTTATTATGTGCTGTCCAGTTGGTTCCGACCCATAGGGTCCCATTATATGGTTTCTTAGAGAGCCTGGTGGGTTTGAACTGCTGGTCCTGTGTTTACCAGCCCAGTGCTTAGCCAACAGTGCCACCCCAGGGCTCATTTGTCACATGTGGTGGTTGTACGCCATCAAGTCTGTTACGAATCATAGCGATTCTGTGCAAGGTTTCCAAGGCTGTAAATCTTTATGGGGACAGAAAGCCTCATATTTCTCCTCAGAGCAACTGGTGGACTCAAACCGCTGACCTTGCGGTCCACTGCATAACCTACTATGCTATCTGTGCACCTTCATTTGTCACATAGTAATGGGGTGACGCTATAGGATCAGCACTGGACTACCAATCACAAGGTCGGCAGTTCAAACCCACCAGCGGATCCTCGGAAACCCTATACAGGGTTGCTGTGAGTTGAAACCAGCTTGATGGCACTTAACAACTAACAACAACAACAAACCCTAAATATGCTTTTGTGTTCATCCTCATTTCAAAAATGACTCAGAAAATTGGGTTAACTTGTTTGAAGTCCTGTAGCAAGTTATGGATTGAGTCAGAACTCAGTTTGAGGTGTGTGTAACTCCAAACTCTCTTCTGTCTGGACCCTATTAGGTTTAGAAACCGGAGGCATCGATCTGATCCTTTCCGATAAGGCCTCGGGGATTCACAGCTGACGGAGGAGACCAGATGCTAATGGCAGTGACAGGCAGGCAGACAGACAGACTCACAGAGTTCTGGAGCCCACCATTCACGCTCAGGGACAGGACTGACCAGGGGCTGCATGATGGAACCAGGTAATGGGACCAGGGGTAAAAGCAGGAAGCATCAGCAAAGCTCAGAGGAGCTGGGACCAGTTTGCAGAGTTGATGTTGGGTCAGCAAGCTACTTGGTGAGGTTGAGTCAAAACTTAGAGGTCCTCTCTGTGAGGTTGGAATTGTCTCCAAAGCCTGGCAGGGCATGCAGACTGGAGGAGATGGCACATGGGAGCAACCCAGGGAGTGGACGAGATTGTGGGCTGCAGAGATCAGTCATTACAACAGCTGTGGGATCAGCTGAAGCTGGAGAACTCAGCTGCCAGGAGAGCGGTGCTGGGTGCGGATTCCCCAGAGAACACCTTTACTCATGGTGCTGGGTCTGTGTGGTCCTTTCGGACTCTACAACACAGAGCCACCCACCGCCCAGCACACATCCCGTTTCCACACTCCCTTCTTTTGTACTGTTAAGACCATTTACACTTGTCCCAATCCTGATGTGGCACTGTAGGATCAAAACATTGCAAACCACAAGGTTGACAGTTCGAACCCACCAGCTGCTCCTTGGAAACCCTATACAGGGTCACTATGAGTCAGAATAGACTCAATGGCACTTGACAACAACCATCAGGGATTCTGATTTGGAGTTCAGAAAATATCGTCCCTGTAACTATAGCTGAATTCCTGTTGGCACAGTGGGTTAAGGGATGGACTGAGAACCACAAGGCTGGTGGTTGACACTCACCAGCTGCTCTTAGGAGAAAGGTTGACTCTGTCTACCTGCCTAAAGACTGATAGCCTCAAAACCCTGTGGGGCTGTTCTCTGTACCCTAGGGCCACTAAAAATGGCATCTAAGTTCATGAGGGATATTGGTCTAACATTTTCTTTCTTTGACGTCCTTCCCTGGTTTTGGTATGAGGGTTATGCTTGCTTCATAAAATGTATTAGGAAGTTTTCCATCCTCCTCTATATTCTGGAATAATTTGTGTAGAATTGGTGACAGCTCTTCCCTGAATGTTTGGTAGAACTCGCCAGTGAAGGCATCTGGTCCTGGACTTCTTTCAGTTGGTAGTCTTTTGATGACCTGATCAATTTCTTCTTTTGTTATGGGTCTGTTCAGGTTTTCTACTTCACTCTGTGTGAGTTTAGTTAGGTAGGTCGTGTTTTTCTAAAAAGGGCCGCTAGGAATTGGAATCGATTCAACAGCAGTGGGTCTCTAAAAATGTTATTTTGTGAACTGGAACTGGAATTCTAATTACTATTTATATTTCCTGTGGGGAAAATTCATTTAAAGTTCCAAAGAACTTTCAGAATGGAACACATTCCTAAGCTGGGCACTGCCTACACAGTGGGAAAATCCATTTATTATTATTAAGTTCAGCTATGAGCTGATTTCCTTTTCTATGAATCCACAAGAGATGGTATTTTAACAGTACCATCTTAATAGTGACTTAGTGAAAATTCTGGCTTGAAAACTGGGGTCCCTTAATGACACATGAATTAAAGGGAGAGAGGGATGGCATTTCTCATGTCCAGTTACCCAGTAAGCAAGGTAAGCACTGGCTTATTCATGCTCACTCACTAATCTATAATGATGATTCACATTTTTTTCCCACATCAAAGATTTTCCTTGTAGGTCTGGCTGATATCTGTCTCTCCCAACCCCACAGCACCTTCCTACCGATACCAAAGCCTCTTCAAATATACAATTCCTGGCAGGGAGGAATTGCCAAGTAAGCACAGGCATACTTGTGCTTACTTACTGTGATAAAAACACACACACACACACACACACATAAAACTGTTCACTACAGATTAGTAAGTAAGCACCAGGAAGTCTGTATGGAAGGACACAAACTGAACTGTCCAAAATGGCCATGCCCATGTCATCTCAAACCTCCTCTGCTATCCCTTCCTCCTCCTCCCGATTGGTGTTGTTGTTAAGTGCCATCAAGTTGGGTTCCAACCCATAATGACCCTGTATAGGGTTTCCAAGGAGCAGCTGGTGAACTTGAACCGCCGGCCTCCAGGTTCGAAGTGGACTTTGCAGTCCAGCACATTAACCAACAACAGTACATCAGGACTCCCTTTCTCCCACCATGCATGCTGAAACTTCTGGTTCTCAAGCTTTAGTTACACCTCTGCTAAAAGGAGCCTACAGCCCTCACCTCCCAATATGCAGATCAAACCTTTTTGTTCTCTAGCAAGAGAGTAGGCAGCCCTGCACCTTGGGATTTTCCTATGTCTCCTAGTTCCAAATCCCAGGCTTAACTGCCCTGGCAAGTGTTAAGTGTGTTGTTGTTGTTAAGTACTATGGAGTCGGTTCCAACTCATAGTGACCCTGCATAGGGTTGCTGAGGCCGTAAATTTTTACAGGAGCAGAATGCCTCATCTTCCTCCCACGGAACAGCTGATAGTTTCGAACTGCTGTCCCTGAGAGGCACAGCCCGATTTGTAACCACTATGCTACCAGAGCTCCTTGTTAAGTCTGTAGACTCCATGATATAAAACGACCCTAGCCTGTGTCCCTTGCTTGGAAAAATTTCACTGTCCAGCTAGCTGCCACTGGAAACAGCTGTTTTGTTTTTTGTCCTTTGTAAGTAATTTTTCTTACCAGTAAACCATCTCTTTTAATTTTCTTTTCTATAACAAGAAGCTCTGGTAGTGTAGTGGTTACAAATCAGGCTACGAACTGCAAGGTCAGCAGTTCGAAACTACCAGCTGCTCCGCAGGAGAAAGATGAGGCTTTCTGCTCCCGTAAAGATTTACAGCCTCGGAAACCCTATACAGGGTCGCTATGAGTCGGAACTGACTCCACAGCACATAAACACATAACAAACCAATGTCTCTTGAATTGGGTCCTGGTTGGGTTTATTTTGTTTTATTTTCCGGTCTCTTGGCACCTAAGTATCCAGAAGGTTCCTCCCTTCTGGGCCTAAACCCCTAAACTGTGCTTACCTAGCTGTTTATTGTGTAACCTGCCCACGGGAGTTTGCCATTTTCTAGCTGTATAGCAGCCAGTCTTCAGAGTCTAACCAGGTTAAGGGGGTCAGGCTGCCCATACTGACCGGTGTCAGTCATCCGGCCAGCTCATCTTGAGGTTAAAAGGGGCTCTAAATGCTAGGGAGGAGTCCTGGTATGGTGTTGTGGGCTAATGCATCAGACTTCAAAGTCATTTGAACTGCAAGGTCGGTGGTTCAAGCTCACCAGCTGCTCTGAGGGGGAAAGATGAGGCTTTCTGTTCCCACAAAGATTTACAGCCCCAGAAACCCTCTACAACTCGCTATAAGTGGGAACTGACTCGTCGGCACGACGGAAGTTAACAACAATGACACCAGAGATAGAAAGACAGTGAATGACTTAAGTCCATTGCGTCTTTTCCCTCTCGATGTTGCATCTGGAGACTCGCATTGTCCCTGGGACTAGCAACAGAGGGAAGAGTTTTATTTCCAAGTAATTTTTGGCACTCTTGTTTT
>NW_006408523.1:6970080-6976200 GCF_000296735.1 Chrysochloris asiatica | reverse complement strand
GTGCCTAACCCACAGCGCCACCAGGGCTCCTTCCAGTTCTGAGTCCAGCCCAGAAACCCTAGGGAGCAATTCTATCCAACTCAGGGCTTTCCGTCAGAATTGGTTATGGAAACTACACATCCACACATCTTAGCAGCCCAGTGCTTAATTAACCTGATGTACCACCAGAGCTTCTTAAATGGGAGAGACTTCAGTGGGGGTGATAAGAGAAAAAGGTAATAGTAGAGACTGTGTTGTTGTTGCGCGCTGTCAAGTCAATTCTAACTCACAGTGACCCAATATCACAGACTAGAACGGTTACGTTTCCTAGGCTGGAGTTCTGGTGTGGCACTGCAGAATAAGCATTGGACTACAAGGTCGGCGGTTCAAACTCACCAGCCGCTATAGGGTTGCTATGAGTTGGAGCCAATTTGACAGCACTCAACAACAACAATGTTTACAGGGGCAGACCACAGGTCTTTTCTCCACATACATGGTGGTGGTTATGTGCTGTGGAGTCGGTTCTGACTCATAACGACCCCGCACAGGCTGTAAGTCTTTATGGGAGCAGGAAGTCTCATCTTTCTCCCACGGAACCGCTGGTAGTTTCGAACTGCTGACCTGGAGGTTCACAGCCCAACTCATAACCACTGTCCTACCAGAGCTCCTTAGATACCCAGTTGTTGTTGTTGTTGTTATGTGCCGTGGAGTCGGTTCTGACTCATAACTACCCTATACAGGGTTTCCGAGGCTGTAAATCTTTACGGGAGCAGAAAGCCGCATCTTTCTCCTGCGGAACAGCTGGTAGGATTGAACTGCTGACCTTTAGGCTCGCAGCCCGATTCGTAACCACTACGCTACCAGAGCTCCTTAGATACCCAATAGGAGCTATCAAAGAATTAGAAGACCCAGGAGAAGAGCAGGCATCTTTGGAGGGGGTTCTTGGAAGAACCAAGAGCACTGAGGACAGATGCAGAGGATTTCAGTCACTGAGAAAGACAAATGCCTCTAGTTTGGCAGGCGGGTGGTTGGTGACATTCCAGAACACAGTTAAAATGGAATCCAAGGAGAAGAAGCCAGAACTCAGTGAACTGAGATGAGGTTGAAGAGGAGGTAGGGAGGGGGAGGGAGCAAGTCGACACAAGTCTGCTGGGAGCTCTTCTCTCTGGAAGGGGGCATGCACAGGGGTCCTGTAGAACCCGCTGGCTGAACAGCACCCTCTGAACACACATGGACAGATCCGCTGGATTTGAACATGAATTGTCTGGGTGCCCAGTTAATATATAAGCTGATTTCCCATTTATCTGTGTGCAAACACTCCACAGAGTCTATCCAAGCATGAAGACACTCTCCAGACAATCTCAATTCAGATGAGTTTTACAAAATGGGTACCTCAAAATAAATGAGTTTATTTATTTTGAGGGGGGGGGGATTTTTTTTTTAAAGTGTTTATCATGAATTGAGTGAAAATTTACAGGGCAGATCATCAGGTTTACATTCAACAAATCATACACTTGGTTTCATTACAATGATTATAATCCCCTCCATGTACCATCAGGTAACAGTATTTCTCTCTATTCATTTTAGCTTGTTTTTGTTTTTTTAAACATTCAGGCATATATAATAATTTACATCACCAAAGAACACATTCTGCAAGTCTGTCTCCTGGCTGCCAGCTCTCAGTCTCTCTCTTCCCATGAATCTAGAGTCCTCAGCTGCTCCCTCTCTCCATGTCCCCATCTCTGCCTCCATCTCTGGTGTCGCTGCTTCTCTGGATAGGGTCCCACATTCCGCTTGTGCTCTTCCTCCTTGATGGTCCTAGGGTCCTCTGCTCCTGGACTGTAAGATTAACTACTCTTCCCTGTTTTTGTTACAAAACTTCTACCTTTACAATTGTGACATTCATAATTAGTCATGATAAAAATGAGTCACTATTGAATCATAAGAATCTTATCCCCATCTCGTTTCAGTGTGTGTGGGGGAAGACTTTAAAAAATAAATTTGCATCAGTAACCCCAAACCAAAAGACCAAACCAAATTCACTGCCATTGAGTCAATTCACATTCAAAGTCACCTTCTAGGACAGAGAGGAATGTTCCTTAGGGTTTCTGAGGCTGTAACTCTTTACAAGAGTAGATAGCCTCATCTTTCTCCTGAGAAGCAGATGATGGGTTTGAACCACCAACCCTGTGGTTAGCAGCCCAGCACTTAATCTGTAGCATCACCAGAGCGACTCAGTAATCCTCAATTTTATTTTTCAGGGTTCTCTGCAGCCATTTAAGGAGCTCTGGCAGCGTAGTGGTTACAAATCGGGCTGCGAACCGCAAGGTCAGCAGTTCGAAACTACCAGCTGTTCCACAGGAGAAAGATGAGGCATTCTGCTCCCGTAAAGATTTACAGCCTCAGAAACCCTAAACAGGGTCGCTATGAGTCGGAACCAACTCCAAGGCACATAACCAACCAACCAACTGCAGCCATTTCCTGTAATTCTAAGAAAACATGTACGATATGACCGAGAGTTACTTTTTCATCTCACATACGTGTGTGTTCAAATTTGTAGTTACCTCAAGCCTCTACAGGGTCATTATGAGTTGGCATCGACTCGACTGCATTTAACAACAATAACAACAACAACAATTCACTTGTACTTATTACCCGATTGTTTCTTTTATTTTCTATTAAAAACAAGAAGCGGGCATATGAGTAGAATTTTATTAATTGAACAAGCAAATGTTACCTATTTAAGGATGCCAATAAAACCAGCAATTATTCGCTGTAACCAGCTGCAAATCCTCATGTCTTTAAGGTTCTCAACTCCTAGGGACCCCAAGGAATACTTGTGATACAGTGCACGTGGGCAGAATCCCCAGACACAAAATTTTCTTGAAAGTCTTGCTATGTTAGAATTTTTGCCAATAGAAAAACAGCTTCCAGGCTTCCAGAAAGATATAAACCGGGCAAGTAGGCCAAGAAACTCCTACTTATTAAATACTACTGCAGATAGAAGAATGAACATTTTTAGAAGCAACACTATCGGCAACTCATATTCAATGTGACTAACAGTCCTGGTGGCACTGTGGGTTAAGCTAACTGCAACATCAGTGGTTCAAATCCATCAGCCATTCCACAGCAGAATGATGACGTTGTCTGTTCACATAAGGATATACAATCTCAGAAACGCTGTATAGGGTTGCTATGAGTTGGAACAGACTCAGTAACAGGGATTTAACAGAATCCAGAGACTGTCTCCCCCCCCCCCCCCCCCCCAAGAATAAATTGGTCATAGAGGGCTGAGTTAGACCAAGGTTCAAACCTCCAAGTTCCAGTTTCACTGGTCTCCAACTCTGAGACGCAATTGAGTATATAGGGTAAGGTACTTAATCTTTCCTGAGTCCTGGTGTGGCACTGTAGGATAAGTACTAGACAAGGTTGGCAGTTCAAACCCACCAGCTGCTCCTCAGAAACCCTATATGAAGTCACCATGAGTAAGAACCAACTTAACGGCACTTAATAACACAACAACTTAATTTCTCTACCACTTCTTTTGTCAGTTTGAAGCATACTGTGATGTCAGTTTGAAGCATACTGTGATGTCAGTTTGAAGCATACTGTGATGTCAGTTTCAAGCATACTGTGATGTCGGTTTCAAACATACTGTGATGGTTTGCCTGTTGCTATGATGCTGGAGTCCTGTTGGCACTGTAAAATCAGCCCTGGACTTCAAACCACGCGGGTCAGCAATTCAAAGCCACCAACTGCTCCTTGGAAACCTCATACAGAGTTGCTGTGAGTCAGAATCGACTCGACGGCACTTAACAACCACATGATGCTGGACATAGTTACCAGTATTTCAAATACCATCAGGGTCACTCAGGTTTCAGCAGAGCTTCTAGACTAAGACGAGGAAGAAAGGCCTGACAAGCTCCCTCTGAAAGTTAACCAATGAAAACACTGTGAATCACAACAGAATAGCATTGGATCTACTACCAGAATATGAATCCCCGAGCTTGGAGGACACTAATGACCTTGAGCTTGCTTGGGTGGGACAGAATGACACAGTGCTTCATTTTGTTGTGCCCAGGATCACCTTGGAGTCCACTGAACTAACAGTGACACTTCGCTTCCTCATCTAGAAATGACGGACGACCAGACCCAGCTAACAGATTGTTGTTGTTAGGTGTTATCAAGTCTGTCTGACACACAGCGCCCCTGTGCACAACAGATGAAAACACTGCCCGGTCCTTGCACCAACCTCAGAACTGTTGTTATATCTGAGTCCGTTGTGGATGCCGCTGTATCAGCCCATCTCCTTACGGGTTTGTTTTCCTGATCTATTGCTTTACCAAGCAGGCTGTCCTTCTCCAGGGGCTGGTTCCTCCTGATGACATGTCCACAACGTACAATAGGAAGTCTCCCCGTCTGCTCCCCAACATTCTGGCTGTATTTCCTCCAAGACAGATTTATTTGTTCCACAGCATATTCAATTGGTTTTTTCAACACCATAATTCAGAGGCATCAATTCTTCTTTCTGTTCCCTTACTCACTGTCTTGCTTTCATAAGCATACAAGGTGATTGAAAACACCACTGGCTTGGGTCAGGCACATTTTCGTTCTCAGAGTGACATCTTAGCACATTTGAACACTTTGAGGAGGTCTTTCTGAGGATTAAACAGACCAGTCAGTTGTAGCTCACTCCAAAGGCCGGACTCAATAATAGTGACGGTGATATTATTATCACTCAACTTCAGAAACACTCGCCGAAGTTCATCCTCGTTTGCAGACTGCACTCCGCTAGCTTCTGGTTTGGTTCTGACAAGGTCTGCCCTTTGCTGGCCTCCTTTCATGGGAAGTGTGAGACTGTGGAGACGCAGTTCCCCTTCTCCAAAGCACTGAGTCCATCCACCCTGCTCAACCGGCTTCTATGAATGAGTGGGCTGAAGCATTGGTTTTCTGAGCCACCTCTAGTTCCCCTGGTTGTACCAAAGTCCCTCCCTAAAGCACAGACAAAAAGTGACAAGGGTCAGGCCGGTGGCTCAGAGTAGGCCATGGGTATTGGTCCTTGAAGATCACATAACAAAACACAAACAAGACAAAGAGGATGCATGAGCGGCTTCAAGACGTTTCTGGACAAATAGAATGGAAGAATAATGGAATTTCTCCACAAACTTTTTGAAGCAACCTCATATGCTGTGGGCTCTGGGAGAGAATATTCTCCCTCTCTCTCCCTTACGATGTGATGTCTGGAGCCAGTGTAGCCACTTTAGGGTCCAGAGGGACATGGTTGTAAGGAGGAGAGACACGGGCCTAGAGGGTCCCAGAGAAAGGCCGCAGGACATCTGATGACCACAGGCCTGCCATTTACGTGAGCCACCCTGACATCTTCACTGTGTAAAGACTGGGACCCTCAAGCCCACCTTTTCCAATTTTGTTCTCTCACATCGTTCAGCCATGGATTTTGACCAGATGTGGAAGGAATTACTGAGTGGGTAAAATGGCAGAACTAAGTATAGAAAAGAACAGTCGGAGGTACCTCTAGGTAGACTCAAACCCCCAACCTTTGGGTTAACAGCAGGTCTGTTTAATCCTCAGAAAGACCTCCTCAAAGTGTTCAAATGTGCTAAGATGTCACTCTGAGAATGAAAATGTGCCTGACCCAAGCCAGTGGTATTTTCAATCACCTTGCATGCTTATGAAAGCAAGACAGTGAGTAAGGGAAAACAGCAGAGTGTTGGCTTTGTCTAGAGTCTTTTTGTTGTCAATTGCCGTTCAGTTGTTTCCAACTGATAGGGACCCTGTATAGGGTTTCTAGGAGTGGCTGGTGGGCCTGAACCGCAGACCTTGCAGTTCAAGGTGACCTTGCGGTCCAGCACATTAACCCACAGCGCTACACCAGAGCCACATTGTTGTTATATGCCGTGGAGTCGGTTCCGACTCATAGTGACCCTGTACAGGATTTCCAAGGCTGTAAATCTTTACAGGAGCAAAAAGCTTCATCTTTCTCCTGCAGAACAGCTGGTAGCTTAGAACTGCTGACCTTGCGGTTCACAGCCTGATTCATAGCCCCTACGCTACCAGAGCTCT
Organism: Chrysochloris asiatica; assembly: GCF_000296735.1. NCBI lineage: Eukaryota > Metazoa > Chordata > Mammalia > Afrosoricida > Chrysochloridae > Chrysochloris > Chrysochloris asiatica. The sequence goes on along the minus strand of NW_006408523.1, from coordinate 6,970,140 downwards.
CTAGAGCCTCATTAGGCTGCTGAATAAGTCATCACTGTGAAGTTGTCAGGAGGAACCCTA
>NW_006408523.1:6968638-6969171 GCF_000296735.1 Chrysochloris asiatica | reverse complement strand
CATCTTTCTCCCACGGAGCGGCTGGTAGTTTCGAACCACTGACCTTAAGGTTCGCAGCCCGATTCGTAACCACTACGCTACCAGAGCTCCTTTACAAACCTGGATAAGAATAACCTTGTCATAACTTTTCCAATTCCATAAAGTAGAAACAATGTGAGCATTATAGCGAATCTAATCAGCAAACACAGCTAGAAGCTATTGGCATATCATGTGGTCATTAGAAATAGGAGAATATTTTAGCAATTCTACTTAACTCTTGAATTTATTTAAACCCTTAGGTTAATGGGAATATTTTTTCTTCATTAGTATTTACTTTACTTTAAATGTTACATATTTTATTTATTATAATTTTATTGAACATATTATATTGAACATAATTATATTCTAACTTGCTGAGACTCATTTACTGAATGCGTTCATTCATTCAGTCAGTTGACAAATATTTATTGAATGTGTATCATTTGCTAAGTAGACTTGTGGACACTGGAGTTGTTGTTGTTAAGTGCCATATAGTTGGTTCTGACTCATAGCGA
>NW_006408523.1:6958570-6962893 GCF_000296735.1 Chrysochloris asiatica | reverse complement strand
GTTCCGACTCATAGTGACCCTGTACAGGATTTCCAAGGCTGTAAATCTTTAAGGAGCAAAAAGCTTCATCTTTCTCCTGCAGAACAGCTGGTAGCTTCGAACTGCTGACCTTGCGGTTCATAGCCTGATTCATAGCCCCTACGCTACCAGAGCTCTCTAGAGCCTCATTAGGCTGCTGAATACGTCATCACTGTGAAGTTGTCAGGAGGAACCCTAGTGGTGCCGTGGTTAAGCACTCAGCTGCCAATCTAAAGGACAGGGGTTCAAATCCACCAGCAGTGGATGAGACAGTCTGCTTCTAACAAGTGTCTGCCAGAAACTCTCTGGGGACAGTTCTACTCTGGCCTGGATGGCTGTTCTGAGACGGAATGAATTCGACAACAAGGTTTTGAAGCATCCATTACAAAGCTGGACCGACCGTACTGAACGCCAGCATCCCAGCAACAGAGGGGGCCAATTGGGACGTTGATTCAGAAGAGCCATAGAGTGGAGACGGCAGGTTTTCGATCAGAAGGTTTGTGTAGAGAGTGTGGGTTTGCTTTGCTTTGCCTCTTCCAGCCCCTGAGGTGCAGAGGGTGTGGGGGAACAAGCAGCCCCCACTCAAGGGGTCTTCAGGGAGCTGTGTTCCAGGGTGAGAGCCAGCATTCCATTCAGGCAAAGACAACGAGGGAACAATGTAAGGGAGTTTGCTTCCCGCCCTCCCCCACCCCCCCGCAACATGGGCTCCTTAGAATGCCGTGGAAATGTCGCAGAGAGAGGGCAGCTCAGGCCCCTGGGTCCAGGAGAGGAAGCCCAGAGGAGCGTGGGGTCAAGACACGAGAACGGAGGTTGACAACAAATGCTTCCATCTTGGACACAAACCAAGAAATACAATAATTAATTCATCTACTCTATGAATATTTATTGCTTTCTCAGTACCAGATGGTGCTTTGGCAATGAGGATATCCATGTGAATACAACATAGTCCCTGCCTTGTGTTTACCCTGTTGGGTGGGACAGACAGACGAGAGAAATTGGTCCTGGTGAGCATTTGGAAGAAAAATCAAGCAGGGTAACTGGAAAGAGAGGGATGTCTTATCGACGCTTGTTGTCGATTCCAACCCATGACCAGAGTTCAGCTGTACTCCATAGTGTTTTCAGTGACTGATTGCTTTTTGTTTTTTGTTTTGTTTTTTTAAAAAGCAGATCACCAGGTCTTTCTTCCATGGCTCTTCTGGATGGACTCGAACTTCTAACCTCTTGGTTAGCAGCCAAGTATGTTCAGCATCTGCACCATCCAGGGGCACCAGAGAGAGCCCAAACAAACCAAATGCAAACTACTGCCACCAAGTTGATTCCGACTCACAATGATCTTACATATGGTTTTCGAGACTATAAATCTTTATGGAAGGAGACAGTCTCATCTTTCTCCCTAGGAATGGCTGGTGGGTTTGAACCGCTGACTTTTCAGTTAGCAGTTCAGTGGCAGAGGCTGCTATTTTGGGAAGCGTGGTCAGGAAAGTCATGTTTGTGGGGCAGGTGTCTGAGCAGAGACAAGGATGAGGAGTTGTGATGGGAGAAGTTTCCTGGCAGGGTGTGTGGGTGGGGTCCGGAGCAACACCTCAGGAGGGGGTGTTCCAAGGTGGAGCAGTTAGCCCTGAGGGACCCCGGTGTGGCCTCTGGGTTTTATTCCGGCTGGAAGGTCAGGCAAATGGCTGGCTGAGTGCAGGGAAGCATCATGATCTGACTTCACACGTAGACCTTTGAACTGGGATGTTTAGTTCCCCTGAGGATGTTCACAAGATGAGTCTGTCAGCCCCGGACAAGGAGTGTGATGTTACAGCCTTTGGTGTTTGTACTGTGAACTGGGTGGAGGTTTACCCATCATCAGTTTCCCATTCAATACTCCGTGTGCATTTGTTTCCTCTCATTCATGGACAGCAGTCCTCACAACGTAACATCGCTTCTCCCACTTCCTTCTTGTGTTTTCTGTCTCCTTCTTTCCTACTTTTCTGAACTTGTTTAATGCTGTCCTTGCGATCTGAAATGGTTGATTATTCTAAGACGTGTGTACCTCCCTAGTACGATTGTTCCCTTTATAGACCTATTGTGTGGGAGGGGTCCTGATGTGGTGCTGTGGGTTAGTATGCCAGACTGCAAAGCCATTTGAACTGAAAGGTCGGCAGTTCAAGTTCACCAGTTGCTCCTCAGAAACCCTATATAGGATCGCTATGGGTCGAAACTGACTTAACAGCATTTAACAACAATAACTGTGTGGAAGTGTTCTGGTGTGGTGTTGTAGGTTAGTGCACAGAACTGCAAGGTCGGTTTGAACCACAAAGTTGGCAGTTCAAGCTCACTAGCCACTCCTCAGAACCCCTATACAGGGTTGCTATGAGTCAGCACACAACAACAACATTGTATGGGTGAAAACTGAGACTTAGGGGGTGAGTTCAGTTCCAGACCTGAAAGGAGACTACGTCTTGGGGGTTCCACTGGCTTCTATCTGACCAGTAGTAATTTAAGTCTCTGATGATTTTGAGTTTGCTCTACATTTTCTTCCACTCTATCCAGATTCATCTAATGTGATCCCCTTCAGAGCAGTAGGCAGTGGTAACTGGGCACCGTCTAGTTCTTTTGGTCTCAGGGTCCTGGATTCTGGTGGCCATGAGGTCATTACGCAATTGTTTCCAGATGTCTTCAATTCCCACCGCTCTTCTTTCTTCTAGAGAGACCAATAGCTGCACCTTAGATGACCACTCACAAGCTTTTAAGACCCTAATCGCTACTCAGCAAGGTAGGACAGAAAGCAATGTTTTTGTGGACTATGTTGGGAGGATGGTGTTTTTAAAGGGACAATTGGCAGGAAGCGCCCAATATCTACAAAACACAGGAACAGAAACAGGCTGCTTCAGCCTAGAGGATCTCCACACCAAGGTCTGGAATTGATGTGGGCTCTGCATTCTTTATACTGGCTGCAAGAAGAGCCTTCTGGTCCAAGGCTGCTGGCACACAAATGCTGAAGAGGAAGTTGGATGCCTGCCACTTGACCTAAACTTTGGGATAAGCTCTCTGTTAACAGGGCATCCAGTGGATGATGGAAGGGAGCTAGATACCACCCAATGCAGCATCCGTAACAGCTAGAGTGCTGTCTTTAATGGTTTCCAGAGCAGCTTCACAGGCAAAGTCCATTCACAATCAAAGGTTAGAAAGTCTGGACCCTTCCTTAATTAATCCTAAAGAAGAGGTATAAAGGGGGGACAGCAATACCAAGAGTACACATATACATACACTAACATCCATGCTCACCCATGAAACTTCTTGTACAGTTGTTGGGGGCTAGTCAACAATCTGACAACTTGTTTTGGTCACATAGGTTTCTAAGCAATGATGTCTTCATTGTTCATCACATGGCTGGGGCTCCTTTTCAAGATGGCGGCAGCAGTGTGACATAGGCTTTTGAGTCCATGGCACCTAAAGCAAACCTCACTTCTGAAACATAATAGCTACAAGGCTTCAGGCGAGTTCTTTCATATCTTTGTACCTGAGCGGATTCAACTAGAAAACAGACCTCATTACCACCTAGTTTTGTTCTGCTGTGTATAAGGTCGCTCTGAGTGGGTACCGACTCGATGACACCTAACAACAACAACACACCTAGCTGAGGTTCATGGGTGACACAAATGATCTGTGCTGGCTACTAACTGTAAAGTGTGTGGTTTGAACCCACCTAGAAGGACCGTGGAAGAAAGGGCTGGTGATCTGCTTTCATAAAGATCACAGCCGAGAGAACTGTGTGGAACAATTCTGCTCCGTAAAGCTTGAGGTCACCATGAGTTGGGTCTGGCATTCCTAATTTACAGAATTGATGTGAGGATTCAACAAGATGCTGGAAATGAAAGCACCTGTATCTGCTATATGATAAGAACTCTAAACCAAACCCCACTGCCACTGAGTCAGTTCTGACTCACAGTGTTACCATATAGGGTTTCCAAGACTGTAAACCTTTATGGGAACAAACAGCTGCATCTTTCTCCTGGTGGGCTTGATCACCGACCTTGCTGTTTGCAGCCCAATACCTAACCCACAATGCCACCAGGACTCCTTATAAATGTATGTTGTTGTTAAGTGCTATCTAGTCGGTTCCAACTCATAGTGACCTGTATAGGTTTCCGAGGAGAGGCTGGTGGGTTTGAACTGTCAACTTGTCATTAGTAGGCGTATCCTACAGCTCCACATTAGTACAAACACACACAAAAAAATAAGCTTTATAATATAGACCATACTAGAGCTCTGGTAGCATAGTGGTGACGAATCGGGCTGTGAACCACAAGGTCAGCAGTT
>NW_006408523.1:6943366-6957531 GCF_000296735.1 Chrysochloris asiatica | reverse complement strand
GAATGAGAGCATTTTGAGAACGATGCATATAAAATCATAGAATAGCCACCTGCTGAAAAGTATTTAGCTAAAAGTCTGTCTGTTTTTAACGTTGGGAGGCGAATTACAGGAAAGGAACCAGAGCTATAGTTCATAGTCTGCAAGGATCCAGGTCCTTGGGTGATCTCAAACTTCTCCCTCATACTAAACTAGAACATTAGCTCCAGGCATTCTGCTATTTCTAATAGCTTACCATGGAAAGTTCAAGAGTAGTTTAGTGATTACTCCTTAGAAACCGCCTACTGTCAAAAAATTCACCTGAATTGAGCTAATTTTGCTGAACTTGACATTTATCTATTCAAGATGATTGCCAAATGAATTTGCAATTCTCTTTAAATCTACCCGTTAGGATGACTTGTCTTTTCCTTGGCGTTATGGTTGTGGGGGACATGGTAGGAATACCAATCCTTTCCCACATTTGAAGTCTAACAGGGGCTCTGTTCGGTCGTCCTTGAAGGGATTCCTTTTTGTGGGCACCTTCACATCTTCCCCCGCGTCTCCCCTCTCCCCCACTTCAAGGCTGCCCTGAGTACAGACTACCTATTATTCCATGTGACCCCGACAGAGAAGCTGAGTAGAAGCCTGCCTCCAACCAGGGACCCATGCATAAACCAGTGACAGCTGTTTTATGTTTACAGATGCCTAGACTTGACACATAAACAACCTAGAATAACTCCTCCTTGGTGAGCACGTCTCTTTCTTTGCAAAATTCCATTTAAATTCCTCTTGCATGGAACCTACACTCCACTCCTAAAAATGGTACATTCAAACTGCAAGCAAGAAAGCCAAGGGAATGTTTTAGTGTCTTGCAATTCTTCCAAGTCAGTACAAACAAGAAGCTAAAAGATGATGACCTTGCTGACATCAGCAGGCCGCCTGAATTCCCAGGGATAACAAAGCCTGCAGGGGCAGTGATATAACAGAATGCAACCCAGCATAGAGTTTACTGCAGTCCTCTGTTCTACCGCCACTAGGAACATCAGCCCCAGCCTGCATGCTCCCGCGCCATCTAGTGGCTGTAGAGAGACGTGCTCTCCTGAACTAGCTAGACCCACCCAGAAGGGCACCCAGCTATCAACCCAGTTACATTTTTGTCAGAGAGCTGAGGCTCCGGGTGATTTGTAATGAATCGTATTACTACCTATGTATATATTCTCCACAGGTAGTTTCTTTCTGAAGACTTATATGTAATGGAACACCCTCATGGCCCAGTGGTTGAACATTGAGCTACTAACATCAAGGTCAGTGATTTGGACACACCAACCCTTCATAGCGAGAAAGGCGAGGCTGTCTGCTCCTGTAAAGATTTACAGCCTTGGAGCCCACTGGGGTAATTCTACTCTGTTCTATGGTGGTGGTGATGGTGGTGATGTGCCATGGAGTTGGTTCCGACTCATAGTGACCCTGTACGGGGTTTCCGAAGCTGTAAAGCTTTATGGGAGCAGAAAGCCTCATCTTTCTCCCACGGAACAGCTGGTAGTTTCCATTTACCAACCTTGAGGTCAGCAGCCTGATTCGTAACCACCACTCTACTAGAGCTCCTTACTCTGTTCTACTATAGGGTTATTATAAGTTGCAATCGATTCAAAGGCAGTGAGTTTGGTTTTATTAATATACAAGAACAAATGAGTTCTACAAGCAAATCTGTTCACCAGATATATCTAAATGCAGTGATTTTCCAAATTCAATGATTCAGTCTTTATCGACCATGGCACTATTTATGAAAACAAAACAGCCAGACCCATTGCAGCAGAGTTGATTCTGACTCATAGCAACGTGTATAGGGTTTCCAATGCTGTCGGTCTTTATGGAAGCAGAAAGCCTCATCTTTCTCCCTTGGAGCAGACGGTGGGTTTGAACAGTGGACCCTATGGTTAGCACTCCAATGCTTATCCTTTTCATGAAAAGACAGAGCAAAAGTTCACCTCCTACCCACCAACAGGAATTAAGTGATTTCTATCCCCTACCCCAAACTTCTGGAGTCCTGGTGTGGTGCTGTGGATTAATGCGCTGAACTACAAAATCAGTTTGAACCACAAGGTCGGCAATTCAAGCTCACCAGCTGCTCCTTGGAGACCCAGTACAGAACTGACTCAAAGGCATTTGACAACAGCCCCAAGCTTCTGCCTCTCCCACCAGAACAACTGCGCCAGACTCCTCATGGGCTGTTCTGACTCGTAGCTCCACCTCCTCAAGCTGATCCATGTTTGGTTGCCTAGATGCCGCCCCTCCTCGGTGTTTACAAAACAAGACAAATATGCCATGGTATTCACATAGAAACCCCCACCTTTCCTCTACATCCCCTCCTCAAGAACAGACTGACCTTGTAGCCACATCCAAACCCATGCATTTTACAATATTATTCTCTTGACCTCTGGTACCATAGTGGTTATGAATCAGGCTGCTAATCTCAAGGTCAGCAGTTCAAAACTACCAGCTGCTCCATGGGAGAAAGATGAGGCTTTCTGCTCATGTAAAGATTTACAGCCTTGAAACCATATGCAGGGTCGCTATGGGTTGGAATCAACTCCAGGGCACTTAACAACAACGACAACTTGACCTGAAATGTTCTGCGTCTCCACAAACTCCTGTTCAAAAGTCACTTCCTCCAGAAATCCTGTCTGACTTCACCACACTTAATGACTTACTCCTCATTGTGTGACAATGTTCACATACTCATATTGCCTTCTGCCTGATATTACTGTTAGGGTCGTTGTCCTGTGACCCATAGCGACCCCATGTAACAGAGTAGAACTTCCCCCACAGGGTTTTCTTGGTACTGATATTGACAGAAGCAGATCACCAGCTCTTCTCCAACAGAGCCGCTGGGTAGGTTCGAACTGCCAGTCTTTCAGTCAGCAGTCAAGCACTTAGTCTTTGTGCCACCAGCACTCTTTATTGGTAATGTTGTTGTTATGTGCCGTGGAGTCAGTTCTGACCCATGGCGACCCTGTACAAGGTTTCCGAGGCTGTAAATCTTTACGGGAGCAGAAAGCCTCATCTTTCTCCCACGGAACAGCTGGTAGTTTCAAACTGCTGGCCTTGAGGTCCACAGCCCAATTTGTAACCACTACGTTACCAGAGCTCCTTATTGGTAATGTTACATGTCTGGTATTCATAACTGATGGTAAGTTCCCTGAGAAAAGTTGTTAGAACTTAGATCATTTTCTCCTAGCAGTGTTGATACTCAAACCTTTAAACACCTCTGATGTGCTCCACGTTCCGCTAGTGTTAAGGGAAGATGTTCAAGAAAGGTTCTGATCCTAGATGTTTTTAGATTCATTTTGGAGGGGAGACCTGGGACTGAGATGAAGGATTCATGTGAGTTTGTCATTAAGCTCTTTGTGAAAGTGGCTAGGCATACAGCCATTAACAATACAATGATATGAACATTTAGTGGTAACAGTCCATCCACTTGGCTCTTAGTTCTTTTTCATTCTTTCTTATTCAGGCTTCTATTCATTATTTCTCTGCTTGCCTTGAGCTCTCTTAGCTAAGTTGCTTCTCCTTTTTCTTCCAAACTTACACGATGCTCAACATTTTGGGAAACAGTACATGAAATAAGAAACTGGTGGCACTATGGGTTAAACATTGGACAGCTAACTGAAAGGTTAGCAGTTTGAACCCACCAGCTGCTCTGGGGGAGAAAGATGAAATTTTGTGCTCCCATATAAATCGATAGTCTCGGAAACCCTAGGTAGGGTAGCAACGAGATGGCAGTAGGTGGGAATGTGAAATGAGCAGGTGGCCAGATGACCCCCCACGTTCCATCTATATTTAGGAACTGATACTAAATACTGTAGTGTGGAGGGGACACTTTTTTCTTATTTCTGTTACTTCTGAATGTTGGGCTGTGGCGCTGTTCTCCAAGACCTTAGACTCTGGTTCAAGCGGCTCATTGAACTCTGGTCAATAGTTCATTGTTGTTATTGGGTGCTGTTGAATTGATCCCAACTCCTAGTGACCCCATATGACAGAGAAAAACTATCCCACCTGGTTTTCTTGCCTGTAATCATTCGGGAAGCAGGTCTTTGCTGGAAGAGCAGCTGGGTGAGTTTGAACCGCTCACCTTCTGGTTAGCAGCCAAATGCTTAACCATTGAAACACCAACACTCCTTAGTCAGTGATTTATCAAATGCTAGATTCTGTGCTGGGGTTCAGAGGCCACCAGGAGAGGTTGTCTGGTGGATGTAGTGTGGCTTTGGAAAAGTAGCGGGAAAAGGACAGGATGCAGGTGTGGGAACAGCAGGTGCAAAGGCAGAGAGGAGGAGCCAGGCTGCTGCTGTTTGGGGGCATAGGAAGGGCAGTTTTCACAGGACAGGCCTGAACTTCAGCAGAGGCAGGTGGTCACTAGTGGAGAAAACTGCCTAGGAGGGGGAACCCTGATGTGCAAGGGGTCAGGGGAGCAATGGTGACACTTGGGCAGCAGGAGACAACATTTATTTTTTCAAATGTTCTCCAAAAATTATTCATAGACTTCAAAGTCCTCCAAGAAAACTACTATGGGATTGGAGGCTATAGGGACCGGTCTCTCCTGATGACATGCCCAAAGGACTTGACTCGAAGTCTTGTCATCATCGCTTCTAGGGAGCATTCTGGAGTGTCTCTCCCAGCCCCAAATATGTTGCTGTTGTTGTTGGCACTGACTCATAGCGACCCTATGCACAACAGAACGAAATCTGCCCAATCCTGGGCAAATATCACTACTGTGGCCACGCTTGAGTCCATCGATGCTGCCACTTGGCCAGTCCATCTCGTTGGGGGTCTTCCTCTTTTTCTCTGACCCTCCACCTTACCAAACATGATATCCTTCTCCAGCGATTGGTCCCTCCTGACAATATGTCTGAAGTATGAGAGATGAAGTTTAGCCATCTTGGCCTCTAAGGAGCACTCTGGCTGCACTTCTTCCAACACAGATCTGTTGGTTCTTTTGGCAGTCCATGGCACTTTCAATATTCTCCTCCAACAACATAACTCAAAAGCATCAATTCTTCTACGATCTTCCTTATTCACTGTCCAGCTTTCACATGCATATGAGGTTATTGAAAATACCAAGGCTTGGGTCAGGCACACCTTAGTCTTCAAAATGACATCTTTGCTCTTTAACACTTTAAAAAGGTCTTGTGCAGCAAATTTGCCTAATGCAATACGTTCTTTGATCTCTTGATTGCTGCTTCTGAGAGTGTTGATAGTTGATGTAAGGAGAATGAAGTCCTTGACAACTTCACAATCTTTTCTCCATTGATAAGAATGTTTATTGGTCCAGTGGTGAGGATTTTTTTTTCTTTACATTGAGATGCAATCCATACCAAAGGCTGTGCTCTTTGGTCTTCATCAGTAAATGTTTGAGGTCCTCTTCACTTTCAGCAACCAAGGTTGTATCATCTGCATATCGCAGGTTGTTAATGAGTCTTCCTCCAATCCTGATGCCACGTTTTTCTTCATATAACCCAGATTCTCAGATTCTTTGCCCAGCATACAGGTTAAATAAGTATGGTGAAAGAATAAAACTTTGTCGCACACCTTTCTTAATTTTAAAACATTCAGTGTTCCCATATTCTGTTCGAACAACTGCCTCTTGGGGGGCTTCAAACATTTCATGGAAAAGTTCAATGAAAAGATAATGGAATTTCCCCACAAACGTTATGAAGCCCCTCACATATGCTGGAATCCTAACCTCTATTTCTGTGGATACAACTCAATTTTGAAATATTGGGCTCTTTGTTGGTGTGGCTGAAACCAACCACTTTCAAGACATCTAACGAGCCCAGAAGGAAGCTGGTTCAGATGGAGTAAGATGGTTGCATCTGGAGCTCCCCAGGCACTGAGGAATGCTGGGATAAAGTGTCGGGAACTGGCCTCGACATAGGGGTTCGGTTCACGAGGAGGAGATACCTGGCGGCGGTAAAGATAGGAAAAGAATACACAGACAGAAGCAGGGGGACAATGAGGCATCCCAAAGCCAGGGTGGATACATCACTGGTGGGCAGACTTGGGAGCACAGGCATCGTGGCCTCTGCAGGCAGCAACTCACTGCCCTGCAATCTTTACTGCATGCCCTCCATCTTGTAATGCACACCTGGGGAGGCTTGGGCCTCTGTTTTATTTAGGGGAGGAGCTTCACACCAAGCTGGGAGGGACTTAGGCAAGGTACAGCTAACATCAGTACTTTTCCAGACATTCAGGTAACTTTACATCGTACTTCGCTGGTTCGAATCCCAGGCCCGCAACTTGGTTTCTCAGGCCCAATTAACATGTCTATAGCCCCTGAGCTCAGTTGGGGGAAGGTGAAAGGTAAGGACAAAAGCTTGGGCGGAGTCCTGCTGCTTCAGCTTCCTGAGCCAGGTTTTCAGGAGGACTCCAGACGCCCAGAGGAATGGGTGGCACCTGGAAAAGGATTAGGGAGGATGGGTTTTTTGTCTATAGAACAAAGAACTGAGAAGTAGCTAAGATATTTTTAGTTAATCCTTTGGAGAAAGGCTTGACCTTGCAACCTTCACAGTCTTCGGCTTTAGGAAAATATCAGTTATCTGTGGATTATCAAGGGCTCCATGTATTAAATTAATAAATATAACTCAACACTAACATGAAAAACAATTTGCTATTGGCTGCCAGTGGCTAGATCTGTTACACTCGGGCCTATAGGGCCTCGAACCTCTGACCAGGCCTACATGGTCTGCAACAATAAAGGAGCTGAAACAAGGATTTGCCCTGAAGAGTTCAGAGAGAGCTTTTTCTGGAGACAGTGCTCTGAATTCGGAGCTTCCTAACCCCTCTGTCAAGTGTGTCATACTGTGGTGGCATGTGTGTTACTGTGAGGCTGGACACTATGCCAACAGTGTTTCAAACACCAGCAGGGTCACCCCGAGTGGATGGGTTTCAGCAGAGCTTCCAGAATAAGAACAGAGTTGGAAGAAACAATACAGAGTCCAGTGCTGAGGGGTTAGCCCCTGAAAACCTTATGAAGAGATGCCAAACATTGTCTGATACAGCGATCTGAATTATAGCTTTGGCAAAGAATATTAGAATTACCATGGACTGTCTTGGAAGAAGGCCAGCCAGATGCCCCTTACGATGGTCAAGCTTTGTCTCACGTACTTTGGACATGTCCATCAGGAGAAACCAGTCCCTGGAGAAGGACATCATGCTTGGTAAAGTGGAGGGGCAGTGATAATGAAAAAAGCCCCCAACCAGGGACTACAGCAATGGGTTCAGGTATCCACAATTGTGAGGATGGCGCTGTTCTATTCTGCCCAGGGTCGCTAACGATTCTGAGACAATGACAATTCACGACAAGACATCTCCTGAACTGTGTGAAAGTAAACTTCTGTTTATTACTGTCATTGGTTTGTGGTATTTGTGTTACAGCAACACTGAAACACCGCAACAGAGACCACCCTCAAAAACACCAGAGACTATGCAGAGGAACTGTTGAGAAAGTTTCCCACTATTTGAGGAAGACAGCCTAACCAATAAAGAATGAGGAGTGGGAACAAAAATCATAAAGGATCTTGGGACTGAGACTGGAAGCACATTTGTAATACTGATGTCTAAGTTATGTCTTTATTGCAATGGGGTCAGTTATTAAGAAACTTTCCACATTTGATAGCTTTTCCCCCCTCCATTCGATAGCTCATCCACCATCTAAGCAGACCACACGTGTACAAATTGGTACAGATGCTCCTAATTGAAACCAACTGGTCATCAGGCTAAAGATACGGCAGGTCAAAAGAGGCTGAAGGGATTCTAGTTCTGAAACTCCATACAAACTTTAACTAGATCTTTTCCAATTTCATGCAACCCAAAGCATTCTCTTGTCTCGTAAACACTTGATATGTTTTGTACCTAAAAAAACAGTATCAGTTGTTGTTGTTGTTGTTAAGTGCCTTCAGGTAGCATCCAACTCATAGCAACCCTGTATAGGGTTTCCTAGGAGCAGGTGCTGAGTTTGAACCGTCAACCTTGCAGTTCAAACCGACCTTGTGGTCCAGTGCTTATCTTATGGTACCATACCAGGACTCCTAAATATTAGGAACATAAATAAATGTTGTGAATCAGACATTCCAAGCAAAATGTTAAGTAAAAAAGACTGTTTGTAGTCCCAAGAGCAGCAGAAGAAGAGAGACACTTAGGAGCAGGAATTGGAGCAGTTAAACAAGGTAGAGGAAGAAGAAACCAACGGCCAAGGTTCCCAGTCCCAAAATAGCCCAGTCAGGAAGCTCTATGGAGCAATTTTTTCCAGAGAAAACAGGAGACATGTCTTATAAATAATGAAGTGGGCAGGGCTGGGGTGAGACAGGGTCCAGAGAGACAAGAAGGGTGAGCCGACCCCAGGGCCCTTCTGTGGGGGTTGTTTCCGGCTATAGGAAGCGTTGTTAGGTCCAGGATATAGACTATTTATATTCTCCTTATAAAATGTCCCTTTTATAGAGCCAGCTAGGCACATTCTACTGTGTCAGAAGCATTCCTTAAGGTTACATCCGATGATATTTTCCATGTCTGTGCACCATCCGGCCAGCATCCATACTGGTTTCTACTTGGAAACAGGAAGGGAGGATATCTGGGATCTAGTAGAGGGTCCGGTAACCTACCTGGAATGATGATTTCTCATGTAATGGATTAAAAAATAATAATAATATGCATGTCATCTGCCAATATCCTTAGAAAGGACCCTGAACAGAAGTGTTTACATTCATTAAGAATGTAAACGCAAGATCCACTCTTAATGGCAACCAAGACCGAAAAATTTTTAAGATCAAACAGTGCTGTTAACATTGATTAGCATCATTTTTTTCTCCTCCCCTTCTCCCACAGGGCTCGCAGGATCCTGAACACCCAGAATAAATTGCTGTTGTTGTTGTTGTTAAGTGCCACGGAGTGAGTTCTGACTCATAGGACCCTGGAGAGGGTTTCCAAAGAGCGGCTGGTGTTTGAACTACAGACCTCACAGTTTGCAGTTCAGTGCTTTACCTACAGCGCCACACCAGAATGATTGTTGTTGTTGTCAGGTGCCATCGAGTCGGAACTGACTCATAGTGACCCCATGCACAGCAGAACGAAACAATGTTCGATCCTGGGCCAACAATGATGCCACCTGGCCGATCCATCTCATTGGGGGTCTTCCTCTTTTTCTCTGACCCTCCACCCTACCCAGCATGACATCCTTCTCCAGCGATTGTTTCCTCCAGACAATATGTCCAAAGTAGGAGAGACGAAGCTTAGCCATCCTGGCCTCCAAGGAGCACTCTGGCTGCACTTCTTCCAAAACAGATCTATTGGTTCTTTTGACAGTCCATGATTAGTGAGCATGAAAAATCTAAACTATGCCCACAGACATAAGAACATATCAAAAATTGGAAAGTTGCAATTCATAGGTAGGGACCACAGTGACTATTGAAGAATGTATGTGGAATCAAAAGTCTGAGAGAAGAAATGTGCCCTGGGAGATGGATTCAGGGAGGCGTGGCACTGTAGGATAAACACTGGACTGTTAACCTCAAGGTCTGCGGTTCAAACCCACCAGCCACTCCTCAGAAACCTATACAGGGACAGCATGAGTTGGAACTGACTTGACGGCACTTAGCAACAACAACACATATATGTGTGTGTGCAATTTCCTTATAAATTGTTGTTGTTAAGTGCCATTGAGTTGGTTCCGACCCATAGTGACCCTGTACAGGGTTTCCGAGGGTATAAATCTTTACGGGAGTAGAAAGCCTCATCTTTCTCCCACGGAACGGCTGGTAGTTTCGAACCGCTGACCTTAAGGTGCGCAGCCCGATTCGTAGCCACTACGCTACCAGAGCTATATTTATAAGGAATATAAATAAATATTTATAAGGAATATTTATTTATATTCCTTATAAATATAACTATAATATTAGTGATTAAATGCAAACTGGTGTATGCCTTTTACAGGAATGAGATGAAGTGGATTATACAATTGTTAAAGGATGCAGTGTGTTAAGATTTCTTTTACGATCTATCATGTTTTCTGGGAGTGTGGTGGCTCTGTAGGACAAACACTGGACTGCCAACCAAAAGATCAGTGATTCGAGCCCACTAGCTGCTCCACGGGAGAAAGATGAGACTTTCTGCTCCCTCAAACCCTATTCTGGGTCACTATGAGTAGGAACTGACTTAGTGGTACTTAACAACCATCACCACATTTTCTACCAAAAAGAAGATTCTTTATATTCCACAACAAAGAAAAGGAGTCAAGGAGAATTTAGTTGTTTCAATATTCACAATGTAAATTCTGTTAATGTCCCACAAGCCTTGGTGGCATGGTGGGTTAAGTGTTAGGCTGCTAGTTGCAAGGTTGTCAGTTCAAACTCACCAGGTGCTCTCCAGGAGAACATTGAGGCCCTCTGCTCTGGTAACGATTGGGTCTCTGAAACCCTGGGAGCAGTCCACTCTGGCCTGTAGGGTCACCATGAGCGGAATCCACTCAGTGGCAGTAGGTTTGGCTTTTTGCTTCCCCGGAAGCAGTGTTCAGAATAAGGCTTCAAACCAGTTAATTAGGGTTTCAGCTCCCTGCTGAGAATTTGCATTTCTACTCCAGACAGACTGAATCAGAATTTACATTTTAACAAAATTCCCAGGTGACTCTATATACACAGATACCAGGCTTTCCCAGACAGCGATTTACGGTAGATGTGGGTCCAAAACAGGGCAAAAACAAACCAACCTGCTGTGTCTGGTCATTACAACTCAGTGACCCTTTAGAACAGGGTAAAACTGCCCTTTAGGTTTTCCGAGACCGTAAATCTTTATGGGAGCAGACAGCCTCATCTGTGGAACACAAGTTAATTCACAAGACGCTCATCTACATCTGGATTATGGGGGGAAAACGCTGAAGTAACACGCCTCACTTGCTTTAGTACAGAGCTTGCAGATGACAGAAAAGCCCAAGATCATAAAAGAGATCAGGCTCGCTGGGCAGACAGTGACTGGTGGAACCCAAAGACAATGGGTTTCGATTGCCCTTCAGGTCTGAGATTGGACCCACCCCCATGGCTCAACTTTTAGGGGTACAGCGGGGACAACAACACTAATGAGGTACATATACCATACAATAATTCACTAACAGAGATCAAAAGGGCAGCATTTACCCAAGGACAAAGCTTATCTGGTTAGGAATGGAGGACGTGAAACAGGAACGCAGGGAGGAAGTAAGATCGGTGATGCAATCATTGAGATGAAACAAAAGGTATGATTTGCTGAATGTAAAACCGATGATCTGCTCTTTAAACCTGACCCCAATTCACAAGAAAAAGTTCAAAAGAAAAATTAGCAAATGGCACATTTTGGGGGAACACCGCATTCTTTCTTCCATGCCATGAAATCAGTGCCAGTCTTACAGTTCTCTGTCCTTTATTCTGGTATCTGGGTTTACAAAGACTCACTGCCCATGGAACCAGAGGCTCTAAGAGATGATGAGACATCACTGTGAATCCTAAATTTGGAGGCGGACAAGGCAGGTTTTATGTGGCATTTGGTACTCACATTGCAGGCCTGCATTTAAAGTTTGGCTGAGATAGGAACACAGAAACGACTTTTCCTTCTTGTGGAAGCTTTACACCAAGGTGGACACACCCAGCCAGCTGTCACATGGAGGCCGGATACTGCCCGCTGGACCTCAGCCTGGCTTCCCTTCCGCCTTTCCTGGCTGTTTTCCAACGACGCGGGGACAGAGGCTCCTGTGTGCTGGTATCTCTTTCTGTACCAGCCTCGAAGCCAATGAAACATAAGGCACTCAGACTATTCTGGGCGTTTGAGGGTTTTGTTGTAAACATTCTCTGCTTAAACAGGGTTGTTTGGCTTCCTGTGAGGACTGGTCATGTTAGTGTCTTCAAGAGGATTATGACTCATAGGGACCCTGTGTAGGGTTTCCAAGGGTGCTCTGGTAGCGTAGTGGTTAGGAATAGGGCTGTGAACCTCAGAGTCAGCAGTTTGAAACTACCAGCTGTTACGTGGGAGAAAGATGAGGTGTTCTGTTCCTGTAAAGATTTACAGCCTCAGAAACCCTGTACAGGGTCACTATGAGTCAGAACCGACTCCACGGCACATAACAACAAAGAGCAACACATCTTTATGGGAGCAGAAAGCCTCATCTGTCTCCCGCGGTGTGGCTGGTGGGTTTGAATTACTGATCTTGTGGTTGGCAGTCCAGTGCTTATCTCACAGCACCACCAGGGACCTGAGGATTGGCTTAGCAGGTACATTTGGCTCAGAAAAGTTGACAAGTCAACATGGTCAGATTTCAACAAATTAAGAGTTCACTGCAGATCTGAGTTCTCTATTAATAACTCAATATCTTTTATGTTTTATTTCTGTTGTTGTTGTTGTTGTTAAGTACCATCAAGTCAGAACCCTGTCCAGGGTTTCCGAGGAGCAGGTGGTGAGCCTGAACTGCCAACCTTGTTCTTCAAAGTGACCTTGCAGTCCAGCACATTAACCCACAGTGCCCCACCAGGACAGTACCATTAGGTCAGCTCAGACTCAATGATCCTGTATAGTTTCCAAAGAGTGGCTGATGGGTTTGAACTGCTGACCTTACAACTAGAAGTCCAGTGCTTATCCTACAGCACCACACCTGGATGCTGCTGTATGAGGGGGCTTCACAATGTTTATGAGAAAATGGAATGAAAAGATAACAGAAATTTCCCATGACCTTTTATAAGGATTATAAGGATTTTATAAGAAAGTCTCACACTTTTGTGGTTGATAACAATCTAATGAGACCCACAGACAGTTCAGAAAGAGTCTGGCAATGTCTGCAAACTGAGACTTACCAGATGGTCTCTGCTGGGCTTGTAAAGAAGAAGTTCTGGTGGTGTGGTGGGTTAGGCATTAGAACGCTAACCTGAAAGTTAGTGGTTCAAACCCACCAGCCGCTCGACAGGAGGCAGATGAGTCTGTTTGCTCCCACAAAGATTTACAGTCTTGGAATCACTATGGAGTTCTACTCTATCCTGCAGGGGGACGAGGCGTAGGACTCCACTCGCCGGCAGTGGGTTTGGCTTTTAAAGACACCTTCAGAAGTGAATGCAATGTAAGTACTTTTTTCACATCTGGTACAAAGGACTCAAAAGAGCTCTGGTAGCATAGCGGTTATGAGTCGGGCTACTCACCTCAGGGTCAGCAGTTCGAAACTACCAGCTGTTCCGCAGGAGACAGAAGAGACTTTCTGCTCCCGTAAAGATTTACAGCCTCGGAAACCCTGTACAGGGTCGCTATGAGTCGGAACCGGCTCCACGGCACATAACCACCACCAGGACCAACACAAAGGTCTCAACGAAGAAGAAAACCTTCAGTCTCCCTTTAAAAGTCCCTCAATTTCAAATCTGTGGTATTCTCAAGTTAGTTGGTTACTACACATATATGAAAGGAGCGCTGGTAACATAATGGTTACCAGTCGGGCTGCAAACCACAAGGTCAGCAGTTCAAAACTACCAGCCATTCCATGGGATGAAGATGAGGCTTTCTGCTCCTATAAAGATTTACAACCTCGGAAACCCTATGCAAGATCACTACGAGTCAGGATCGTCTCCAAGGCGTGTAACCACCACCATACACATATAAAGTCTACACTTCTTCGACTGAACTGAGGCAATATTACATGAAAAACTTTTTATTGACCATTATACTGTCTTGGGTATCATTAAGGAACTTCGGTGGTGCAGTGGTTTAAGTGTTGGACTACTAACTGCAAGGTTGGCAGTTCAAACCCACCAGCCACTCCTAGGGAACAACATGAGGCAGTTGCTCCTGTAAAGATTTACAGTCTTAGAAAAATCTAGAAATGGTCCTGCTTTGTCCTACAGGGTCAGTAAGGGCCAGAACCGACTCCATGGCCATGGGCTTGGGGTATTATTATTAATTTACAGTGGAGGAAACTACATAACGCGAGATGTGAAGCACTTGTTTCTAGCTACCTCATCCAGGGCTGTTTGTTGTTATGACTTGAGGTCAAGTGTATTCTAACTCATGGAGACCCCACGTGTGCAGAGGAGAGCAGCCCACAGGGGTTTCAAGCCTGAGTTTTCAGAAGCAGCTCTGCAGGCCTGTCTTTGTTGTTGTTATGTACCATGGACTTGGTTCTGACCCATAGCGACCCTGTA
>NW_006408523.1:6941191-6942460 GCF_000296735.1 Chrysochloris asiatica | reverse complement strand
TTTTACTTTATATTAAAAATATATATTCTTTTCTTTTCTTTTTCTTAGAGTCCTGGTGTGGCCTTGCTAACTGCAAGGTCAGCATTTTGACCATCAGCCTCACTCCTGGGAAACCCCGTACAAGGTCACTATGAGTCGGAACCAACTTAATGGCACTTAACAAGTTCTTTTCCTTTCATGTTTTTCTTCTTCTTTATTTTTTATTTCATTTATCTCTCTCTCTTTTTTTTGTCCCACCCAGCAGGGTACAGTAACTGCTCCCACACTACAGAGAAGAGTCATACCCATACCCCTACAGCTCTACCCACGGGCAAAGGCCACCACCCTCTCCTAACACCAGAGATGCACACATGCCCTTTCTCCATCACAACCACCCCATCAATGGTAGATGGTGGCCAACCCAGCCCAACCTACCCTCAGCTGCTGTACACAGTGAACATGGAACTGAGCACACACGCCCATCTTCTGTAACAACCACCAGGAGACAGGTGATCCAGCGAGCAGAGTAGCACATCCTCCCTTCTCACTCAGATATAACAAAAGAGAATGAAGCAAAAACAAAATGAAAAATCTGGGAAAACAGAGTGGATAAGGAAGCATGGCTCTGACAATATGCAGTCCCTAAGAGACACTTAGACACAGAATAAAAAACAGACTAAAAATCAAAGGATGGAAAATGCATCAAGTAAACGGCAATGAAACAGGGGCAGGCGTGGCGATTTTCATTTCTGATTAAAACAGGCTCTAAGGCAAAAAGCAGCAAAAGAGACAAGGAAAGATACTGTGGAACAATCAAAGGTCAATCCCATAAGAAGAATTGTTGTTGCTGTTGTTAAGTGCCGTCAAGTCGGTTCCGACCTATAGTGACCCTGTACAGGGTTTCTGAGGGTAAGAAGACATACCCATAATAAATATAACACACTCAATGGAAGAGCTGCAAAGTACATACATCAAACAGATTCAAGAGGAGAACTAGACAACTCCATCATAATAGGACTCCCATTGAGCCTTACAATTATTGTTAAGTGCCGTTGAATCAGTTCCAACCTATAGCAACCCTGTAAAGGGTTTCTGAAGAGTGGCTGCTGGGTTTGAACCACCAACCTTTCAGTTCAAACTGACGTTGTGGTCCAGTGTATTATCCTGCAGCATCTCACCAGGACACTAACACAACACTTTTGATAAAGGACAGAATTAGAAAGAAACTCACGAGAGATACAGAAGAACTAAACAACATAACCAACTTGGACTCATAAACATACAAAACAC
>NW_006408523.1:6938569-6940036 GCF_000296735.1 Chrysochloris asiatica | reverse complement strand
AAAATCCTAACCAATAGAATCCAAGGACCTATCAAAGAATAATTCATCATGCCCAAGTAGGATTTATATCAAATTATATAAGGATGGTTCAACATTTAAAAAACAATGAACACACTCTACCACGTAACTAAAATAAAGCTAATATAGCAATCAATGCAAAAAAGATATTTGATAAAATTCAACACCGATTACTGATAAAATATGCTCAACAAAATAGAAATGAAGGAACGTTCTTCAACATAATTAAGGGATATATACAAGCACCCAATGTTAGTCTCAATGGAGAGAAACTGAATGTCATCTTCTTGAGAATGGACATCAGACAAGGTTGCTATTCGTCACCACTCCTATTCAATATTGTATTGGATGTCCTTGTCAGAGCAAGAAAGAGAAATAAAAGGCATCTAAATTGGCAAAGAAGAAGTAAAACTGTCTCTACTTACAGATGACATAATCTTCCACAGAAAAAAATCCCAAAGACTAAGCAAGAAAATTAGTAGAACTAATTGAAAAATTCAGCAAAGTGACAGGGTATAAAACCAACATCCAAAAATCAGTAGGATTCCTTACAGTAATGTAGAGAACTCTGAAAATGAAGTCAGGAAAACAATACCATTTACAAAAGCTATCCAAAAGATTAAATACTTAGAAATACATCTAACCAAAGATGCCAAAGACCTTTACAAAGAAAACTTCAAAACACTACTGCAAGAAACCAAGAGATCTACATAAATGAAGAATACACCAAGAATGGGTGGAAGACTTAACCATGTAAAACTGTCAATACTGCCCACAGTGAACTACAGACATAATAAAATCCCAATACAGAGTCCATCATTGTTCTTCAAAGAGATGGGAAAACTAATCATCAAGTTATATGGAAAGGAAAGAGACAGGTACAGCACTACTTAGCAAGAAGAGCAAAGTAGGAGGCCTCTCATTTCCTGATTCCAAACTTACTACTATACAGTTATGGTAGTCAAAACAGCCTGGCATTGGTTCAATGATGGACACACAAAACAATGGAACAGAATTGAGAACCCAGATGTAAAGCCATCCACCTGCAGACAGCTGATCTTTGCCAGAAGCTGAAACTCATTAAAAGAGAAAGAGAATCTTTAACAAATGATTTACAAAAATGAACTCCAGAGATATCAGAGATATATCAGATATATCAGAGATTGAAATGCAAAACCTAAAACTATAAAAACCATCAAAGAAAGAATAGGGACAAATTTAAAGACCCTAATACATGGCAGCATAGTGGTTACGAATCAGGTTGGCAGTTCAGCACTACCAGTCGTTCCGCAGGATAAAGATGAGGCTTTCTGCTCCTGTAAAGATTTACAGCCTTGGAAACCCTGTACAGGGTCACTATGAGTCGGAACTGACTCTACGGTACTTAACAACAACAACAACACATGACAGAAATGCATTACCAAACATAGCTAAGAACACACAGCCGAA
>NW_006408523.1:6935237-6937234 GCF_000296735.1 Chrysochloris asiatica | reverse complement strand
ACAAAATAATCAAGGCTAAGGAAGACAATGGGAGTACAGACGATTCAGGCAACAGAGGTGAATGTGATTATAGACACCAGCCTGTAAGAACAGTAATAATAATAATCCATGAGAAGTTATAGAGACCCGCAAGCTAAACAGGTATGGGAAGGAGGATGGGCTATGCTCATGAATGTACATACAGGCTTGTCAAAGAATACTTCTACATATCTGTCCACATATGCTGCAAAGAGATCCATGAATATGGTAGAGCACACAGAGGACGTCTTAGACATAACCAAACACCTTGAAAGAAGGAGTCATTGGGTTTGGTGGCTCAGGACCATAGTCTTGAAGGACATCAAGGTCAATTGGCAGACAAATGATCTATAGCCTACTTTGCTGAGTGACCGGCTTGTGAGCACAATGAGATACCATATCCTTCCTACTGGAATGTAATGCAACTTTTATTGTTGTTGTTAGGTGCCGTGGAGTCGCTTCCGAATCATAGCGACCCTGTACAGGGTTTCCGAGGCTGTGAATCTTTACAGGAGCAGAAAGCCTTGTCTTTCTCCCACAGAACAGCTGGCAGTTTTGAACTGCTGACCTTGAAGTTAGCAGCCTGATTCATAACCGCTACGCTACCAGAGTTTCTTAAGTGCCATTAAGTCAGTGCAGACTCATAGTGACCCTGTATATGGTTTCTTAGCAGAGAATGGTGGGTTTAGCAATCTAGTGCTTATCTTCCAGTGCCACATCAGGACTCCAAGAAAAGCAACAAATCCTAGTAAGAAGGAAATGGCTTGTAAGAATCTTTAAACCTTAAACCAAAAACATTCCTGGAGTCCTCTTAAAAACCCAACAGTACTTTAGCTTAATTAGTAAAGAAAGACGACCTTGAGCATTGTGCATTAAAATCTATCTAGCCAACTCTATGGCACACCACCGCCACATGAGATGAAGTTGACAACAGGAACTCAGAAGATTAGACAGGAAATTTAGGGGGCAGTGAGTTTATTCTAATGGGGGAGGAAGAACTCAGACAAGGAGTGAGAAGCGTTGTCTAACTTGAATAAAGGAATCAATGTCACTGAAATGTACATGGAGTAATTGTTGAATTAGTGTATGTTCTACTGTGCAAATTCTCAAAAATAAAAAAAGGAAATAAATGATGGGAAAAAAAGAAAGAAAAAGCTTGTGAGCAGTAACAATCTAAGGAGTCAATACTTAAGACCAACTAAACAACCATAGTTCATCATTTCATCCCTAGTGTGGTGGTGGTGATTGTGTGCCGCGGAGTCAGATCCGACTCACAGAGACCCTTTATAGGGTTACCGAGGCTATAAATCTTTATGGGAATACAACATGTCATCTTTCTCCCTTAGAGTAACTGGTAGATTCGAACACTTCCAGTCCCGCTCGAGATCTGCTATGCTAGGAAGGCTGATCTAATCGCTAGCTGTGTGGTCAAAACTGAGAACCACCGTATTTCTCAAGGCTGACAAGCAGTTAGAAATGGGTCCTTCACCATTCTCCTCGCAACCTTTATCTTGAGGGTGATTTCATTTGTTCCATTTACTGCCCTTCCCAGTGTTGTCAGGAAGGATGTTTACTAGAAACTTTCAATGTGGAATGAATCAGCCCTGAATTGCAAAAATATGCTGCAAAAAAATGTGACCTTTCACTGTGAATTGTGATTGCCCAATATTCTGTACTTTCCCTATGGCAGAGGGCCGTCAACAGAGTTTCCCCCATTTAAAGTTACAAGAGACATAAAATTGGGGGAGAAATTGATCCTCCTGAAAAGCACTGCTCTTTGCATCTAAATTGACAATCATGGATTACAATCAGGAAACCACTATGAAACTCAAGCTGTGTGAGTGAGCTATGTTTGTTGTTGTGGTTATGTGCCGTGGAGTCAGTTCCAACTCATAGCGACCCTGTACAGGGTTTCCAAGGCTGTAAATCTTTACAGGAGCAGAAAGTCTCATCTTTCTCCCGCGGGACAGCTGGTAGTT
>NW_006408523.1:6928783-6933382 GCF_000296735.1 Chrysochloris asiatica | reverse complement strand
GAAGTTTGCAAGACCAATGACTTCTTCATTGCAAATACCTTTTTGAAACACCATAAGCAATGATTATACACATGGACTTCACCAGAAGAAATACACAGAAATCAAATTGACTACATCTGTGGAAAGAGATGGCAGAAAAGCTCTATATCATCAGACAAAACAAGGCCAGGAGCAGACTGTGGAACATATCATCAATTGTTCAGGCTGAAGCTGAAGAAATTAAAACAAGTCCATGAGAGCCAAAATGTGATCTTGAACATATTCCATCTCAAGAACAGACTTGATATGTTAGACACTAAGAAGAGTTGTGAGATGAGATCAAGTATATTATACAAAAAGAAAGAAAAAAGTCATTTAGAAGGAAAGAAAGAAAATACCAAAATGGATGTCAGAAAAGACTCTGAAATGTACTCTTCAGCCTAGAGATACTAAATAAAGAAAATGGAAGAAATGAGGAGGTACAAGAGCTGAACAGAAAAATTCAAAGGGCAGCTCAAGAAGACAAAGTCAAATATTATAATGAAATGTGCAAAGATGTGGAGTCAGAAAACCAAAAGGGAAGAACACGCCCAGCATTTCTCAACTGAGGAAATAGTTTAAGCTTCGACTTTCGTTACTGAATGACTCTCTGGGCAAAATATTGAATAATGCACAGAGCATCAAAATAAGATGGAAGGAATACACATTGTCACTGTACCAAAAGGAAATGCTCAATGTTCAACCATTTCAAGAGGTAGCATATGATCAAAAGCCAATGATACTGAAGGAGGAAATCCAAGGTGCACTGAAAGAATTGGGAAAAAGCAAGGCACTGGGAATTGATGGAATACAAATTGAAATATTTTAACAAACTGATGCAGCACTGGAGACACTCACTCAACTATGCCAAGAAACTTGGAAGACAGCTACTTGGCCAAGTGACTTGAAGAGATGTATATTTATGCCCATTCCAAAGAGAGGTGTCTTAATGAATGGGGAACTCATCAGACAATATCATTCATATCACATGCAAGTAAAATTTTACTCAAGATAATTTAAAAATGGCTGCAACAGTACACCGACAGGGAAATGCCAGAAGTTCAGGCCGGATTCAGATCACATGGAACAAGGGATATCATTGCTGACATTAGATAGATGTTGGCTGAAAACAGAGAATACCGAAAGATGTTTACCTGTGCTTTATTGACTATGCAAAGGCTTTTGATTGTGTAGATCATGACAAGCTATGAATAAAATTTCTGAGAATGAATTTTTCAGAACACTTAATTGTGCTCATGAGGAACCTGTACATAGACCAAGAGGCAGTTGTTTGATCAGAACAAGGAGACATTGAATTGTTTAAAATCAGGAAAAGTGTGTGCTAGGGTTGTATTTGTTCACCATACTTAATTAATCTGCATGCTGAGCACATAATCCAAGAAGGTGGATTATATGAAGAAAAATATGGCATCAGGATTGGAGGAGGTAGATTCAACCTGCAATATGAAGATGATTCAACCTTGTTTGCTGGAAACACAGAGGACTTAAAATACTTACTGATGAAGATTAAAGACCACACCCTTGGTATGGATTGCACCTCAATGTAAAGAAAATAAAAATAATCACTTCTGGACTAATAAATAACACCATGATAAAGGGAGAAACAATTGAAGTTGTCAAAGACTTCGTTTTGCTTGGATCCACCATGAATACTCATAGAAGCAACAGTCAAGAAATCAAACGATTGCTTAGGTAAATCAGCTGCACAAGATCTATTTAAAGTGTTCAAGAGCAAAAGATATCAGTTTGAGAACTAAAGTGCACCTGACCCCAAGCCATGGTATTTTCAATAACCTCATATGCATGTGAAAGTTGGATAGTGAATAAGGAAGACCATAGAAGAACTGATTCATTTGAGTCATGATGTTGGAGTCGACTATTAAAAGTACCATGGAATGCTAGAAGAACAAATCTGTATCGGAAGACGTAGAACCAGAATGTTCCTCAAGACTCTGTTTCTCATATTTCAGACACATTGTCAGGAGGGACCAGTCCTTGGAGAAGGCTATCATGTTAGGTATCAGCAAAAAAGAGTAAGGCCCCCGAGATGGATTGGCATAGTAGCAGCAGCCAATCAAGCTTAACAAAGATTGTGAGGATGGCATGGGACTGGGCCGTGTTTCGTTCTGTTGTGCATTAAGGTTACTGTAAGTCAACTTACTATGACTTGTACCTGACACCTAACAATAACAACATGTGTATGTGTCCATAGTCAATCAAGTCCTAGAGTCAAAGAAATGCATTATTCTCTTTTCTCTGAGTACCCACTGAAAATTCACTCCTGTCAAACTGATTCCAACTCACAGAGATTCCATAGGAGAAAGAAGAACCGCCCATGGGGCTTCCAAGACCAAAGTCTTTACTGAAGCCAATTGCCACATCTTTATCTTAAGGAGCAGCTCCTGGATGTGAACTACAAATCTCTGGTTAACAAATAAGCACTTAACTAAGGCACCAGCAGGCTTTCTTTTCTGAGTAGCCAAGTTGTTGCCCCAACACCAATTTCCTGGCTCTGTCCAGCTGCAGTGGCCATTGCTGGCAAGCTGGAAGGAGAAGTAGACGCAGAGTCTGGTTACAGAAAAGGCTCCTACTCCCTTGGCACCTGTCTCCTTGCCTCACCTGGGCCTTGGCTGCATAAGTCTCTGTTCATGACTTGACCATTGCCAAAGCAAAGAGCACAGCAAGAGAGGCCGGGAATAGCCAGATGACCTCAGCAACCCCACTAAGAGCTGCATTGTGGAGAACAGTCCACACGGACTACTGGCATTTCTTGATCCAGAGAAACTGGAGAAGAGAAAGGGCTTAACACTCAAAATAAATATTTGAGATTTCATGAGTGTGTATACCCCATGCACAGGAGCTCTGGTAGCGTAGTGGTTATGAATCAGGCTGCAGACCGCAAGGTCAACAGTTCAAAACTACCAGCTGCTCCGCGGGAGAAAGAGATGAGGCTTTCTACTCCCGTAAAGATTTATAGCCTCGGAAACCCTGTACAGAGTTGCTATGAGTCGGAACCGACTCCACGGCACACAACAACAACAACAACATACACCATTCAAAGGATGAACTATTGGTGTTATTGGTGTTATTAACCAAGACACACAGAGCTCAAGGCTCAATTAGCAACTTGGTTTAACACAGATTTACATATGTATTTTCATACAAGTTTGCCTTGTTTTATCAATCGTCAAGTCAAACTGTTGTTGAGGCATTGAACTTGAACCCTAAACAAACACTAGGCTAATGAAGGGTCCTTGTCAGTTCCCATGGGTATCCTCACACCACTTACATCAGACCCCACTGGGTGTATGTGATAAAATGCAGGTTCCTAGGTTCCAGGACTGAGGCAGCGTCTCTAGGATGATACTTAGGTCTTACCATTTGTTGCAGATCCCTGGGATGAACTTTATGCACAGTACAGTTAGAAAGGTCTGCCCCTAGAGTGAACTCTGGAAGGTTTGCTCTCTGAAATTCAGCATCTCAAATGGCATCTTATGGCCAAGTCTGTGAAATGGTGAGTTTGGCCATGTGTTAGTTTCCAAGTGCTGCTGCAACAGAGATACCACAAGTGGATGACTTTAAAAAACCTGTTTTCTCACAGTGTCGGATGCTACAAGTTCAAGACAGGGTCCCGACTCATGGAAAAGGCTCTCTGTCTATTGGCTCTGGGGGAAGATCTTTGCCTCTTTCACTTTCTGCAGACATCTTCCCTGTATATCGTCTCCTTTTATGGAAAAAGTCATAGTGAATTAGGGCCCACTCTATTCCCATAAAGAATCCCTGGTGGCACAATGCTTAAGCACCCAGTGTGGTGCTAGAGGTTAAGCACTGGACTGCTAACAACAAGGTTGGCAGTTCAAACACTTGACTTTCAAGTTGATCTATCTCAAAGCCCTTCTGTCTTTCTGATGATTACACTGGTAAAATGTGAATTCACTTCAGTGAAGTGAAAGAGGGTAAGTTCTCTTTGGAATGACACACAGACTTTCTACCTCCAGTTTTGCCCCACTGGGCTTTCCTCCTCCAGTGGGGAGCTGTCCGAACACGCTGGGTAAATGGGCAGGCGTCAGGGAATGGCAGCTGGTGCTCCAGCCAGATACAAGGGCTCTGGGGCTGGTAAAACTTGGCCTGGAACAATCGAGTGTTTGCAGAACTGCAGTGACATCATTCATCATTAATCTTTTATTCATCATCTGCCTGGGCTTGAGAAAGAAAGGCTCACTCAGTACAGAGAAGAACAGTTCATAGCCCAAGCCCCTGCTGTCTCTCTGCTTGCATTACTGTCTCTGAGAAGGGGTTGCCTGAGAACCAGTTCACAAACTCCCTGTTTCCGGCCCTCCATCCCTGTGCCAGTAGCTGCGGTGTGGAGGTTCCTTGGTGTTTACATGCTCGTGTTCTGGTAAGATTAGAATTACACACCCTGGCGTTTCTGAAAGGTTCAGAGGGCCCACTCAGTTTTTCAGTGTTATGTCTCTTGATTGTAATGGGGAATTCCTAGGTCCTTGTGAATCATGAGGAGTCCTGGTGTGGCACTGTGGGTTAATGTACCAGACTGTAAAG
>NW_006408523.1:6919480-6927673 GCF_000296735.1 Chrysochloris asiatica | reverse complement strand
CTTCGCTGGATCAAGATGCTTCTGTAAAGAGTTACAGGCCTAGAAATGCTTTGGTCAGCTCTACTGTGCTCTATAGCATTACAATGAGCTGGAATTGACTAGAATGCAACAGGTTGGATTTTTGTTTTTGCTTTTTTGAGTTATTAACTGAATCCAAGGTTAGCAAATTCCTGTTCATGTGCCCCATGTAGCCACCTGGACTCCCTGGTTTTGTAATGAAAATACATCTGTTTATGTATTGTCTCTGGAAGAGGCAGTCAAGAAACCAAGTGACATATTGCTTTAAGCAAATCTTCTGTGAAAAACTTCTTTAAAGTGACAAAGAGCCAAAATGTCACTTTCAGGAACAAGGTGCACCTGGGCCAAGCCATAGTATTTTCAATCACCTCATATGCAGGGCAAAGTTAGATAGTCAATAAGAAGACCTATGGAAAAATTGATGCCTTTGAATCATGTTGTTAAAAGGACCATGGACTGCCAGAAGAACAAACCAATCGGTGTTGGAAGAAGTACAGCCAGAATGCTCCTTAGAAGCCAGGATGGCCACACCTAGTCTCTCATACTTTGGACATATTATTAGGAGGGACCAGTCCCTGGAGAAAGGCATCATACTTGGTAAAGTGGACGGTCAGAGAAAACGAGAAAGACTCCATCAAGATGGATTGGCACCGTGACAGCAGCAACGGGTTTAAATATAACAGCAATTGTGAAGCTGATGTAGCATCTGACAGTCTATGTTGGGGTCAGCTGTCCAAGACCTACCCCACAATGCCATCAGAGAGCCTGTCCTTAAAGATTGGAGTCTTGGGAGCCCTATAGGATAGTACACCTCTGGTCTCTAAGATCTCTAGGAGTCAGTGTTGACTCTATGGCAAGGAGTTTTAACGAATATATATTATATATTATATGTACAAGGAGCGCTGGTAGCGTAGTGGTTACAAATCGGGCTGCGAATCTCAAGGTCAGCAGTTTGAAACTACCAGCTGTTCCGCAGAAGAAAGATGAGACTTTCTGCTCCTGTAAAGATTTACAGCCTCAGAAACCCTATACAGGGTCACTATGAGTCGGAACTGACTTCACGGCACATAACAACAACAACAACAATTATATGTATACACCCCGGGAGTCCTGGTGTGGCGCTGTGGGTTAATGCGCCAGACTGCAAAGTCATTTGAACTGCAAGGTCGGCAGTTCAAGCTCATCAGTTGCTCCTTGGAAACCCTGTAAAGGGTCGACTCAACGGCACTTCACAACAATAACAACATACATATACACCATTGATTGCAGTCTATTATGCTGACCATGGAGACCCTACAGGGCAGTTCTACTCTGTGCTACAGGGTTGTCTGGAGTTGGAATTAACTCACTGGCAAGGTTTTTGTTTTGATGCTTCTCAACCAAAGGAGGTAGTTTGGGAAAATGCTATAATCAAATGTCATGTTTCCCTAGGACTCACCAGATGTTTGCATGGGAGGAATCCAGAGACTGAGTCAGACAAGGATTCTACGTAACAGCCAAGCAAAGAACCTCTTGGAATCCCAAAGGTGACCAGATGGCAGGAGTTCCAGTGTAAGGTACACAATTGAATGCTGGCAGAACTGAGGAAGGATTTACTTATTGGGCTGAAATTCTGAAGGAATGACCTTTCCTGATGATCACATGGTCTACAATTCATACAAGACCAATCGGAGTATATCTGTTGACAATGTAGCTTAGTTGTTATTGACACTTTGAGGCACTGTACATCTGAAAAAGGCATCCACGGTTTGACTTACAAATTCTAGGGGTTCCTGAACCCTTGGGAGTTAATTCATGAACTCCATAAGAGATGGTACAGATGTTTTGTGTGTTAGGTTGTAGGAAAAGCAAACTAAAAAGGTAGTCGTCTAAGATACTATTCTCAATTAGCTTAAACTAACAATTAGCAAGTGTTGACTTAGCAGTTAATTTAAAATTTAGATGTTGTTGTTGCTGTTATGTGCCGTGGAGTCGGTTCTGACTCTTAGCGACCCTGTACAGGGTTTCCGAGGCTGTAAATCTTTACGGGAGCAGAAAGCCTCATCTTTTTCCCGCGGAACAGCTGGTAGTTTCGAACTGCTGACCTTGCGGTTCACAGCCCAATTCGTAACCACTACGCTACCAGAGCTCCTTAAAATTTAGATAGCATCTACTAATTGTCCAATAGGTAATACAGAGGATAATGTTTTTGGGAACTGAGAGAAGAAAGAGATTATTGTTTAGTGAGGTTAGAAAAGACTTCACAGATAACATAGGATTTGTCTACCAATTTAATGAACAACACATTTTAGACAAGCAGATTGGAGCATGGACAGTTGGGTGACCACTGTCTTAAGACACACAGTGCTCTTGGTCTTGGCCTTCTCAGCTACTGGCCCCAGACAAGGGAGCATCTGACACATCCCTAAAAGACAGTCATGTAAAAAAAAAAAAAAAAAAAAAAAAGAGAGAGAGAGAGAGAGAAATCTCCAGATGTTGAGGCTTCAGGCTAAGTCTCTATGAACTACTCTTGTGTTTCACAGCATGAATAGGTCTTATAGTGAATTGCTTTATGATCAACATTGAAGAGGTTTTGAATCACATATGGATGAAGTTCAGTGACCACAGTCTTCAGTGTGGATGGATGGATTACATCTCAACATAAAGAAAACAAAAATCCTCACAACAGGTCCAATAAACAGCATCATGACTAACAGAGAAAAAATGGAAGTTGTGAAGCATTTCAATTGACTTGGAGCCTCAATCAAAGCCCACAGAAGTAGCCATCAAGAAAGCACGTGACAACAGACTAAAGTAGAAAACTGGAACAGGCCTAGAACAAGAGAAGAAATTGATCAAGTCATTAAAAATTCCCAACTAAAAAAGTGTAACTCTCTCTGTTTACAGAGGATATTATCCTACACTTAGAAAATCCCAAGGACTCAGCGAGAAAATTATTAGAACTCATTGATAAATTCAGCAAAGTGGCAGGGTACAAGATCAACAGGAAAAAATCAGTTGGGTAACTTTACGGTAATAAAGAGAGCACTGAAAGGGAAATCAGGAAAGCAATGCCATTTACAACAGCCATTCAAAAGATGAAATACTTAGAAACAAATCTAACCAGAGAAAAAATGACCTATACAAAGAAAACTACAAAACACTTCTACAAGAAACCAAGAGACCTGTAGAAATGGAAAAATATACCATGCTTGTGGATAGGAAGACTTGACATTGTGAAAATGTCAACACTACCCAAAGCATTCTATAGATATAATGCAATCCCATCCAGATTCCAACATCATTCTTTAAAGAGATGGAAAACTAATCACTCAATTTCTATGGGAAGGAAAAAGATTCTGGATAAGGAAATTATTATTAAAAAAGTAGAACAAAGTAGGAGGCCTCTCACTTCCTGATCTCAAAACCTACTACACGAAGAATTGATGCATTTGAGTTATAGTGCTGGAGAAGAATATTAAAAAGTACCATGGGTTGACAGAAGAACAATCCAATCTATGTTGGAAGAAGCACAGCCAGAGTGCTCCTTAGAAGTCAGGATGGCAAGACTTCATCTCTCGTACTTGGAACAAGATATCAGGATGGTCTAGTCCCCGGAGAAGGACATCATGCTTGGTATGGTGGAGGGTCAGTGAAAAAGAGAAAGACTCACAACAAGTTGGATTGGCACCGTGGCAGCAGCAATGGGTTTAGGAGAAACAATTCTAAGGAATGCGCAGGTCCATGCA
The DNA here is from genome assembly GCF_000296735.1 of Chrysochloris asiatica. Classification (NCBI taxonomy): domain Eukaryota; kingdom Metazoa; phylum Chordata; class Mammalia; order Afrosoricida; family Chrysochloridae; genus Chrysochloris; species Chrysochloris asiatica. The sequence continues at coordinate 6,923,927 of NW_006408523.1, read as the reverse complement.
GTGTTTTGTTCTGTTGAGCCATAGGGTCACTATGGATGTGGATTTGTTTGTTCTTTTGAAAATCCCTGGTATATTTAACATTTTGCCAACAACATAATATAAAGGCATCAATCCCTCAAGGATGTGGATTGAAACAATGATTGCAACAATGGTGCCAACATGACAATGGTTGTTGGGATGGTGAAGGACTGGGCAGTGGTTTGTTCTGTCATGGACAGGGCCACTGTGAGTGTGAAGCCACTTGTTCTGTTGTGGACAGGGTCCCCGTGAGTGAAAACCAACTGTTCTCTGTTATACATAGGGTCTCTATGAGTGAGAACAAATTTCAGGGCACCGAACTTTAACAATCTACTTTCTAGATCTTGACGGCTTCCTAGTATTTAATGACTCTTCTTATGAAGTCAATGGTAATATTAACCGTTTCTCTTTTTATTGTTGTCTAATAAAATGTGTCAACATTTCAGAGATCTGGGTAATTCAGAGAACCGATATTTTCCAATTCACCAATGCGCCATGTCACCTCATTACAACTGAGTAAAAGATCCATTAAGAATGGGAACTAGGCCGAGGGATTTTCATGTAGTAGAGTAGAAATTCTGTATGATTTCAGATCCCACATTGCAACTAACCTTTAAGAAACTACACTTGTTGAGAAACACAAATCAACTGACTCTCATCTGAAAAGACTGTTTAAATATTCCTCTTTTCCCCACTTACATTCTGTGTGTGGTCAGATGTTCTTCATATACTCCAACCAAGACAATATATTGCAACAGATGCTGCTTAAATACAAAAGCAGATATGAGTATAAGAATCCAGCTGTCTTCTACTAAACCAGACTCCAAATACATTTGCAAAAATACAATACAGTAGCATTCTTTTTACTCAGTTTTTTAATTTTAGAAAATATTTTAATAAAAATATGCTATTTATGTTAACATGCCATGGGATTATTATGAATTGATAGGTATTTTTTAAAATTCTTTATTTTAATTTCCAATATGGTAAATCTTACTAGGAGTCTTGGTATGGTGCTATAGGACAAGCACTGGGCTGCTAACTACAAGGTCAGAGGTTCAAACCCACAACTGCGCCTTGGAAACAGGGTCATTATGAGTCAGAACCAACTCAACAGCACTTACCAACAACAACAAACATTTCTAGATTGAGCCCATTATAAACAAAAGCTCTTTGGGGTCCTCAATTTTTAAGAGGCCCTAAGACCTAAACTTCTGGTGTGGCACTATAGGATAAGCACTGGACTGTGAACCACAAGGTCAGTGGTTCAAACCCACCAGCTGCTGCTTAGAAACCCCATATAGGGTCGCTATAAGTCAGAATTGGTATAACAGCATTTAACAACAGCAAGACCTAAATGTTTGAGAACCACTGTCCTCTATGAACTCAGTATACCTCAATGACATGAATCCCTTTAGCCAATTTCTCTGGCATGATTTTCTTTATGCCTGTTCCTTATTTTTCCTAATTTGGGCTGTGAGCCCAGGACATTGAAAAATGAGATTATACACACATGGCCTTATTGGCTCCTAACATCCTGTCCCAAGTTCCCATGGCCAAGGCAAAACCAAGCGGCTCAAGAATACCCTTTAGAGAGAGAGACTGCTTTAACTAATGGAGAGCCAGAACAACACTCCAAAAAGATGAATAACAAGACTCATTAACATCCATCTGGCATTAACCAGCAATGAGTTCGACAGACTTCAAAGTAGGCATTAGCCTTCATTGATGGAACCCAAACAATTTAATGGAGAATTTGGTCTTAGTGTTGTATTTGATCCACAGCAGAGGAGACGATGCTGTTCTCTCATTAATCTTCCTCTGATAGCAGTAACTGTATAAAGAGGAGCAGATTAGATGGTTGTACTACTTGATTTTTTGAGTCTTGAGTTCTCTTGTTACCCAAGGCCATTAATTTACGTACTGGTTTACCAGCATCATTCTGGATATCTAAACAGTCTTTAAAACAGCTGCTGAATGTTGATGATCTCATGATTCCATAAAATAATTTGTTCTGTGGGTGGAGAAAAGCACTGCATAGGGGTCTTCAGCAGATGTTGAAAGTTTCTATCAACAATAAAAGGAGTGGTGTGGAGTCCTCAGAATCTCCAGACAGATGAATTGTCTTCTCTTTGATAAACAAGGACTGGCTGAAACAGACTCTCTATTGGGACTCTCTATGTTGTGACAAGGCTCTTCTTGATAAATTAGAAAGGCAAACTGGGTGGTTTCCAATAGTCACCAATTTACTCAAGGTTTCAGTTCCCTTGAACTCGTACATTCTGGGGCTAATATCCTAAGGTTGACTTTCAGGACTTGCCTGACACATAATGGACAGAATACCACCAAAGCAATAAACAATACCTTCAATCAGTATGAGACCAGGGAATTATCTGCAGCAAATGAACACCAAGCAGGCGTCCCATCTCAGACAGGGCAAAGTATACAAAACTTAGTGTTGTTGTTGTTAAATGCCTTTGAGTCGGTTCCAACTCATAGCAACAATACGTACAACCGAATGAGCCACTGCCTGTTCCCACCCCACCCTCACAGTCAGTGCTATGCTACAGTCACTGTTGTAGCCACTGTGTCAATCCATCTCCTTGAGAGTCTTCCTCTTTTTCATTATCGTCTGCTTTACCATGCATGATTTCCTTCTTCAGAGACTGCTGTGACATGCCCAATATGTGTGAAACCAAATCTTGACATTCGTGTTTCTAAGGAGTATGCCACTGTATGCTTTTCAACACACATTTATTACATACACTATTCTTCTCCAACATCATCATTCAAGCGCATCAGTTCTTCGCTGGCCTTCCTTATTCATTGACCATACTTCACGTGCATATGAGGCAATTGAAATGCTATGGCTTGGGTCAGGCACACCTTAGTCTTCAAAGTGACAACATTACTTTTTCATGCTTTAAAGAGGTCATTTTCCATAGATTTGCTGAATGCTGTACGTGTTTGGTAAGGTGGAGGGTCAGAGAAAAAGAAGAAGATCCCCAGCGAGATGGACAGCATCAATGGGCTCAAGCGTGAGGTTGGCCCAGCACTGGGCAGTGTTTCATTCTGTTGTGCATAGGGTCGCTATGAGTCGGTACTGACTCGATGGCACTGGATTTCTTGACTGTATGAAACAGCTGCTGTAAGTCCATGTTCTCCTTAATCCTTCTTCCAACGTTGTTATTCTTGGTTGCCACCAAGTCAGCCCTGATTCATGGCGGCCTCGCATACAACAGAACAGAAGTTTGACTGCCCTTGTACTATCGTCATGATCTTCAGTATGTTTGAGTTCATTGTCATGGCCACTGTGTGTCTCCAGTACCTTTTAACCTAGGGGCTCGTCTTCCAGCATTATAATTGATAACAGTCTTTGTGATCCATAGGTTTTCATTGGCTAATTTTAAGAAGTAGATTGCTAGGCCATTCTTCTTAGTCTCTCTTAGTCTGGAAGCAGGGCTGATACCTGTTCACCATGGATGATCCTGCTGGTATTTAAAATACTGGTGGTATCATAGCAACATGCAGGCTGACAGACGGGTGGTGGCAATATACTAGATTAAGTGGAAACCAGTGGGTTAGCAGTATATTTGAGTTGGGGAGAAATACAGATACTTCATTCTGTACACAGATAAAATAGAACACGGATTACCTGGGTCTACCAGCGCTGGTCTGTCAGTCTGTAGTCCTGTGGTGGAATGTGTGCTTCTGTGACGCTGGAAGCTATGCCACCAGTATCTTAAATACCAACAGGGTACACTCCCATCATGAACAGGTTAAAGCTGAGCTTCCAGACTAAGACAGACTAGGAATAAAACAGAGACGATCTTCTGAATGTTCATAGCAGTTGGAGCACTGTCAGATAATGCAAGAATACTGAAATTGAAACATGACCAACAGTACCAGAATGTTGTCAGAAATAGTGTCAGAAGATGAGCTCTTCAAGATGGAAGACACTCAAATTCCACCTAGGGAAGAGCTACCTCCTCAAAGTAGAGTTGACCATGGTAACTCAAAATAAGGAGAAACCGATGTAAACAGTCATTAATAATTAACACATGGATGTACAAAGAATGAATCTAGGAAAACTGAAGGTTGTAAAAAATGAAACGTAACATATAAAAATATCAATATCTTAGGCATTAGTGAGCTGATGTACTGGCCATTTTGAATCTAACAATCACATGGTTTTTTAATCTAACAATCACATCACTTACTAAAGCCAGTGATGAAAAAAATTGAAGAATTCTATCAACTTCTTCAGTCTGAAATTGACCAAACATGCAGTCAAGATGTAATGATAATTAGTGGTTATTGAAATGCAAAAGTTGTACACAAAGAGAAAGGATCAGTAGTTGAAAAATACATCCTTGGTGATAACAAGGATGCTAGAGATTGCATGATAGAATTTTGCAACACCAATGGA
>NW_006408523.1:6883659-6919215 GCF_000296735.1 Chrysochloris asiatica | reverse complement strand
TCTCAAGAACAGATTTGATGCATTAGACACTAATGACCAAAGACCAGAAGAATTGTGGGATGACATCAAGAACATCACACAGGAAGTAAGTAAAAGATCATAAAGAAGGCAAAGATCAAAATGGATGGCAAAGGAGACTCTGAAATTTGCTCTCTATCATAGAGATGCTATAGCAAATGGAAGAAATGCGGAGGTAAAAGAGCTGAATAGAGCATTTCAAAGGCAGCTTGGGAACACAAAGAAATATTGCAATAAAATGTGCAAAGACCTGGAGTTAGAAAAACAAAAGGGAAGAATATGCTCATCCTTTCTAAGTTAGAATAAGTGAAGACAAAATTCAGGCCTCACATTGCAAGACAGAAGGATTCTATATGCAAAATATTGAATGATGCAGAAAGTATTAAACAAAGATGGAAGGAATACACAAGAGTCATTGTGCCAAAAATAAATGATCGATGTTTAACCATTTGAAGAGGTAGCATATGATCAAGAGCCATTGGTACTGAATGAAGAAGCCCAAGGTGTACTTACTGAAGGCATTGGCAAAGATCAAGTGTCCAGGAATTGATGGAATACAGACTGAAACCTTTCAGTGACTGAAATCTTACACTGATGCAGTACTGGAGGTGCTTACTCATCTGTGTCAAAATATTTGGAAGATATCTCCTGGACTGATTGGAAGAGATCCAGATTTGAGTCCATTCCAAACAGAGGCGACCCAAAGGGATGCGGAAACTATCAGACAATATTATTAATAACACAAAAAAGTAAAATTTTGGTCAAGATAATTTGAAAACTGAAACAAAAGTACATTGACAGGGAACTACCAGGTGTACAAAATGGATTCAGATGAGGACGTGGAACAAGTGGTATCATGACTAATATCTGATGGTTGAAAGCAGAGAATACCAAAATGATGTTTACTTGTGTTTTATTGACTTTGCAAAGTCTTTAGATCATGTGGATCATGACAAGCTATGGACAACATTGCAGAGAATGAGCATTCCAGAACACTTAATTGTGCTCATGAGGAATCTGTACGTAGACCAAGAGGCTGTCATTCAAACAGAACAAGAGGACACTGAATGATTTAAAATCAGGAAAGGTGTGTGCCGAGGTTGTATACTTTGACCATACTTATTCAATCTTGACACCCAGCAAATAATCTGAGAAGCTGGATTATATGAAAAAGAACATGGCATCAGGATTGGAGAAGACTCATTAACAACCTGCAATATGTAGATGTTGCAACCTTGATTGCTGATAGGGAAGAGGACTTAAGATACATATTAATGAAGATCAAAGACCACAGCTTTCAGTATGGGCTGCACCTTAATGTAAACAAAAATTGTCACCAGGGGACCAATAAATAACATCATGATACCTGGAGGAAAAAATTGAAGTTGTCAAAGATTTCATTTTGCTTGGAACCACTATCTACATTCATGGAAACAGCAGCCAGGAAATCAAATGACATTGCATTAGGCAAATCTGCGGCAGAAGGTAATTAAGGGGTTCAAGAAGAAATATAACAGTTTGAGGACTGAGGTGAGCCTGACCCATGGTATTTTCAGTAGCTTCATATGCATATGAAAGTTGGACAATGAATAAGGAAGATCATAGAAGAATTGATGCATTTGAGTTAACGGTGTTGGAGAAGAATATTTAAAGTACTATGAACTGTCAGAAGAACAAATCCATCTGTGTTTGGGGGAAGTACAACCAGAGTACTCCTTAGAAGCCAGGATGGCGAAACTTCATCACTCATACTTCAGACATACTATCAGGAGGGAGCTGTCCCTAGAGAAGGAAATCATGCTTGGTAAAATGGAGGGTCTGAGAAAAAGAGGACAACTTCCAATGAGATGGACTGACCCAGTGTCAGCAGTAATGGGCTTAAGCTTAACAACGATTGTGAGGATGGTGTAGGCCCGGGCAGTGTTTTGTTCTGTTGTGCAAAGGGTCATGATGAATCAGAACAAACTCAATGGCACCTAACAAAGACAACAACATCTGGATCTGGCCATCAATGATGAGAGAGAAACCCTATCAAGAAAGCAACATGGAAATGTTTCTTTTTAAGTGCCTCTTGAGTGTTTATGACTTTCCATTTCATTAGACTATTGAAATTCTGTTTTCAGAGTAATTTTGCTTGATTTGATGACTTCCCATATAGTAGGATGATAGGTCACGCTGTCTTGCTCTAAAAGAGAAAGGTCAGAGCCTGCAAGTCTAGATGTCTTCTATCTGACATCTAGCACACGACTAGTGCAGTCCCCTAAGAGTTAAATGATTTTTAAAAAGAATGTTGATGTTTGGTGTATTTAGAAAAAAAAAATTTTAATTTCTTCATTCTTTCCAGTTAAGTTAAACTTTCCAACCTACTCAAATTGAGTGTTTGAATGAGTCAAACTCTCCCTGCCCTGGACTCTCTCAAACGCCCCAGTCTCCTTAGTCTTTGATGACCTAGAAAACAACAAAAACAAATTAACTTAACTCAATTTCACTGTAAAAATGAAACCCAACCCTGACCTATGGTGATCCATGAGGGCAGGGCCACCCTGATGATGTGAGTGCATTTAGGGATACTCACATTTAGAAGTTTAGTCACATCTGGGGGTCAATTTAACCCTCAAGTATAAAGTTATTGGAAGTTTTACTGTTCATGAACTAGATCTCTAATGCCTAAGTTGCAACCCCAAAGCTCCTAGATTATCCATTACTACAGTTTGGATATACGTAAGCAAGGAACTTTTCCAAATAGCAACCCTTTGAACAAACACAAAGTAAAGACTTCCTGGGAAATCTCTGGCAGAGGCATAGCTTGGCTATTCCAACATCATTCTACTTCCTGCTAATGCTCTATGAGTCACTGTTAAGAAACAAGGCTGTGTGTACTCCACACACACACTTCCTTGCAACGGCAAGGAAGAGTTATGTAAACATGGAGAAAACAAGCGATTCAAAGAAGTAACTCACCTACAAAGATGGCACTGAGAAAACATTAGGACCACAGAAATCCAAGCAGTTCTAGATCCTCAGTTCTGGAATGAATAGAAGAAAGATGTATATGGATAGAAAAGGGAGAATTTTCTACTGGAAATTGAGTGTTGAGTAAGGAACAGCGAGAGGTAAGATCATAAAGTCCCTGTTATGGATGGAAATGTGGACCCCAAAATAAAGGGGGATTCAAAAGTTCATGTAAAAAATGAATGACAAGATCATGGAAAATCCCCAAGATGATTTAGAAGACCCCTTGAATGTTTTGGGAATCCAAACCTCTCTGAGGTTCTAATCCCATTTGGGGGAGGTTGCCTTTGTTAGGTTAATAAGGCAAAACTAGTTAGGGTGTACTTTTTTAAAAAATGTTTTATTGTGAATTATGTGATGCTTTACATGGAAGAACATTAGCTTTACATTCATCCTATTGTATATTGTTTCATTGTCATGGTTACAATCCCTCCATGCATCATCAACCAACCAAAGGGTATACCCTGTAAGCCTGGTCCCCGGTCATCAGCACACAGTCCCTCTCTCTCTTTCTGGGTCTAGAGTCCCCAGGCGTTCTATCTCTCCACGTCATTGTCTCTGCCTCCATCTCTGGTATCACTGATTCTCTGAGTAGGGTCTCGCACTCCACTCTTCTCCCTTGATGGTCCCAGGGACCTCGGCTCCTGGACTGCATAGTCAATCACTCTCCTCCTTTTGCCACAAAACGTCTGCCTTTATATTTCCAACCCTCACAATCAGTCCTGATAACAATTATCCACCATTGTACCACAAGGGACCTATCCCCATCTCTTTTCATTAGCCCCGCCCAGACAGATTGGATACTCTTCAGTGGAGAGTATCCTCCAGGCCCCCTGGATCTAGGGTCCCTCTTGAAAGCTTGTGAGCCAGTCACTTCTTGCCTTTGTAGCCTCCCCATTTTGGGTAGCCAATGTCCAAGTTTCCCATCCCTGTCTACTGTGTGTGTGGATGGGGTGGGAATGATCCTTGCTGTAAAGATTTGTTCCCTTTTTTGAGCTACTGCATCCATAGGCGTAGGATAAGTTCATCAAACATCTACTTTTGATTCTTTCTGAATTTTTCAATATTTTACTCATAGATTCCTTCAGTGCTGTCAAGTCAAGGTTTGAATTTTTTCGTCAATTCTTTCAGCTTGACAAATAAATGCAAAGTGTGTTCTTCCATTTTGGTTTTCTTATTCCATGTCTTTGCATATTTCATTATAATATTTGACTTTGTCTTCTCAAGCTGCCCTTTGAAATTTTCTGTTCAGCTGTTTTACCTCCTCAGCTCTTCCATTTACTTTAGTATCTATCTCTATGCTGGAGAGCAAGTTTCAGAGTCTTTTTTTTTTTTTTTTTATCTTTTTCATCTTCTTAATGACCTTATGATTTCTTTCTGTATGATGTTCTTGGTGTCATCCAACAACTCTTCTAGTCTTTGGTCATCAGTGTCTAATGCATCAAATCTGTTCTTCAGATGATTCAGATAGGATATGTTCAAGGTCATATTTTGGCTCTCATGGACTTGTTTCAATTTTCTTCAGCTTCAGCCTGAACTTGCATATTAGCAGTTAATCGTCTGTACCACAGTCTGCCCCTGGCCTTGTTTTAGCTGATGATATGGAGTTTTCCACTGTCTCTTTCCACAGATGTAGTCAATTTGATTTCTGTGTATTCCATTTGGTGAGGTCCATGTTTATAGTCATTCATTATGATGTTAAAGAAGGTATTTGTAATGAACAAGTCATTGGTCTTGTAAAATTTTGTCATATGACTCAAGCATCGCCAAGGCCATATTTGCCAACTACTGATCCTTCCTCTTTGTTTCCAACTTTGGCTTACCAATCACCAATAATTATCAATACATCTTGATTGCATGCTTGATCAACTTCAGACTGAAGAAGTTGGTAGCGTTCTTCAATTTCATCATCATTGGCTTTAGTGGTTGGTGCCTATATTTGAATAATAGTGGTATTAACTGGTCTTCCTTGTAGGTGTATGGACATTATCTTGTCATAGCCAGCATTGTACTTCAAGATAGATCATGAAATGCCTGTTTGATGATGTATGTGATGTCATTCTTCAATTTGTCATTCCCAGCATAGTAAACCATTTGATTGTCAGATTCAAAATGGTCAATACCAGTCCATTTCAGCTCACTAATGCCTAGGATATTGATCTTTATGTGTTTCATTTCAGTTTTGACAACTTCCAATTTTCCTAGATTCATACATCGTACAGTCCATGTTCTGGTGGCATAGCTTCCAGCATCACAGTAAAACTCAAGCCACCAGAGTATTGACAGACAAGTGGTGGCATTTATTTGGTACATAGTTGATAATATATGTTCACTGCCTAACTGACACACTTTATGGTAAATATCAGTTAGTAGAAACATCGATTTCACTACTAAGTTGCCAGAAACCACGGAGCTTGCTTCAATCATTTAGCTTTCTTTTTTTTCGAATGAAAAGTTTACCAAACACACTTCTGGTCATTTATGTATCCTGGAGAATGCACACAAACATTGTAGTCACTGGAAGAAGCTATGCTGTTGCTGTTGTTGTTAGGTCTTGTTGAGTTGGTTTCAACTCATAGCAACCCTCTGCACAACAGAATGAAATACTGTCCAGTCCTGGACCATCCTCACAACAATGATCATGTTTCTGCTGATTGTTGCAACCACTGTGTTAATATACCCCATTGGGGGTCTTCTTCCTTTCAATGACTCTCTACTTTGCCTATCATGAAGTCCTTCTCTAGGAACTGGTCCCTCTTGACAACATGTCCAAAGTACGGGATCAGTCTCACCATTCTTGCTTCCAAGAAGCATCTGGCTGTACTTCTTGCACAACAGATTAGTTTGTCCTTTGGGCAGTCCATGGTACTTTCAATATTCTTCACCAAGACCATCATTCAAATGCATTGATCCTCCTATGGCCTTCTTTATTCATGAAAAAGCTATATCTATGAAATGGAAATAAACTATGTTATTGTTAAGTACCGTCAAGTCAGTTGTGACTTGTATAGAGTATCTGAGGAGACATTGGTGAGTTGAACTGCTGACCTTGTGGTTAGCACTCCAATGCTTATCCTACAGAACCACACCAAGACTCCTTATACATGAAATGGGAAGAAGCTATATCCCATTATAAATTAGTATGCTGGAATTCTGGCTGACAAGATTTGTTAGAATCAGTATAACAGAGTCAGATCAACTCCAAGTAGAGTGATGGAACCCAGTTTCTGAACTACTGAAGATAATGGCAAGCCCTTGATCTGCACTAAAACCCCCAAGAGACTGTCACAGACTCGAGGTCCTACCTAAGCAACTGTTGTTGTTTTTTAGTGCCGTTGAGTCAGGTCTGACTCATAGCAACCCTGTAGAGGGTTTCTGAGGAGTGGCTGGTAAGTCTGAACCGCCAACCTTGCAGTTCAATTCAACCTTGTGGTCCAGTACTAACCCTACAGGGCCACACCAGGACTCCACTTAGGCAATGAACCCATCCTTAACACTAATGCCAGTGCCACCGACAATGAAGTTCTTCCCAGTCAGCAGTTCTAATAGCGGCACAAATAGACAGACAGATAAATGAATAAATAAATACACAAATAAGCACTAGCTTTACAACATCTTGTACACTGAAAGGTAAAATGTACTAGAAGATAAAGGGAATGGAGCAAAGTATGTGAACATTCGGACGTGCAAGCTGTAAAGATGACAAGAGCTAGGGCATGTTACATAACCTTGTGGAACGTTAAGCAGATTATTTAAGCTTTCTAAATTTCAATTTACTTTGTGAAACCAAGATAATAATGATATCCATTTTATGGGGTTGTGAGGATTGAATGAGAAAATCTACGCAAACATTTTAGGTCTACCCTTGTTGACAATATGGCGGACTACAGATCTGGAAGCTCTTCCTACTCAACAGAACATCTAAAAATGATAGATTGAATCTATTTTCTAAAACATCCTTACAAATGTATGGAGACAAAGGAGCGAGAGTATAAAAGAAGTCCTTTGAAAATAAGAATGAAGCTGGAAGACAAATCCAGGCATCCACAGCTTAATGAACACATAGCTTCAAGGCATCTTCCAGTCCACAGCCTAGAGCTGTAATACTAATGGACACATAGAGGAGCAGGTGATGAGGGGCAGCAGAACCAGAGACCACCACAGAAAGACAAAACACATACAACTCTACACCCTTAGAGAAATGTTAAATAAAGGGAAAATATAAACATTCTACCCAAGCAGTTAACAAAGTTTAATGCCTATTAATCTAGAATTACTATCAATGCATTCTAGCACTGAAAAAGAAGTACACACCATCTTTCAAGAATGACGACAAAATACAGACATTTTCATATAAATAAGCATATTCAGATACAGAATGCCAACAAGACTCTCTCTCTAAAAAAATAAACAAAGAAAATGATTCAGATAAAAAAAAGAATGATGATTAAAGAAAAAAAGTAATAATATAATAACAAACCAACATTATGAGTATAAGATAATAATTATCTACCTTTTGAGGATATAAAACCCAAACTAATATTTACAAAAATTGTGCATGTTTTAGATCATAAAATCTGGCTTCATAAATTTTGAAAAAATGCTATCAAACAGACCATGTTTTCTGACTACAGTAAAATTAAGCAGCAAATAAAGCATTTAACATGACATGAAAAGATGCTTGATTTCATGAGTTGGCTCATGGCCCCTCCCACCTTTTAAGGCAGCAAGATTGGGTTGAGTTCTTCCCATACTGCATCTCTCCTTTTACGTCCCTCTTTCACTTTGATGGACCCTTGTGAATCCTTTAGACCCACTGGATAATTCAGGACCATCTCCCTCTTTTAGAGTCAGCAGATATGCAACTTGAATTCCATCCTGATTCCTCTTGGCCATGTACATAACATATTCAGTTTGAAGCCTCGGAAGAAAGATCTGGCGATTTCCTTCCCAAAAAGTATCGATTGAAACCCCTATGGGACTCAGTTCTACTCTAACACACGTGGGGTCTCCATGACTTGGATCTCAATGGTAACTGGTGTAGCATTTCATTGAAATAATTGCTTTGGGTCAGAACCGACTCGACGGCACTTAACAACAACAACATATCATGTTTGGTAAAGTGGAGGGTCGGAGAATAAGAGGAAGACCCCCAACAAGATGGATTGGCACAGTGGGAGCAACTACGGCTCAAACGTAGCAACAGCTGTGAGGTTGGTGCAGGACCAGGCAGTGATTGGTTCTGTTGTTCATAAGGTCGTTATGAGTCAGTACCGACTTGATGGCACCTAACAACAACAACAACGTTTATGCTCTACACCCTAGTATGATCAGTAGCATCTGGGGTTTTAAAAGCTTATGCATGGCAGCCAAGCAAATGAAAATCATTTGTACCACCTAGGCACCCAAAGTTTTTGGATAATGGAATTCTAATTTTTTTTATGTTCCTGCATGCATATGTATATGTATATAAATTCACACTATAAATTTGATTTACTGCATAAAAACTTTTAAGTCTCAGAGTTTCTAATATATTGAAATATACAAGTAAGAATACGCATACACGTTTGGTAAGAATGGACTGTTATATCTCTGATCTATATCTGTCTCATAAAAATCCACAATTAAAATGCCTCCTTAGTGGTATTGAAATAGTAAAAAAAAAAAAGAAAGCTTATGCATGGCCATCTAAGATACAACTATTGGTCTTTACTCATCAGGAGCAAAAGAGGAAAAAGGTAAACCAAAGTCTCAAGGAAGAACCGAATCTACAGAATTAATGTCCTACGTGAACCACAGCATCTTCTAGCTAGATGGTGTCCAGCTGCTAGTAACTGATTGTTCTTACCAGAGACATGATACATGGTCCTGGATAGAATGGGAGAAAATTAGAACAAAACTCTAATTCTCATTAAAAAAAAAAAAAAAAAAAGAGGCTACCCTTCCTGAGCTAGCCGATACTAGGGGAATATTTGAAACAATTACCCTGAGACACCCTTTACCCTGTAAAGTGAAACAACTTCCAGAGATCTCCTTTCAGCTAAATCACAGACCGGTTCATAAAACATACCAAACATCAGCTGTGCGTACTGTACTCCTTAAAATAAACGTAAAAACTCATCTACATGAGGCCAAATATCATCACCCTTTACCCTGAAAGCACAAATGAGATGCTGGGGAAGGAGTGGGGATGGCGGGCAGGGAGGTTGGGTACCCAGAATGTAAAAATGGAGAATCTTGGCACAATCTGAAAGTGTAAACAATATGTATGTTGTTGTTGTGTTAAGAGCTGCTGAGTCCATCCGGATTCATAGCCACCCAGTAGAGGGTTTCCGAGGCTACTGTACATCGTTGTGGGAGCAGAAAGCAAAGCATCTTGTGGTTTACTGCCCAGTGCTTATCCTACAGCGCCACCATGTTTCCAAAAACAATCTGAACACACAGTTCTAAGTGGGAAAGTTTAAGTGATGTAAACTTTCAACAACAACAACAACAAAAATAAAATGTAAATAAATTAAAAAGAAAAAGGAGCCCAGCAGACACTCCATGGGAGAAAGACGAGGCAGTCGGCTTCCGTAAAGATAAGTCTTAGAAACCGGATGGGGCTGTTCTACTCTCTCCTCGTGTTGGTGGCTGTGTGCTGTGGAGTCGGTTCTGACTCACAGCGACCCTGTGTAGGGTTTCCGAGGCTGTAAATCTTTACGGGAGCAGAAAGCCTCATCTTTCTCCCACAGAACAGCTGGTAGTTTCGAACCGCTGACCTTGCGGTTCGCAGCCCGATTTGTAACCACTACGCTGAGGGTTGCTATGAGTTGGAATTGACTTGATGGCAATGACTTTGGTTTTGTGTTATGAGCAATTTAAAGTATTTATTCATCTTTGTGTTCCTTCTAGGACAAGTTAAGTGCATTGTAAATAATCTGAATTCAAAAGTATTAGCTAAATTTAACTGCTGTTTCTCTTAATTACACATATCTGCATAGCTTTTGTTTCAACAGGAATGAAAACGCTGCTACTATTTGTTCATTGCAGTGCAATGGGCCAGATTCTCTGCACAGTGTACTGAGAGGTTTACTGTTAGACTGGCTGGACTCTTGTTTCCTGAATTAAAAGTTCAACAGCTTCCTCTGGTGGCTTACAAGGGAAATTGATTTATCCGTCATGAGATTGAAGAGGCGACCCTGAATTTCAATGTAATTTTAGCACTTAAACTTAAGGTCATCCTCAATCAATTTCAGTTTTGTTAAAAAGAACATCATTTTATTTTTTGTTGTGTTTGGGAAAATACACAGCAGAACAAGGACCAATTCATCTTGTTCTCCACAAACTATGTGGTGAAGTTGATGATATTTTCCAATCTGTATATCCATCTCACCCTCCTTTCTGAATTGCTCCTCCTCCGTTCACATAAACTCACTGTGCCCCACCTTTCTTGTCTAATCTTGTAATCAGCCTCACTTTTGAGATTATAAATTAAGTACAACTCAATGGCAGATTTTATTTAACTTAAGAATCTTGTTTCATATACCAATAAATATAAGAAGTTGTTTAAAAATGTGTTGTGGCGGCTTGTTCCATTGAGTTAACCCCAACTCATGGGACCCCGTGTGTGATGAGTAGCCAGATGGGGTTGCCATATGACGATCTCAAATGACTGTAAGCCTGACCCTGTATAGGGTACCTGAGCCTGTAAATCTTCAAGGGAGCAGAATACCTCATCTTTCTCCCATGGAGTGGCTGGTGGTTTCGAACCATCAACCTTGTGGTTCACAGTCCAGTGCTTATCATAAGGAGCCACGGGACTCCCATGTAATGTTGTTGTTGTTGTTGTTAAGTGCTGTCAAGTTGGTTCCGACTCATAGCGACCCTATATATGGTTTCCAAGGAGCAGCTGGTGGGTTTGAACTGCTGACCTTGTGGTTCAAAGTCCACTGCTGATCCTACAGCACCACACCAAGAGTCCCATGTAACATTCAAAGTGTTTAAAAATATACACAAATATCATATAGTTAGCTAATAGATTTAAAAATAAGTTTACAAAAAATAAACAATACAGAAATTGTAACCAGTTACAGCGCTATCGGATTTGTAAGGAAGACACAATATGTTGGAGTCCCTGGGTGGTGAAGAGTATTAACACATTCAACTGTTAACTGAGTCCTCCTAGAGACACCTGTGGAGACCTGCTGTGTGGCCACACTGTTAACAATGGAGTACTAACCAGAAAGTCAGCAATTCAAACCCACCTGAACTCATTGGCAACACTATACAGGGTTGCTGTGAGTTGGAACCGACTCTTTGGCACTTAACAACATTTGTCAGAACCTATTCGATGGCACTTACCAATAACAGAGTGCACACAGCTAAGGTCTGCTTTTTAAAAATCAACCAATGAAAACCTTATAGAGGCAATTACTATTCTGACATACAAGGCATCTTCATGAGTTAGAATCAACTTGGCAACAACTTTTTATTCATAAACACAATATAAAAGGATATACATCACATCTCAACTATATAAATAAGAACCCCTCTTCTTTAGAAACACTTTCCCTAAATGTCACCCAAATTCCAACAATATGCCCATTGGAAGCCACCAAGTCAAGTATGCCTTAGTATCCTTAAAAATGAAAAATAACATACAATAGACCGAGTACATTTGTAATGGTTTTATCACAATTCCTTTTCATCTGAGTGTACACTAAATGATTTTTGTAGTAAAATATAAAGTATACGGTGATCAGTAGCATAATATGCAAAATGTTTTACCCCAAATGCCATAATAGAACTTTCCCACAACCAAATGCAAATATATTTTTTTAACGTACATATACCAATTATAATATTTTTATATAGCAATTAAGGAAAAAAAAAATAGGAAAATTACTCTCCCTATTGCAGATCAAAGGAAAGTAGCAAAAGAATGACAATATCAGCTAAGATCAATGCTATGCAAAATCAATGAATAATCCCCTATTTGACCTTCAAGAAAGCAATCTAAATGCCTAGCTAAAAACTAGTAACTTATTTGTCATCAATGTCTATTAATGAATAGAATTCTTTGGGTTCCTGAAGGTCATATTTAAACTCAAGCTGAATTTCTGAAATTTTGCATTGTCCAGCTCTTAGACAATTCAAGTTTTTATAAACTGCCATCCATTTTAGCTTCAGAATACGAAATAAAAGAGGAGACTTCATTCACTATCTAAATGGTCTTCCTTGGGGTCTTCACAAGTTAGTATTTAGTTAGGTCCAATAGGTAAATCAATGCTATAAGTAAGGCTAAGGCAGAAAACATGATCCTCTGAAACACTTCTATCTATCAGAAAAGTCATTTTAATCTCACAGTCAGGAAGTAATTAGTAACACATTTTAATATATATTATACATATAAAATTATATATAATATCTATAACATATATGTACACTCACAATGTGTTCAACTTAAAGTTTACATTCATCCAATGAGCTTTGCTACATTTCTTTCCAAATTAAAATCATTTCCACCTGTCTCTACAATTGGATTGACCACAGTAGTAATTATTAATTATTTAGTGCCAATACTGCACACTAACACAATTCACTTATGGACAGGTATTATGGTAAGAGATGTCACTGAAGAGGCTTGATGGAAAGTATCTTTCCAAACATAAAAGAAGTGCAAAGCTGTTACTCCTGAATCTAAACACGACTCAGAGAAGAGAGAAGGGCTGGGAGAGAGAGGGAGGATTCAGTCATTCTTACCAGGTCTGGAGCACTAGCTGCTTTTGAAGACAAGTTCTGAAAAAAAAAAAAAAGATGAACTGTCAGTACACATACAGGAACACAGTGCACATCATGTGAACGTGCATCAATTAGATTGCCAGGCAAAGCTCAATCTAATATGAAAAAAAGTGTGCGTGCGCATGGACATATACCACCGCTCGTCAGTCAGTTTGGTGTACTGTGTGGCTTGCGTGTTGCCACGATGCTAAAGGTTATGCCACAGGTATCTTAAAAAGCAGCAGGGTCAAGAATGGTGCATAAGTTTCAGCTGAGCTTCCAGACTAGGCCAGACTAGGAAGGAGGAGAGGGAGACCACTTCTGAATGTTTAACTACTGAAAATCTTATGAATAACATTGGAACACTGTCAGATATTGTGCCAGAAGATGAAAACATTGAAGAGCACCAAAATATTATCAGATATAGCTCCGGAAGATGAGCCCCTCTGGGTGAAAGTCATTCAAAATATGACTGAGGAAGAGCCACCTCCTCAAAGTAGAGCTGACCATGAAGACGTGGACAGAGTAAAGCTTTCAGGACCTTCATTTGCTTATGGGGCACAATCAAAATCAGAAGGAGCTGTGAACACCCATAGACTGTACGAAGTATGAATCTGGGGAAATTTAGAAGTTGTCAAGAATGAAATGGAATGCATAAAGATCAATATCCTAGGCATTAGTGAGCGGAAATTGACTGTATTGGTCATTTCTAATCAATTGTATGGTTTATTATACCACGAACAATAAATTGAAGAGGAATGGCATTGGATTCATCATCAAAAAGAACATTTCAAGATCTATTTTGAAGTATAATGTTGTCTTTGATAGGATAATATCCATTTTCCTATAAGGAAAACCAATAAATACCAATATTTCTAATCAATTGTATGGTTTACTAAACCGTGAACAATAAATTGAAGAGGAATGGCATTGGATTCATCACCAAAAAAAACATTTCCAGATCTATTTTGAAGTATAATGTTGTCTTTGATAGGATGATATCCATTTGCCTACAAGGAAAACTAATGAATACCAATATTATTCAAATATACATAACAACCACTAAAGCCAATGATGATGAAATTGAAGAATTCTCCCAACTTCTTCAATCTGAAATTGATCAAACATACAATCAAGATGTATTGGTAATTAAAGGTGATTGCAATACAAAAGGTGAAAACAAAGAGGAAGGATCAGCAGTTGTAAATGTTAACCTCTGTGCTGGGGTTGAATCCTGGTGTTGCAATGGAAGATGAGCACTGGACTGTTAACCACAATGTTGGCAGTTCAAACCTAGCGGTTGCTCCCTGCAAATTCTATCCAGTGTTGCTGTGAATTGGAATCGACTCAAAGCAATTAACAACAACATGACTGGTTATAATCACAAGCTAACTATAATGTTAAAGCCATCCACTTGTGGTATTTCTGTTACAAAACCACTAGCTAACTAAGACAGATGGGGGTTAATGCTTTATATTCATTGTACAATCTGAGAGTCATCTTCATTTTTCTTTCAGTTACCAATTTAACACATAGTACTGAATATCAAAGAAGAATTGATGTATTTGAGTTACGGTGTTGGTGAAGAAAAGAACAGTGGACTGACAGAGAACAAACAAATCTGTTTTGGAAGAAGCACAGCAGAATGGTCCTTAGAAGTTTACACATGTGATCAGGAGGGACCAGTCTCTGAAGAAAGACATCATACTTGGTAAAGGGAGGGTCAGCAAAAAAAAGAGGAAGACCCCCAATGAGATGGATTGGCACAGTGGCAGTAGCAACGCACTCAGCTGTAACAATAAGGATGACGCAGGACCAGGCAGTGTTTCATTCTGTTGTACAGAGGGTTTCTATGAGTCAGAACTGACCTGATGGTACCTAACAATGACAACAACAACTGAATGCCAACTGCAGGCCTACACAGGAACAACACAGTCATGATCTACATACAGATTCTCTGAGACCATGGGATGCTCCAAGCAAGGAGCAAGGGTTTTCATTGGTTGCTTTTCAGGAGACCACCAGTTCTTTCCAGCCCATCTGAGTCTGGAAGTTCTACTGACCCCTTTTCAGCATCATGGCAACACACAAGCCTCCAATGACAGATGGCCAGTGGCTGGGAGGTGGTCAATGAGGTGCACTGACCAGGAATTGATCCCAGGTGGCCCACACGTTGCTGTTGTTATTAAGTGCTATCAAGTTGACTCCGACTCAGTGACCCAGTATAGGGTTTCTGAGGAGCGGCTGGTAAGTTTGAACTGCCGACCTTGCAGTCCAGTGCATTATCCTGTAGCGTCAGGAAGGTGAGAATTCTACAGACTTGCTTATAAGTTTAGAATGCCCCCTGAAGGCCTGCCACCCATTTGTGGGTTTTTGGATTTTTGGGGTTTTTTTGATAAATGACCTTCTGCAGGATAATGTGCTGGACTGAAAATTCAGTTTGAGCGACAAGGTCAGTGGTTCAAACCCACCAGCTGCTCCTTGAAAACCGTATACAGGGTCACTACGGGTCAGAATCAACTCGATGGCACTTTACAACAACAAGTGAAGAAGGGGGGAGCCATGGTGGAGCTGTGGAGTAGGCATTGGGCTGCTAACCTCAAGGTCAGCAGTTCAAACTCACCAGTGGTTCACAGGAAAACGAAGAGGCTGTCGGTTGCCATAAAGATGAGCAGTCTTAGAAACCCTAGACAGGGTTGTCACAAGTCAGAACCAACTTGATGACCATTGGTTTGATTTGGGTTTAGGACTCTTTAGTGGGGAGCCCTGGTAGTGTAGTGAGTTAAGCACTGGACTGCTCATTGCAAGGTCAGCACTTCAAACCCACCAGTCATTCATTCCGCAGAAGAACGATGAGGCTTTCTGCTCCCATAAAGATTTACATTCTCAGAAACCCTGTGGAGCTCAGAGGGTTCAACCAGCATCACTGTGTCCTACAGGGACACTCTAAGGAGCTCTGGTAGCTTAGTGGTTACAAATCAGGCTGCGAACCTCAAGGTCAGTTGTTCAAAACTACCAGCTGTTCTGTGAGAGAAAGATGAGGCTTTCTGCTCCCATAAAGATTTACAGGCTTGGAAACCCTGTACAGGGTCACTATGGGTCGGAACCGACTCCATGGCCCATCACCACCACCACAGGTTCACTCTGAGGCAGAATCCACTCAATGGTAGTGACTAAATGGAAAAGGGATTTCAGGATAAGAAATGAGGTAGGATGACCTCAGAAGTTTTGTTTTTATTGATGTGTACTTTAAGGTGTGGCGCTGTAGGTTAATGCTCCAGACTGCAAAGCTGTTTGAACTGCAAGGTCGGCAGTTCAAGCTCACCAGCTGCTCCTCGGAAACCCTATACAGGGTCACTATGTGTTGGAACCAACTTGACAGCAATTAACAACAACTTTAAATAAAGGGTTTCATCTCAACTTGTACCTGTCAGTGAAAGATAAATTAATAAACCCTTAATGTATGCCCTGAGTATTCTTTAAAAAGCAACATCAGACAACCATGTGCCTCTGGTTTGGATTAAGTGCTCCTCTCTGGCAGGTTTTCTTTTTTCTTCCAAGGCTTGTCTTGTTGAGACACATATAGGTCATCTCTAAGAAATGACAGGCTTATTTTGTCGAGAAAGCAATGCTATAAAAATGCAGAAAGTGCCAGAAAAGGATCCAATCCCAGAACTACAACAGGCTCACGAAAATAGTAACAAGGAAGGGCAATGACATGAAGTTACACCCGTGTTTGTAAACTGTAGTCTGAGTTAATGATGAAAGCTATGACTTGCTCTCAAGGGTGTCACCATGAGCCACACTATCTGCCTGTTGGGAGTCCTGGTGGATGCAGTGGGTAAGGGTTGGGAGACAATCTACTCTCATAAAAATCTGTAGTTTCTATCCAGAGAAGCAGCAACACCAGAGACGGAGGCAGAGATGAGGACATGGAGAGAGGGAGCAGCTGAGGACTTCTAGACTCAGGCAAAGAGAAAGGCTGTGTGCTGGCCGCCAGGAGGCAGGCTTGGAGAATGTGCCCCTTGGTTGTTTAAATTACTATATATTCCTGGGTGGTTCTGTGTACACACTGCCCCCCCAAACCCCCCCCCCACACACACACACACAAAAAAAAAACAAGCAAAAAACTCAGAGAGAATAGAAGCAAACACTGTTGAATGATGAGGCACAGAGGAGATTGTCATCATTGCAATGAAACGATGAGTGTAAAACCGATGTTCTCTATGTAAACTATCACTCAATTCACAATAAAAACTTTAAAAGAAAGAGAGAGAAAGAAATCAATAGTTTTGTAAACTCCAGAGAGCAGTTCTATTCTAATCTATAGGGTCACTGAGAGACGGAATTGACTCCAAGGCAGTAGGCTTATTTGGAAATGTTTTATCATCAAGAAGAATCTAGAATAAGCACCTTTATATGCAGTATTTTGCCCACACTTTAAATGATTTCTTAGGACATATTTCTATGCTGAATGAAATTCAAGGATGGGGACCATGTTAAGAATCTTGACTCATGCTGCCATCTTTCTTTCCAGAAATCCCAGTAGGCCAGAGCTTCTCACCCTTCCAGGAGCTCTGGAATCACCTAAACATCTATTAAAGTACCAGATTTTGGTAGAGCCCCACGCTTGGTGTAGCCAGGGTTTGGGGGATTCTCATTGGAACACAGTCCTATACCGCAGGCAGGGCTAGAACCGGGGTACTCTGTGATCACAGGTCTGCATTCCACTACCTGCTGCGAAAACCATCCTCAACTGTGGAACCCCCTGAGCTCTGAATTCCTTATCTGAAAAATGACCATAAACATATGGGATCTATCTCGTAGGGAGTTTGTGAGGATTTAAAGGAAGCAGTGCAGGACACACTCCAGCCACTGTTGACTTTTGAGAGTAGTTTTCAGGGTCCAAAAACTGGAAGGAAATGTCAGTCTGTGAGGAGCCTGCATTTCCTGCTTCCATTCCTCCTTCTTTCCTAACCCTACTGAACTTAGGTTCCTTAGGTAAACGCTGACCTTTTGATGTCAAATGGTTGTGTGAGGACCTCTTAGTATTACCTTTCTCCTTACAGACCTGGCTATTGTTTGGTTGAAAATTGAGCCATGAGGGTGAGCTCACTTCCAGACCTGAAGGGTGACCAAGGGCAAGGGCCATCATCTCTCTCGGGAGTTAACACTAATCTCAAGACAGATCTTTGAAGCTACTCATTGGTGGCCTTCATTGTAACACCAGTTCTAGTATTTCCTTTACCACTGCTTACAGCTTCTTTTAAGGAGTTCTGGTAGCGTAGTGGTTACGAATCGGGCTGCGAACCACAAGGTCAGCAGTTTGAAACTACCAGCTGTTCCGTGGGAGAAAGTTGAGGCTTTCTGCTCCCATAAAGATTTACAGCCTCGGAAACCCTGTACAGGGTCACTATGGGTCGGAACCGACTTCACGGCACCGACACCACCACCACAGCTTTGTTTTCATTTAGAATAAAATCCACACTCTCTGTTGGGAGTCAATCATGAAAAAAAAAAAATTGGGCACTGGGGTTGCAGAGTCTTTGAGCCCATGGTGGGCTGCCTGGCTCAACCACTTGTGACTGAAGGGTTCCACCTCTCTGCATCTCAGTCTCCTCATCTGTGAAATGGGATCAAAGCAGTGCACACTCCATAGAATTACTTGGATCAACGATCAACACTCAAGGAAACAGCAGTCAAGATATCAAACGATGTATTGCATTAGGCAAATCTGCTGCATAATGTCAGCTTGAGGACTAAGGTGCACCTGACCCAAACCATGGTATTTTCAGTAACACCATATGCATGTGAAAGCTGGACAGTGAATAAGGAAGATCGCAGAAGAATTGATGCTTTTGAGTTACGATGTTGGAGGAGAATACTGAAAGTGCCATGGACTGCCAAAAGAACCAACAGATCTGTTCTGGAAGAAGTGTAGCCAGAGTGTTCCTTAGAGGCCAGGATGGCCATACTTTACTTTGGACATATTGTCAGGAGGGACCAGTCGCTGGAGAAGGGTATCATGTTTGGTAAGGTGGAAGGTCAGAGAAAAAGAGGAAGACTCCCAGCGAGATGGGCTCAAATGTGGCAACAGTAGTGAGGTTGGCCCAGGACTGGGCAGTGTTTCATTCTGTTGTGCACAGGGTCGCTATGAGTTGGTACTGACTCGATGACACCTAACAACAACAACAATAGATATTGGTACTAAAGGAGGGAGATTCCAAATGTTTGTGTGGAAATGGAAACCCCCCTCATACCTGTAATTTTGTGTCACCAGTTGGTGTTCAACAGAGATAGGCTGCTAGACTATTATTTATTACTATTATTTCTGAGCAGGGCCTACCTGCTCTAGCTTCGTCTAGCCCTTCTGCCCCTAGTGGTTCCTCAATGCTCCCTCAGTTATGCTGAGCTCTAATCAGACTGCCCTTCTTTCTGTTTCTTGCAAATGTCACAGGATGTGAAACTGAAACATTCTGGGGACAATTGTGTAATGTGGCTGTCGGAAACTGTTGCCCACAAATGCCCTTTATAGATTTTTTTCCCCTAGCATATTCACAATCTAAGGAAGTCTGATATTATGAAATGTTCAAGGATATAGCTATGAAGATCTGGTCTGCTAACCTTGAGCTCAAATATGTATATTTATTCTATATACAAAACCCAGACTCACCACCACAGAGCTGATTCCAACTCATAGCAACCCTCTAAATGGGGTTCCCAGACCAGAAATCTCTACAGGAGCTGACAGCTTCATCTTTCTCCTGAGGGGTGGCTGGTGGGATTGAATTGCCCACTTTGAGGTTACCAGCCTAATTCCTAACCCACAGCACTTACCCCTATACACAAGAGAGCTTCAAAAATTTTACTGAAAACATCCATTATCTTTTTTTTTTCCCTTTGGCTGGATAGTGTACTTTGTTGATGGTACAGGACAAGACTGGGCTCTCTAAGCCCCTCCCCTTCTCCAGGGGGTCTGGATGGAAACAGAATGGGAGCTTCTCAGTGTGTAGGGGGATTAGAGTTGGGGTCAGGACTCCCAGCAGCTGAGGGCCTCTCTCTTCCTCTAGTTCTGTTGCTGGGACTGGTGGTCGAGGGAGCTCTTATTCTTTTGAGGCCATGTGGACCGTAAGATCCACCGCCCTGTTGATATAGCCGAGTTCATTGTCATACCAGGAAATGAGCGTGACAAAGGGGTCGTTGAGGGCAATGCCAGCCCCAGCATCAAAGGTGGAAGAGTGAGTGTCACTGTTAAAGTCACAGGAGACAACCTGGTCTTCAGTGTAACCCAGGATGGCTTTTACGGGTCCATCTGATGCCTGCTTCACCACCTTCTTGATGTCATCATATTTGGCAGCTTTCTCCAGGCGGCAGGTCAGGTCCACGACAGACACGTTGGGAGTGGGGACACGGAAGGCCATGCCAGTGAGTTTCCCATTCAGTTCGGGGATGACCTTGCCCACAGCCTTGGCAGCACCAGTAGATGCAGGGATAATGTTCTGGGCAGCCCCATGGCCATCACGCCACAGTTTCCCAGAGGGGCCATCCACCGTCTTCTGGGTGTTAGTGATGGCATGGACTGTGGTCATGAGTCCCTCCATGATGCCAAAATTGTCATGGACAACCTTGGCCAGAGGGGGCAAACAGTTGGTGGTGCAGGAGGCATTGCTGACAATCTTGAGGGAGTTGTCATACTTCTCATGATTCACGCCCATCACAAACATGGGGGCATCAGCAGAAGGGGCAGAGATGATTACCCTTTTGGTACCACCCTTCAAGTGAGCCCCAGTCTTCTCCAAGGCTGTGAAGACACTGGTGGACTCTATAACACATTCAGCACCAGCATCACCCCACTTGATGTTGGTGGGATCTCGCTCCTGGAAGATAGAGATGGGCTTCCCATTGATGATAAGATTCCCGTTCTCAGCCTTGACTTGCCATTGAACTTGCCATGGGTGTAATCACACTGGAACATGTAGACCATGTAGTTGAGGTCAATGAAAGGGTCATTGATGGCAACAACCTCCACTGTGCCAGAGTTAACAGCAGCCCTGGTGACCAGGTGCCCAATACGGCCAAATCTGTTGACTCTGACCCTCACCATCCTGTCTCAGGGATGAGGCTGGTACTGCAGGAGAAGGTGCGGCTGCCTGTCGAACCGGGAGGAGCAGAGAACCTCATTATCTTTGAAATTCCTTTTTCCACAAACTGTTTGAAGCCTCCTCAGATTTACCCACGAGTGAGTTAATAGAACTCATAAAGATGCCAGGATGACAAGTCACATACACAGAGGGACATGGAAGGGACATTTTAATAAGGAAAGGACTCCTCATGAATGCAGACGTTTCCCCGCTAAACAGTAGGTTTACCATGTCAGTGATTAACTTCTCTCACCTGATGATCAGTGACAAAACTCTCTCCTTCCTCGTGGAAGACTCAGGGGTGCCCTGGTGGCACTGTGGGTTAGGCATTGAGCTGCTAACCACAAGGTCTGCAGTTCAAACCCACCAGTCACTACTTGGAAGAAGGATAAGGCTGTCTGCTTCCATAAAGACTTACCGTATCATAACCCTATTTAGAGTCAGTATGAGTTGAAATTGACTCACTGGTAGTGGGTCTAGTTTGGTTTTTGGTTATCGGGGAGACCCAGCTTCTATTCCCAGCAGATGCACCTTGTGCTTGGTCACCACCCATCTGGTAGTGGAGGATTTCATGGTGCAAGGATACTGACCAGGTCTCAGTGGAGCCTCCAGACTAAGCCAGACAAGGAGATCTACTTCAGAAAACCAGCCAATGAAAGAAAACCCGGGGATCATGACTGTCCCATCTTCCACTGACCACCAGGACAGTGCAGGACAGCCAGGCAGTGTTGCATTCCATTGTGTATGGGGTCACCATGAGTCAGAGGCCAAGCGCAAGGCAGCTAACAATATCAACAGCTCACAACATTGCTGCGTTACTTTGTGAGAGGGCACTGGCTTCTGGAAGGTCAGTTCTAAAGGTCAAGGGAGTGAACACATTTATTAAGGAGGAAAAAATGTCAGTTATGTGACTTTACAGAGGAAAGAATCTGACGACTCCTCCATTGAGAAAAATGCCTTCCTTGTACCCACCCCGCCACACCTCCCTCGCTCGGCTGGGAAATCAAAAACAACATCAAGACCAAAGCTTGATCTTTCGACTGCTGTTGAACCAACTCTGACTCACAGGGACCCTATCGGATGAGGTAAAACTGCCCTATGAGGTTTCCCAGACTGTAAATCTTTATGGGAGCACACTGCCTCATCTTTCTCCCGTGGAACAGCTGGTCAGTTGGGACCCTGATCTTCCAGCTACCAGCGGAGCAGTTATCCACTGTACCAATGGGACTCTGTCTAAAACAATACCCTCTTCTTGGATATACAATAGCATACACCCCTCAAAACTGTGTGTGTTCCAGGTCCTTCATATAACATTTATCAGCTGCTCTTCTTCATAATTATTACTTTTGCAAAACAAGGTTTTTCTATCCCTCTCCTCCATTCAGTTTCCACACCCAGAGTGGTCTAAAACATGAGCAATCAATTCATTGTCGATGGACCTATATAATTATACCTTTTCACCAATTAGTCCATATTCCCCAAAGCACTCCTGAAATATTGTTTACATTATGTATCGACATACAGTCTATCTCCGGTACATCAATCTGAACCCCAGTGCTCCTCGGAAACCTATACAGGGTCACTGTGGGTCGGAATCGACTCGACGGCACTTAACAACAACCACCTGGGCCTGCTCTACTCTGTACGTAGGAAAGCGATATTTGTCAAGAGCTCCCTTGGTTTAAAAGAACGCTGGTAGCACTGCGAGTTGAGAGTTTGGCTGCTAACTTCAAGATTGGTGGTTCAAACCCATCAGCCACTCCCACAGGAGAAAGATGAGGCTGTCTACTTCTGTAAAGATTTACAGTCTGGGAAACCCTGAGTGGGATCGCTATGAGTCAGAATCAAACCCTATGAGTGGGGTTTTCCTGAGTCTTATTGTTGTTAAGTGCCATTTAGTGGGTTCCAACTCACAGCACCCTGTACAGGGTTTCAGAAGAGCGGCAGGTAGGCTTGAACTGCCAACCTTGTGATTAGCAGTCCAGTGCTGATCCAACAGCACCACACAATCTATTATTTGAGTGGACTTGAACTGCCGACCTCTCATACAAGGTTATGTGTTCACACAAGGTTGGTGGTTCAAACCCACCCATGAGTCCACAGGAGAAAGACGAGGCTGCATGCTTCCATAAGGATTTACAGTCTGGGCAACTCTGAATGGGGTCGCTATGAGTCAGAATCAACTCAGTGGCAGTGGGGTTATTGTTGGGTTTGACGTATATATACAGATGTATATGATATTATTTTCACATAGCTTTGCAGGTCTCTAATAATATGACATTACTAAATTAAATGTGAAATTAAAAATAAGGTATTTTTAAGATATAATAAATAATGGCTGATGTGATATAATGTAAAATCAATCTTTTTCAACTTATTTTGTACTTGTAAAATAGACACAGAGTCCTGGTATGGCACTGAGGGTTAATGCGCTGGACTGCAAGGCTGGTTTGACCCACAAGGTCGGCAGTTCAAGCTCACCAGCCACTCCTCCCATATAGGTCACTATGGGTCGGAACTGATTCGACAGCACTTAACAACAACAACAAAAATAAACCCAACATGGAATGAGTGTCTACATTAAAGTTATGAATAATTTATGTCTCAATCTAAAATGGCTTGAAGTGCCTTCAATGAAACCTGCGCTAGTTAACAGCCAAATAGCATGGAATGGCTGGCTGTGTGCCGTGGAGTCGGTTCCAACTCATAGCGACCCTGTATAGGGTTTCCAAGTCTGTAAATCTTTACGGGAGCAGAAAGTCCCATCTTTCTCCTGCGGAGCAGCTGGTAGTTTCGAACTGCTGACCTTGCGGTTCGCAGCCCGATTCGTAACCACTACGCTACCAGAGTTCCTTAATAGCATGTAAAGAACTGGCTAAATAATGAAGACTTTATCTTAACTACATTTTTAACCTTAGGTTTTCTCAACACGTAGTTGTTAGCCTCAAAACCCCTGCATGCCTTCCAAGAAAATTTGTATATAATACTTGATATTCAGTACAACAACCTACTTAACTTCGGTTCCTCACTAAGATATACACAAAAATTATATATAATACTTGATATTCAGTAGAGCAACCTACTTAATTTAGGTTCCTCACTAAGATATACACAAGACTCTCTTTCCAGTGTGTGACCCAAATAACTACTTGAGTTGTCAATCTTGTAAAAGTCTGATTTACCATTCCTCTGGTAAACCTCCTACTACCTCAATGATCAGTAAGAAAATGGTTACTGGTGTCAACAAAGCCATGCTTAACTTGAGATTTCTAATACTAAAACATCCCAAAGAACTAATTCAGCCCTGTATAGGAGTTACTTGATACAGACTTGCCCTCGTCTCTCTCTGGATACACATGTCTACAAGGGTAAGTGAAAAAGTCTTGCTGCAAAATCACAGAAACATTTGTGCAACAAAAATTTCAAAATGTAAAGCAACTGTTTCTCAGCATCGCCTCCATCTTGTTGTTGTTGTTGTCAGGTGCCATCGAGTCGGAACCGACTCATAGCGACCCCATGCACAGCAGAACGAAACAATGTTCGATCCTGGGCCAACCTCACTACCGCTGCCACACTTGAGTCCATCAATGATGTTACCTGGCTGATCCATCTCGTTGGGGGTCTTCCTCTTTTTCTCTGACCCTCCATCTTACCCAGCATGACATCCTTCTCCAGTGATTGTTTCCTCCAGACAATATGTCCAAAGTAGGAGAGACGAAGCTTAGCCATCCTGGCCTCCAAGGAGCACTCTGGCTGCATTTCTTCCAAAACAGATCTATTGGTTCTTTTGGCAGTCCATGGCACTTTCAGTATTCTCCTCCAACACCACAACTCAAAGGCATCAATTCTTCTACGATCCTCCTTATTCACTGTCCAGCTTTCGCATCCATATGAGGCTATTGAAAACACAATGGCCTGGGTCAGGCGCACCCTAGTCCTCAAGCTGACATCTCTGCTCTTCAACACTTTAAAAAGTTCCTGTGCAGCAGATTTGCCCAGTGCAATACGTCTTCTGATCTCTTGACTGCTACTTCCGCGAGTGTTGATAGTTGATCCAAGAAGAATGAAGTCCTTGACAACTTCAGTCTTTTCTCCATTGATAAGAATGTTGTTTATTGGTCCAGTGGTGAGGATTTTTGTTTTCTTGACATTGAGATGTAATCCATATCTAAGGCTGTGCTCTTTAATCTTCATAAGTAAATGTTTCAAGTCCTCTTCACTTTCAGCGATCAAGGTTGTATCATCTGCATATCGCAGGTTGTTAATGAGTCTTCCTCCAATCCTGATGCCACGTTTTTCTTCATAGAACCCAGCTTCTCGTATTATTTGCTCAGCATACAGGTTGAATAAGTATGGTGAAAGAATACAACCCTGTCTCTTTTTAAATTTTAAAACCTTTCCCAATTTTAAAACATTCCGTGTTCCCATGTTCTGTTCGAACAACTGCTTCTTGGTCTAGGTACAGATTTCTTAGACCTCCATCTAGGTCTGTACAATTGTGAAGGTGGTGTTTCTGTCCCTTTAACTCTCGCTATCAAATAATTCTATGATCTTAGATTTACATTATGTCAAAACTGCACTTTAGGCATCCTTGAGGGACTCAAATCATGTTCTTTTAAAATGCTGTTTTGAGTTTGGGGAAAAGAAAGAAGCCTGAAGGGACACTATCAGGTCTGTAGGATAGATAGATGGGGTAAGGCTTCTCCTTGAAACCCTCATAGGATAGCACTTTCTACCCTTGAAAAAAGAACAGGTGCATTGTTGTGACATGAAAAAATTCCTAGGGGCAATGCTCCTAAACTTTTTCTCAACAGTTTAGTTTTCAAGTTTCTTAAAACTTATTTCTAATAAGTCTCCATGATTGTCCTGTGTCCTTCAAGAAAATCTATCAAGATAACGTTATCGCTTTGGAATCCCAACAAACAGTTGCCATAACCTTCTGAGCTGACCTCTCTGCTTTGAATTAAACTAGCCCAGCAGATTCCCTCGGAAGCTGTTAATGAGACCTTTTTTTGAACCCTAATAAGGAGTCCTGGTATGGCGCTGTGGGTTAATACGCTAGACTGCAAAGCTGTTTGAACTGCAAGGCCAGCGGTTCAAGCTCACCAGCTGCTCCTCGGAAACCCTATACAGGGTCGTTATGGGTCGGAATCGACTCTACGGCACTTAACGAGATTAAGACAAGTGCATTACTGAGAGAACTTGTCTGCAGTTATCCACTGATCACAGAGACATACTTAAAATGTCTTGTTTGAAATAAACCCATCCAGGTATGAACTTAAAACCTAGCAATAGGACTTTCTGACTTAGCCTCATATGTATGTGTGTATGTATCTAGACATACATGCATACATATACATGTGGTTCTACGTCAGCCCTTCAAACCCATCAGCCACTCTGGGGAGAAACGTGAGATTTTCTGCTCCTGTAAAGATTTATAGCCTTGGAAACCCTTTACAGGGTTGCTCTGAAACAGAACCAACTAGACTGCACATAACAACAACAAATACATGCATACACATGTACATTCTGCATTTATAAGCAGAGATGGGGTGATCAGATTTGCATTTTATAAACTTTACTCTTGGCTACAGATCAGAGAATGACTGAACAGAGGCAAATGTCTGGAGGCAAAGGATTCATTGTAATGGCACGTGTTGCTGTAATTCAGCAGAGCAGGGGCAGTGGTCCAGACCAGGCGGTAATGACAGAGGGGGAGACGCTGAGGGATGTTTAGTAGACAGAATTGGCTGCCGACACACTGGGCATGGAGGTGAGCAGGAGATGTCTTGGAAAACTGAGATGGAAGATACAGGAAAAGGAGATACATTCTAATGAAAAGTGATGAGCTCAGTGCGGAGCATGTTGAATGTGAGGTACCCAGGATGTAGCTAGCCTTAGTGGTAGTGTGGTCATTAAGTGCTGTTGAGTTGGTTCTGACTCATAGCGACCTGTATAAGGTTTCCAAGGAGTGACTGGTGGGTTTGAACCACTGACCTTGTGGTTAGCAGTCCAGTGCTTACCCTACAGCACCACATGGTCTAAATGAAATTTAACCATATGCTATGTTTTGTTATTGTTCATTTTTCAATTCAGACCAAGTCATTCATTATCTTTGCTGTAGACATTCAACTTGTACAAGATACCATGAGTAAAATCTAAATATTAAAACATCTTGGGAACATAGAGGTTTATAAGTGTATTGCTGTTGTTGTTAGGTGCCATAGAGTCAGTACCAACTCATAGCAACTCGGTGTTCAACAAAGCTAAACACTACCCAATCCTGGGCCAACCTCACTATTGTTGCCACAACTGAGCCCACTGATGCTGCCACTTTGCCAATCCATCTCATTGGGGGTCTTCTTCTTTTTCTCTGATTCTCCACCTTACCAAACATGCTATCCTTCTCCAGTGACTCATCCCTTTTGACAATATGTCCGAAGTATGAGAGACCAAGTTTGGCCATCTTGTCCTCCAAGGAACACTCTGGTTGCACGTCTTCCAACACAGATCTATTGGCTCTTTTGGCAGCCCATGGCACTTTCAATATTCTCCTCCAACACCATAACTCAAAAGCGTCCATTCTTCTACAGTCTTCCTTATTCACTGTCCAGCTTTCACATGCATATGAGGTTATTGAAAATACCATGGCTTGGGTCAGGCACATCTTAGTCCTCAAGCTGACATCTTTTAAAAGGTCTCGTGCAACAGATTTGCCTAATGCAATATGTGTTTTGATTTCTTGACTGCTGCTTCCATGAGTGTTGATGAGTGTTGATCCAAGAAGAATGAAGTCCTTGACAACCTCAATCTTGTGTGTGTGTGTGTGTTGTTGTTTGTTAAGTGCCACTGAGTGGGTTCTGATTCATAGTGACCCTGTATAGGATTTACAAGTGAGTTTGAACTGCTGACCTGTGGTTCAGACCGACCTTGCAGTCAAGTGCTTATCCTATAGTACCACACCAGAAGTGTCTTGATAGATAGACAGACAGATAGATAGATAGATAGATAGATAGATACACAGATAGATAGACAGACAGACAGACAGATAATTACAAAGGGGCTTCATTCAAAAGGTCATGAAAAAATAGAATGAAAAGATAATCGAATTTTTCCAGAAGCTTTTTGAAGCCCCCTGTGTGCTCTCAAAGGTGTTCTTTCTTCTGAATATCAACCATTTTATGAAGGCCCCTACAGCATCAATCTGTCCCCTTCATACACTGTGTTGTCGTGGAGCCAGTATTTGATCAATGGTGTTGAAAAACAAGTTTTACTCTCCTCAAACAAAGCTCCTGTTTCACAAGAGAGCCCCAGAAGTCTCCCACAGGCTGTGCCAAAGATGCCAAACAAAACATATTTTTCAACAACAGCCAATATAAAAAAGAGAGAGGCAAACCCCAATAATCCAACTGAGAAATGAACAAAGGATATGAGCAGATAGTCAGAGAAAAAGAAAATACCAAAGCAGTGGCTAACCAGTTTACCCAGATTCATGGCATCCCCACGAGCGTCACAGAACTGTGCTCGACAGGGTATTCCACGGCTGGTATTTTGGAAGCAGAACAGCAGATCTTTCTTCTGCAGCACCTGGGACTGCACTCGAACCTCCAATCTCTCCATTAGTAGCTGAATGTGCTACCTGAACTATGAGGGAGCTTCAAAAAGTTCACAGAAAAATGCCATTATCCTTTCATTCCATTTTAACACAAACTTTTTGAAGTCCCCTCAGATAACAGTCTTGAAACATAGGAAGACACCCAAGAATTCACTCAACATAAAGAGATATGTAAATTAAAACTCTACTGAGACACCCATTTTCACTTCTCAGAGAAGCAGCATACATCAAGGTGTTTATCTAAATACAATGGGTTGGGGGCCAGTGTAGACAGAAAACACTCTCTACAATGGATGTAAATCAACACAACTCCTCAGAGAGCAATTTATCAGTAGTACCAAATTTAATGTGTACTTAATATTTTCTTCTAATAAACCCACATCAAAAAATTTTTCTAACAGATAAATTTGCACATGTATGAAATGGAGTAAGCTAAACACTAATCACTGAAGCAAAGTAATAGCATAATCAGTCAATGGCCAAACGGAATACTACGCAAGTATTAAAAAGACCAAGCAATGGGTTTATGTGCTGGTGTGAAATAATCTCCAGGATGTGTCATTTGGTGATAAAAAGGATCCAGAACACTACGTATAATATGGCATCACCAGTGTAAACGAAAGAGGGCACAAGGTAGAGGCCAAGATGGAGATTGGACTCACCATGCCATCTCCCCATTGGACTCAGAGGCCAAGATGGTGAGTCGAACTCACCATGCCATCTCCCCATAACAAAGACCCAAGAAACCAAATAAAACAGATGCAAATGATGTTGCTGGAATCGTGAACAGTAAAAGGAAGGGTAAAGAACCGAACACTGACTGGAAGAAGGATTGGAAAGAACACAGAGGACAAGGAGTGGCTGGGAGTGGAGGTGCCCTGCCAGTCTTCCCAGCTCAGCACGGTCAACTTGAGGCAAAGCCAGTGCTGACCCCACAGGAGGAGTAATAAAGGAGGCAGCTCAGGGCATTCCCAATAAGAGACAGAGAAACTACAGACACACCAGAGGAAAGCAAGGTAAGCAGAGCATTAGTTCAGATCTGAGAAGGGAAAGCTCGGGAAGGAGGAGGAGAGTCCCAGAATCCCGGCATCCACAGAGTAGAGAGGGAACTAGCATCCAGCGTTACCAACAGTGGTCCCTGACCACTAAGGTGGTGGTGCACACGAAGCTATCTATCTATACAGTGTCAGTGAGAGGTCCTCCACCCTGCTGGACACTGGGAAGTGACTCTCTCCTTGCACTTGATTGGGGGCAGGTCTCCTACACCCACTTGACTGCTAATCATCACCACCCCTGACTCAGTGACCACCTGTGGACATGCCCCTGCACACCCACCTTCCCACCTCTCACTTCTGATCCCAAATGGGCAAGTGGAGGTAACTGTGATCTGGTGCTGCCATGTGCCCATCACTCACCCACCCCAACCAGGCTCCCACAAGCCTCCACCCCTAACCTGGCCATGTAGACAGTCCACTCCATTGTGCCATCTACCCATGCCCGCCAACCCAGTAAGCAGTCGAGAGAAAGCTCCCTCCACACACCCCCACTGACCCAGTGAGTGGTGAAGGCATGTTCCGAGCACCTGCATGCACATCATCCACCCCCATATGCAGACCCAGTAAGCAAAGGTGAACCCATTCCACACTCCTGCTAACCCAACACACACACTGCCGGCACATGCCACTCAGTCCACTTGGTGAGCACATCACCCATGTCAGCAAACCAATAACAGATGGTGGTCAACACCCACCCAGCCTGCCCTCAGTTGTCTGTCAGAAGCAGTGAACAGAGACCTGCATTCTCACTGCTTACCTGCTGCCTGGTCAACCCAGAGACAGGTGGTGAGCTCTCCACTGCTGCCAGACGGGCAACCAGCCAACACAGCACATCATGTAGCTGCCAGGACATGTCAGAAAAACAAAACATAACAGGGAAAGGAAACAAACACATAACTACCCAATCAATAGAATAACACCTCAATACAAAAGACCATATCAAACCATAAGAAGACCCAAGATGACATGGCTCAAGCAAGTGACCAAAATGAAGAGCCAGAAAACCATCTTGAGGAAGAAATTATAGTAGGACTACCTGGGAATTAATTCAAAAGACTGATCTATAGGATCCTCCAAGAGATCAAAGAAAACACAGATAAAGCCAAGGAAAACACACACAGACTCTGGAAGAATTCAGGAAAACAAGAACAAAATGATAAAACAAACAATTAGAAATCATTTGAAAACAACAACTAGAGATCTAGAAGATCCGTTTCAGAAATAGCTAACTCAATGGAAAGTTATAAGAGTAGAATTGAATCAATGGAAGACAGAATCTGTGAAATAAGGTCAAATTCCTTGACAGTAAGTTGGTTTGGGGAATGACCAGAAAAAAGAATAAAGAAAAATGGAGAAAACCTAGTAGTTATGTGGGATACTATGGAAAGTTATAAGAGTAGAATTGAATCAATGGAAGACAGAATCTGTGAAATAAGGTCAAATTCCTTGACAGTAAGTTGGTTTGGGGAATGACCAGAAAAAAGAATAAAGAAAAATGGAGAAAACCTAGTAGTTATGTGGGATACTATGAAGAGGATTAATCTACGTGTGATTGGGATTCCAGAATAGGAAAAGGAGAAGAGAAAAAAAATTTTAAAGCACAGAGGACTTTTTAATATTTGCTGGCAAAAAACCTCCTGATATCATGAAAGACAAGAAGATATCCATACAAGAAGCTTAATGATTTCCATACAGGAAGGCTCCCAACAGAAGTTCACCAAGACATATCAGAACCCAACTTTCCAAAACCAAAGACAAGGAAAGAATCCTGATAGCAGTTTGGGAAAAACAAAATGTTTCCCAACTAACAAAGGGGTTAAGTAATAAGCTCTGATTTCTCAGTAAAACCCATGTAGGTAGGCAGGAAGGTTGGCATATATAAAACCCCGAGTGAAAAAAAATTACCAAGAAAGAATTATGTTACTGTTACGTGCCCTCGAGTCAGTTCCGAATCACAGGGACACCAAGCACAATAGAGGTAAACACTGCCTGGTGCTGTATCATCTTCACAACTGTTGTTACACTTGAGTCTATTGTAGCTGTTCTGTGCCAACTTATCTAATTGGAGGTCCTCCTCTATTTCACTAATTCGCCACTTTAACAAGCATGATGTCCTTCTCCAGGGACTGGTCCCTTCTGATAATATGTTCAAAGTATGGAAGACAAAGTCTGGCCTTCCTGGCTTCTATGGAGCATTCTGGTTGTACTTCTTCCAACATAGAATTATTTGTTCTTTTGGCAGTCCATGGTACTTTTAATACTCTCCTCCAACACCAGAACGCAATGCATCAATTCTTCTATGGTCTTCCATATTAACTGTCCAACATTCACATACTTATGAGGCTACTGAAAATACCGTGGCTTGGGTCAGGCATAGTTTAGCCCACAAACTGTTATCTTTGCTCTTGAACACTTTAAAGAGGTCTTGTGCAGCAGATTTTCCATGTACAATACGTCACGTCATTTGATTTCTTGAAGATAGCCAGCAAAGTTGTCCCTCAGACACTATGGCAAACCTAAGACTTTCCAGGTAAACAAAAATTAAAGGAAACTGTAAAATCAGGCCGATTTCACAAGAAATAATAAAGGGAATCCTTTGGACAGAGAATCAGTAACATCCAGCAACAATGTGAGATTAAGGCAGATGACAGCATCACCCAGCTACCAACTCAAACACAGATTTCTCAAAACATAAACTAAAGCTATCTGACTAAAAACAGGAAAAGGGAGAGATTGACATGTAAATGATGACAATGTGGAAACAGAATTGGGGAGTAAATGGTGTAGCTATAGTACATCCACAGAGAGAAGACGACAAGGAGATAGTAAATAAAAAGACTTTTAAATTTAGGATGAAAAAGGTAAGGTTCAGGGTAACCACAAAGAAAATGAGCAAACCTACTCATCAAAATACAAAAGAAGAAAATCATAAAGACCCAGGAAACAAAATCAATAACAGCAATGCAAATAAAAAGAAACTCCACAAACAAGAAAGAAGAACTGGAAGAAAGCACATTTATTACGTTGTTGTTGTTGTTAGGTGCCATCGAGTCGGTACTGACCCACAGCGACCTTATAATACACAGCAGAACGAAACACTGCCCGATCCTGGGCCAACCTTACTACTGTTGCCACGCTTGAGTCCATCAATGCATGTAGGGATAGAATTTCCCTAGAAGCGTCCAGAAGAAACTGGTAATACGGACTGTTTCCTAGGAGAGAGCTGGGTGGCCAGGAGGTAGGAGGAGAAAGGAGAGGGTTCCTCAGTGCACCCTGTTCTCGCAAACTTTGTGCATGTGATACAGTGTTTCAGTGTTTTTGCCAGCTTTGTAATCAAGTTATTGTTGTTGATATGTGTTGTTGAGTTGGTTCTGACTCATAGCAACTCTATCAGCTTTCCACAGAGCAGCTGGTGAGTTTGAGCTGCTGACCTTATGGTTCAAACTGACCTTACGGTCAAGTGCTTATCCTACAGCGCCATGCCAAGGACTCCATGTCACGTGTTACATGTATGGATGCATTATTTAAATGCAAGCATCATCTTATTTTCTGAATTTCAATCTTTAAGCAACTTTTTATTGTGAACTAATGAAAGTTTATGTAGCAAATCAGTTTTCTATTCAGCAATTCATATATATTTTGTTTCATCTCGCTGATTACAATTGCTACAATGATGTAATGTTACTCATTCTACTTCCTCCATGGGAGTATTATTTGCAGGAAAAAATGATGTACTATTTTGTACCTTTTAATCTGGTAGCTTAGTTACGAATCAGGCTGCTAACCGCAGGGTCAGCAGTTGGAAACTACCAGCTGATCCAAGGAAGAAAGATGAGGCTTTCTGCTCCCGTAAAGATTTACAGACTTGGAAACCCAGTACAGGGTCGCTGTGAGTCAAAACCGACTCCACGGCACATAACAACAACAACGTTACAGAGGATTCCTGGTGTGGCGCTGTACAATCAGTACTGGGCTGCAAGTCACAAGGTTGGCAGTTCAAATCCACCAGCTGCTTCTCAGAAACCTTATACAGGGTCAATATGGATCAGAGCCAATTCTGTGGCACTTAACAACTACATATGTTATAAAACAGATTCCTGGTGTGGTACTATAGGATAAGCACTGGACTTCAAGATTATTCTGAACTGCAAGGTCAACGGTTCAAACTCACCAGACCTCTTTGGAAACCCTATACAGACAGGGTTGCTTTTAAGTTGGAATCAACTCAAAGGCACTTAACAACAATAAAAACAGCAAAACAATAAAGCATTGGTGTGGCTCTGTAAGATGAACACTGGATTGGTAACCACAGGGCCAGTGGTTCAAACCCACCAGCTGTTCTCAGAAACCCTATACAGGGTCACTACGATTTGGATCCGATTCTATGGCACACAACAACCAATTTTTTAACATGTAAATTGTTATTGTTGTTAAGTGCTATAGTTCTGATTCATAGTGACCCTGTTAAGGGTTTCCAAGGCTTTAAATCTTCTCGGGAACAGAAAGTTTCATCTTTCCCCCTCAAAGTGGGTGACAGGCTGAAACTGTGGACCTTGTGGTTCACAGTTCGGTGCTTATCATATGGGACCAGCACACAAGTAAACAGGGGGCTTCAAAAAGTTCCTGGGCAAACAGAATTAAAGGATTGAGGAATTTTCCATGAATTTTTTGAAGGTCTCTTATATTACTTCTTAAAAATTAATAGAATTCAAGTTTGTCTAAAGATAAAATTTTCTAAAATACTGCCACTGTTGGCAAAATCTTTCCCTCCATGAAAATCCATATTCTAAATAATCGGTTTTTAAAGTGGATTTTTAGTAAACTAGTGGAACATTATCTCTTTCTTTGTTCAATTAACAAATTACATTATGAGGAACACTGAAGTTTTAGTAGACAACCACTTGACTAGAAGGATCAATGAGAAAAGCTGTTGTTGTTTTTTGTAATCATTGTCTGATTAGCCTTTAACTTAACTACTTCGGCAACCTTTCTCCTCACAATCTACCTTCATCAATCAGATCCCAATGAAAATTCTAAATGCACCCTTTCCAATGAAATAATCAAGGATGGACTATTTTAAATAAATATCTCCTGCCACCTTCAGTCTACAGACACATACTGCCTTCCAGGAGGGTGGCCTCTGGCCATGACTAGCTCATGCTCTTTGCCCCCATAACCCAGTTGTCTGGTGCCTTTCAGCTGCCACAGTTTTCTGTTTTTCTTTCATGCTGCTAATCCAACTAACTCATAACTAACACAAAGTGCCTGAGATTAACTTTCGGCAGGTATTATACTTGTCAAATCTTGATAGTATTGCTTCTTCATGTCTTTGGGAGAACAATGGGGATTCAGTAGTAGAATTCTTCCTTCCCCTGTAAGAGACCCAGGTTTGATTCCCAGCCTCCTACATAGACACCATTCGTCAGTCTGTGGAGACTTGCCCATTGTATGGTGCTGAGCAGGTCTCAGAGGCGCTTCTGGGCTAGGACGGATTAGGAAGAAAGGTGTTGCAATCGACCTTAGAAAACCAGCCAATGACAAAATGATTCGATCGACAACCACTAATAGGGATGGTGCAGGGCGGGGCATCGTTTTCATTTTGTGCACGTGGTCACGATGAGCACCAATGAGAAGCTAGCATTTATCTCTTACTAGATTTATTATTGTTGTTAAGTGCCCTTGAGTCAGTTCCGAATCATAGCCACCCTGTATCGGGTTTCCAAGGAGGGGCTGG
Organism: Chrysochloris asiatica; assembly: GCF_000296735.1. NCBI lineage: Eukaryota > Metazoa > Chordata > Mammalia > Afrosoricida > Chrysochloridae > Chrysochloris > Chrysochloris asiatica. The sequence continues at coordinate 6,883,878 of NW_006408523.1, read as the reverse complement.
TGAGTTCCAGCAGATGACCTTGTGGTTCAAACTGACTTTGTGGTCCAGTGCTTTCTCCCACAGTGCCACACCAGGACTCCAAACTTATTATTAACCACTTGAAAAGTTCTTTTTCCTTCTGTTAATGTTGAGTTCCACTTAAAAAAAAAAAGGGGGGGGGCAGTTTTGACACAAACTCCATAATTTGTCAACATTTTTGGAAGGTTCCTACACTTTTCC
>NW_006408523.1:6851303-6883442 GCF_000296735.1 Chrysochloris asiatica | reverse complement strand
GCAGCCAATTTGAAATGAATTTTTTTTATTTTTTTATTTCTTATTTATTGTGGGAGAAAAAGTTGTTTCCACTTTGGTGCATCAAGAAATCCTGGCTTTCACCTTCTGATGGGTCAATGCATAATTGCATAACCAAATATTTCCTGGCCAGATCATGTCTTTTAGGGGGGATAAAAAAAGCCAAAGTTGATGGCTGACAGCCTAAATTGGTTGAATATCAACATCAGACTTGTATGGGCAGATTCTCAGACTAACAATAAATGGATGTTTAACTTGAAAAGTGCTTAAACTTGGACACAGAATCTATTCCCACGATCAAGGGAACTGCTTGCTGATTTTCACATAATTCTAGCTTTCATACGAATCGGGCTGCGAACCTTAAGGTCAGCAGTTCGAAACTACCAGCCGCTCCGTGGGAGAAAGATGAGGCTTTCTCGGAAACCCTGTACAGGGTCGCTATGGGTCGGAACCGACTCAATGGCACTTAACAACAACAACAACAACAACAATCCCATTAAAAATGGAGCCGTTTTTCAAGAGTGTGGTTTTTCATTTTTAGGTCAGATGATTTTCTAAAACTTCACATTTACTCTCTAAATGGAGACATAAGAAAACATGATCAATAAAATCTCAAGGTTATATATAAATTCTATGGGGGCTTCAAAAATTTCTTGAAAAACATCCAAGATCTTTTTCATTCCATTTTCCCACAAACTTTCTAAAGACACCTTGGATAATCTAAGAGGTCTATTCTCATGATGAATGAATGCATGTTCAGTACAGATATCTATCTTATTTCTGTAGCACTGCCAGAACAGAAATATCACAAGTAGATGATTTAACGAGCAGGTATTTATCTTCTCATAGTTCAAGAGGCTAGCGTAGTGGTTACGAATCGGGCTGCGAACCTTAAGGTCAGCGGTTCGAAACTACCAGCTGCTCCGGGGGAGAAAGATGAGGCTTTCTACTCCCGTAAAGATTTACACCCTGGGAAACCCTGTACAGGGTCGCTATGGGTCGGAACCGACTCGATGGCACTTAACAACAACACAACAACAGTTCAAGAGGCTAGAAGTCCTGGTGTGGCGCTGTGGGCTAATGCGTCAGACTGCAAAGCCATTTGAACTGCAAGGTCGGTGGTTCAAGCTCACCAGCTGCTCCTTGGAAACCCTCTACAGGGTTGCTATGGGTTGGAATTGACTCGACGGCACTTAACAACAACAACAAGTGCAAGAGGCTGGAAGTCCAACTCAGAGTGTTGGTTGTAGGAGAAATGTCTCTTTGTCGGCCTTGGAGAAATGACGGTCCTTGTCTCCTTTCAAGGTGTGCAGACCCAGCCTTCCTTGGAGATCTCCATGGACTTTGGCATCAGTCTTCCTCTGGATCTAGGAGCCTCACATAGTGCAGGGAGGGACCCAGGTCCAAAGGGCATACTATATTCCTGGCTCTTGTTTCTTGGTGGTAGTAGGTCCCTTTACTCTGCTTGTTTGTTTAATCGCTTTTATATCTCTAGAGACTGACTCAAGATCCACCATAATCTTGTACATTGCATCTGGTCTCGCTGACATCATGAAAGGGAGGATTACATCAGATCAGAGCTGATCACACAAGATCACATTATGAAGCATAATTACATTATATCCGATCTCATCATGGAGGTGATAAGTACATCTTGACTGTTAAACCACTGAGAATCTTAGTCCATTCAAGTTGACACAAAACCTTAAGTGTCACAGTATCGTTTTAGCTAGATCCCCTAGTTCAGGGGTGGGAAGCTTTTTTCTGCTAAGGATCAGATACTTGGGATTTGGGATTCTTAGAGAAGATTTAGGAGTCTGGGTGTGGCACTGTGAGTTAATACACTGGACTGCAAGGTCGGTTTGGACATCAAGGTCAGTGGATCAATCTTAAGCAGCTGCTCCTCGGAAACCCTGTCCAGGGTTGCTATGAGTCAGAATCAACTCCAAGGCACTTAACAACAACAATAACAAGAGAAGACATATTCCATATCACGCTGCTTTTTAGAAAAAATTCCAGAACACTGTTGTTATTCAGTATTGTCCTGTATAGCATCTCCAAAACGCAGCTGGTGAGCTTAAACCACTGACCTTACAGTTCAAAGTGACTTTGCAGTCCACTGTATTAACCCACAGCACCAAACCAGGACTCTTAGAACATTGTTGTTGTTGTTGTTGTGAAGTGCTGTCAACTTGATTTCAACCCACAGCAACCCTATATAGGGTTTCTAAGGAGCAGCTGGTGAGCTTGAACAGCCAACCTTGCAGTTCAAATGGCTTTGCAATCTGGTGCATTAACCCACAGTGTCACACCAGACTCCCCTCTAGAACGTTAAGGGACCTTAAAATTTCCCTACAACTGGACCAACACACAACATCATGATAAACAGAGAAAAAACTGAAGTTGTCAAAAATCTCATTATACTTGGGTCCACAATCAACATCCAGGGAAACAGTGGTTAAGAACTCTGATGCAAAAAACCTTTTTAAAGTGTTAAAAAGCAAAGATGTTACCTTTAAGACTAAGGTGAGCCTGACCCAAGCCATGGTATTTTCAAACGCCTATATGGGAAAGGTGAACACAGACTGAAGAAGAATTGATGCCTTTGAATTATGGCATTGCCAAAAAAAATATTAAATATACTACCACTTAGCATGTTGTTGTTGTTAAGTGCCGTCGAGTCGGTTCCAACCCATAGCAACCCTGTACAGGGTTTCCGAGGGTGTAAATCTTTACGGGAGTAGAAAGCCTCATCTTTCTCCCGCGGAGCGGCTGGTAGTTTCGAACCGCTGACCTTAAGGTTCGCAGCCCGACTCGTAACCACTACTTTATGAATCAGGCTGCAAACCACAAGGTCAGCTGTTCGAAACTACCAGCTGCTCCACGGGAGAAAGATGAGGCTTCCTGCTCCCGTAAAGATTTACAGTCTTGGAAACCCTGTTCAGGGTTGCTATGGGTCGGAACCAACTTGACGGCACTTAACAACAACAACAACCACTGCCAGAAGAATGAACAAATCTGTGTTGGAAGAAGCACAGCTAGAATGTTCCTTGGAAGCCAGGATGGTCACATACTTCAGACACGTTATCAGGAGGGACAAGTCCTTGGAGAAGAATATCATGCTTGGTAAAGTAAAAGGTCATTGAGAAAAAGGAAGACCTTCAATGAGATGGACCGACTCAGTGACTAACAATGAGGGACTGTGAGGATGGTGTAGGACCGGACCACCTTTCCTTCGGCTGTACCTTTCCTCTGCTGTATCTGAGGTGAAATTGAATTGATGGCACCTGATGTGGTGCTGTGCATTAATGCGCCAGACTGACTCGATGGCACTTCACAACAACAACAAGGGACTTTAGAAATGATCGAATCAAGCGCTCCTCCTACAGATAACACAACTGAGTCCCTGGGAAAGTGACTTGCTAAACAGTGATTTGTGTTGGAAACCAGAACCACACCAGGACTCCTGATCCTGCTCCTCTATGCCTCCTCAGCCAACCAAACACAATTCTCAGTTGTCCTCATTTTCACTTTACAAAGGCTGCCTGCAACCAAAATGCATGTTAGTTCTTTGGAATTTGGCATGCATTGTCTTAGGAATAGGATATATGCTGAATAGGGCCCTGGGTCAGCCCCAAGTACCTAATATGTACTAGTGAGACAGCAGTATACTAAAACACACCTTCGAACCGAATACCCCTAGAATTGAATTCATTATTCCATCTTGAAACGCTAGGAACAGTGAAATATGAGACCTCTACTTCCCCTTTAGGAGTCCTGGTGTGGTGCTGTGGGTTAACGGGCCAGACTGCAAGTTGGTTTGAACCGCAAAATCATCCGTTGAAGTTCCCCAGCCGCTCCTCGGAAGCCCTATACAGGGTTGCTATGAGTCAGAACCGACTCAACGGCACTTAACAACAACAGCCAGGAGAATGAACAAATCTGTCTTGGAATGCTTAGAAGCAAGCATGGAGAGACTTCAACTCTCATATTTTGGACATGTTAGAAACGACCAGACCTTTGAGAAGAACATCTTACTTGGAAAAATGGAGGGTCAGTGAAATAAAAAGCAAGACCCCCATGAGATGGAGTCACACAGTGTTTACAACAAGGGCTTCAAACAGCAACAATTGTGTGGATGGTGCAGGACCGGATAGTGTTTCCTTGTGTTGTACACATGGTCACTAACAGTAGAACAGACTCAGCAGCACCCAGTAACAACAACAATGAATCAGAAATGCCTCCGTGGCTTTGAAACACCATCTTCATGGAAGAAGATTACCAGGCCTTTCTTCTGAGGTGCCTCTGGCTGGGTTAGACCTACAAAGCTTTTGGTGAGTAGTTGAGTAGTTACTATTTGCATCACCCAGGGACTTCTTAGCACCTACTGTTGTTAAGTGTCATCCAGTCAGTTCTGACTCCCAGCAATCCTATATAGGGTTTCCAAGGAATGGCTCATGGGTTTGAACCACCAACCTGTGGTTAGCAGTCCAGTGCTAACCCTACAACAGCACACCAGGACTCCTCAGCATATACTAGGTAGCCTATAAATGTTTGGTGACTAGCAACTTCATAGTCACTTCAAGGTCATTCTTTATTGCAGTACTAGCATAGTTGAATGATTGCCCAACCCCGGGGTACATTATAAACAGCCATGAACAGCAGTTCTCCCTCACTCCTTACACATCTGTGCTTAGCTCCTTTGTTCCTTAATTTAAGGCGCGCACACCTGAGGTGAGCATTTAATTATAAGGTTTTACAGAAGCAACGTTGAAGCCAAACAAGCCACCTCCGGCACCTGAACTGACCAGGTAGACAAGCAGCTGGCTCCAGTCGGAAGGGAGTTATGAAGTCCTGCCCTTTAGGGACCTCACGTTAACTTTAACTTAGGGACCTACGTTAACGTTAACTTCCAGAGCTGACTTGTGCAACTTCAGATTCTGGCCTTCACCCCTAATTAAGGAAGCATGCGTAGTTCTGAGAAACAGGCATTCTGTTTTGGCTGGGATAACAATAACTGTTGCACACAGGAACCTATTTCTGAAACCACCACGATAGAAAAGTGGCTGGATTCAGTCCAAAGCGTGCATTTCAAAAGCGTGTAGTATTCCTTGTGAAAGCTCCACCAGGTATATTGCAAATACATACACATTCTTCAGTAGAAAGATTTCAAAAGAGAGCCAGTCTTACACTTAGAAGACTCAGTGATTAAAGCACTTGGCTAAGGAAAAGTCAGCAGTTCAAACCCTCCAGCTGGTCTAAGGAAGAACGATGTGGCAGTCTGGCTCTGTAAGATTCACAGCCTCAGAAACTCTATGGGGGCAGTTTTACTGTGTTGGAGGGTCAAAAGGAGTCAGACGTGACTCAGGGGCAATAGGTACGGGGGGTTTTGGTCCACGTAGAGGTAAATGGGGTGGTGCTCCCAGAAGAATCTCAGCAAAGAGCCACAAGGCCATAAATGTCAACTCCACTCTTCAAGACTGGGCAGGGCAGGTTTTGTTGGAACATAATTGCATAAACAGTGGAAAGAGTTTTGACTAAAGCTAGGGTCAAGAGGAGACTGTGACAAATAAAAATATATTTCACATGAAGAAAAACAGATACCCAAGCTCCATCAAGTCTGAAGACATAGTAGGAAACAATGAATGAAGTGAAAACAAACAAAAAAAAACAGTTATCATTCAATCAACTCCAATTCTCGGAGACCACATGTATGTCAGAGTAGAACTATGCTCCATAGGTTTTGTTTTCTTTTCTCCCGTAGGGTTTTTTTGTTTTTTTAATGTTTTATTGTGAATTATGTGATAGTTTACATGGGAGAGCATTAGTTTTACATTCATTCTATCGTATATCGTCTCATTGCCATGGTTACAATCCCCTCCATGCAATCCTTCCCCTGTACCCCCCAGGTCTTCAGCACACAGTCGCTCTCCCTCTCTGGATCTAAAGTCCCCAGCTGCTCCATGGCTCCACGTCATCATCTCTGCCTCCATTTCAGGCATCACTACTTCTCTGGGTAGGGTCCCGCTCTCTGCTCTTCTCCCTTGATGGTCCTAGGGACCTCCGTTCCTAGATTGAAAAGTTAATCACTCCCCTCCTTGCTATAAAACGTCTACCTTTACATTTCCGACCCTCACAATCAGTCCTGATAACAATTATTCACTATTGTATCACAAGAGACCCTTCTGCATTTCATTGCATCAGCCCCGCCTAGTCAGACTGAATACTACTCACTGGAGATTCTACCTTCCTCCAGCCCCTCTGGATCTAGGTTCCCTCCTGAAAGCTTGTAAGCCAGTCACTTCTTGCCTTTGTAGCCTCCCGCCCCCCATTTTGGGTAGCCAATGTCCAAGTTGCCCATCCCTGTCTACTCTCCCTCCGTAGGGTTTTTAGAAGTAGATCTCCACACCTTTCTTCCCAGGAACCCCAGGGTAGACTTGTTAGCAGCCAAGCGTGTTAATCACTGACAACACACAGGGATTTCTGAATGACATTTAAGCCCCTTGTCATTCAGCCCATTCCAACTCATAATCCCCCTCCCTATATATAACACAACTACCCCACAGGGTTTCCGAGACTATAAATCTTTAGGGGAGCAGACAGCCTCATCTTTCTCCCACTACTGTGACAGGTGGGTTCGAAACGCAGACCTTGTAGTTAACAGTTCAGGGTTTAACCCACTGTGCCACTAGGAGTTCCCAAATGAAATTTGTTAGTTGTTGTCAAGTGCCATTGAGTTGATTCTGATCCATAGCAATCCTGTATAGGGGCTTCTGAGGAGCAGATGATGAGCTTGAACCACCAACCTTGTGGTTCAAACTAACTTTGCAGTCCAGTGCAATATCCCACAGAGCCACACCAGGACTTTGTTGTTGTTGTTACTAAGTGCTGTTAAGTTGGTACTGACTCATAGCTACCCTGTGTAGGGTTTCCTACCTATAGGAAACCTATATAGGTTTCCGAGGAGTGGCTGGTAAGCTTGAACCACTGACCTTGTGGCTCAAAGCAACCTTGCAATATAAGCACATTAACCCACAGCACCACACCAGGACTGTTGTTTAGTGCCATCGAGTCAATTCCTACCCATAGTGACACTGTGTAGGGTTTGCAAGGAGCAGCTGGTGAACTTGAACCGTCGACCTTGCAGTTCAAATAGCTTTGCAGTCTGGCGCATTAACCCACAGCACCACACCAGGACTAGAAGGTAATAAAACCTTGTAGAAGCTTCAAAACCTTGTGGAGTTTTGACAAGAGCTAATGTTAGGTGCCCTGGAGTCAGGACCGACTCACAGTGACCCAATACACAGCAGAAGGAAACAGTGACCAGTTGTGTGCCAACCTTACAACAGTTTTAATGTTCGAGCCCATTGTTGCTGCCAAGATGTCAGTCCATCTCATTGGGAGTCTTCCCCTTATTCACTGACCCTTTACTTTAAAATAAAAATAAAATGTGTTGTTAAGTGCCGTCAAGTCAATTCTGATTCATAGCGACCCTGTATAGTGTTCTAAGGAGTGGTCAGCAGTTCAAACCTACCGGCCTGCAGTTAGCAGTCCAGTACTTATCCTATATCATCAGAACAGGACTCCAAAAATAATATGACGTTGTCGCAAAGTGCCATTGAGTCAGTTCCGACGCATAGTGACCCTGTATAGGGTTTCTGAGGAGCAGCTGGTGAGTTTGAACCGCCAATCTTACAGTTCAGTGAAAACATCTACACAATTAGTTCACAGAGGTTCTCAGTACCACAACTGAGCCTGGTCTTAATCCAGGTCTTCATTTTTAGGACACCATGAAGATTTATCGAGCTCCAGCTATCATCCTTTGAAAGTCATCCTGGCAGAAGCTGAAAGATTTGACTCCAAAGATTTAAAAATCAAACTAAGCAAACACTTGAATGATAATTTAGTGGGCTTTGCTTTACACAAACCTGATCAGACAGCGATTTATAAAATAGATTAAGACACAAGTACTTCTATATGTTCTTAAAAGATGATTTGAATAATCAAACTTGGTATTTTCTGGTTATTGTCTCAGGAACCCTTGAGGGTAATTAAAAGAGTATTAACAAGAGTCAGAAGAATACATTTGAGAGGGTTTCAAAAAGTTCGTGGAAAAATTCGATTATTGTTTAATTCCATTTTATCATAAACTTTTTGAAGTCCCTCCTATTTCTCAGAAGTGCAATTGCTATCTGACTTTAAAAATACCTAACTGTAGAAGCAGCTCAACCAAAAACAAAGCCACAAGTTTGTTTATTTATTAGAAAAATTCACCCTCAGCTCAGAGGAATGATGGGAAGTATGGTCATCTGCTTAGAAGGGAAATCGGGACAGAAAGGCTTAGGGCTTCAGAGCAGTGTGTCACACACTACTGAGTGGGGACACACTGCAATGTCACGTTTGGCCTGAGATCCTGGAGTTCCAATTTCCTATAAGCAAACGACTGTCTTTTTCTGAGTGCCCGCTTATTCATACGTAAATGAATCCAGTCATGTTGGCAGCAAGGATGGCAAGACTTCATCTCACATATCGTGAGGAGGGGCCACCCCTAGAATAGGGCATGATGCTTGGTAAAGTAGAAGGGTCAGTGAAGAGCCCTAGTGAGATGGATTGATACAGTGGCAGTAATAATGGGCTCAAATATAACAATACTTGTGAAAATGGCGCACGAATGGGCAGTGTTTCCTTACGTTGTGCAATGGGCAGTGTTTCCTTACGTTGTGCAATGGGCAGTGTTTCCTTATGTTGTTCATGAGCTGACCTTTAAGGGGCACATGCACTAAGGAGGTCAAGCAAAATGTTCAACTGAGATCCATGTAGGTTCCAGCAGAGAAGCAGGGGACAGGGGAGATCTCTAAACTAGAGCTTTGATGCTGACTGCTGAAGCCCCCATGTTTGTAAGAGTAACACTGCATTCCTAGGATTTTCAATGGCTGTGGTCGTACAAAAGCAGATCACCAGGCCTTTCTTCTGAGGTTCCTGGGAGGATTTCAACCGCTTACCATAAGATGCTGATAGGCTTCACTTAGTAGCCGAGAGAACACCATCTGCACCACCCAGGGGACCTGTTCCAAACTGTGAACTTTTCTGTGAATGTCTGTCTCTTACCACCTACCTGTCTTTTCACAAGTCTAACACTCTAAGCAGCATAAACATCTGTGAATGAAAACAATTATGTAAACAAATGGTGCTGCAGGATAAGCATTGGACTGATCATCGAAAGGTCATCAGTTCAACTCCACCAGCCATTCCTTGGAATTGATACCAACCGGACAGCATTTAACAACAAGATAATAAAGACAAGGAGGCAGAGGAAGAAATAGATAGGTCTTAAGACCTGGTAACAAATCAGTCTCTGACAAACACAAATAAACTCTAGAGAAAAAAATTTAAACACCACTAGATGAGCTCTAAGGAGCTCTGGTAGCGTAGTGGTTACGAATCGGGCTGCGAACCACAAGGTCAGCAGTTCGAAACTACCAGCTGTTCCGCGGGAGAAAGATGAGGCTTTCTGCTCCCGTAAAGATTTCTAGCCTCAGAAACCCTGTACAGGGTCGCTATGAGTCAGAACCGACTCCTAGGCACTTAACAACATATTCCTTTGGAAGTCCAGTGGCTCCACAGATAAGCACTAGACTGCAAACCGCAAGGTCTGTGGTTAGGTCTCACCAGCCGCTTCATGAGAGAAAGATGAGGTTTTCTGCTCCTGCGAAGATCTAAAGCCTCTGAAACCCTAGACAGGGTCACTGTGGGTTGGAATTGACTCCACAGCACTGAACAACAGTGCTCCTTTAGCTAGAACCCAAACCCAAACCCAAACCCACTGACCAGGAGTCGATTCCAACTCCCAGTTTCCCTAGAGGACACAGCAGAACTGCTCCCCAGGATTCTGGAATCTTGATGTGGCCCCATAGGATAAACGCTGAACCTCAAGGTCAGTTTGAACTGCAAGGTCAGCGGTTCAAGCTCACCAGCCTCTCCACAGAAACCCTATAAAGGGTCGCTATGAGTCAGAATCAACTCCACAGTACTTAAGAACAACAAATCTTTATGGGGCCAGACTGCATCCTCTTTCTGCCTTGGAGTGGCTGATGGGTTTGAACTGCCAGCCCTGTTTTTAGCAGTCCAACAATTAACCCACTGCACTACCTTTAGCTACAAGAAGATAAAATGAAAAGCAGCGGGGTGGGAGGGATGTATTACTGTAGTGGCCTGCTCTGGAAAGATAATTCAAACTCCTTGCCCAATTTCTCGTTTTCTTTTCTTTTATCTGTAGTTGCAGTGCAGTGTCTGACTTCAAATGGCTCTTCTACCCAAAGGCTTTGTAACTCCCACCAAACAACTTCTTTTTGTTCTGCTAGGTCTGGGTAAGAGAAGGCAGGAGAAGATGCTGATAGGGCGATATGATTCAGTTGTGAGGGATTGTTAACAGGGTTCGCTGTGATTGCAAGAACTTAGAACTCTTAACGTGGCATAAAATAAACCATCTCAGAAGCCGGAATGAGAAGACTTGGTTCTCACTACATCAAGATTGAAGAGCCAGAAGTGGAGCGCATCCTTTAGACCAGGGACAGGATCCCAGCACGGTGAACTTGCTCAACCTGAGTCAGAGCTGTGACATCAAAGGAGCAGCCTGGGAGCTGCAACAGTAGAACTGAGAGCCAGAGCACCAGAAGAGCAGTGGGCTTCCCGCCCATTGAGCAAGTAAAACAGTGCCTTTGGGGAAAGGCTCACTTGAGTGGGGAAGTAGATTTGCAGACCTTCGGAGCTAGAGTAGAACGCCTTTAGGCTGAGGTTTAGATCAGAATGGAATGCTCTTTGGACATTCATCCATAGTGTTAAAAGAACTTTAGAATAGGGCAGGGGCCAGGCCAAGCCAAGGACCAGAAAAAGGCCTGTTAGTGGGCAAAGCTGAAAAGAGGCTGTCCTGATTGGAAGATTTGTGCTCTGAGTATTTCTTATCCCCAGTTGTAACCTGTTAGCTTCCCTAATAAAACCCCATAACGGTGAGACTGGTGCCTGAGTTCTGTGTGGTTATTCAATGGAGTCTTGGTATGGCACTGTAGGTTCAACACTGGACTGCTAATTGGAAGCTTGGCAGTTCAAACCCACCAGCTGCTCCTTGGAAATCCTATATAGGGTCACTATGAACAACAATTCCAATGCATTCTCGAACCCAGCTGAGAAGAGTACTGGGGAGAAATGGTTGTTGAGTGGAGGCAGGGCTGCCTTCTGACTAAGAATCGGCCTTGAGCTGATGGTGATTCTCCTTCCCCTTGTAAAATTAAAGGTGGCCACACGCTGCCGCTACACACCATTAAAAAAAAAAAAAAGTAGTTGTAAGGCTAAAACAATCTTTGAGATAATTAGCAAAAGGCATCTATCTGCACATTTATGTAAAAAAAATTCCCAGTGAAATGAAACGAAACCCTCTCCCATGCTTTGTGAAGCTGTGTCTTTCTAGAACATTTGAAGATAACAACAGTAGATGTGTCTGGGTTGTTAATACTATACCTGCTGCCAGCCTTGTTTTTCGTTTGCAGAGATGGGAAAAGTTTGAAAGGGTGAAGCATCCAAATCAAGTTCTGTATTTTATTTTAAAATACTAACGGAATACCCACGGACTTCTACCCATAAAGCCAGTGGTTGAAACCCACCAACCGCTCCTTGGAAACCCTATACAGTGTGGCTATGAATCGGAACCCACTAGAATGCACTTAACACCCCATTAGCAGATGCAACATTTAACATTCTAGTTCATGTCTTCCAAGAGACCACAATCCAGATCTCTTCAAAAAGGAGAGTAGTGGCATGAAGTCTGGTAGATCAAATGCTCTATTCTATAAACAAAAAACTAATAGATTGCAAGCTAGCGATTGCTTAAAATGAGCCAAGTCTCACAATCACAATGCGACAACAGACTTGTTGACTCAACCCGTGGAGAGACGCCAGCAATAAAATCCAGAAGCTACCGAAGATTTCAAACTCTACCTCGACCATTCCTCCAACACCCCCACCACCCCGCGCCCCCATTCATCACCCGGCAACGGTCAGAATCGCTCACAAGAGGGACCCGGGCTCCTTAATTCGGCTCCGCCCCCGTTACCACGGCAACGCCCCCCGCGCTGCCCCGCCAGGCTTTGTGCTAGCTCAGGGGCCGTGCGGTGCGGACTCGGCGGGCACCTGCTGGGGCCGCGGCCACGTTTCCCTCTCCCATTTCCCCAACTCCTTCTGCCCAGCTTTAACCCCCCAAGCCGCTGGGGGGGGGGGGCGTGCAAAATGCTTACCGACCTAGGATTTCCCCCTCTCCAAAGTGAGCAAGGGGCGAAAGAAAGCCGCTCACCTGCCTTAACATGCCTCCCACGTTGTTAGCAGGGGGGGTCTTCGGAGAGGCCGGACCATCCTGCACCAAGTCCAAAAGGGGAAGAAAAGTAGCCAATGTAAATGAGAAACTTCGTTTTTCCTACTATCCTGAGAGTCGGCCGCAGAGCGTCCCCCAGCGCCCGCGTATTTGCAGGTCCAAAGGCGCGGGGGCTACTTGGTTGGCCTAAACTGTTGCCATCAACCAGGGTGCAGAGCGGGGCCAGGGCGGTTCCGGTGCCAAGTCCACGTTGTGTAATTGTGGTGTGATTGCGGGGTTATATAGGAGTGGGTGGAGGGCGGGAGCAGCCGGGTCAGTCAGATCCTGAATTTCGTGCAGTCAGGTCGAGTTTCTTGAGGAGAGGAGGGGGACTCCTCCAATACTTCCTCCCAGCGCCTGGCTGTTGCATATTCATAAGAAGGTGGAGTCACTTTCCATCTCTTTTGAATCTTCCCGGGTTGAGGAAGCAGAGGGGAAAAAATTGGGGAAGGTTTGGGTTGGCAGGAAACACTAAGAAGAACAGGGTTGGGGGAAAGAGCTGGTAATATAAATACATAAACATGTTAAGTGCTGTAGGGTCAATTCCAACTCATAGGGGCCCTTAATAGGGTTTCCAAGAAGCGGCTAGGGTTTACTTGCCCACCTTGCTATTTTAGCAGTCCAGTGCTGATCCAGTGCCTGGGAGATGGTATCAGGAGGTCTGTATGCAGCAGCGTACCATGCAGGGCTGCTGCATTATAATTAACTTTGACATTGATGGTTAATAATACTGTCAGAGTTTGTCCATTTTGATTATGTGCTTATTTCTCTGGGGGACACAATGAAAATGACAGGAAATGACTTTAATTGGGGTCCCAAAGCAAAATGCTCATTTGATGATTAGAAGCACTTAGGGCAGTAGAGATGAAAGGGTGTTTATTAATTGACCTAGATCCTCTGTTAGGTAGATAATGCACAAGAGCACATCCTGGGGATAATATACAGGGGATTCAAAAAGTTTGTGGGGAAAAAACGGAGCTTAAATGATAATGACATTTTCCCATGAACTTTTTGAAGCCCCCTCATACATAAGGGTCGCTATGAGTCAGAACCGACTCCACGGCACATAGCCACCACCATATATAAAAGGAGTTCTGGTAGCATGGTGGTTATAAGTCAGGCTGCTAACCTCCAGGCCCAACTAGTTCAAAACTAACAACTGTTCTGCAGGAGAAAGATGAAGCTTTCTGCTCCTGTAAAGATGTACAGCCTCGGAAACCCTAATGCAGGGTCGCTTTGAGTCAGAACTGACTCCAGGGCACATAACCACTATCATACATAACCACACACACACCACAGGACACCACACACACAAAACATATATATGAGGGGGTTTCGAAAGTTCATGGCAAAGCAGAACTAAAAGCTAATGGCATTCTTCCAATAACTGTTTGAAGCCCCCCGCATACTAGATTTGCAAGTTTAAAGAGATTTTAGGGTATGTGTCTGTGGGCCGTGGAGTCAGTTCCAACTCACAGCAACCTTCTATAGGTTATATGAGGCTGTAAATCTTAAGGAGCTCTGGAAGTGTAGTGGTTACGAATCGGGCTGCTAATCTCATGGTCAGCAATTCGAAACTACCAGCGGCTCCGCGGGAGAAAGATGAGGCTTTCTGCTCCCGTAAAGATTTACAGCCTCGGAAACTCTGTACAAGGTCGCTATGGGTCGGAACCGACTCCATGGCACATAACCACCATCTGTAGTCAATTTAAAAATGTCTGTGTAACAGGAGGTTATTTTTTTAACAGCTTGTTGTTGTTGTTGTTATGTGCCATTCTGACTGCATGGCACATAACAACAACAAATCTTAAGGGAGCAGAAAGCCTCATCTTTTTCCCTCAGAGCAGCTGGTAGATTCAAACTGCTGACCTTTTGGTTCTCAGCCCAACTCATAGCCCACTTGTTAGGAGAGCTCCTTGTGTGTATCTATAGAGGGCTTAGAGTAAGGTACTTCCCACACAATTAGTCTAATAATATTTCCATCTGAGCTAGAGAATCCAAGAAAGAGGCCCAAGGCAGATGTTTGCATGCATATTAAATGCAGAAGACAGTTTTATCCAAATTAATTGACCAAAGGTGGTCTCTGTCAGTTCACCAGCTCTGCTGCTGCTGTGGCTGAAATGCCACAAGTGAGGGGCTTCAGGAACACACATTTATTTTCCCACAGTTTTGGAAGCCAAGTGCTGAAATCAGGATCTCTGCTGTGTTGATTTTTCTGTGCACTGAATCCTTCTAATTCCTGAGACTGCCGGCCATCCTTGGCGTTCCAGTGTTTGTAGATGGGTCCCCACATGTAGCCTGTCCTTTCCCTCTGTGTCTGTCTCTATATCCACATGTCTCTTTTTAGAAGACCATTTGTAAAGGACCTACCTTGTTAAGTGCCATCGAGTCAGTTTTAACTCATGTTGTTGTTGTTGTTAGGTGCCATCGAGTTGGTAATGACTCATAGCGACCCTATGCACAACAGAACAAAACACTGCCCAGTCCTGGGCCAACCTCACTATCAATGCCACGCTTGAGCCCATTGATGCTGCCACTTTGCCAATCCATCTCCCTCGGTGTCTTCCTCTTTTTCTCTGACCCTCCACCTTACCAAACATGATATCCTTCTCCAGCCACTGGTCCCTCCTGACAATATGTCCGAAGTATGAGAGACGACGTTTGGCTATCTTGGCCTCCAAGGAGCACTCTGGCTGCACTTCTTCCAAAACGGATCTATTGGTTCTTTTGGCAGTCCATGGCACTTTCAATATTCTTCTCCAACACCATAATTCAAAGGCATACTTTTGAGTTATGGCACCACATGTCTGTCAGTTTGTTGTACTGTGGTGACTTCTGAGTTGCTGTGGTTCTAAAAGCTATGCCACCAGTATTTTAAATACCAGCAGGGTCACCCATGGTAGACAGGTTTCAGATGAGCTGCCAGATGAAGACTGACTAGGAAGAAGGAGTGACGGATTACTTCCGAATATTTAGTCACTTAAAACCTTATGAACAGCAGAGAAATACTGTCAGATATAATGCCAGAAAATGAGCCCCTCAGGTTGGAAGGCACTCAAAATGCAACTGGGGAAGAGCTGCCTCCTCAAAGTAGAGTTGACTGTGATGATACGAATGGAGTAAAGCCTGTGGGACCTTCATTTGCTGATGGGGCACAACTCAAAATGAAGAGAAACAGCTGTAAGCATCCAACTCATAGTGACCCTGTATTGTTGTTGTGTGTCATGGAGTCGGTTCCGACTCATAGTGACCCTGCACAGGGTTTCCGAGGCTGTAAATCTTTACGGGAGCAGAACGCCTCCTCTTTCTCCCACGGAACCTCTGGTAGTTTCGAACTGCTGACCTTGCGGTTCACAGCCCGATTCATAACCACTACGCTACCAAGCCTCCCTGAATAGGGTTTCAGAAATACGAGTGATGAAGTTTCATCATCCTGCCTTCTAAGGAGCACTCTGGTTGCATTTCTTCCTACACAGATCTGTTTGCTCTTCTTGCAGTCCGTGGTACTTTTAATATCCCCCTCCAACACCATAATTCAAATGCTTCAGTTCTTCTACGGTCTTCTTATTCACTGTTCAATTTTCGCATGCAGATGAGGTTATTGAAAATACCATGGCTTGGATCAGATACACCTTATCGACATCTTTGCTCTAAAGAACACTTTAAAGAGGTCTTGTGCAGCAGATTTGCCTAATGCAATGTGTCATTTGATTTTTTGACTGTTACTTTCATGAGTGTTATGGTGGATCCAAGCAAAATGAAATCTTTGACAACTTCAATGTTTTCTCCATTTTTCATGATGTTCTTTTTATTGGTCCAGTGGTGAGAATTTTTATTTTCTTTACATTGAGGTGCAACCTATACTGAAGGCTGTGGTCTTTGATCTTCATCAGTAAGGATTTTAAGTCCTCTTCGTTTTCAGCAAGGAAGGTAACATCATTTGCATATCACAGGTTATTAATAAGTCTTCCTCTAATTCTGATGCCACATTCTTCTTCATATAGTCCAGCTTCTCTGATTATGTGCTCAGCAAACCGAATAAGTATGATAAAAGAACACAACCCTGGCACACACCTTTCCTGATTTTAAACCATTCAGTGTCCTTTTGTTCTCTTTGAACAACTGCCTCTTGGTCAATGTACAGATTACTCATGAACACAAGTGTTCCGGAATATTCATTCCCTGCATGTGGCCCATAGCTCACGGGCCACATAAAAACATTTGTGTACTAAATAAAGCACAGCTAAACATCTTTCTGATATTCTCTGCTTTCGACCAACATCAACAATGATCTCCTTCATTACACATGCATTCTCTTCTGAATCTCACTTGAACCTCTGAGAATGTACTGTTGCAAAACTCTATTTGCATGTGCTATTAATGAGATTGTCCCATGATTTTGAAATTTTCATTGGGTCACCTCTCTTTGGAATAGGCATAAATATGGGTCTCTTCCAATCAGTTGGCCAAATTTCTTTGGTATAGTTGAATGAGTGCCTCCAGTGCAGCCTCATTTTGTTGAAAGATTTCTATTTGTATTCTGTCAATTCCCAGAGCCTTGTTCTCTGCCAATGCCTTCAGTGCACCTTGGACTTCTTCCTTCAGTACCATTGGCTCTCGATCATATGCTGCCTCTTGAAATGGTTGAACATTGACCATTTCTTTTGATACAGTTACTTCGTGTATTTCTTCAATCTTCCTTTCATGCTTTCTTCATCCTTCAATATTTTGCTCAAAGACTCCTTCAGTATTGCAAGTAAAGTCTTGAATTTCTTTCTCAATTGTTTCAGAAAAATACTGAGTGTGTTCTACCTTTTGAGGGTTTTTTTTTTATTCCACATCTTTGTACATTTTATTATAATATTTTACTTTGTCCTCTTAAGCTTCCCTTAGAAAATTTCTGTTCAGCTCTTTTAACTTCTCATCTCTTCCTTTTTCTTAGCATCATCTCTACACTGTAGAGCAGGTTTCAGGGTCTCTTTTGACATCTATTTTGTTCTTTTCTTTCTATCTTGCCTTCTTAATGACCTTTGCTTTCTTCCTGTATGATGTTCTTGATGTCATCACATAATTCATCTGGGTTTTGGTTCTTAGTGTTTACTGCATCAAACTGTTTTTGAGGAGATCTCTAAATTCAGGTGGAATCTTTTCATGGTCATATTTTGACTTTCATGGACTTGTTTCAACTTTCTTGAGCTTCAGCTGAACTTGCATATAAGCAATTGATGGTCTGTTCCAGTGTGTCCCTGGCCTTGTTTTGACTGATGATATGGAACTTTTCCACCATCTCTTTCCACAGATGTAGTCATCTTGATTTCTGTGTATTCCATCTGGTGAGGTCCATATGTATAGTCACCTTTTATGGTGTTTAAAAAAGGTATTTGCAATGACGAAGTAATTGCGCTTGCAGAGTTCTATCGTACATTCTTCAGCATCATCTCTATCACCGAGGCCATATCTTCAACTACTCATCCTTCCTCTTTGTTTCCAACCTTTGCATCCAGTTGCCAGTAATCATCAATACATCTTGATTGCATGCTTGATCAATTTCAAACAGAATAAGTTGGTAGAATTCTTCAATTTTGACATCACTGGCTTTAGTGGTTGGTGCATAAATTTGAATAATAGTGGTATTAATTGATCTTCCTTGTAGGCATATGGGTATTACTCTATCACAGACAGTAGTAAACTTCAAGATATATCTTGATATGTTCTTTTTGATGATGAATGCAATGCTATTCCTTTTCAATTTATCATGCCTGTGTAGTAAACTATATGATGGTCAGACTAAAAATGGCCAATACCAGTCCATTTCAGCTCACTAATTCCTAGGATACTAATGTTTATGCATTCCATTTTATTTTTGACAACTTCCAATTTTCCTAGCTTCGTACTTCATTCATTCCATGTTCCAATCAATTATTTGTGGATGCTCTCAGCTGTTTCTCCTCATTTTGAGTTATGCTCCATCATTACATGAAGGTCCCGAAAGCTTGACTCCATTCACATCATCACAGTCAACTCTACTCTGAGGAGGCAGCTGTTGCCCAGTTGTGTTTTGAGTGCCTTCCAACCTAAATGACTTCTCTTCCAGGACTGTTTCTGACAAATATTCTGGTGGTATTCATAATGATTCACTATTCAATATTCTGGCATTATCTGACAGTGTTCCACTGCTATTCATAAGGTTTTCAGTGTCTAACCATTCAGAAGTAGTTTGTCTCTCTATCTTCCTAGTCTGTCTTAGTCTGGGAAGTTTAACTGAAGCCTGTCCACCATGGGTGACTCTTCTGGTGTTTAAAATTCCAGTGGTATAGCTTGCAACATGCAAGCCGCCGTACTGAAAAGCAGACTTAAGAATGATGATCTTGGTGCCTGTGTGGCCGGAAGCAGTAAAACAAGCTTAATTGTAGGTCATCCTGGAATTGAGAACTGAGGGGAAGGCCATGGCAGGAGAAATGTATAGGGAAGATTTCAGGAACATTCAAGAGAAAAAATAAATCAGGCTCAAAGCAGACTGATATGGAAGCTAATGAAGAGGTGTTAATGTGCACCCCAGTTTTCCCTGGGTGTTGTTCAGTGGGACACTGTCTCAGTTCTGTCAGTTCTCCCACAGAGTGGCTAGTTGGTTGGAACCACTGATCTTTTGGTTGGCAATCTACTGCTCATCCTACGGCACCATCAGCGTTCCTCTCAGGTCTGTTACTTCTGTTTTTTGTTTTTTTTTTTAATGTTTTATTGTGACTTATGTGATAGTTTACATGGGAAAATGTTAGTTTTACATTCATCCTATCGTATATCGTTTCCTTGTCATGGTTACAATACCCTCCATGCATCATCAACCAACCAAAGGGTATACCCTGCAAGCCTGCACTCCGGTCGTCAGCACACAGCCCCTCTCCCTCTCTGGGTCTAAAGTCCCCCCAGTTGCTCCATCTCTCATCACCTCTGCCTCCATCTCAGGCATCACTGCTTCTCTGGGTAGGGTCCTGCTCTCCGCTCTTCTCCACTGATGGTCCTAGGGACCTTTGCTCTTAGAATGAAAAGTTAATCACTCCCTTCCTATAAAATGTCTACCTTTACATTTCCAACCTTCACAATCAGTCCTGATATCAATTATTCACAAATGTATCACAAGAGACCTATCTGCATTTCATTTCATCAGCCCTGCCTAGACAGATTGGATACTACTCAGTGGAGATTCTACCTTCCTCTATGCCCTCTGGATCTAGGTTTCCTCTTAAAAGATTGTAAGCAAGTCACTTCTTGCCTTTGTAGCCTCCCACCATTTTGGGTAGCCAATGTCCGAGTTGCTTATCCCTATCTACTCTGTGTATGGAGGGGGTGGGAATGATCATTGCTGTAAAGATTTGTTCCCTCTTTTGAGCTACTGCATCCTAGGTGTAGGTCAAGTTCATCAAATTGTATCAGATTACTTTTTTCCTCCTCTTTCTTCTTCTAGTTGAGCTCTGATCATCTAGTCATTGAAGCCAGATCAAGTGGGTATTATCTGCAAGTGTGGGTGTTCTTGTGCACATCCCCTCTCTTCTTATCTGCTGGATGCTTCACTCTCTACTCTAGTCCTCTGTGGCTATGTCACTGACTCTGGGCCCAAGAGTCCCTAGGTCTTGCCACAGTGCTGGCCAACCAGGTCTCTACCCGGGTTCACAGGAGTCTGTTGAACGTTGTAGGGCTTAGCTCGCAGCTTCATTGCTGTTTTTCCCTCACTTCCCCTTATGGTCTGTTACTGCTTGAGCAATCAGAAGGCATGCAAGCCCCTCACAGTGTGTGTTAAAGCTAAAACTCTAAAGACTGGTGTACAGTGGGAACTCTAGCTCCATTCTGAGTCGTGACATAAATTCAAGTTCCATGTGAGTTCTCTGTGATCAAACCTAAGAAACCAAACCCATGGCCATTGGGTCAATTCTGACTCATAGCCACCCTGCATAGGATTTCCAAGGCTGTAAATCTTTATGGGAGCAGATAGTCTCATCTCTCTTCCAAGAAGCAACTGGTGGGTTGAACTGCTGACCTTGCAGTAAGCACTTCAGTGCTTATCCTACAGGACCACCAGGGCTCCTGACCACTAAGGAGTAATGTGACAAGAGCGTTGCCCTCAGTCAAAGTGTGCTTGAAAGTGATGACATCACCAGGGATCTTGCGTGACCCTTAATGATTGATAGCTGTGAATCACTTCGAAGTTGGGGCATCGCATGGTCATGACCCATTCCTCAGTCATCAAGTAGCCAGTTGGTGGATGAGCCCCAGGACCAATCTTGTAATCATTTCTAATCTACAATACTGTGTGTACCCCAAGCATGGGCCTTTCCCTGCTTCTGTAGTATGCCCTCACCACCCCCTACTTGGTGATTCTGGACTGATTTCCATTGTGTTCCACTGTCTACAAGTAGCAACATGGTTGTGAATCCTTTTTATGCCATGATGACTTCATGTTGATGGTCATTCTGGATATTCTATCTTTGCCTTGTCTTTGTCTTATATGCGCTGTAAATGTTGACAGCTGATCTAGTCTTATAACCTGTACAGGGTTGCTATGAGTTGGAATGACTTGATGGCACTGGATTTGGCTTTGGTTTGGGGTAGAAGGGTCTCTATAAAATTGGTTTGAGTTTGGAGTCTTTTTCCCCCCTAGAACTGGTGTATCCCTCACTTTTATTAATCATGCTGAGAAGACAGGGGCTCTTGAAAGCAACAACTCACCATGCAAATGTAGAAAACAGTCATTCCAGAGGATTCTAACCCTGTAGGGAACAGCCTCCTGTAGTTATCCTTAACCACACAGAAAGGAAGAAAGCCCTTCCGTGCATGCCTTCTATACATCAAGGCCTTGGTTCAGCTCTCTGAATCCAAATATTTTAGTGATAAGTCTTATCTTTTTCATTCCTGTTGTTGTTGTTAGGTGCCATTGAGTTGATTCCAACTCACAGAAACCCTGTGCTCACCAGAACCAAACACTACCCTGTTCTGTGCCATCCTCACAATTGTTGTTACACTTGAGTCCATTGCTGCTGCCACGTTGCCAATTCATCTCATTGGGGGTCTTCCGTCTCCTGGGACTGGTTCCTCCTGATAACATGTCTGAAGTATGAGAGACAAAATCCCACCATCCTGGTTTCAAAGGACATTCTGGCTTCACTTCTTCCAACACAAATGTGTTTGCTCTTCTGGCAGTCCATTGTATTTTTAATATTCTTTTCCAACCCCAAAACTCAAACACATCAATCTATGGTCTTCCTTATTCATGATTGAACTTTCACATGTATATAATGTTATAAGAAGACAACAAAGAAGGAAAAGACCAAAATGGATGTCAGAAGAGGCTCTGAAACTTGCTTTCCAGCACAGAGATGCTAAAGCAAATGGAAGAAATGAGGAGGGAAAAGAGAATAGAAAATTTCAAAGGGCAGCTCAAGAAGACAAAGGCAAATAGTACAACAAAATGTGCAAAGACCTGGAGTTAGAAAAACAAAAGGGAATAACACACTCAGCATTTCTCAAGCTGAGGGAACCAAAGAAAAAATTCAAGCCTCGACTTGAAATATTGAAGGATTCTATGTGCAAAATGTTGAATGAGGCAGAAAGCATACAAAGAAGATGGAAGGAATACACAGAGTCACTGTACCAAAAAGAAATGGTCAATGTTCAACCATTTCAAGAGGTAGCATATGATCAAGAGTCAATGGTACTAAAGGAAGAAGTCCAAGGTGCACTGAACACATTGGCAAAGAACAAGGCACTGGGAATTGATGGAATACAGATTGAAATCTCTCAACAAGCTGACACAGCGCTGGAGGCACTCACTCATCTATGCCGAGAAATTTGGAAGAAAACTACCTGGACAACTAACTGGAAGCGATCCATATTTGTGTCCATTCCAAAGAGAGGTGACCAACGGAATGTGGAAATCATCAGACAATATCATTAATATCCCGTGGAAGTAAAATTTTGATAAAGATCATTCAAAAACAATTGCAACCATACATTGACAGAGAACTTCCAAAAGTTCAAACCAGATTCAGAAGAGGACGTGAAACAAGGAATATCACTGCTGATATTAGATTGATCTTGGCTCAAAGCAGAGAACACCAGAAAGATGTTTACCTGTGCTTTATTGACTATGCAAAGGCTTTCAATTGTGTGGATCATGACAAGCTGTGGACTACATTGCTTATCATGATAAGTATTCTGGAACACTTAATTGTGCTCATGAGGAACCTTTACATAGACCAAGAGGCCGTTTTTTGAACAAAACAAGGGAACATGAATGATTTAAAATTAGGAAAGGTGTGCACCAGGGTTGTATTCTTTCACCATATTTATATAGTCTGTATGCTGAGCAAATAATCTGAAAAGATGGGTTCTATGAAGAAAAACATGGCATCAGGATTGGAAGAAGTCTCATTAACAACCTGAGATATGCAAATGACACAACCTTGCTTGATGAAAGTGAAGAGAACTTAAAATACTTACTGATGAAGATGAAAGACCACAGCCTTCAATATGGATTGCACCTTGATATAAAGAAAACAAAAATCCTTACCACTGGACCAATAAACAACATCCATATCAATTTAGAAAAGATTGAAGTTGTCAAAGACTTCATTTTAGTTGGATCCACAATCAACATTCATGGAAGTAGCAGTCAAGAAATCAAACGACATGTTGTCTTAGGCAAATCTGCTACACAAGACCTGTTTAAAATGTTGAGTCCTAATGTGGTGTTGTGGGTTAATGTACTGGACTGCAAAGTCGGTTTGAACTGCCAGGTCAGTAGTTCAAACTCACTAGATGCTCTTTGCAAACCCTGTACAGGGTCACTATGGGTTGGAACTGACTTGATGGCACATAACAACAACAACAGAGCAAAGATATCAATTTGAGGACTAAGGTATGCCTGACACAAGCCATGGTATTTTCAATAGTGGCATATGCATGTAAAAGTTGGACAGTGAATTAAGAAGACTATAGAAGAATTGATGCACTTGAATTATGGTGTTGGAGGAGAATAATGAAAGTGCCACGGACTGCTAGAAGAACAAACAAATCTGTGTTGGAGGAGATACAGCCAGAGTGCTCCTTAGAAGCCACCATAGCTATACTTGTCTCTCATACTTCAGACATGTTATCAAGAGGGACCAGCTGTTGGAGAAGGACATCATGCTTGGTAGAGTGGAGGATTAGCGAAAAAGAGGAAGACCCCCAATGAGATGGATTGGCACAGTGGCAGCATCAATGGGTTCAAGCGTAACAACAATTGTGAGGAGGGTGCAGGAGCGGGCAGTGTTCTGTTCTGCCGTGCATATGGTCACTATGAGTTGGAACCAACTCGGTGGCACTAATAGCAACAACATAGGACAGAGAGAACTGCTCCATAGTGTTTCCAAGGGTGTCATCTTTACGGAAGCAGACTGCTGGTAGATTCAAACTGCTGGCCTGTCAGTTAGCAGCAAAGGGCTTTAAGCACTGTGCCATCAGAGCACCTGAAAACCCATCATACCTAACAAAAATGTAAAAGCCCTGAATGATTCAGTATGTCGCCCATTAGCAGAAGAAGCAGTCTATCTATAAAATCTGACAAACAACGTATCATTCCGTAACCAGAAGGCTACTTCATTGCCCTGCTCTGTCTTCCCTGCCCCCTTATCTTCTCATCTTTGTTTTATAGTAAATGTGCCGTTGAGTTAGTTCTGAGTGGCTGGTGAGTTTGAACCACCAACCCTGTGGTCCAGTGCATTATGCTGCAGTGCCACACCAGGTGCTTTTGGGTTTCAGTTTAGTTTTTTGTTTTTTGTTTTTTTTTAAAGACGAGCACTGTTATTTATTTCTTTTCCTCTGTAGTTAATTTCTGCGTTTATTATTTCCTTTCTTAAGTTTTCTTTTATATATTTTTTAAGTTTTTATTGTGATCTGAGTGATCGTTTACATGGGAGAACTTCGGTTTTACACCGTCATTTCATTGCAATGATTACAATTTCTGTGCATCATTCAACAGTAGTTGCTTCTATTCCCTGATTTTGGGCGTGGGGAGAAAAGCACTGTTTTTACGGGTACTTTGCGTTAGTTTCATGAATAGGCGATCTCTAGGAATAGTTTCAATTCAAGGTTTTAAGACTATCTCAGAGTGACAGCTTCAAGGATTCTGACTTTTTAAAAAGATGAAATGCTCTTCTGGTGTGACGTAGGGTTCTTAACATGACAATGAGTTTTGCTGTACCCAAACTGCAGTGATCTCCACCAAGACTGTTTCTCCTTCCAGCTCTGAGGTTCTGGAGTTCCCTGATTTCAGGGGGTGAGCACAATGTTTCCTCTCCTCACCATGTTCCCCACACACCCTCAGCCAAGACAGAGGAGCCCATGGGAGAAGACAGTGCACCTCCTTCTGGCAGGTGAAGGAACAGACAACTGAAGTGAAGCTGGAAAGTTCATATTGACTACTGTTTGCAACTGGGAGAACGATGAGGCTTTGCAAGATGCAAGGCCTCAGAAATAATAAAATAAAAGCAGAAATTAATGACAGAGGAAAAAAAGAACAGGGTTCTTTAAAATAATAATAATAATAAAAAGCCACCTGGTGTGGTGCTGCGGGATAATGCACTAGACTGCAGGGTCGGTTCGACCACAAGGTCGGTGGTTCAAACTCACCAGGTGCTATGAGTCACAACCAACTCAAAGGCACTTAACAGAAACAAGTGTTTGCAAAGAGCACCTTCGTTGATCTAGAGAGCCTCAAAGTCACAACTGTTATAAGGTGACTTGCTGTTAGTTGCTGTGGAGTTGGCCCTGAGTCATTCTGACTTTCAGCAGAAGAGAATGAAACACTGCCGGGTCCCACAGCAGCCTCATACTTGTGGGTTGGTTTGTGCTCACCACGGCAGCCACGTGTCAATCCATTACATAAGGACTGTCTTCATCTTCCCTGACCCTCCTTCATTTAGGGACTAGTGTTTCCCAGGTAAGCAAGGTGAAGTCTCACCCTCCTCAGTGCTAAGGAGAGTGGCTGTCTGCCTCCAGAGGAGGAAAGGGATTGTTACAGAGAAGAGAGCAAGTCCAGTTGGTGGACCCAAGTGGGAACGGAAGGACAGAACACACCAGCTGTGCCTTCCTCACCACCTTCAGCTGGGATCCTAGACTTGACCTTGAATTCTTTTCCTGCTTCTCCCAGCACTGAGCTCATCCACATCTGGTTCTCATCCAAGAAATTAACAGAGAGATGACCGTGGTTCCCTGCTGTTGTGTGACCTTAATCCTCAGTAAGCCTCTCCTTCTAGGAGATCAGTCATTCTCTCTCTCCTGATGCCAAGTGGGCCATTATGCAAATAAAACCCCAGCCAACCCATCCAAGTACCTGCCCTGGGTCAGAATGTGCAGTGAAAGCCCAGCCTAAGTTCTCACTGGAATCTGCAAACCATCTGCCAGGAAAACTCTGAGCTGCACCGATCCTTTAGTCAGGGTGGAGCTGAGCTTCCTCTGCTTTCTCCAGCCTGGGGGTCTCCTGTGCAGAGCACCTTTTACACAGCTTGTTATTGTTAACAAGTCGGTTCCAACTCATAGTGATCCTGTGTGGGGTTTCCAAGGAGTGGTTGGTGAGCTTGAACTGCCAACCTTGCGGTTCAAACCGACCTTGCTTATCCTACAGCACCACATCCGGACTTCACAGTTCAAGATAGTTTAGCACAGCTCTGGACTGCAAAGTCGGTTTGAATCGCAAGGTTGGCAGTTCAAACTCATCAACTTCTCAGAAACCCTATACAGGGTCGTTATGGATTGGAATAGACTCAATGGCACTTAACAATAACAACAACAACAATCCCATCCTATAATTGTCTGTCTCGGTTCATCTGAGCCCCTAACTGTGAACTATCTATTAGGCCGTTAATATTCATGTGTACTCAATGAGTAAATGAAAATACAGACATGAACAGGTAAATACTGAGAAAGATCTGAAAAAGCAAGAGAGTAATGTCCACTAAGGAGCTCTGGTAGCGTAGTGGTTACAAATTGGGCTGCTAGCCTCAGGGTCAGCAGTTTGAAACTACCTGCGGTTCCACAGGAGAAAGATGAGGCCTTCTGCTCCAGTAAAGATTTACAGTCTCGGAAACCCTGTACAGGGTCACTATGAGTCGGAACTGACTCCACAGCACACAGCCACCACCATCACCAATGTCCACTAAAGTTTCTCAGGAAATTTTTATTTACACTATGCCATGAAAGCTAAGATTAGATTTGAGCAGGTAGAAATTGGAGAGGGACAGGGGTCTGTCTCTAGGAGGAGGGAATAACTGAAGGTGAAGTGATTTGCATTGCATTCTGCCACTTACCAGCTGTGTGTGACCTTGGCAAGTTATCTAACCTTTGTGTGCCTCAGTGTCCTTATCTGTGACATAAAGATAATAAACAAAGGTTCATAGGGATGTGAGGATCAAATGAGTTAATATGTGTTAAGGGCTTTGAGTCTTTGATTGGTGCAAACTGCTATTGACTGAAAGGTTAGAAGTTTGAGTCCAACCAGAAATGCCCTCCACGTTACCAAGCATAATATCCTTTACCAAGGATCCCATCCCTCCTGGCAACATGTCCAGAGAACGAAAGACAAAAATCTTGCCACCCTAACTTCTAAGGCACATCTGGCTGTACTTCTTACAACACAGTCCATGATAACTTTCAATATTTCTCACCAACACCATAATTCACATGCATTGAGTCTTTTACGGTCTTCCTTATTCATTGTCCAACTTTTGGATATATATGAGGCGGTTGAAAAGATCATGGATTGGGTCGTGCGTACCTTAGTCCTCAAACTGATATATTTACTCTTTAACACTTCAAAGAGATGTTTTGCAGCAGATTTGCCTAATACAATATGTCTCTTGATTTCTTGACTGCTGCTTCTAGGAGCGTTGGTGGTAGGTCCAAGTAAAATTAAGTCTTTGGCAACTTCAGTCTTTTCTCCATTTATTGTGCTGTTATTTATTGGTCCACACCAGAGTTCTGGTGTGGCACTGTAGGATAAGCATTTGACTGCAAGGTCGGTTTGAACCACAAAGTTGGTGGTTCAAACTCACCAGCCATCCCTTGGAAACCTTATACAGGGTTGCTATGGGTCAGAACCAACTCTACAGCACTTAATAGCAATAATTTATTAGTTCAGAGGTGGGGATTTTTGTTTTCTTTACACTGAGGTGCAATTCATACTGAAAGTTTTAGTCTTTGATCTTCATTAGGAAGTATTTCAAGTCCTCTTTGCATTCAAAGAGCAAGATTGTGTCATCTACACATTGTAGATTGTTAATGAGTCTTCCTTCAGTCCTGATGCCATGTTCTTCACATAATCCTGCTGCTCAGTATATAGATTGAATTGTTGTTAAATACTGTGGAGTCGTTTCCAACACTCATAGTGACCCTGCACAGGGTTTCCAAGGCTATAAATCTTTACAGGAACAGAAAGCCTCATCTTTCCCCACGGAACAGCTGGTAGTTTTGAATTGCCAACCTTGAGGTTAGCAGCCCGATTCGTAACCAGTACGCTACCAGAGCCCCTAGATTGAAAAAATATGGTAAAAGTATACAACCCTGGCACACATCTTTCCTGATTTTAAACCATTCTGTGTCCCCTGTTCTTTTCTAACTCTTGGTCTATGTACAGGTTCCTCATGAGCACAATGAGATGTTCTGGAATACCAAATCTTCATAATATTATTCATAATTTGTTATGATCCACAGAGTCGAATGTCTCTGCATAGTCTATAAAGCACATATAAGCATCTTTCTGGCATTCTCTGCTTTAAGCCAAGATCCGTCTGACATCAGCAAGTGATATCTCTCATTCCACATCCTCTTCTCAGTCTTGCTTGAATTTCTGACAGTTCCCTGTTTATGTACTACTGCAACTGTTTTTGAATTGTCTCCCACAAAATTTTACTTGCATGTGATATTAATTATATTGTTTGATGATTTCCACATTCATTTGAGTCACCTGTCTTTGGTGACCACAAATATGGATTTCATCCAATCAATTAAACAGGTAGCTGTCTTCCAGATGTCTTGTCATAGATGAGCGAGTGTCTCCAATGCTGCATCAGTTTGCTAAACCTTTTGATTGGTGGTCTGTGAATTCCTGGAGCCTTGTTTTTGCACCAGGGCCTTCAGTGTATCTTGGACTTCTGCTTCCAATGCCATCACTTCTTGATCATATGCTACCTCCTGACATGGTCCAGCATCAACCAACTATTTTTAGTACAGTGAGTCTGTGTGTTTCTTCCGTTTTCTTTTGATATTTCTTGCAACATTAAAACACTCTGGCTATGTTGTGGTTGTTGTTGTTAAGTGCCATCAAGTAGTTTCTGACTCATAGCAATTCTGTATAAGGTTTCTGAGGAGCGACTCGTGCGTATAAACCACCAACCTTGTGTTTAGCACCACAGCGCCACACCAAGACTCCATTTTGGCAATTGTTGTTGTGAAGTCCATGGAGTCAGTCCTGACTCATAGTGACCCTGTATAGGGTTTCCGAGGAGTAATTGGTGGGTGTGAATCACCGATGAGGTGCTTAGCAGGACAGTACTGATCCCACGTGCCACACATAGAACCCAAGGCTTGAATTTTGTCTTCAGTTTTTTCAGTTTGAGAAATGCTGAGTGTGTTCTTCCCCTTGGGAAGAATTGTAAGTACGGATAAGAAATGTTGCAGGAATTCAGAGGCAGAAAAGTAAGAAGCATTCTGGAATAAACACGCCTTTTCTTGGCACCCACACAATGGGATTCCTCACAGTGCCCCGTTTAGATAGAGCATTTCACTGTTTCCAAAGGAAACTCACAACTCTTAGAAATCTGTCTCAATATTTTGTTGAGACAAAAAGGGTCATTTTACCCACACCGGCAAGTCACTGGCTGTTTTTATTTAAGTTTCGAAAATGGTCTAAATGTTGAAACCAAGTACGATTCCTCAATTTCACCCCTGAATGAAAAGGGGGATGAACACACAAGCAACACACTAGGGTACAAACACTCAACAGGAGACTCCAATCATCCAAGGATATGTAAACGAGTCTTCATAGAAATCCTTATGAGACAAAATATCAAAACATGAACCTATAAATCTATACAGGTCTGAAGGTGGTGTTTCCATCTCTTTAAATCTTCCCTGAAGAATTCTGGGAATATGGGTTGACACCATATCCAAAGAGTCATTTTGGCATCCTCACGGGATTTGAATCATGTTCCTTTTCAATGTTTTTTGAGTTTAGGGAAAAAGATAAGGTAGATGGATGGGGTGAGGTTTCCCAGGGCCATTCTTCTTGGACAGTCCTTTCTACACTCCAAGAATCAGCAGGTACATTGTTGTGATGGGAAAAATTCCCTGACACTGTTTTCTTAGCCTTTTCCTCATCGATGCAGTTTTCGGCTTTCTGAAAACGTCTTCATCATAAGCCTCCGAGAAAAATCTACCAAAGTTGTCCCTTGGGACCTCAAAAAAATAAGAGTTGCCATAAACTTCTGAGCTGACCTCTCTGCCTTGCCCATTGTCTTTGAGATTTCCCAATCTTTCTTAAAATGCTTGATTCATCTAAAAATGTGGGGTAATTATTGTCATAAATTTCAATAATTTGGGAAGATGTTCACTTGAGTTTTGTTAAAAATTTGATATTAGCCCTAACCACAGATTTTTCTTTAACTTGTCACAAAAAGTATTCTTTATTTTAAGACACCCTAATTGTGGCTCTATGGAGTCCTGGTGGGGGCTAATGCAGTTGGACTGTAAAGTTGTTTGAGCCACAAGGTTAGTGGTTCAGGCTCACCAGCTGCTCCTTGGAAACCCTATACAGGGTCATATGGGTCGGAAATGACTCTACAGCACTTAACAACAATTGTGTCTCTATAGGATAACCTATAGACTGCTAACCATAAGGTTGATGGTTCAAATGACCAGCCACTCCTCAGAAATCTTATACAAGATCCCTGTGAGTTGGAACCGACTTGATGGCATTTAACAACAGCAATGAAACCAAGACAAATGCATTGCTGAGAGAACTGGTCAGCAGTTATTCATTGATTGTAGAGACATGTTTAACATGTGTTGTTAGGAATATTTTAAACCATGCATGTATGAACTGGAACCCTAATAACAATACTTTCTGACAGACCCTCATGTTTATTTGGAAGTTGCTGCTACACAGAATAAATAATTTGGCTGATTACATTGTTGAAAATCCCATCTGCTTGTCATCGTTTACTTCAAATTACCTGGTTCAGGTAAACCCAGTTTGAGTTTACCTGGTCATCAAAATTACAAAAGAAAAAAAATATGCCAATAAGGATTGACATAAATGTTGACTTTAAAAAAGAAGCACAACTTTTTAGTGTGACTTGAGTGAAGGTTTACAGAGCAGATAATCAGTTTCACATCCAACAAATCAATACAATGATTGCAACCCCCTCCATGTACCATCAGTTCACAGTATTCACCTCTAGTCACTTTAATAACTCTTACACTGCTTCATGGATTTTACAATAACTTCATCTTTTCCCTCTACCAATCTCCCTTTTGTTATAGATTGCATTCCCCTGACTTAACATGAGTCTACCCTCTAGTCCTTGAAAATATACCTTTTTTTTTTTAAGTTTTTATTGTGAATTGAGTGGTTGTTTACATGGGAGAACATTGCTTTTACGCTGATCATCTCATTGCAATGATTACAATCCCCTCCGTACATCATCATTCAACAGTATTTGCTTCTATTCAGTCTGCTTTTTTGTTGTGGGGATGTACACAAAAACACTCAGGAATATATAATCAGTTAAACAACCAAATGGCACATTCTGCAAGCCTGCCTCCTGGCCGCCAGCACACAGCCTTTCTCTTTCCATGAGTCTAAAGTCCTCAGCTGCTCCCTCTCTCCATGTCCCCATGTCAGCCTCCATCTTTGGTGTCACTGCTTTTCTGGATAGGGTTCCTCATTCCGCTCCTGCTCTTCTCCCTTTATGGTCCTAGGGTTCTCTGTTTCTGGACTGTAAGATTAACTACTCCCCTGTTTTTGTTACAAAACTTCTACCTTTACAGTTGTGACCATTGCAAATAGTCATGATAACAATTACTCTTTATTGACTGAATCATAACAATCTTCTCCCCATCTCCTTTCACCAGACCCATCTAGACAAGATGAAAACTAGTCAGTGGGGACTCTCCCTTCCCCCGCACACTCTGAAACGAACTCCCTCTTGAAACCTTGTAAGCCAGTCGAAAATGTAGACTTTTTAATGTACAACATGGCAATACAGAACAGTATGTCCAAACCTGAAACTGTTGCCATTGAGTTGGCTCAGACACATCATATTGACCCAGAGTAGAACTACTCCGTAGGGTTTCCCAGGCTGTCGTCTTTCCAGAAGTAGACTGCCTCATCTTTCTCTACAGAGCAGCTGGTGAGTTCAAACCACCAAGTGTAGATTATCAGCTGAGCCTGTAACCACTGGACCACGAGGACTCCTTAGAGAAGGGCCATGTTCCATCTCGTTAATTACAGTTACTCCCTGCTGGCCTTTCTCCTTTGTTTGAGTCACTTAGGTCAGTGTCTTGACTCTTTTTTCAGTATTTCCTTTTTCCTTTCAACATTAAAAGTCATAGAGAAGACTCCCTCCATACACAGAGTAGACAAGGATGGGCAACTTGGACATTGGCTACCCAACATGGGGGGACTACAAAGG
>NW_006408523.1:6848863-6850723 GCF_000296735.1 Chrysochloris asiatica | reverse complement strand
CACACACAAATCATAGAGAAGATAGTATTGTCATTGTAACTTCTCTGTGCTCACTCCAGACTATTCCTTCTAAACTCTTCAGAGAACCTTAAGAATGTGGAACCTGGAGAACAGGAAGAGGAGACAGGAAGTAGATGCTGAGGGCTGGTCCAGAACAGGAAGCTTAGGAACGTATCCTCCCTTTCAGATCTGTTGTTCTTGTTGTTACTAGGTGTCCTCCAGTAGGTTCCGACTCACAGTGACCACTGTGGACAATGGAATGAGACACTACTAGTCCTGGGCCAGCCCCACAACCGCTGGGATGTCTGAGTCCATGGCTGTAGCCATTTTGTCCATCCATCTCACTGACAGCCTTCCTTTTTTTACTGACCCTCAACTTTATTGGGCATGATATTCTTCGTCATGGATTGATCCCTCCTAATAACATGTCTAAAGTATATAAGATGTCTCTCCATCCTGGCTTCTAAGGAACATTCTGGCTGTACATCTTCCAACACAGATTTTTTGTTCTTCTGGCAGTCCATGGTACCTTCAATATTCTTCTATAACATCATTCATCAATTCTTCTACAGTCTTCCTTATTCATTGACCAACTTTCACAAAATGGCGACCTTGTGTATGGTTTTGGAGAAGCAGCTGTTCGGTTTGAACCACTAACCTTGCAGTCAGCAACCCAGTGCTTACCCTAGAGTGCCACACCAGAACTAGTTGTTGTTGTTGTTAAGTGCTGTCGAGTCAGTTCTGACTTACAACAACCCTATGTAGGGTTTTCAAGGAGCAGTTGCTGGGTTTGAACTGCCAGCCTTGTGGTTCAAACCAACCCTGCAGGCCAGTGCGTCTCCTACAGAAGTCCCGTGTGTATTCTACAGTGCCACATCAGGACTCACCAGAACTAGTGTGATTGTTGTTGTTGTAAAGTGCCCTTGAGTCGGTTCCTACTATATAGGGTTTCCAAGAAGTGACTGGTGGATTTGAACTGCCAACCTTGTGGTTCAAACCAACCCTGAGGGCGAGTGCTTATCCTACAGGGCCACACCAGTAAGGTATAAGTCACTTCTTTGCATCCATAACAGATCATACAGGTAAAAAAGTAAAAATGTGTATCTTTATAGACTCTATAACCTGAAAAGAGAAGATAGATCTCTCTTTAAATGTTCATATGAAACATTAATAAAACTCACCATTTATTAGGCCACAAAGAAAATCACAATAAGTTCCAGAAGACAGAATTAATGCAAATGGCATACTTTGGTTATAATAGCAATAAATTGGTAATGAACAGGAAAAACAGAAATAAAAACTATCCTTTCAACTCGAAATTTTAAAACTCTGTTAAACTCCCTTCAGTAAAACTAGAAGCCACAGGTACAGAATTTTGAAGGCAGACTTAAATCGTGTTACCTGTATCCTCTTGGAATTCTTACTCCTTCAGAATCCACTCTGTGTCAACAAAAAAGAAAAAACAACAACTTAGAATTAACGTAAAAGAAACCGCGGGTTAAATGTCCGTGTTGCTAATAGCAAGGTCTGCGGTTCAAACCCCGCAGTAGGAAGCCCTAAAGAGTAATTCCACTTTGTCCACTAGGGGCGCTATAAGTCGGAGTTGACTTGACGGCTGTGGGTTTAGTTGTTTCGTTTTTATTTACTTGATAACCAACAAAAGAAGACTTAACCAAATGGAAAGACAACCATTTCCTTGCATGGGAATCACAAAGTATCATAAAGATGTGAGTTCTTCCTCAGTTAGCATGCCAACAGATATTCTAATTGGTTAGTTCTTAATTGCTTTTTGGTTTCTTGTTGTTGCTTTGTGTATGTGGTTTTTTTCCAGGAAAAACACAACAGCCAGAGAAACTCTGT
>NW_006408523.1:6822180-6840001 GCF_000296735.1 Chrysochloris asiatica | reverse complement strand
CTTACAGGGCCACAGACATCTATAAAGAGTTTGATGTTGCAGAATGCTCCTGCATTACTTCAGTGCCCTGAAGCTGACTCTGAAGCAGGGATTCAGGTGTGTGAGGCTGTGGCGGTAGAGCTCTTAGGAGAGATACCTGCATGCTATTCAGGGAGCAGGAGAGGGAGAGGAAGGAACTGAGCAAGGCTGGGGTTTAAGGGGAAGTTGAGCCGAGGCTACGGGTAGAGCTACTGGCTGGTTTGGGGGATCTGGGTGGAAGATCTTCTTGCCTACTGAGTTTCCTTTTCCACCACGTGCAACTGTGCTGAATTGTGAATACTCAGACCCAGGTTAGAGAAGGATGGTAAGAGTAAGAGATGGATGGGACAGGCCTGGGCAATGGCGTTCTGTTACACAAGGATCAGTTACACCGTGCTGGGAGGACACTGGCTTTGAAAGATTAATTGCTCTATAACAAAGCACTTTCATCACTCAAATCCTTTCATTCTTCGAAGCAATGTCCATCTTCAAAGCCATCAATGGCAAACCCCACAAACCTGTTGTCAACTCAACTCAATTCATGGTGGTACAAGAGAA
The DNA here is from genome assembly GCF_000296735.1 of Chrysochloris asiatica. Classification (NCBI taxonomy): domain Eukaryota; kingdom Metazoa; phylum Chordata; class Mammalia; order Afrosoricida; family Chrysochloridae; genus Chrysochloris; species Chrysochloris asiatica. Next base: position 6,839,425 of record NW_006408523.1, on the reverse strand, counting down.
CAATGGTGGGCCTGCACCATCTTCCCAGTGGTTGCAAAGATCAAGTCCTTTGCTGTGGCCACAGTGTATGCTGAGTGTCTTCCAACCTGGTGGTTGGTGATTATGTGCCATGGAGTTGCTTCTGACTCATAGTGACCCTGCATAGAGATGGTTTCCAAGGCTGTAAATCTTTACGGGAACAGAAAGCATCATCTTTCTCCCACGAAACAGCTGGTAGTTTCAAACTGCCGACCTTGCGATTAACAGCCCTATTCGTAACCACTATTCTACCAGAGCTCCTGTCCTAGAGGGCTCCTTTTCCAGCACGCTGGACAATATTTCCACACTGCACCTTTTCCCACACCACGCCCCCTTTCCACACCATACCCCCCCATACCCCTCCCCCTTCCCCACCACACCCCTTTCCATGCCACTCCCCCTTCCCATGCCCCTCAAGCAGACCAACCAAGTGGACAAAGTTCATGACTCCTGACCACCAGCCAGGTGGAGATATCACATCCTGTTCTGAGGTATGAATAATAAACTTGGAATAGAGACACAGTTAATATTGTTATCTTGTCTCACCCAGACTATTTGGATGTGTAGCAGACAATCAATTCTGTGAATCTTGCCAGAGTCAAAGATGGGCCGACTTGGTAAATGAAATCATTGTTCAAGTACCGCCAGCCAACAGCCTACGCCATCTCCTCCAGTGGTAGGTGCAAATCAACAAGGTACACAGAGTAAGGAAGATTTGTATTCTATTGGTGGTGGTGTTGTTATGTACCGTGGAATCGGTTCCGACTCATAGAGACCCTGTACAGGGTTTCCGAGGCTGTAAATCTTTACAGGAGCAGAAAGCCTCATCTTTCTCCCGCAGAACAGCTGGTCGTTTCGAACTGCTGATCTTGCAGTTCGCAGCCCGATTTGTAACCACTACGCTACCAGAGCTCCTTACATGTTATCCATTGATTCTGACTCATAGTGACCCTGTATAGGGTTTCCAAGCTGTACATCTTTGTGGGAGCAGAAAGCCTAATCCTTCTCCCGCTGAGTGGCTGGTGGGCTCGAACCGCCAATCTTGGTTGCCAGTCCATTGCTTATCCTACAAAGCCACAGTACTCCCTTTTCCCCCTATTGTTGTTAAGTACCCTCGGGGCGTTCTGACTCTTAGCAACCCTGGATAGGGTTTCCAAGGGGTGACTGGTGAGTTTGGACCTCTGACCTTGTGATTCAAATCACCTCATGGTCCAATGCTTATCCTACAGTGCCACACCAGGACTCCACATTTTTCCTATCTATTCAGTGAAATCCCAAATAAATTCCCAACAGTTTGGGGGCGGGGTGGGGGGGTTGTTGGCCAGCTAGTTCTAAGCTTTATATGAAAATACAAAGGATCTAAGATCCCCGAGCCAATCTGGAGGAAAAAAAAACAAAGATGGAGAATTTACAGCATCAGCTATCAATCAAGACCTCCTGCGAAGTTATAATAATTAAGATATAATAACTGTATCTTAATATAAAATAAGATAGAATAATTAATATCTGTGTAAGCATAGACAACTAGAACAAGGAACAAATTAGTGTCCAGAAAAGAGACACACATGAAAAAAAGCTCCTGATTTACAGCAAAGAGTAGAAAATGGGTCTTTCCATAGAAGACGTTGGTTCAGTTAGTTGGATATCTGTAACGTAAAAAATAAGCCCTCCAGTATATCCAAACCCACTGCCATCGAGTCGGTTCCAACTCATAGTGACCACACAGATCTGCTCCTTAGGTTTCTGAGACTGTAAATCTTTAGGGGAGCAGACAACCTCATCTTTCTACCTTGGAGCAGCTGGTGGGTTTGAACCACTGACCTTTATTAGCAGCCCCATGCTTAGTCCACTGTACCACCAAGGTTTCTTTTACTGCATACATACAAGATCATTTGAGTTGGGCCACTGACCCAAATGTGAAAGGTAAGACAAAAAAGTGCTAGAAAAAATATGTCCTGTGTGATTTATGTATTCATCCACCCCATCCCATAGCCCGTGGTTTTGCTTCTGAAAGTTTCTTTGGAAACTTTGCTTTGAACTCAAAAACCCAAGTCAAATGAGTTCAACAGCAGAGAAATGTACACCGCACCTGGAGGCAAATCTGAAGCTCTTGGAAGTTTGTTCCAGGTGCTCTGAGACCCCCGCTGTTTCCCTCAACCAGCTTGTATTCATTTGAAAGTTGGATCCCCTTCCTCATTCAGGGAAAGGAAGAATTACTACAAATTTTTTTTCAACAAGGTTTCATAATTTTCAGTGTACATGTATTGCTTTTTGTGGGGGAGGGAGGTATATTCATTCTTAAATATTTTATTTTTTGGTGCTACTTTAAATGGAATTGTTCTTTTTAATTCATTGTCAGTACCAAAATTGCTAGCACATAGAAAAGCAACAGATTTTTGGATATCCGTCTTGTATCCTACAAAGGTGTTCAACGCATTTGTCAAAACTCATTGGATTTTACACTTGAGATCTATTCATTTCGTTGCATGTAAAGTTGGTCTCAGTAAAAATAATAATCATAGTAAGTACATTTTAAAAAACGAACAGGACTAGTAATTTCTAAAATGAGACTGTTCTTGTGTCTAGAAGTACTAAAGGTTTATGTAATTGGACTGATATGCCATTAAGCAAAGCCTCTCTCGGAGAGAAATGAATAGTGGTGTTCAACAGAGCAGAGCTAATGACTGTTAATGGAAAAATAAAACCATCCAATGTTGATGCTCCAAAGAATTATGATGTTCACTCAGTCTGTAGCTATGGCGATAGGGGATCATGTGTTCTCTAACTTGCATTACACTGACAATGATTTGGTGAGAGCAATCTCTCCAACAAAAGACATTTCCTTCCCTTCAACAGAAATACCGAATGTTAAGTACTTTTGGAATTGGTATTATCTGTTATTATCAATGGACACGCAGGCAATTTTGACTGTGCTCAGCACGACAATCTAGGTCGTCTTCGTCTTGAGGCAACTTAACAATGAATAGAGCTTTCCCTGCTGTCTCTTCAGCAGCATCACAAATGCTGAGATCCCCGTTTGGGAATAATGAGGAAAAGTTTAAGTTAGCAAGCAAAAAGAGAAGTCTACTTTTTGGGCAACTTCTTGTGAAAATATAGAAACAATGAGCAAGTTGTCCCAACTACCAAGATAGGCAGGACCATCCCAGGCAGTAATGAGACACATTCTATTTCTTCTAGAGAGCTCATGACATTAGCAAATCTATGAACACATGGCACCTGACCAATGTTTCCATGACTTCTAGTGTTTACAAGGAAAGCTTCAAGACCAGAGCCTCCAAGGTCCTTGAGACTTTGGACCTAAATTGAAAACAGACCAGAAGGGGTCAAATGGGTTCCATGGGCCCAGTTCATTTTCTCACTGAGAATAGGATTCACCCTCCGAGGTTATACATCTCTGAGACCCTTCTCTAAAACTGCTGTTGTCAATTACCAAGGACTTGATTCTGTGTCTGCAGTGTAGAACTGCTCCAGAAGGTTCTCACAGTGTAACCTTTTGGAAACAAATCACCATGTCTATCTTTCAAGGTGCCTGTGGGTGGTTTAGAACCACCAACCTTTCAGCGAGTAGTAAGGCACTTAACCATTTATACTACGCAGCCTCCATACTCTAAGGTTACCTTCAGTGAAAACTCCAAACAAAACCAAACCATTTCCATCAAGTCAATTCTGACTCACAGAGACTCTAGGCAGACTAGACCTGCCTCATAGAGTTAGGCTGTAATTTTACTGCAGACTCCAAATTATAACATCAGCAGTTTGAGGCCACTAGTCACTCCTCAGGAGAAAGATGAAGCTTTCTCCTGTGGCAAAGATTTCAAAAGCCTCAAAAACCATGGCAATGCAGGATTGCTATGAGTTGGCACCGACTCAACAACGCTTACCAACAACAATCTTTACTGACACAAACTACCTCATCTCTGTTTTACATGGTGGTTGGTATATTAGAACCATCAATCTTTTGCAGTGAAAACTAGCCAATGATATTTAAGACAATCTGCCTATCTGTAGTCTCCAAAATTCAACTGCTGGCTTGTAAATAATCTAGATATTCCTGAGACGATTGCAAATAGCCACCCTTCAAGTACCCGCTATGTTAAATGGTATTGCTAGCTGTTGAGTGACCTGCAGCCCTGAGTTGTCCCACTGGTTTTGCACATAATCCTCAGTTTAATGATATTTGATACAAATCCTGATCATTAAGAAAAAAATTCACTATCCCTCTCAAATCACTTGAACACATTTGTGCTCTGTCTACAGAAAACTAAAACACCATACACACACAATGCCAATATTTTTTTTTCTTAATACTGTCTCATGTGTTCCCTTTCCAAAATTGCTCTCAAGGCAAGAAAACCCACCATCATAGTCCTGTCATTCCGACTTTCCTACTGAAGGACAAGGGAGAAAAATATTCATATCTGTCATCTAAAATCTCTTAGGAAGTACTTTGCGTAAGCCTTGAAACTAAGATGCTGTGTATCAATTACACAGGAATGAACAGACCGTTGCTCCCTGTTGGAAACAATGCATGTGGATACAGAGCATTGGTTCTCTGAATTTAGTCAGAGGAGATACACTATCTACCTTTGTAGGCACTGGGGATTCTGAGCTAGTCCTAAAGCTGCCGTGCATTACAAATATGAGCTATAGGTTTCAGAGAGTTAGGGGGCGCCTTGGGTGCCTTCACTCTGGGGATCTAGCATGCGTGTGTCTGAACACACACGGGAGAATGTTTTCTGAAATCTCTGGCAGTTTGGGGCAGAAGTAAGGGTGTAGTGTGGTAAAAATCTTCTCCCTATACCATCTGAGAATTTAATACTGGGAGAGTAAGACCGGAGGAATCCTCCAGAGTCCTGTCATCCACAGCTCTGGTTTTGGAGCGAAGACAACGGAGGCCAAGGTTGGATGTGATGTCCCTTTGATCAAAGCTACTAGACTTGTCCTGCTTTCTCTCCAATGTCTCACACAAAGATGATGTCCACAAAGTGTCCCTGGTGGGGTTGAGACTTGGGTCCTATGCAAATGTCAGTATTGCTTTCCTTCGATGTCTGACACAGACAAGGAGTCCTGGTGACATAGTGGTTAAAGCACTTAGCTGCTAAACAAAAGGTGGGTGATTTGAACCCGCCAGCTACCCTGCAGGAGAAACATGTGATTGTCTGTTTCTGTAAAGGTACAACCTCCAAACCCTGTGAGGCAGTTCTACTGTGAGGTGTAAGCTGGAATCAATTCGATGGCACACCACAACCATGTGTTCAAAGTACCTCTGAACTAGAGGACCATAGACCATCATCATCTTCAATTTTCAGAGGAGCAGTTGGTGTGTTTGAACTGCCGACCTTGTGGTTACCAGTCTAGTGCCAGTGAATGATGCTTCCTGCCCTGCCACACCTGGTAACCATCATAGACTTTTTCTTTTATCATGAAAACCTATTCTTGACTTTTTACGGTAGTTGTCTCATACACTATCTTTCCTTTGCAACTGACGAATTTCACTCAGCAGAATGTCCTCCAGGCTCCTCCATACTATGCGATATTTTGCAGATCCGCTGTTATCCTTCAGTGTTGCATAATATTCCATTGTGAATAATGCTACAATGAACCTGAGTGTGCCTATATCCATTTGTGTCACGGCTCAGGATATTTCTCAAGAATATATACCAACTAGAGAGATTGCTGGATCACACGGTATTTCTGTTTCCAACCTTCTGAAGCACCATATCAGTTTCCACAGTGGTTGCGCCATTTTACAGTCCCACCAGCAGTTTAGGAGGGTCCCATTCTCTCCAGCATTTGTTGTCTTCTGTTTTCTTTTTGAACTTTAGACCACTACTGTAAAAAGTCAAGAAGAGGTTTTCATGATAAAAGAAAAAATCTATGATGGTTACCAGGGGTGGGAGGGCAGGAAGAATCATTCACTGGCACTAGACTGGTAACCACAAGGTCGGCAGTTCAAACACACCAACTGCTCCTCTGAAAATTGAAGGTGCTGATGGTCTATGGTTCTCTAGTTCAGAGGTACTCACTAATGGCTGGTATAGAGTCCTGGTGTGGTACTGTGGGTTAATGCATCAGACTGCAAAGTCGTTTGAACGGCAAAGTCAGTGGTTCAAGCTCACCAGCTGCTCCTTGGAAACCCTATACAGGGTCGTTATGGGTCGGAATCGACTCAATGGCATTTAACAACAACAACAACAAAGGCTGGTATGATGTTGTAGGACAAGCACTGGGAATCAAACCACAAGGTCAGTGGTTCAAACCCACCAGCCACTCCTCGGAAACACTATACAGAATTACTATGAGTTGGAACCGACTTGATGGCACTTATCAACAACAACAATGGCTAGTGAAGGAACCCTGGTAGCAGTGTGGATTAAACATTGGGCTGCTAACTGAAAGGGCAGCAGTTTAAATCCACCAGATGCTCCCATAAATATTTACAGCCTTGGAAATCCCATATAGGGTCAGTATGAGTCAGAAATGACATGATAGCTGCAGCCGCCGTGGCTGATGAGTGTGAGCATTTTTTCATATGTTTGTTGGTTGCCTCAATGTCTTCTTTGGTGAAGTGTCTGTTCATGTCCTCTGCTCATTTTGAATGTTGGATGTTGACGTTTTCTATAAATTTTAGAGTAGTCTAAAGCCGGACAGTGAATAAGGAAGACCATAGAAGAATTGATGCTTTTCAGTTATGGTGTTGGAGGAGAATATTGAAAGAACCAATAGATCTGTGTTGGAAGAAGTGCAGCCAGAGTGCTCCTTGGAGGCCAGAATGACCAAACTTCGTCTCTCCTACTTCGGACGTATTGTCAGGAGGGACCAGTCGCTGGAGAAGGATATCATGTTTGGTAAGGTTGAGGGTCAGAGAAAAAGAAGAAGACCCCCCAACGAGATGGATTGGCAAAGTGGTAGCATCAATGGGCTCAAACGTGGCAACAATTGTGAGGTTGGCCCGGGACCAGACAGTGAATCGTTCTGTTGTACACAGGGTCTCTATGAGTTGGTACTGACTCAATGGCACTTAACAACAACAACAATGTCAATATGTCATTGCCAAAAATTTTCCCAGTCTATGGTCTCTGTTTTCACTCTTTTGCTGAAATATTTTGATGCACCTAAGTGCCTAATTTTTAGGAGGTTTCAGACATCCATTTTGTCTTCTGCTGTTTGTGTGTTTTTAGTTATGTTGTAGTGTATTTGTGCCATGTATCAGAGCCCCTAAGTTTGTTCCTAATTTTTCATTGATAATCTTTATAGTTCTAGGTTTTACACTTAACTCTTTAATCCACACTGAATTTGTTTTGGGATTAATGCTCTGAACTGCAAGGTTGGCAGTTCAAGCTCACCAGCTGTTCCTCGGAAACCCTATAGAGGGTTGCTATGAGTTGAAACCAACTCTGTGGCACTGAACAACAACAACAACAACAAAAGCTTTATTATTTCTTTCTCCTCGTGTCTCTGGGCTTACTTTGCTGCTCTTTATCTAATTGTTGGAGATACTGGGCTAAGATGTTGATTTTGGTTCTTTCTCTTTTTGATCCAAGTTTTATTGGCTTCTCATTCCACAAAGAGGACCCCCATTCTGCTGCTTCAGTGCCTCAGAACTTTGTGCTGTTGGTCTCAGACACCACTTTGCCATCCACAGTCCTGCGGGTGCTGCTGGTCTTGTGGATGGCTTGCATGGAGTGTCACCTGGACTGAAGTCTACCCCATCTTCCAGCAGCTGGCAGTAAGTGGTGATGTCAGCCTCCAACTTGACCTTGATGCAGGGATTTGTACTCCTGGGCCTGGCGTTGCCCCTTTTCCTGGATCTGTACCAGTTCTGGCTCCAGGCACAGCAGAACTTCACTGAGCCGCTCCATCTGCATGGCGTAGGGGTCCTCCACCTCCCGTAGGGCGCTGTCCACGCTGGCCTTCAGATTTCTTATTGAGTCCAGGTCAGTTTCCAAGGACTGGGCTGGATATCTGAGCTCTGTGAGTGTCATCTCAGCAGCTCCTATCTCAGCAAACTGAGAGGTGACCCCTTGGGTACCATCCTCCATGTGCTGGGTCCAGTACGTGTCCAGTTCCTCTTGATTTTTCTGAGTAAGCTTGTCATACTGGGCATGCTTGTCAGCCATGATCTTGTTGAGGTCCTGAGATTTGGGGACATCCACCTCTGGGCTTGTAAGGAGCTCTGGTAGTGTAGTAGTTATGAATTGGGCTGCGAACCGCCAGGTCAGCAGTTCGAAACTACCAGCTGCTCCACAGAAGAAAGATGAGACGTTCTGCTCCCGTAAAGATTTACAGCCTTGGAAACCCTGTACAGGGTCGCTATGAGTCAGAACCAACTCAATGGCACTTAACAACAACCACCACCTCTGGGCTTGTAGTCCCTCTACTTCCTCCTCATGGTTCTTCATGAAGAGCCTTAATCCCTGACTCCGGTTGGAGCCTAGAGTCATTGGTGTCATCGACAACCTTGTGGAGCTTGTGCATGTTGCTCTCCACAGACTGGCACATGGGTAGCTCTGTCTCACACTTGACTCTGAAGTTATCAGTAGCCAGCCAGGCGTTGTCAGTCTGCAGAATGATACCGACATTGTCCACAGAATTTTCCAAGATCAGAGCCTTCAGCTCCTTGATGGTCTCAAAGTATTGACTCCAGTCACTGACCTGGGGTCCCTTCTTCTCCAGGTCTTCCTGGAGTTTGCTCTCCAGGCTTCTCACTCTTTCCAAGTAGCAGGCCAGGTGGTCATTCAGGTCTTACATGGTCTCCTTATTGCCATGGATGCCCCCGATTCTCTCAAGACCCCTGGTCACCCTCCCAGCTACTTCCCAGCCCAGTCGCCCTCGAAGCTGCTAGAGTGGGACATGGAGATCCGGGAGGTCAAGCCACCAGTGCCTGCATTGATGCTGGCTGTGCTGCTGGCTGGCTGGACTCACTGACTTGATGACCAGATGGAGCCCAGGTACTGATAGTTGGTAGAGAAGGCACCAAACATGTGGCGAAGCTCATGCTGTCTAAGGAACAAGATGAGCTGCCAGGACACAGACTGGACTCAACTCTCTCATTTTTAGACGTGTGCATTTATTGCTATAAATTGTCCTCTGAATGCTGCTTTTGCTGTGTCCCCAAGGTGGTAATCTTCATGAGAGTACATTGTCAGGTCTTTCTCTTGTGAAGTGGCTGGTGAGTTTGAGCCACCAACCACTCAGTTGGCAGCTGAGCGTTTAGGCAGTGCGCCACCAAAGCTTCTGCAAGTCTACATTTGATAGGAGAAACCCAAATGTCCACGTTTTCAGCTCTTGTAACAAAAGCACATTTTCAAGTAAAAAATCGTATTTCTTAACAAAGCAGTGAGTTTATAACCCATGGGATAGTAACATATATCAGTTGGATTAGAAGCCATAGGAAAAGTGATCTTCCCATTTTTCTCGTTTTGTGATTCTATAAGATTAAATGAGTGAATGCAGTAGCACTGTAGAATATGCACCGAACTGTGAGCCACAAGGTCCATGGTTTAAGCCCACCAGCTGCTCCGTGGGAGAAAGATGAGACTTTCTATTCCTGCAAAGATTTACAGCTTCAGAAACCATATACAGGGTCATAATGAGTTGGAACCAATACAAAGACAACGACAAGAAGATCAAATGAAAGACCCACTCTGTTATTATCACTGCATTCAGTGACTGCTTTTACTGTTAGCGCCAATAATAGCATTGTGCCCTGTGAGCATGTGTATAATGTGGACAATACACATCTTTCTGGGGGATGCTATCTTACTGCTGCCACCTAGTGGAGACTCTGGTCTCACCAATATTGAGGAGGAAGCTTTTACATTTAAATTAGCTCCAAATAGCTAATCTCATTCATTGTAAGTGCCAGCACTGCAACTTTTGTGGCTCTAGGTGTGTTTTCAGAAGGGAAAAGGCTTAGCTTCCTGAAAATTATTAAAGCCTGAAAGGATTCATTATTTGTCCTGCATGACTTAGAAGTAGCAAAAGAATGCTTACCAACACTGCCTCTTTCCTCTACCCCAAGACACCCCTTCTCTTTGGCCATTTTAAATCAGAAACAGGCCCAGCAGCCATGAAATCATGTCCAAGGAACCTCAGACCTGCCTCTGCTCCGCTTCCAAGCGAGATAGCTGAGCTTCTGTTTGCAGTCAGCTGCACGGGAGAACAGACTCTGTGTCCTAATGCCCATCGTGTACCCAGCCAAAGGCAGAGGCTGGTTAATTACAGGGTTCTGAGACTTCATGTCAGTGCTCACATTGTCATGGTTCCTGGTGGTATCCTGTTCAATCTGTGGGTAATTAATCCATCAATCAATGCTGCTTCCGTTCAAGTTCACAGCACATTTCAGCACAGCCCACCAGGCAAGACTTCGGCCAGCTCCAGTGGTCTAGCTCTGCTCGCCCTCCTCCCTAGGTGGTCTCTCTCACATCAGTGACCACACTGGAGCTACAATAAACTGACCACCTTGCTAGGCAGTGCTGAAGGCAGCCCCTCTGCCAAGGGACAGAACATGTAGAAAACCCATCCTGGAAGGGGCACAGGTGCAAACAACGCGTCAGGGAACCTCAAGAGAAAGCATCAAGAGAAGATGGAAGGAACACAGCGTCACTGTACCAAAAAGAAATGGTTGATTTTCAACCGTTTCAAGGGGTAGCATATGATCAAGAGCCAATGATACTGAGGATGGAAGTTGCATTGAAGGAGTTGGCAAAGAACAAGGCACCAGGAATTGATGGACTACAAATTGAAATCTTGGTAAGAATTTTTCACTATTGAATCATAAGAATCTTATCCCCATCTCCTTTCACCAGACCCATGAGACAAGATGAAAACTATTCAGTGGGGATTCTATTCCATGAACTTCTTGAAGACAACTTTATACATATACATACAAATATATAATCCAAATACACACAAAAATATGCATGCATATATACATGCACACACATATACATTCATACATATCAGGAGGCATCAAAATGTTTGTGGGAAAATAGAATTGAAAGATAATGAAATTTTTCCATGAACTTTTTGGTGCCTCCCCACATGTACACACACATACACATGTGCCCATACATACATGTGCCCATACACACATGCACGTACATGCTCATACATACATGCACGTGTGCACGCACACATGTACACACATACACACATGCCCATACACACACATGCTTCTCGTGGCTGTCACTGAATGAGTATTTCAATGACACAAAAGGAGTTTGTTTATAGGAAACTTAAATTTTTAAACAGGAGAATGACCTGAGATTATGTAGTATTTATGAAGGTTTAATAAGACTGGCTTATAAATAGCAGATCAGAATAAGCTATGGATAACACTGTGAAGAAGGGGAATTCCAGAACATTTTATTGTGCTCAGGCAGAACCTAGTACACAGATCAAGAGGCAGCCGTTCCAGTAGAACAAGGGGATACTGAATGGTTTAGAATCAGGAAAGGTGTGAGACAGGGTGGTATCCTTTCACCATACTTATTCCGTCTGTATGGTGAGTCAATAATCCAAGAAGCTGGGTTATATGAAGAAATATGTGGCATCAGGATGGAGGAAGTCTCATTAGCAATCTACAATATGCAGCTGATACAACCTTGCTTGTTGAAAGCAAAGAGGACTTGAAGCATTTACTGATGAAGATCAAAGACCACAGCCTTTGGTATGGGTTATACCTCAACATCAAACAAAACCCCTCACAACTGTGTTAAAAAGCAACATCATGATAAACAGAGGAAAGATTGAAGTTGTCAAGGGTTTCGTTTTACGTGGATCCACAATCATTGTTCCTGGTAGCAGTAACTGACACGAAAGCAGAAATCAAATGACATGTTGCATTAGACAAATCTGCCTTGAAAGACCACTTAAAGGGGCTAAGAAGCAAAGATGTCCCTTTGAGGATTAAGGTGTACCTGATCAAACCATGGTCCTTTCGATCACCTCTCCTATTCATGTGAAAGCTGGACAGTGAATGAGAATGACCAGAGAAGAATTGATGCTTTGGAATGATGTGGTTGATGGAGAATATTAAATGTACCATGGGCTGCTAGAAAAACAAACAAATCTGCATTGGAAGAAGCACAGCCAGGATACTCCTTAGAAGCGAGGATGGTGAGATTTTGTCTCATGTACTTTGGACATGAAGGAGCTCTGGTAGCGTAGTGGTTATGAATCGGGCTGCTAACCTTAGGGTCAGCAGTTCGAAACTACCAGCTGTTCCACGGGAGAAAGCTGAGGCTTTCTGCTCCCATAAAGATTTACAGCCTTGGAAACCCTGGTACAAGGTCGCTATGAGTCGGCACCGACTCCACAGCACATAATAACAACAGCTTTGGACATGGTATCAGGAGAGAAGGGCTCTGGAGAGGACACTGTGCTTGGTATCGTAGAGGGTCACCAGAAGAGAGGAGGGGCCTCAATGAGATGGACTGACACAGTGGTTATGACAGTAGCTTTGACAGTGGATTCAAACATAAGAACAATTGTGAGGATGGGGCTTGACTAGAAAGTGTTTCCTTCTGTTGTACATAAGGCTGCTGTGAACTGAAATGTACTAGATGTCAGCTAACAACAGCAGACTTTACAAAAGCCGGTCATTTTCCTAGAGTTTCTGGGTGGGTTCCAATCATCAACTACTTGCTTAATCGCCCTGGTTTCATGAGAAGTCCTGCTGCTGAGTGGCTTCCAATTCAGACTGAGCCTACAGGACCCAACACAAGTACCCCATAGTTTTCCAAGTCTACAAATCTTTTAGAGGCAAACTGGAATATCATTCTCCTGTCTCAGTGGCTGGTGGGTGAGCTGGTGGGTTCGAACCACTGACTTTTAGGTTTGCAGCTGAGCACTTAATCTCAGTGCCATTAGGGCACTCCTGACATCGCATTGATTCTGACATAAAGAGACCCTGTATAGGTTTTCTAAGACTATACATCTTTATGGGAACATAAAGATTTGGCTGGTGGTTTGAACTACTGATCTTGTGATTAGAAGACCAGTATTTATCCTACCGCAACACACCAGGGTTCCTTCTGAAAGATGCTGCTCTTATTATCAAGTGCTGGTTCAAGCTCACCAGCTGCTCCTTGGAAACCCTATACAGGGTCACTATGAGCTGGAACCGACTTATCAGCACTTAAAAGCAATGGCATAATTAGCCATGTGGCGAAGAATCCTTTGGACACCATGATGGTCTCTTGTTGATGATCTCCCCCATCCCAGGATTTGGCTTTGTTCTGGCTCTATCCTGTTTAGGACTTAATAAAGTGGAGCCTGGTATGGCACGATAGGATTGGCACTGAACCGCTGATCACAAGGTAAGCAGTTCAAACCCACTAGCTACTATCGGAAACCCTATACAGGGTCACTATGAGTTGGAACCCACTCAATAGCACAAAACAACACGGGGTCTCTATAAAATATGTTTGAATTTGGGGTCTTTTTTCCCCTTTTTGTGTTGTTGTTAATTGTCGTCGAGTCAGTTTCGACTCATAGCATCCCTGTTCAGGGTTTCCAAAGAGTGGCTGATGGGTTTGAACCAACAACCTTGCAGTTAGCAGTGCTTAGCGTACAGGGTCATATCAGAACAGATGGAAAAACTTGAGAACGCATATGGTGATGGCTGTACTCCATGTGTTTCTGAATTGTACATTTAAGAAATGGTTGAATAGTGAAAAGCATATACGAGCATTTCACCAGAGTAAAAAAAATTTAAACAATTTTTAAAAATTACCTTTATAACTGATTGTGAGGGTTGTAAATGTAAAGGTAGACTTTTGTAGCAAGGAGGGGAGTGATTAACTTTTCAATCTAGGAATGGAGGTCTAGGGACCATCAAGGTAGAAGAGCAAGAGCGGAGAGCGGGACCCTACCCAGGGAAGCAGTGATGCCTGAGATGGAGGCAGAGACGATGACGTGGAGAGATGGAATGGCTGGAGACTTGAGATCCAGAGAGGGAGAGGGGCTGTGTGCTGACAACCAGGGAGTGGGAGGAGGGTGGGGGTGGGCAGGCTTGTAGGATATACCCTTTGGTTGGTTGATGATGCCTGGAGGGGATTGTAACCATTGCAATGAAACAATATACGATAGGATGAATGTAAAACTAATGTTCTCCCATGTAAACTATCACATAATTCACAATAAAACGTTTTTTAAAAATTCCCTTTATATCCTAGTTAAAGAGTTTATTGGGAAAGAGAAAGTATGGGGGAAATACCTGCTCAGAATGTGGAATTTGCCACAGTAACTCTGGCTGATAAATCCACGTGAGATTCTTTCAGAGGTGGAATGAGAGGCCCCCGGAGCTTGTGAATATCATGATCCTGCAAAACGAACCCGAGCTGTCTCAGCTGGTTGTCCAACAGAGTAAATCCAGCTCTGCAACTCCATCAAACACAAGATGGTCTGCAGGAGCAATCCTACGCCACTAGGTGTTTCCACTGCAGGCATCTCAAATACAGACAGCAAATAGCGACTTGTGGTTCTGAACTACTACGCCACATTCTCAAGTAGCGATTCGAAACACAAATCCTAGAATGGCAGAAGTTCAATGAACCTTCAAGAACAATCCAGGGCAGCTCCTTATATTCAGATGGTCAATCACAGAGCCCAGAAGCTGCTGAATTGGGATTCAGATTTCTAGTGCGGGCCTCTTTCTGCTCTGCTTGCCTTCCCCTGAATAAATTTGAGAGCAAAATGCTTAGTATCTGATTTCTAACTATAGATCGTCCCATAAACCTGTGCTCTCTGGGTTGTGCTTTACACAATGTACTTAATATGCTGTGTTGAAATGAACTCAGACTTCTGTTAGGGGCTGTTGAATTAATTCTGACTCAGAGTCCCCCTGTGCACAACAGGACACACTGCCCGGTCCTGCGCCAGCCTCACAATTGTTACGCTTGAGCCCTTTGCTGATGCCACTCTGTCAGTCCATCTCATTGGAGGTCTCCCTCTTCTTCACTGATCCTTCACCTTACCAAGCAGTGTTTGTCTATGCACGGCTCCATTACTAAATATCATTTCAGCCAACTTGTTCTCACCTCTAAACTGTGAGTCCCATGAGAATGCATGTCTTCTTGCAGACATTTATGTAAGCCCTCAGAACTCAGCACTGGACAGGAATTCAGGAGGTGCTTAACAAATGCTTAGCCATCTGAGTGAGATGGAGAACAGCAAGGGAAGAAGTAAGCAGGAACTGGTTGGAGTGAGAGCATGGGATTCACAGTGAGAGGACGTCGACCCCCATGAAGGAAGCATTTGTAAAATGATTGTTAAATCGTGGCTCTGAAGACAAATCCTTGCTTCAGAGCAAGCTGTTGGAAAATCCCTCTCTGCTCTGAGTCACAGCCCAGTTAGTATTCCGTGGACTCTTGCCATGTTATATCAAGGAGCTGATTTCTTAATAAGCAAATTCATCTCCTTCTCTGCTGAAGAGTTTGCTCTCCTTCATTCACCATCTGTGCCTTGAAGGATGTGCGTATTAATGGATCTCTTCCAAGGCACTCGCGGGGCTTCATGTGGGATCAATGTGCTGAAATACCCTCCCCTGTCAACTGTGCTGTTGGTTCACCACCTCCAATAATGCCAATAAGGTGGGGAGGAGGGGTCTGATCTGATCTCAAGGATCCCTGGTGGTGCCGTGGGTTAAGCACTGGTCTGCCAACTGCAAGGTTGACAGTTCAAATCCACCAGCTGCTCTATGGGAGAAAGATGAGGCTGTTGGCTCCCGTACAGATTTACAGTCTCAGCAACCCGAATGAGCAACATTAAGAAAGGTCAGTGGTTCAAGGTCACCAGCTGCTCCTTGGAAACCCTCTACAGGGTCATTGTGGGTCGGAACCAACTTGACAGAACTTAACAACAACAACAACAATTCTGTCCTACAGGGTCGTTATGGGTCAGACCTGACTCAGTAACAGTGGTTTGGGTTTGGGGTTGATTTTGATCTTGTTCTCTGTGTCTCAGAACTGGAATCTTCCATGTTATGCTTGTGCATGACTCACAGGCACAACGTGAACATCACCTTTTTTTAAGGGAATATGGTGGTGCACTCTTAAAAGACAAGATCAATAAAGTTACTACTGTAGGAAAGACCTCATTTTCCACTGGTCAATCGATTCTGGAATCTAGTTATGGCAACAAAGAATGTAAGATTGGGGGGACTAGGAGGAGTTAATGGACTAATGTGGCACACTGTACTTACTGCAAACCACAAGGATCAGCACTGGACTGTAAACCACAAGGTCGGCAGTTCAAACCCACCAGTTGCTCTTTGGAAACCCTATACAGGGTCACTATGAGTTAGAACCGACTCAACGGCACTTAACAACAACAGGAGTAGCTACGTTCTAAACACAAAGCTCCATTAAAGCAATGTATAATTGTAGTCCACTTGAAAACTCATGTAAGTGTATTTCACATTTTTGTAATTGTTTTATCTACAGCATAAATATCCAAGGGGGAAATCAGAGTCTGAGGTGAAAGATAAATAGAAGGTTATTGAGTGTTGTTGTTGTTGTTAAGTGCCATTGAGTCGGTTCCGACCCATAGCGACCCTGTATAGGGTTTCTGAGCAGCTGGTGAGCTTGAACCACCGACCTTGTGGTTCAAAGTGACTTTGCAGTCCAGCACGTTAACCCACAGCGCCCCACCAGGACTCCATTATTGAGCCTTAGCTATTCTTATAAAAATGTATCATGTCTGTCCGCCTCTCATTCCTCTCTCTCTGCCTTCCCCCGCATTCTCTATCAGACATACCCTGCTTGCTAAGCGCCAAACTCTGCTCTCTGACATTTATGCCGTGTCTTGTAACTCCTTTACACTGCTTCTGCTGGCTATGTTCGCGTCCTTTAGGTATAATTCTAAGGAAAACCAGTTGCCATCAAGTTGACTCTGGATGCAGGCAGCCCTGTGTGTGTCTGAATAGAAATATGCTCCTTGGAGTTTTCACTGGTTAACTTTTTGGAAGTAGATCACTAGACCTTTCTTCAGAGGTATCTCTTGTTGTTGCCATTAAGTACCATCGAATTGGTTCCAACTCATAGCAACCCAGTACAGGTTTCCAAGGAGCGGCTAGTGGGTTTGAACCTCTGACCTTGTGGTTAGCAGTCCAGTGTTGATCCTACAGAGCTGCACCAGGACCTCAGTGTGGTCTCGAACCTCCAACCATTTGCTTAGCAGCCAAGCCCATAACCATTGG
>NW_006408523.1:6819503-6821496 GCF_000296735.1 Chrysochloris asiatica | reverse complement strand
GGCTGGTAGTTTCGAACTGCTGACCTTGCGGTTCGCAGCCCGATTCGTAACCACTACGCTACCAGAGCTCCAACAGCACTCAGCTAAAAATAGGAATTATCAGAATAGGTTCTTGTCTCCCACAGGGTTAGAAAGCTGTCTGTCGTGCTTTCCTCTTTAGTTAGAAGGAAGAGCCAACATCTTACATTCCCATAGCAATTTTCCCTCAAAACAAAACAAAAACAGCTCAAATCTGATCAAGGTACAATGCTAGCATAATCCAAAGCTCCCATTAGAGAATTTAAAAATTATTCATAATGTAAATCTTTAAAATCCTCTCTGGAGCAGTCAAAGGAGAATGCTGATGGAAAGCCCTGTGCCCATAGGTGACTGAGACCCACAGTGGGGGTTGGGGGGCTAGGGTAGGGCGCTTGGGTCTAGAGGATGGAACTGGGAAAGGCCTCCTTCTGGAACCTTCAAAGCAATTCATTCTGGAACTAGGAGTGCTTGTCTTTTGAAATCAAGGTTTTCCCAAGTGAGATTTATGATTTTTCCCCCCAAAATGTTGTTCTTCAGAAAGCGCCTTTAACGAAACGCAAGCAAACCCTTGAAGAAGGGGAAATGCTCTCCTCCAGCAAATGGCAAACTGTTCATTAGCACAACCCCGGGATGTTCTTAGCTCAACATGAGTGCAGTTGGCAGTGATTCTGAGAGAGAATGATTCATTACCATGGTTACTGAGGCCCGAAATATTGCCTTCTGCCATCAACATACGCAAAGCTCTTTAAAGGGAAGGGCGAAAAATATAATAACTACGAGATCACTGTAAACAATTAGTGAAAATTGCAAATGGTGGAGACGAGGCGGAGCGTGCACAATGCTCCTTTCAGGGCACAAAAACGGAGAGGACACGCCGTTTCTGCACCAGGACATCCTGTTGGAGGCAGAAAGGAAACCCGGGTGCTCAGAGGATGAGCCCAAGTTCCCAGCAACAGCCATCTCTGCGCAAGTTTGTCATGGTCACAGAGACAATACCAGAGCAAGACCTTGTAGATTGCTACTTTTTGTATGATGGAGGCCTCTAGTTCTTTCCATGAAATCTCCTGTCAGTTTAGACAAAGTGTCTTGAGAACATGAGAACATACAGCAATATATGATGACCATCTGCCAATGTTACATCTTGTTTACAGAGAGCAATAAAACAAAAGCTTCAAGGAAAGGAAGAGTGTTCTTCTCAACCGCAGCGCGTCATATCCCAAGCCATGAAATAGAAAAATCGACAAACATCTCTAAGAAGGTCCCGATAGAGGACATGAATGATGATTGCACAGATTTCCTCTCTTTAAAGAATATCGGTTCTCCAAGGTAGTGTGTATGCTTTTGTTCAAGCTCTGCTGGTACCAAGGCCCCCACTCCCACCCTGCTGAAAATGACACAGACAGATCTCAGCCATTCTGAACTTTGGTTTGTGGATCCTGATCAAGATGAGCACAGAAGAGATTGAGCTTTAACTTCTGCAGCATTTTGTCTCCATAGAAAAGGCTGCTAAGTCAATGGGCACAATACTAGCACGGGAGACCCACGCTAATTACAAGAACAACATGCTTTTGCATTTTGCAGCATCATTTGCAAAGTCAATTAAGATGCACTAGATTCTGTATTCTTCATCTAGTCTTTGAAGGAAGAAGAGTCGTTTATCTATACTTTGTTAGCCTCTAGGATGGGCTCACGTGAGTGTGGTTACAGACATATAAATGCAGGTATGCTTATAGATACGTGGTTTTAAGTTGTTAAGTGCTACTGAATCAGTTCCAACTCATAGTGACTCTGTATAGCGTTTCCCAGGTGGAGACTGTGGATTCAAGCCTAACTTGTGGCCCATTGCTTTGTCCTACAGTGCCATGGCAGGGCTCCAGTCAGCATAATAACAGCATGTTCAGTGCCATGGAATCGGTTCTGACTCATAGAGACCCTGAGGTTTCTGAAGAGCAGTTGGTAGATTTGAACCACCAAC
>NW_006408523.1:6803179-6815598 GCF_000296735.1 Chrysochloris asiatica | reverse complement strand
ATTTCACTGGTTTTGCGTCTCTAGAAAATCCAGTCTAGACCCGGCCCAATACATAGAAGCAATCATGCTCCCATCAGAACTGCCCAGTTCTTTCTTTCCATGCTTCACTGCTTGTCTACAACCTTACCTCTTCTCTCTCTCTCTCCCAGGAACCCTGATTCTAAAGATCTAACTTGCTGGCCCTGTACAATCCAGTCCCCCATTCCTCTTTATCCCCTTGTGTTCCCCACACTGCAAACATGGGGCAGGGTGAGCAGCTACCTTGATGCTCCGTCAGTTGGTGTAGAGCCCAGTCCTCTCTCTCTGGGAGTCTCTGCTCCTTGTCCCGGGGAGGGGAGGAGGCCAAGGTTACCCCAGGACTAGAAATGACGTGCCCAGGACCGTTTTCTGGGCTGATCATGGGTTCAGGGACTCACACACCCAGGACTCTGATGGGATTAGTCTTCCTCTACACGGGCCCCTCATGGACCTGAAGCAGATGAGTGGTCTTCTGCCCCGTAACAGTCGTGATAAAAGAAAATGTGGTGGAATCACTGACATCCTTCAACAATAGAACAGACTCATCCTTTATGCCAACATCAGCAGCCTGAACCACACATGGCATATCTGAAGTCGATGGTTCAAACCCAGCAGTCACTCCATTGGAGAAACAGGAGGCTGTTTGCATCAAGATTTCCATCAAGATGTTTCCAAGGTTTCCTTGGAAACCCTATAGGGCAGCCCTACTCTGTCGTGTAGATTCAATGGCAGTTGGTTTGGTTTTTGTGGTCGTACCGTTCGGGCTTTGAGTCCTGGACCCCATAATGGATTAAATTGTGCCCAAGCCCCCACAAAAAGAAAAGAAAAGAAAAAAATGTGTTGTTAACCCTAACTTATATATCAGTGGTTATAACCCAATTTGGGAATGGATTTTCTTTGTTATGTTAATAATGCAAGAGTAGTATAGGGTGTATTTTGAGTCAGTCTCTTACAGAATATGAAATGAACAGATTAAGCAAACCAAGATGGGGTAAAACAGACATTATCCTTCATGGAACCCTCCAAAAATCCAGGGAACCAGTTAAAGAGATAAGGACCTTCTTCCAGAGTTGACAGAGAAGGCCTTCCCCAAGAGCCAGTGGTCTGAATTTGAATGTCTAGCCTCCAAAACTGTGAGTAAATACAGTTGTTTGTTGAAGTCACCCATGTGTGATATTCCCATTATAGCAGCCTTAGAAATTGAGACAGACCCCTCCTTGATTTGCTAGTCGGTATGTTACATACCTCTGTGAACTTCAGTCTCCCCATCTTTACAATGTGGATAGTGGGTAGACTCGAACATATGAAACAAAAAACAAAGCAAAACAACAACAAAAACCCCACTGCCACACAGTTGGTGTTGACTCATACTGCCCCCTACAGGACGGAGTAGAAGAGCTCCTTCGGGTTTCTCAGACTCCATCTTTATGGGAGCAGATAGCCTCATCTTTCTCACAGGCAGAGGCTGCTGGGTTCGAACCACAGACTTTGAAGTTAATAGATGCTTAACTCACAATGCTAGCAGGGCTCTCACAGGATATGAGGGGGCTTCAGAAAAAGTTTGGAGGATAATTCCATTATCTTTCCATTCTACTTTTCCACAAACTTTTTGAAGTCCCCTCATATGTGTCCAAGAGAGAGAGAGAGAGAAGATTTGTTCCTGAATTTGGCAGGGCTGGGTTTGAACCACAACACCTAACCCACAGCGCCACCAGGACGCCTTAGACAGTGACCTTCAAAATTCCCTTTTCACCTTACGGGGGCCACTGATCCACACTCCAGGGGTTTTAAAGATGCAGAAGCCAAAATCAGGTTAAGAAAAATCAACACTTGGAGGTGTGAGAATATGCATCGCTGAAGATATTTTTAGGGGACTTTTAGGTTCACTTAATTTTGATTTTATTGTTCATGAAACCAGAAAATGAGAGTGATTATCATGACAGGTCAGGTTAAAATCTGGTCTGAATGATTTTTTTCCTTCCCTTTTTTGTTTTCTTTTCTTTTACCAGAAACTATCTTGACTTGCCAAGTCATTAAAAACAGCCAACTCAGTCTGTGTGTAGAAAGCAAGAGAGGATGAGAGGAGCAGAGGGAAAAAGAAGCATGCAGAATAAGGCTTCTGTCTTGTAGGAAGGATAGGTTGGCATTGATAACAACAAAAGACACACATACGAAATCAATAACAATATGAAGTAGCCAAACATCAGAAGTTCTTAAGTTGGGGGGGGAAAGATTCCAATACATGGTACAAAATGCTAATCAGGGTAAGACGCTGATGAGAATGATTTAGCTCCCCAAATACTATTAAGGACCCAGTCGCTCCCACGTTTCTTGTTAGCTGAACATGTGAGACACAATAGGGCCTTTAAATCTCTGTCAGTACCCTGGGGATCATTTGCATCTGATTTGCATATAATCTTTTGGCAGGCAGATGAGAGCATTCACAGATCGGTTCTTTTTATTCCAAAGAGAGGGATGTGTCTACTACTAAGGAGGATTCCTTTCTAGTATGCTAGAATTTAGCTTCCTGGTTCTACTGTCACAAGGGACTTCAAGAAGCTCCCCCCCCTCAAAAAAAAAAAATCCCATTCTCTCTTTTTTTAAGTTTTTATTGTGACTTGAGTGATTGTTTACGTAGGAGACCATCAGCTTTACATTCAGCCTGTCATATTTTGTTTCATTGCAATGATTTGAATTCCATTCTTCCACGAATGTTTTTGGAGGGTCCTCATACCACAAGGGGGTCACTTTAACAAACAGATATTAATTTTGTCGAACATTGTTGTTGTTGTTGTTATTAAGTGCCGTTGAGTCAATTCCGACCCATAGCGACCCTGTATAGGATTTCCGAGGAGCAGCTGGTGAGCTTGAAACTCAGACCTTGCAGTTCAAACAGCTTTGCTGTCAGGCAAAGCACCACACCAGGCCTCCCACAGCGCCACACCAGGCCTCCTTCTCACAGATTGTTGTTGTTGTGAAGTGCCATCGAGTCGGTTCCGACCCATAGCGACCCTGTACAGGGTTTCCAAGGGTGTAAATCTTTACGGGAGTAGAAAGCCTCATCTTTCTCCCGCGGAGCGGCTGGTAGTTTCGAACCACTGACCTTAAGGTTTGCAGCCCGATTCGTAACCACTACGCTACCAGAGCTCACAGATTAGGAGGCTAGAAATTGACCTTCAGGGTGCAGGTTGGGCTCTAGGGTAAGGCAGATGTCTGTCAGCTGTCAGTTCTTAGTCTCTCCTGAACTTTTGATCATGAACCACTTTCATGGATCTTGACATCTCTCTTCCCATCTGTTTCTTTCTCTTATTTTATGTCTTTTATGGTGCTGTAAGATAAATATGGACAGTGAATAAATGGACAGTGAATAAAGAGTGGACAGTGAATAAAGAGGATCGTAGAAGAGTTGATGCCTTTGAGTTGTGGTGTTGGAGGAGAATACTGAGGGTGCCATGGACTGCCAAAAGAACCAATAGATCTGTTTTGGAAGAAGTGCAGCCAGAGTGCTCCTTGGAGGCCAGGATGGCTAAGCTTCGTCTCTCCTACTTTGGACATGTAGTCCGGAGGAAACAATCGTTGGAGAAGGATGTCATGCTGGGTAGGGTGGAGGGTCAGAGAAAAAGAGGAAGACCTCCAACGAGATGCATCGGCCAGGTGGCATCATTGATGGACTCGGGGGTGGCAGCGGTGGTGAGGTTGGCCCAGGATCGAACATTGTTTCGCTCTGCTGTGCATGGGGTCGCTATGAGTCGGTTCCGACTCGATGGCACCTGACAACAACAAGATAAGCACTGGGCTACTAACTGCAAGGTATGCAATTCAAACATATCAGCTGCTCCTCAGAAGCCCCACACAGGGTCCCTATGAATCAGCATTTAGCAACTCCATGGCACATAACAACAACAACCAACCAACAACAACACTCCTCAAAAGAGGCTGACTCAAGAACACCCTACAGTAATCCTACCTCATTAACATAACAAAGATGCTTCACTCCCAAAGTGGATTATAAGCAAAGGCATACCACACCCACTGCCAGCTAGTGGATTCTGACTCATTGTGATCCTCCCTATATAGGGTTTCTAAATATTTATAGGAGCAGACAGCCTCATCTTTCTACCCAGGAGAGACTGATGGGTTTGAACTGCTGACCTTTCAGTTAACAGCCCAACGCCTAGGATTTATCATGTCTTTTTGGAAGGGACATCCATGAAGTCCTGGTGTGGTGCTGTAGGATAAGCACTGGACTGCAAACCACAAAGTTGGTAGTTCAAACCCATCAGCTGATCGTTGGAAACCCTATACAGGGTCGCTATGAGTCAGAACCAACTCGATGACACTTAACAACAACAGTATTCAATCCATAGCAAAGTTCTATCAGTTTTTGTTGTTACTATCACTTGTTGTTGTCAGGTGCCATCAAGTCGGAACTGACTCATAGCGACCCCATGCACAGCAGAACGAAACAATGTCCAATCCTGGGCCAACCTCACTACCGCTGCCACACTTGAGTCCATCAATGATGCCACCTGGCTGATCCATCTCGTTAGGGGTCTTCCTCTTTTTCTCTGACCCTCCACCTTACCCAGCATGACATCCTTCTCCAGCGACTGTTTCCTCCGGACAATATGTCCAAAGTATGAGAGACGAAGCTTAGCCATCCTGGCCTCCAAGGAGCACTCTGGTTGCACTTCTTCCAAAACAGATCTATTGGTTCTTTTGGCAGTCCATGGCACTTTCAATATTATCCTCCAACACCATAACTCAAAGGCATCAATTCTTCTACGATCTTCCTTATTCACTGTCCAGATTTTGCATCCATATGAGGTTATTGAAAATACCATGGCTTGGGTCAGGCGCACCTTAGTCCTCAAGGTGACATCTTTGCTCTTCAATACTTTAAAAAGTTCCTGTGCAGCAAATTTGCCCAATGCAATACATCATCTGATCTCTTGACTGCTGCTTCCGCGAGTGTTGATAGTTGGTCCAAGAAGAATGAAGTCCTTGACAACTTCAATCTTTTCTCCATTGATAAGAATGTTGTTTATTGGTCCAGTGGTGAGGATTTTTGTTTTCTTGACATTGAGATGTAATCCATATCGAAGGTTGTGCTCTTTGATCTTCTTAAGTAAATGTTTCAAGTCCTCCTCACTTTCAGCAAGCAAGGTTGTATCATCGGCATATCACAGGTTGTTAATGAGTCTTCCTCCAATCCTGACGCCACGTTTTTCTTCATAGAACCCAGCTTCTCGTATTATTTGCTCAGCATACAGGTTGAACAAGTATGGTGAAAGAACACAACCCTGTCTCACACCTTTCCCAATTTTAAAACATTCAGTGTTCCCATGCTCTGTTCGAACAACTGCTTTTTGGTTTAGGTACAGATTTCTCAGAAGTACAATTAAGTGTTCTGGAATACTCATACTTCTCAATGTTGTCCATAGCGTGTCATGATCCACACAATCGAAAGCCTTTGCATAGTCAATAAAGCACAGGTAAACATCCTTCTGGTATTCTCTGCTTTCAGCCAGTAGCTGCTGAATATTAGGGAAGCTCATTAATTGCCCTTTGCATTTATACATGAGGGATTATCAAACAGTTTGTGGAAATTTTGAATTAGACGACAAATAGGACAAAGTTCACAGGAGAAAAGCCAAACAGAAAAAGCACTCATTGAGAAGTTGAGTATTTCCTTACTCTGAGACCTGAGAGAAAATTCTCTCGTGCCAGCAGTGACAACTGAATATTCTGGAGGGGTTTGTGAAGTAATAGCAACACTTGTGTTTTCTGCTCCATTACTCTCTGCAATTTATCTTTATTGTTTTCAAAATGTCTTAATAGAACACAATTTTTTGAAACATAACCACCCCGGAGAGACTCAAATATGTGCATACACTGAGGAGATATGCACAAGGGTACCTGCTACAGTGCTGTTATTTTAGAAATAGAAGAATGGGTAAATCAATTTTGATAGATCAGTGAGTTGTTGTTGTTAAGTGCCTTTGAGTTGTTTCCAACTCAGCGACCCAGTATAGGGTTTCCAAGGCTCTAAATCTTTGTGGAAACAGAAAGCCTCATTTTTCACCCAAGGAGTGACTGATAGACTTGAACCACTGAGCCTGTAGTTCACAGTGCAGTGATTATCCTACAAAGCCACTGTGTTCTCCATTTCTATGAGTATACATCACAATAGATCCATATTAATATGGATTAATATAAAAATTATTGTGTAAAATAAAGGTAGATTATGATATATATAGTATGACTTGATTGATACAAACATTTGATATTCTTAAAAAAATACTATGTATTGTCTACAGCTAACACTATATATTGTCTAGAGATGAAACAATGTATTGTCTACAGATAATACTATATATTGTCTATAAATCATACTATATATTGTTTACAGAGGAGTCCTGGTATGGCGCTGTGGGCTAATGCATGAGACTGCAGTCATTTGAACTGCAAGGTCAGTGGTTCAAGCACACTAACTGCTCCTTGGAAACCCTATACAGGGTCGCTATGGGTTCGATGGCACTTAACAACAACAACATTGCCTACGGATAATACTATATATTGTTTGCATGGGTTCAGTGGCATTTCCAGACTCAGACTAAGAAGGAAGGGTCTACTTCTGCAAATCAGAGATAACCCTATGGATTTCAACAGTCCCATCTGTAACTAAACATGGGGGTGGGGACAGCATTTTGTTCCATTGTGCATGGGGTCTCCATGAGTTGGGCCAACTCAACAGCAGATAAAATGGCTAAAATATAAAACCATGATAAGGACATAAAACAACATCAGGTCGGCGGTGCCCTTACAGGAGACAACGAACACTCACAGGGCCATGACATTAAACCCCTAGATGAGGAAGAGGGGACGGCTGGAGGCTCACCTATATCTGTAGTACTTTTTTTAAGCCAAGATCTGAATAAAATATGGCAAACCAATAAATTGTTTAATCTTGGTTGTGAGTTTAGGGATATCTTTTACATCCGTCTCTTAAGTTCCTTCTGTGTTGGCATGTTTAATATCTACATATGGAAAGTTAAAGTAATACAAGGATAGATTTTTGAAGAATCTAGGAAAAGGAAGCCCTGAGAAGAATTGATGCATTTGAATTGTGATATTGGTGCAGAATATGGAATAGATTATGGATGGCCTGAAGAACGAACGTATCTGTTTTGGAAAAAGTCATTGCATTACCCCTTGGAAGAGAATGTTGAGACTTAGCTTCTCATGCTTTGGACATGTTATCAGGAGGGACTAGTCCTGGAGAAGGGCATCATGAGTCAGCAAAAGAGGAAGACCCCCTCCCCACCCATCACCAATGAGATGGATGCAGCAGTGGGCTCAAGCATAGCGATGATGGTGAGGCTGGTGCAGGACCGGGCCTTGTTCTGTTCTATTGTGCGTAGGGTTGCTCTGAGTCAGAACAGACTCAGTGGCACTTAACAACAATACTGCGGGTTCTGAACTTCATTCAGAGTGAGCAGGAAGCAACCTTGTCAGAGCTGTGCTGTGAAAGATTTCTCTGGTCACCACCTTGAATTGATACGAAGACAAAGAGGTGAAGGCAAGGTAGTGCTCTTGGAAGTTGTTGCTAAATGCCAGTTCTAAGAAATGCAGTGTTGGAAGGAAATACACAATCTACATATTGTTTAAAGCATACAAAACATTAAAAACCAAAAACTGTTACCGTCAGTTGGAGCCTGGTGCTTGGTGGCTATGTGTGTTATAGCAGAACTGTGTTCCACAGAGTTTACAGTGATTTTGTTTTGTTTTGTTTTTTTCACAAGTAGATTGCCAGATCTTTCTTTTGAGTTGCCTCTGAGTGGATTCAAATTGCCAGCCTCTTGGTTAGTGTCTGAGCACTTAACCGTTTGTGCCACGCAGGGACCCCTTGTGAAACATTACCCTCTGGCTTTCCCATTCTTAATATATACACAGTTCACTCGTCTCTATACTCTGATATTAGGTTTTCTAAGTTGTCCCATGGAGGGTGTTAGAGCTTCACAGCTCAATCTTTCTTCTCTAGATCTTAAAGGTAGATGTGCAGTAAAGGAGATTGTGATTACTGTAACAACTGAAGGATATCATTGAGACCGAGGAATCGGGAGGAAATGAGGAATCAAAGAAACATTACTGCTAAAAACATCCTAAAGGAGCAACGTAAGATTAAACTGAGAACACGTTTTGTGCAAACCACATACCAGCTCCCCATCTATTTTCAGGACCAGCTTGCTCTCCTGTATTAACATTCATATATCAAATCTAAGAAGATATCCAACTCACCACCCTTCACAGAAAGCCCCTGGCTCATCCCTGCTTGTGAACCATTCCAAAGCCAGCCAGTGACCATCTTGCTAAGGGTAACATTCTGGCCCGGGAAGCTGGGAGCCTATATGCTCCCTGGCTATGATTTTCTGTATGGTCCCCGTATATCCCAAACAAGCTGCCTTCGAGGGCAAGTCAGGAGTTCCCCATTCATCTGTGTACTGTCATTGGCACCAAACCAAAATCCACCACCATCCGGTCTCACATCCCACTCACAGTAACCCCGTGGGACAGAGAGTCGTTCTGTAGGGTTTCTGAGACTATAACTCTTCATAGAAGCAGATAGCCTCATCTTGCTCACTTGAAGCAGCTGTTGGGTTTGAATTGCCAGCCTTGCAGTTAGCAACCCAATGCTTACCTCACTGAACCACCAGGGGTTCTTATATGATGGCCAGGAAGGTTCAATCCTTAGAACATCAACTCTCTTCCAACTGATATTCTAATTGAGAACAATTCCAATCCAAACCCCCACAACTTTTTTATTAAAAAAAAAAAAGCAGACCAAATGAAAGTCAAATGAAGCTCCCCGCCACTGAGTCAATTTAGACTCACAGTGACCCTATAGGATAGGGTGAATTGCTTCATAGGGTTCCCAAGACAGTAAATCTTTACAAATACAGACAGCCTCATCTGTCTCTTAGGGAGTGGTGGGGGTTTGAACTTCCGATGTTTTGGTTAGCAGTCCAGTGTTAACCCAATGCACCACCAGAGTCCCTTGTCATTGTTGTTGTTGCTAAGTGCCATCGAGTCAATTCTGAGTCATAGAGACTCTGTATAGGGTTTCCAAGGAGCAACTGGTGAGCTTGAACGGCCGACCTTGCTATTCAAACTGACCTTGCGGTCCAGCATTTTACCCCACAGCGCCAAACGAAGCACTTTGAATCCTGGCTGCCACTTTGTTTATAGCGTGTTTATTTCTACAAAAATCTCTGTTCTGTATGGAAACTCCAGGTTGGCTACCAACCCCCACTAAGAAAACGTGTCTCATTACTACGCAAATTGACTCAAATACATTTCTGTGCAATCTGACCTCAGCTTCACAAGCTAGACAATGGAAGAGGAAGGTAGAAGGAACTGAGGTTCACAATCTGCGATGCTGGTGAAGAAGATTGAATACGCCGTGGACTGCCAGACAGAACAAGCAAAGTCGTCTCCTAAAGCAGAACTAAAATGTTGCTTAGAATCGAGAATATCAAGAACAACAAGATTGGTGGTTTCCTAGTTTGGCCGCCGTGTCATCAGGAAAGACCATGTTCCATGTAGAAAGGGTCAGCAGGAATGAGATGGCCTGGCAATAGCCACAGTGATAAACATAAGTGGATTATCTTGAGGGTGACGCAGGACCAGCCCAGATGTTGTTCAACAGAACATAAGGTCATCATGACTTCAGAGCTGACTCAACAGCAGCTAACAACTACCTCAGCATCCCTTCTCTTCCAGCTCCATTGGAGCTGGTTCAAACTATGTCAGCCTTCTTCGCTCTGGCCCTGGAAACAGAAGGCTTCATTGTCATTTTACTAAGAACTGGTGTTGTAGGATAAGCACTGGGCTGCTAAGTGCAAGGTTGGTAGTTCAAACCCACCAGTCACTTTTTGGGAGAAAGATGAGGCTGTCTGCTCTCAGAAAGATTTACAGCCTCAGAAACCCT
This sequence comes from Chrysochloris asiatica, assembly GCF_000296735.1. Classification (NCBI taxonomy): domain Eukaryota; kingdom Metazoa; phylum Chordata; class Mammalia; order Afrosoricida; family Chrysochloridae; genus Chrysochloris; species Chrysochloris asiatica. The sequence continues at coordinate 6,805,589 of NW_006408523.1, read as the reverse complement.
ATACTGGATTGCAGTGAGACAGGAATCAACTCAATGGCAGTTGGTTTCAGAACATAAGAGCCCTGTTTGCCCTAAAGCATTGTCCGTGATTCACATTTATCACTTTTCTTTCCTTATAATGATCGCCCCATCTTCTAGGCACGGCATCCCATGTTTCTTTCAAGGAAGTTTGGTTTAAGTTCAACTCCAACATAGTCTTTAAGGATGGAGCCCAGGCCTGGCTCCTGAGCATTCTGAAATCTCCTTGTCATAAAGATTGGATTGGGGAGCTCATGCTCGGGTCTGACTAAGTACAGTAATTAAAATTCCTGGCCACAGTGATTAGCTCATGGATGGACTTAAGGACCAAATTGGTCTAGTCCAACTCAATGTTGGGTCTTAGGAACGATCTCCAGGAGGAAAATGCCTGTAATCTTGGCTGCCAGGAACTCCACATCAATGCTAGGAGGAAACTGTCCTTGTCTTCGCTGCTCTTCATCCTGAGAGGCAGCATCCATGGCTTCCAGGGTCTCTGTGATGGAGCCAGCATCCCATAGAGAGGAAGACACCAAGCCTAGAAGTCATGTTAGAACTTTTAGATGCAGACCTTCTTCTTCTAGAACTTCTAGATACAGACCTTCTTCTTCTAGAACTTCTAGAGCTAGACCTACCCTTGAACTTCTCACCTAATGAACCAGGGAGTTTCCTTTATGCTCAAGTCAGTTTGAGTAGAGGTTTCTGTCACCCACTGCTGGGGAAGTCCTGAATAATCAGTGCACCCCCACACATACACACACAGAATTCCCTTCTTGTTCCCCAAGACCGTGTTCCACCAGACCCAGCAGATGGCTTCCTCCTACCACACAGAGAAAATAGCAACTGTTGTGCTTAAAGTTGCCCAGCTTCTCACTTCTCTTCATCCCCTTCAGCTTTGGACTGTCACAAAGGTGACCTCCACCTGTCCAAAGAGAGCCTGGCCATCATTGCTCTTGACTCTGCCTACTAGATCTCCTCTCAGATTCAGCCTTCCCAACCACCCCTTGCCAGCATATCTTCAATCTCTCCTGCTCCACTGGTTCTTTCTCTTTAACATTTGGCCATCCATAAGCCTCTAACTAAACAAAGGATGGCCTCCTAGTGTGGCCCTGTAGGGTAAGCACTGGACTGAGAACCAAAAGGTCAGAGGTTCAAACTCATCAGGTGCGCCTTGGAAACCCTATACAGGGTCTGTGTGAGTCTGGACCGACTCGACGCACTTAACAACAACAAAATGAAGGAAGAAAGAGAGAAGAAGGGAAGGAAGAAGAAACAAGAAGAGAAGAAAGACAGGAAGGAAGAGAGTGTATGAGAAAGAAAAAGAAAAGGAAAGAAAGAAAAAAAGGGAAAATGAGAGAGTGTTTGTGAGAGAGAAAGAAAAAAGAAAAATCTACTTTTCTTCATTCTGAAAATCAGTCAGACTGAAAATCAGTCCTGTCACCTGTTCCTCTCCTTAATGTCGTAACTTTGGTTTCTTCAAAGCTTTTCTCTCCTAGCTGTACTTTCTCACCAGCTCTCACCCAGCCTCCTGCAATTAGGATTCTGCCCCGTCTCCTCTTCTGAAACTGCCAAGTGCAGTGCCCTACTTTCAACTTTAACTCCTATTTCCCAGATGCCTGTGCTGATTTATCCTCTTCAAAATGGCCTTGAGAACTCTCCCTTCATAAATTTTGCTGCTCCTTCTCCATGGCCCTTCCTCCACTCTCCACCCCTTAAACAAGATCCTTAGTGACACGTTTCAGAAAGCATCAGCTTGTCCAAGCAGGAGGTTTACTAAGTGCACAGATAGTTCCTATAATGATTGTGAGAACGAAGCTCCAGGAACTCAACACCACACTACAGATCTGGGCTGCCTCTCCCACGGTGAGAACGTTTCCAGGTAATAAGCCACTCCACAGTTATTGGCACAAAGACAATCCCATCACAACCAAGATTTGTGCTGACAAAATAGATGCTCTGCACCTCAATTTTCTCTCCTCCCATAACACCCCTCAGATCAAATATCATAGGAGGGTCATGCTTTCAGATGACCCGGATTCTAATCAAGGTTTCATCTTACTGAAAGAACTTCAAACCAAACCCAACCCTCTTCCTACTCATGTTGACTCTGTGAGACAGAGTACAACTGCTCCGTAGGGTTTCCAAGACTGTGAATCTTTAAGTAGGCAGGCAGTTGTATCTCTTACCCATGGAGCTGTTGATTGTTGCAGACCGTGCAGAGGTTCGAGGCCCTATAGGCCCGAGTGTAACAGATCTAGCCACTTGGCAGTTAATAGCAAATTGGTTTTCATCTTAGTGTTCAGTTATATTTATTTAATTCCAAACATGAGCCCTGGATGTCCACAGAGAAATGCAATATTCCCCTAAGTTTCTAAAGTCAAGATTTTCCCCCTAG
>NW_006408523.1:6795806-6802624 GCF_000296735.1 Chrysochloris asiatica | reverse complement strand
TCCCTCCTTCCTTCCTCACCCTTCTTAACTTGGTCCTTGGGTCATTGCTACCCTTCTGCTCTCAAATGGTGGATGACTCTAAGGTGTGTACCTCCCCAGATTATTGCTGCTCTTATAGACCTAGCTGAGCCCTGGTGTGGTGCTACAGGATAAGTACTGGACTGCTAACCACAAGATTGGCAGTTCAAACCCACCTGTCACTCTATAGCCTTGTACAGGGTGGCTCTGGGTCAGAACCGACTTGACAGCACTCAACAACAACAGAGATCTGTCTATTGGTTGGTTAAAATTGAGCCACGTGGTTGAGTTTAGTTCCAGACCTGAAGGGGAACTTCGGCCCATAGTGTTAGGGGGTTCCACCTCTAAGTCTGCTCTCATGGTTTTGAGTTTTGTTCCCCATCTCCCCCCATTCTATTCAGTACCTTTTAATGTGAAACTCAGAGAGATTTGTGTTGGTACCTGGCACCATCTAGTTCTTCTGGTCTCAGGGTCCTAGAGACTGATGGTCATGTGGTTTAGTTGTCCATGAGACTCATGTTTCTATACAAAGTGTTTCCATCCTCTTCTTTCCTCTGGATAGGGAGAGACTAATAGTTGCACCTTAAATGATTTAAAGAGTTTCTCGGGTCATTAGCTTCAGGGGTTTATCTAACCTCAATGGCTCCAGAAAGTCTAGATTCCATGAGAATTTGCAATTCTGCAAACATTGCTTTAATAGTTGACATTAGATTTCCTACTAGATCACCTGTGAAAGGTAAGCATATGTTTAAGGAGACTGGTGAGTGGCGGAGCGAGGCTGTTGTTGCTGCTAAGTGCCGCTGAGTCGGTTCCAACACACAGCGACCTGTCTGTATAGGGTTTCCGAGTAGCAGCTGGTGGGTTTGAACTGCTGACCTTGTGGTTCGCGTCCAGTGCTGATCCTACGGTGCTACATCAGGCAGTACATAGAAAAAGAAAACCACAGACTACTGGCTTAGTTCTCCAGTGCTGCTGTCATACCGGGGGTGGCTTTAACAAACAGAACAGAAGTGTTTTCTCTCATACTTTAGGAGCCTACAAGTCCGAATCCAGAGTGAGGGTTCTAGGGAATGCTTTTGTCTCTGCTGGCTCTGGGGGAAAGGTCCTTGTATCCTTTCAGCATCCTTACACACAGCAGTCCCTAAGATCCCCATGTATCTTGGCCTCAATCTTCCCCTGGGTCTGGGAGCTTCTCAGGGCAGGTCCCCCGGTCCTAAGGGTACACTACTAGTCGCCCAGCTCTCCTTTCCTGGAAGCAGTAGGTCCCTCCAATCTCTGCTCACTTCTTTCTCCTTTGATCTCTTAAGTAAGAGGTGATACAGGTCCCACCCCAAGGAAACTCCCCTTACATCAGATCACGGGTGTGAAGGGATGAATGAAGGGTGTTGTATTTTTCACCCTTAAACATCCCAGAACTGATTGGCTTATCGCAACAAACCATACCATGAATCATTATAGAAATGCCAGATTACATCATTATGTAACTGCCAAGCCAGAGCATCATGGTCCAGCCAAGTTGATACATATGCATATGGGGGGGGGGCACAATTCAATCCATGACAACCACTAAATACATAAAACAGATGTTCAGGGTCACCACTCATTACAGTGAGGAGGATACAGCCTGACCCTGGCCTCCAGTTGAGACCGACTATGGGTTGAAATATACTTGCTCCAAGTGTCCTGCGGCATTAGGGCCAGGTTAGGGTTCCCAGACAGCACTTCCTGATTTAACGGGATCTCCCACCATTTGAGGGATGGAGCTTTGAGCCAAACTGCATTTCTACTCAAAGGACCAGTAACAAAGCTGTTACTTATGTTGTATTAGCCACAAAACACAACAGTGTTGCTTCCTGGTGTTCTACTAAAAGCTGAAAATGTATCTACTAGACCATGTGTCTACCTGGGATTGTGACTTGCCTATCGTTCTAGAATCCATGGAGAATCATTACATCTGAGCCACTGCTGATGCTTCTCTAACAGCTACTGGGTGAGGGAGCAGTCGTTGTTGTGTTGTGAAATGCCGTTGAGTTGGTTCCGATCCAGAGCGACCCTGTAAAGGGTTTCCGAGGAGCAGCTGGTGAGCTTGAACCAACAACCTTTCAGTTCAAACGACTTTGCAGTCTGGCACATTAACCCACAGTGCCACACCAGGGAACAATAGGAACTGTTTTTTCCAACGTAAACCAGGGACAATTGAAATGAACGATCACAGTGTAGGAAATCCACAGCCATCAATTTAGTTCTGACTCATAGTAACCCCACTTAACGAAAGCACCCTAGTGGTGCTATGGGTGAAGTATCAGCCTGCTAACTGCAAGGTCAGCAGTTCAAACCCACCAGTCACTCCACAGAAGAAAGATACGGTGGCCTGGCCCCATCAAGATTGAGCCTCACAGTTTAGAGCTTCTGTTTATTATGAGTGGCTCTCACATAAATCTGAAGAAGAGAGCCTATTGTGACCTTCATGGGTACCCACACTATTTCTACAACATACTGGGGTTGGGGACAACCATGACAGGCATCAGAAAATTTGTGGAGCAATCCTATTATCTTTTCATTCTATTTTCACAAACTTTGCGACGCCCCCTTATATATGGGACTGGGAGTCTTTGGCTAGCACAAATGGCTAACACACTTAGCTGCTAACCAAAAGTTTGGAGGTTCAAGGGCATCCAAGAGAATCTCAGAAGAAAGTCCTGGGAATCTACTTGCTAAAAATCAGCCACTGAAAACCCCATGGTGAACACGTCTAGTCTGGTACTCGGTGGGGGTCGCCAGGACTTAGCGACAACACCACAACATTGGGCATAGGCACTACAATTTCACAGCAACTGGTTAATCTAGGACTTGGTAACAAACATTACATTTTCTTCTTATTACATCCTATGCAGGGAGTTCCTGACTTGTGGTGTATTCGAGTTAGGATGAACCGCTTATGACCGTCCATTGTTTTGTTTTTCTTATGATTTGTGGGTTTGTTTGTCTTTTATATGTGAATGTATTAAAACATCTGTGTATTTATACGCGATGTTCCAACCCCCAAAGACAAGTGAAGATTGGATGTATAAAGATACTGATAATAAAAGGCAGCCGTAATGAAAACAGAACCTCGTCATACATTAGGAATTAACTGTAATGACCTGAAGGAAAAATAAGGGCAAGAGGATCAGAGAAAAAATTTCAACGTTGATTATTTAGAAAACTTGCTAATAAAACGTCTTCCAAAACTTTAGTGGGAAATTAGAGCCTGCCCTTGTGGACTCAAGGATCTCTGGTAGCGTAGTGTTTAAAAATTACCGGTGATTCCACGGGAGCAAGATGAGACTTTCTGCTCCCGTAAAGATTTACAACCTCAGAAACCCTCTACGGGGTCATATGAGTCGGAACTGACTCCACGGCGCATAACCACCACCAGCACCTCGTGGACCTAGTTTTCTTCCAGTGGTCTTGATGCCTTCCACAGACCCCACTTTCTTCTTCCGATTCTTCATATTGCTCATCAAGGGGTAAAAAAAATGTGTTGGCACAAATGGATGTTAAAAAATTTAAAACCATTGTTCTAGCCTTTAAAACATTTATAAAAGTTGAAATCATCTTTCAGGGCTCCAATAATTCTAACTTTTCTTTCATGATGAAATTTCTTATAATAAAAGGCAATTGGACTGGTGAGCACAGCCAACTTTGCAACTATAAAGCTCTCACTTCCTTGCCTGGCGTGTGCCAGAAGATTCATCCAGAGGACAGTTACTCCACGAAAAGGGCACATTGGCCAGAAACAGGCAGACACACACACCAGATGGGAAGACAGAGACTAGGCCTGGCCCAGAAGGGACATACTTGTGGAGTGATGGAACTCCATCCTGAGGGACATCTCCAACACACACCCCACCGGCCACTCGATTCCACCGAAAGGTCAGCAGGCTCTGAGCCCATTCCCAGGGTCTGGAGCACCTGCCTTACTGCTCCTGGGACATTCAACATAACCAGCAGCTGCATTTCCAGAATCATAGCAACATGCTAACCACCACAGTACAGGTAGGACACACTGAGAGACTGACTGCTGGTGGGTTTGCTTGCTACTTAAAGGGCTACAAGATGAAGACTATTACTATTGAAAGACCAATGCTCTCTCAGAGAAAATGTTGACCTTGGACAAATGGGATCTCCCCCTTAGAAGAGAAACAGCCCTCCTGATGACCACCAGGCAGCCAGGGTTGAGTGGACATTATCCAGCACCAAACCTGCCACAAGGGAGGGTAAGTATCACTACAAAACCATAGGAACCTTTATGAAACAAAAATCTCATGACACCATTGTTTCTCAGCATTTCCTCCATCTAGGCCTGTACACTTCTGAAAGCGCTGCTTCCGTCTCTCTAATCCTTCCCTGAAGAATTCTCTGCTCTTCATTTACACCATGAGGGACTCAAATCTTATTTCTTTTCAATGTTCACTGAGTTTGGGGAACAACAACAGCAAAAATATCGGAAGGACCAAGATCAGGGCTTCAGGTGGATGGGCTAAGGTTTCCTAATGAGATTCTCCTACGGCAGCCCCTGCTACCCTCAAAGAATGAGCACATACATTGTTGTGATGGGAAAAATAAAAAATTCCTCAGTGTCAGTTTCCTGGCCTGTTTTCTCACCAGTGAAGTTTTCTATTTTCTTAAAGCTTCTTCCTGATAAGCCCCATGGTCGTTCTGTGTCCTTGAGAAAGCATATCAGGATAACCCTTTTAGAGACCCCCCAACAGTCACCACAACCTTCTGGAAGCACTGATTTTTCTGCCTTAAATTAAACTGGCCCAGAAGATCCCCTTGGAAGGCACTGTTTTCACTGGATTTTTTTTTTTTTAAAGACATCCTAATGAGACTCAGACAAATATGTTCCTGAAATAACTTGGCTGCAGCCATCCACTGATTGCAGAGACATGTTTAGACAAAACCCAGGCATGTATGAACTAGAACCCTCATACCATCAAGACTACAAAATGGGACAGAAGTCTTCTGTTACCAAGACAAAAGAAAACTTGAGAAACTTGGTTAAGAAACACATCGCGTGGAGCACATGATCACCAGTCTCCATGACGGAGACCAAAAGACCTAGATGGTGCCCAGCTACCACTACCAACTGCTCTGAAAAGGGATCCCATTCGAAGATGCTAGATAGAGTGGAAATTTGATACAAAACTCAAAATTACAAAAATCTATGGCGGGGGTGCTGATGGAACTCAACAACTGAAAAAGAAGTAGCGTCAAGTCAATTCCAACTCATGGCAACACTGTAGGACACAGTAGAACTTCGCCATAGGGTTTCCAGGACTGTACATCTTTATGGAAGCAGTCTAACCTCATCTTTCTCCCAATGAGTGACTGGTCAGTTCAAACCACTGACCTTCCGGTTAGCAATCAAGCACTCTAGCCATGGTGCCACCAGGGCTCCTTTAATTCAGTCTAAGATGTATGTTTTTCACAATTTTACAACTCTAACACTGGGGTTTCAGCTCTCAATTGATGGCGTCTTGCGATTGTAATTGGTAGTGTTTTGCTTTCTTTGTGGTACATAGAAGGATGGTGTGTCTATATCATCTTGTTGTTATTGTTGTTAAGTGCCGTTTAGTAGATTCCGACCCATTGTGAGCAGAAACCTGTATAGAGTTTCCAAGAAGCAGCTGGTGGCTTGAACCGCTGACCTTCCAGTTCAAATGGCCTTGCAGTCTGATGCATTAACCCACAGCACCACACCAGGATAATTGCTCTAAAATAATATTGGTAGACAAAACATTATAGTTTAAGAAAGCTCATTTTCCTGAAGTACTTGGGTGCTTCAGGAATATGACAGGAATTATGTATCATCCTTTAGAAAACAAATTCGGGAATAGTCAAAGGATGCTAAGAACTGCCTGTTGTTCTTGTTAGATGTTGTCCAGTCAGTTCTGATTCATTATAACCTTATGCAGAACAGAAGGAAACACTGCCCAGTCCTGGGCCCTCCTCACAATCATTGTTACGTTTGAGCCCACTGCTGCAGCCACTGTGAAAATCTATCTTGTTGGGAGTCTTCCTCTTTTCCACATGACTTTACCAAGCATGAGGTCCTTCTCCAACCCGGGACTGTTTCCTCCTGATAATATGTCTGCAGTACGGAAGAGGAAGGTTCACTATCCCGGCTTCTAAGGTGCATTCCTACGCAGACTTGTTCCTTCTCTGGAAGTCCAAGGTGATTTCAATCTTTAAGAACTGCTACAGGCATGGAAAACTACAGCAACTGGGATAATGATATGCTTCTCCTTTTGTTTCTTTCCTTTAAGTTCTTAATGTGGTGAATTGTATCAATACATTTTTTTCTAAATGGTGAGCTTTATTTGCATTCCTGGAGTAAATCCCATTTGATCATAATGTGTTTGATATGCCAGTGGATTGTTTGCTAATAGCTTATTTAGAAATATTGAATTCATGATAAAGATGGATTTGTCGTTTTTTTCTTTCTTGCTAAACCTCAGACAATATCTCAAGAAATGACTCCTCTTTTCTATTCCACTGTGGTGTTGTTGTCAGGTGCCATCGAGTCGGAACCAACTCATAGTGACCCCATGTACAGCAGAACGAAACACTGCCCGATCCTGGGCCAACCTCGCTATCGCTGCCACACTTGAGTCCATCAATGCTGCCACCTGGCCAATCCATCTCGTTGGGGGTCTTCCTCTTTTTCTCCAACCCTCCATCTTACCAAGCATGATATCCTTCTCCAGTGACTCTTCCCTCCTGACATTATGTCCAAAGTATGAGAGACGAAGTTT
>NW_006408523.1:6772232-6793155 GCF_000296735.1 Chrysochloris asiatica | reverse complement strand
CAGAAAAAAAGAGGAAGACTCCAACGAGATGGATTGGCCAAGTGGCAGCATTCATGGACTCAAGCATGGCAACAGTAGTGAGGTTGGCCCAGGATCGGGCAGTGTTTTGTTCTGGTGTGCATAAAGTTGCTATGGGTCGGTACTGACTCGATGGCACCTAACAACAATGACATGGATTGGAATCGACTCGCGACGGCACTTAACAACAAGAACCAAGAGATTGCATTTGACTAGAATTATCTAATCATTAGATTAGCTGTCCTGGTGTGGTGTTGTAGGATGAGCACTGAATTACTAATCAGAAGGTCGGGTGGTTCAAACCTACCAACTTCTCCTATGTAACACTACTATAAATTGGAACTGACTCCATGACACTTAACAACAAGAAGAATCATTAGATATTTGGTAAAACGTTTGTTTCTGCACTCTGGTTTTGCAGTTACATTGTCTTTTGTTTGGAGGGTAAGGGAGAGCCTTAACTAACCATTATTTTTTCCAGTTTTCTATTTTTCTCTTGTCACTTTCTTTCTCTTGTTGAGCTGTCTACCTGCCTACCAATCTAGCCCTCTCCCTCCTCCCTCCCTATCTGTTATGATTGGCTGCCATCAGTTGATCATGATTCACTGTGACTCGTGGACTCCTAGTGTGGTGCTGTAGCATCTGCACTGGACTGTGAACCAGAAATTTGGCAGTTCAAACCCACCAACTGCTCCTCAGAACCTTTATACAGGTTCACTATGAGTTGGAACTGGCCCAACAGCACTCAACAACAACAATATGTATGCAGAGTAAAAGTGTGCCCCACAGGGTCTTCAAAGCTGAGAACTTTCAGAACCAGATTGCCAGTCCTTCCTAGTCATCTCTAGTTGGATTTGAACCCCCAAACTTTCAGTTATCAGTCAAGCAGTTAAAATGATGTGTGCCACTCATCTGTCTGTCTTATCTAAGTTTTAAAATGCACTGGCATTAATTTATTCATAAATTCTTTCATATTGACTTTTATCTTTGCCACAGCCCCCCCTTCTCATTCTGAATGTTGCTTGTATCTGCTTTAGTTTTTCTTAATCCACCTTGTTAGATGTTGGTCTTTGTCAATCCTCTCTAATGTTTCCTGTTTTTGGTTTCATTACTTCCTGCTCTGATCCATATACCACCTTTCTTATATTTCTGTGAGTTTATTCTGTTATTCTCTTTCTAACTTGTTATTTTTATGAAAATGGATTCTTAACTTATTCATTCTTAGCCTTGTGTTTTTCTGATCTAAGCCTTTGAGGCTATAAAATTCATTCCAGGAACTGAGTTAGCTGTTTCCTTATTATGCACTTCTAAGTGTTTTCTAATTTCCACACTGATGTATTCTTAGATCCATAATTTATTTGAAGACACATTTTAAAAAATTTTTCCAATGTATGAAGTGATTTTAGTTATCTTTTTATTGTTGATTTCTAATATGGTTGTGTTATAGTAAAAGTATGTGTTCCGTATGTTACTGCTGTTTACAAATATGTGGGCACTTACTTCAGGACCTGGGATGTGGTCCGTTTTCATCAATATTTTGTTTGTGCTTATAAAGAATATGCATTCTCCAAATATTGGTATGGGTTATGTATGCGTACCAATGTGTTGTATAAATCTTTATCCTTACTGGTTTTGTGTTTATGGGTCCTTCCAGTCTGATTGAGGATCTATCTATTTCTCCTTGTCACCCCTAGTCCATTCTAGGTCCATGAAAGCCACACTTCTAGGTCACCAGGGAGCAACAGATACACCCTGGGATTTCTGACCTCACTTTCTTTACTACTCAACGTGCATTTAAAGAAATACAAATGAATTCTGCTTAGCATTTTTAAGAACGAGCCCTGGTAGTGTAGTGAGGTATGAATTGGGCTGCTAACCAGAAGGTCAGTAGTTCAAATCTACCAGCTGCTCCATGGGAGAAAGCTGAGTCTTTATGCTCCAGTAAAGATTTATAGCCTTGGAAACCTATTCAGGGTTGCTATGAGATGGAAGCTCTGGTAGCATAGTGGTTACGAATCGGGTTGTGAACCTTAAGGCCAGCAGTTCTGTGAACCTTAAGGCCAGAAACTACCAGCTGCTCCATGGGAGAAAGATAAGGCATTCTGCTCCCGTAAAGATTTACAGCCTCGGAAACCCTGTACAGGGTCGCTATGGGTTGGAACCGACTCCACGGCACTTAACAACAACCATGAGATGGAAGCAACTCATAGGCACTTAACGACCACCACCAGCATTTGAAGGAATTGGGGGTCCTGGTGTGGCATTGGGCCTGGGGCAATTGTCTCTTAACTGCTAAGAATAATCAAACTCTCTCAGAAGCACTGCTATAGGTTGGTTGTGTTCTCCAAAAGCTCCGTGTGCTTGTAAAGATCAGGCTGTGTGGAGAGATTTCTTTTGTTATATTAATGAAGGCATACCACAGGAGGGTGGGTCCTAAACCTAGTATCTTCTGAGAAATCCCTTATAAAAGAGCAGAATCAACAGAGACACACAGAGGGTGAACCTAGGTTTGCAGGCCAACTCTACCAGGTGATGCCTCAGAACCAGACATATCAGAACATCTTGATGCCCATTGTTCTTCCTGGTTTTATAAAAACACACCTGAGCAACCTGCAACTTCACCCAAGTCAGAGAAATCTCAATAATATCAAAGCAAGTTCTCGATCCAAGATTACTTCAACCCCAATACATCAAGTTTTAATTTTTAGAAATGCCTTTTTCTTTCTTAAAAAATAAATTAACATATATGGAAAACTAACTCTATATTGAGCACCTATATTTCTGAAAATTAAATGTGTGCCCAGTCAGATGTCTTACTATTCTCATGTGTTGCAAAGTGTCATCGAATCGATTCTGACTCATAACGACCCTGGATAGGGTTTCCAAGGAGCAGCTGGTGAGTTTGAACCTTTGACCTTGCAGTTCAAACCGACCTTGAGGTCGAGTGCTTATCCTATGGTGCCACACCAAACTACAGCTCCCAAACTACAGAACCAAGAAGGACCTTTGCTTGGTTCAGATCAGGCTTCAAACCAGGATTCTGCTTGGTCCCCAAACCGGTTTTGTTTTGTTTGTTTTTTTAACCACATCTGAATACTTCAAAGACTTTTGGGCAAATCTCCTAGCATTTCTGAACTCATTGCTGCATTATGAGGTGGCTGGAATAAATTTTTAAAATAAAATTTCTCAAGGTGCCTTCCAATTTAATTTTAGAATAAGATCAGAAGAGTAGAAAAGATGAAGGGGTTGGGAGAGAGGAAGAAAATAGAAGTTTCATGAATTTCCTGTTTGACTATTTCTAGTTCTACCAATGTGTCTTTATCAACTGCTCTATGGACTATGGCTAATGAAGCCCCTCTTTGAAGGCTTATCTTCAGTACATTCTACAGATGAAATTGATGTGGATTGTTCTTGGTATATATGGAAATGCAAGTAATCCCAGTGCTGTAAATAAGCCCATCTGGCATTGTAGGATAAGCACTGGACTGATAACCACAAAGTTGGCAGTTCAAACCCACCAGCTGCTCCTAGGGTCATTCTGAGTTGGGGTGATTCTGTGGCACACTTTTAACAGCAACACAGCACATCTTTAAAACAATGTATGCGAGCTGCTTTCTATTCTTATTTTGTAAATATAAAATGACACAACCTCATTATTCTTCACACTATTTCAGAATACTGTGGGTTTCAACTGATTCAGTATACAAACTAGAAACATACATGAAAAGCCAACAAAAACATCAAACAGAGACAACTCATTTAAAAAACTCCAATGGCCTGATTGTTGGCTAACAGGCATAGCAGCTTGGCTAGCCTCATCAGGGGCTACAGAGGATGGAGATTTTCTGAAAAGGGCTTAGGAGTCAGATCCAATGAAGAGTCACAAATGAGCTCTTCGAAAGGCAACAATAAATTTTTATATAGTTATGAAATGTAGAAAGAAATGTGGGCCTTCCTTTGGTCTTTCTACTACACACGCACACACCATCATCAATATAATGTCTAAAGACTGAAAACGCCCAGAAATGAGATTTATCCTGGAAAAACAACAACCCATGAACTTCAGTTTCAGTGCAAAGGGACAACAACATTTATTGACTGAATTAAACAAAGCAGTGAAGATGACGTGTTGTCTTCTCATTTGGGGGTGTTTGAATGAAATAAGAAAAGTGCTATTAATCGAAGCAGCTTACATTCATTAAAAGAGCGACTATATTAAAAACAGCAACACATACAATAGTACATATGCACCAAGTGGGATTATCTCAACAAATATACAAAATACCCAAAATAAAATATTTACATGTTTAAAAATATAAACATTGATTCATGTATCCCATTTAATCACTGGTGTGGACAAGGGAGAAAAGCCCCTATTGCTATTTAGAACTTTTTTAAGACAAAGTTTTAAAACATAGAGTCATTCTAGGAGACCCTTTTAAATGATTTTTTTTCCCATGTGGTGGGTTGAACATCCTATTACAAAAATAATATCTATAAACCTACTAATAATTTTCCTCTGATGCACAAAAATAATATAGCCAAAAGTTTATCCTCCAAGATATGCCTGACTTTCAGGAAAACTAATTATAGAAATGGATTTTCTCTCTTGGATTTCCTTTGTCATCACTTTCAAATAACCTGCAATTTCTTTCTTATATTACACTTTACATAAATAATTTGGGCAAAACCTGAAGTTAACAATGAGCCTGTTCAGAAGCTGGTGTTATGTAAAAATACAGGAATTTCATTTGCCTGTCATCTCAGCCTGCTCTCCCTGATAGTCTCTACTGCTAGAAGTCCCAGCATGGTCCAGTTAAACTTATTCTGGAAACAAGAGAAATGCTAAATATGAATTTGGTAGAGTTTCTTCTCATTTATTTAATATAAACAGCTAGTGAGGGACTACATGGCTGTACTCCAAGTATTTAAGGAGGTTCATTAATTCCTTCAAAGAGCTCTGGTAGCGTAGTGGTTATGAAACGGACTGTGAACCTTAGGGTCAGCAGTTCGAAACTACCAGCTGTTCTGTGGAAGAAAGATGAGGCTTTCTGCTCCCATAAAGATTTACAACCTCAGAAACCCTGTACAGGGTCACTATGAGTCGGAACTGACTCCATGCCACATAACAACAACAACATGAATTCCTTCAGACTCTCAAGGACATTTTATGACATTTTAACAAGTGTTTATTGTGTCTACTCTCTGTCCATCTGTTGTGTGACCAGGTAGCTTTAGTATTTTTGCTGTCAATTATTAAATGATCCAAGCAGGTATCTGAGAAAGTTTTAACATCTCCAATAAATAATAATTGAGACTATCTTTTATTAAAAATATACCTTCTCATACAGAGCAGAAAGTTACTCTGCCCAATTACTGAGTAATTTCTAAAAATTCCTCAATTTCAATGTAATGGAAAGATCATCTGCGTCTGGTTGGATCTTCTATACATCTCAATAAAATCAGGTGTAAAATTCAGATAAAAGAACTTGACAAAGTGTACACACTGAAACCTAGGGTCATCAAATCCATTCCAAGTGGCAGTGGACCCTGTGGGACAGAACAGAACTGTCCCAGAGGGTTTCTGAGTCTATAAACCTTTATGTCAGGAGACTGCCTCAGCCTCCTCCCTTGGTTGGTGGGCTTGAACCACCAGTTTTGTGGTGACCAGCCCAGTGCTTAACTCACTGCACCAGCAGAGCTCCTCTGACCAAGTATTGTTGTTGTTGCTGTTAAGTGCCATTGATCTGGTTCCCACTCATAGCGACCCTGCATAAGGAGCTCTGGGCGCGAACTGGTTACCAGTCGGGCTGTGAAGCTCAAGGTCAGCAGTAGAAACTACCAGCTGTTCCGTGGGAGAAAGATGAGGCTTTCTGGTCCCATAAAGATTTACAGCCTCGGAAACCGTGTGCAGGGTCGCTATGAGTCGGAACCAACTCCAGGGCACTTAACAACAACAACTGTGTATGTAGTGTAGCGGTTAGGAATTGGGCTTCTAATCCCACAGTCAGCAGTAGAAACTACCAGCTGTTCCCTGGGAGAAAGATGAGGCTTTCTGGTCCCATAAAGATTTACAGCCTCGGAAAACGTGTACAGGGTCGCTATGAGTCGGAACCAACTCCAGGGCATATCATCACCACCACTATAGAGTTTCCAAGGAGTAGCTGGTAGGTTTTGAACTGCCAACCATTTGGTTCTCAGTCCAGTGTTGATCCTACAGCACCACATCAGGAGTTCCTGATCAAGTGTAAGCCCCGCCCCTTATTTTAGTACAATAATCTTGTCATTGGTACATAATGCAATTTTCAACTAATTTCCCCTAAACACTGAGCATGGGCTCTTACTAGAATCAGAAGAGAATAAACTCTGGTTGAAGCAAGGTAGATTCACCACTAGAATTGCTATGCTAGCTTGATTTGTTTACAAAACAGTCGTCACACTTTAAATCTGGCTGTAGGCATGTTAGTACATCATTCTAAAACGATTGGGTATCCCACTGCCGTTGATAGCGACCATTATCGGACAGGGAAGAACTTTGCCACAGGTTCCAAGGTTGTCATCCAGACACAAGCAGACTATCATTGCTTTTTCCCGAAGAATAGCAAGTAGATCCAAATTGCTGACTTTTCATTAGCAGCCCAGCACTTTAACTACTGCACCACTGGGACTCTGAGATTGGTATATATATAGATATAGATAGGTAGAGAGAGAGAGAGAGAGAGAGTGTGTGTACTCTGGTAGCGTAGTGGTTACGAATCGGGCTGTGAACCTCAAGGTCAGCAGTTTGAAACTACCAGCTGTTCCACGGGAGAAACATGAGGCTTTCTGCTCCCGTAAAGATTTATAACTTCAGAAGAGTCGGAATCAACTCCACGGTAAATAACAACAACAACATATATGTGTGTGTGTGTGTATATATATATATATATATATTTACATATATATATGTGTGTGTTTGGTGTATATTGTTGTTAACTGCCATCAAGTTGGTTCTAACTCATAGAGACCCTTTGTGGGGTCTCCAAGGCTGTAAATCTTTGTGCACACAGAAAGCCTTCCAAGGCTTCTGTTCTAAGGAGCAGCTGGTGGGCTTGAACTGCCAACCTTTTGGTTCAAAGTCCAGTGTTTATCCTACAAATCCACCATTCTCCCATGACCCCAAATTCTGACTGGCCCAGGTGAGGAAAAAATAACAAAGCTGCGAGATTCTGAGATCTACCCTCTAGACTTGCATAGTACTTGGATTAGATAGAAATATCAAGTAATTAAAAAACGAAAACAAACACCAAGTTCACTTTTAACTAAAATAGTCATCATTTGAATGATACTCATAATCATCAAAACTTAGTTTATCTCTTCAAGTTGTTTCATATTTAAAATATGGTAGTCAAAAATGGGATCTTTTGACTAAGCTTTAGAGTTGGATTTCTGGTTCAAATTCTGCCCCTGTTACTTTTTATGTAAGTGGGTTTGGGCAAGGTCTTTGACCTTTCTGGACATCATTATCCTTCCTCTGTAGAATACAGCCAATAGTTCTTGTAAGCAATGTTGTTAAATGCTTTCGAGTCAGTTCCAACTCATGGTGACCCTCTATAGGGTTTCCGAGGAGTGGCTAGCTGGTGAGTTTGGACCACCTACCTTGTGGTTCACACCAACTTTGTGGTCAAGTCCTCGTCCAGCGCTGTGGGCTAATGCATCAGACTGCAAAGTCGTTTGAGCTGCAAGGTTGGTGGTTCAAGCTCACCAGCTATTCCTTGGAAACCCTATATAGGATCACTACGG
Organism: Chrysochloris asiatica; assembly: GCF_000296735.1. NCBI lineage: Eukaryota > Metazoa > Chordata > Mammalia > Afrosoricida > Chrysochloridae > Chrysochloris > Chrysochloris asiatica. Next base: position 6,785,355 of record NW_006408523.1, on the reverse strand, counting down.
GTCAGAATCGACTCAATGGCACTTAACAACAACAACAACTATGTAAACTAAAGCACAAACTAGATTATATGAAGAAGAACATGGAAGGAGGATTGGAGGAAGGCTCATTAACAACCTGCAATATGCAGATGATACAACCTTGCTTGCTGAAAGTGAAGAGGACTTAAAATACTCATGATGAAGATCAATGACCACAGCCTTCAGTATGGAGTGTGCCTCAATGTAAAGAAAACAAAAATCCTCACCCTTGGACCAGTAAACGAAAGTTTGAAGTTATCAAAGATTTCATTTTGCTCAAATCAACCATCAACACTCATGGAAGCAACAGTCAAGAAGTCAAGTGACTTATTGCATTAGGCAAATCTGCTACACAAGCCCGCTTTAAATTGTTCAAGAGCAGAGATGTCAGTTTGAAGACCACGGTGCGCCTGACCCAAGCCATGGTATTTCCAATCATCTCATATGCATGTGAAAGTTGGACAGTGAATAAAGAAGGCCGTAGAAGAATTCATGTGTTTGAGTTATGATGTTGAAGGAGAACATTGAAAGTACCATGGGATGCCAGAAGAACCAACAGATCTGTGTTGGAAGAAGTGCAGCCACAATGTTCCTTGGAAGTCAGAATGGCGAGACTTCATCTATCATACTTCAGACATATTGTCAGGAGGGAGCAGTCCCTGGAGAAGGACATCATGCTAGATGAAGTAAGTGGAGGAAGACCCCCAATGAGATAGATAGACACAATGGCAGCAGTACTGGGCTCAGGCCTAACAACAGTTGTGAGGTTGGCATAGGACTGGGCAGTGTTTTCTTCTGTTGTGTGTGTGGTCGCTACGAGTTGGAATCAACTCAATAGCGCCTAACAACAACAACATGGTTCCTGACATGTAGAAAGTAAACATAATTTAGACTAGTTCTTTTAATTAATTTTCATTAATAATAAAAACGTCAAGTCCGCAATGGCTGAGAGATGGAAAATAAATATTGGTTGAATGAGTTAACAAACCAGAAAACGTAGGTTAGAATCCCATAGACAGATCATAGGATAAACTGCTGTTGAAACAAACCCACTGTGCCAACTGGATTCCGCCTCATAACAACCTTATAAGGGTTTCTAAGGCTGTAACTCTTTATGGGAGCAGGCAGCCTCATCGTTTTCTCATAGAACAGCTGGTGGGTTTGAACTACCAACCAGCCTTGCGGCTAGCAGTCCAATGCTTCACACACTACAAATTTAAGGATATATCAAGTCTAGGATAACCCTGCTAACTGTCATTTAAATAAACAAGACAGAACACTCAGAAAAACCTTTTAGGGGGTGAAGTTGGAAAAACAAAAAGGGGACCATGCTTGGAAGGACTGAAATTTGATCTGTGAGGGAGCATTACCATGACAACAGGAGAGATTTCTGTCTGTACTTCCCACGGATGTTAATTCCTCCAAGGAGAGGACACTCCCAAGGAAAACTTGCCTACTAAGGGTGGAGAGCTGTGAGCCCTGTCATCTCTGGTCATGGGTGGGCTCTTCCTGCTGACATGTCACACTTTACAATTTCTCACTAAAGAGCCTACTTTTATCTCCCTGTCTTGGAGATTTTAAAGAGAGAGAGAGAGAGAGAGAGAGAAGGCGAGAGAATAAATCAAATTTGAATCAAGAAGTCACACTAGTCAGAGAACATCAACGGGGAGAAACCGACAGTTCCAACCCACTTTATCCCTCTGCCCCATCCCACAAACTGAAAGCAACAAATACAAAAAGTAGGTAATCTAAAGTAAAGGCATTTCTGATGAAGCTAAAAAAAAATCCAATTTCAGTAGTTATGTGCGAGCTCCACTCTTAATGGGTTTTATTACGTATTTGATGTAGTATATACTCAATAAATATCTGCGGCATTGAATTCACATCAGTATCCACAACAAACCGTGCCCACATCCCGTTCTGGAGGCTTTGTGACTATTTTAGCTTTGCCTTTTTTATTTGGAGAAGGAACGCCTTACGATGCTCATGAAACCGTTCTTCTGAATCATCCATCAAAGCGTGAGCCAAGGTGAAATCAGGAAGCCCAGGTGGCATCAACGTTAAAGCACTCGGCAGCTAACCAAAAGGTCCGCGGTTCAAATCCTCCAGCCAAAGTGAGACAATAGCATTTTTACTAAGTGGCTATTGTTACAACACACTGTCTTGGCATTTTGAGGGGGACCTACCCGCACTTGTCATATGATGCTGGCTTGGTTCCAGCTGCCTCCATTTTATGTTGTATTGCCTTTAGGCTCCAAAGGATATATATATATATATATATATATTTGTGTGACTTTGAGAACATTCAAGACTGAAATCATACCAATAAGAAACGTGTTGCTCATTCTTTGCTCTCTGTATATATATATATATATATTTGTGTGACTTTGAGAACATTCAAGACTGAAATCATACCAATAAGAAACGTGTTGCTCATTCTTTGCTCTCTGCCTGAAGAAGGAGAAAGGAAACCTGGTTGAGCCTCCTGGTATTTGATTTTCTCCTCTGATTTCCTCCAAGTACCATTAAGTGGCGCCCCTTGATCGTGGCAGCGGACAATCATAAGGCTTTTTCCTTATGATTAGAAGGGAGCAAGGTGGCTCTGTACGATAAGCACTGGACTACAAACCACAAGGGCGGCAGTTCGAGCCTATCAGTTACTCTATAAGAGAAAAATGAGGCTTTCTACTCCTGCATAGATTTACGGCCTCAGAAACCCCATATAGGCTCATTATGAGTTGGAACCGACTTGATGGCACTCCACAACAAAAGTATAAAATCCTTCGAAGGGATTTCTTAATAGTGACAGCGGGACACAGTGTATGTGAATAGAGTGGCACATGTTTTAATAGAAAACCAGGCACCAAAGCCAACACCAAATCCATTGCCATCCAGCTGATTCAGACTCACAGTGACCCTATTGGACAGAACAGAACTGCTCTGCAGTAATTCAAAGGTTAGTGGTTCAGATCCACCTGCCGCTCCTTCAAAACCCTATACAAGGTCACTATGACTCAGTGGCACACAACAACCACAAGAGGGTTTCCAAGGTTGAAAATCTTTACGAGAGCAGGCTGCCTCAGTTTTATCCTGTGGAACAGCTGCTGGGTTCAAATCACTGAACTTTTAGTTAGCAGTCCAGCGCTTAACACATGGCACCACCAGGGCTCTTGGAGACAAGCAAATATTTGTCATCCAAGAGAGGAACAAATGTAGAGAGCATGTGATAGCAGGTAATGAGTTCCAATCTGCACATGGTCCAATCATGTGACCATTACAGAGGTCTGAGGATACCATGCAAATATGATGAAAACAACGAGAGTGAGGAAAGAAACACGCATCAGCCTCATCAGAGTTCGCAATGCAGTTGCCTTCGCAAACGAAGCTAAACAAAGATAGAAATAATGAAAAATCTTAGAAAGTACACAGAACCCTTGACATCCAATACCCACCATCCCTTTACCTAGAAACTGTGCAAGAAAATGGTGATTTGCATATTCATTTAAATGCAAATCCTTGAAAACTACTTCTGAGATTAATGAATAAACCCTTTAAGCGTAATAAATCATGGCTTTCCTAGGTGTTAAAAGTGTTGTTCTTCAACAGGCGAACATCTGTGGGAAATGTTAAGTATTAAGGCTCTATGCGCCGCTGTTGTGCTTAGGTGAAATAATAAAAATCCGTTTCCTATTGTGATCCTTTCAAAGGCTGGTGCTGAGGAAAGAGTAAATGCATCAGGTAGAGTGCTCCATGCATGTGTGATACAGGCAGTAAGGAGGTCTGCCTTTAGATTACTGCATTTGTGGTTGTTTTATTGTTAAGTGTAATCGAGTTGGATCCAGCCCGTAGCAATCCTGTATAGAGTTTCTGAGGAGCAGCTGGTGAGCTTGAACCGCCGACCTTGTGGTTCAAACCGACTTTGCGGTCCAACACATTGTTGTTGTTGTTAAGTGCCATCGAGTTGGTTCCGACCCATAGCGACCCTGAACAGTGTTGCTGAGGCTGTAAATCTTTACAGGAGCAGAAAGCCTCATCTTTCTCCCGTGGAGCAGCTGGCAGTTTCGAACTGCTGACCTTGAGGTTCACAGCCCAATTTGTAACCACTACGCTACCAGAGCTCCTTAACAGGCTGAAAATGTCAGATCCAATTATTGATTGACTTTTCCTTCCCATTTTGGTCAATTTGGTCAAAAGGACTTTGTCAATCAAGTATCACAATCGGACACACAAGACCCCAGCTAACGTTGTTGTTGTTGTGAAGTGCAATCAAGTCGGTTCTGACTAAGAGCGACCCTGTATAGGATTCCCAAGGAGCAACTGGTGAGCTTGAACTACCGACCTTGCAGTTCAAACGGCTTTGCAGTCTGGCACATTAACCACAGTGCCACACCAGGACTCCCCTGCAAACATGGGGCCTGTCTAATACCCACAAAGTAATTAGCTAATGCACTGATAATCATTTGGACAGCAAATCCCTGAGGATCCTGGGAAACTCTCTCCCTGAGCATGAATGAAAATAGCCCTAGGTTCAAAAATGCACCTATAACCCAGTTCACTGATCTCTTTTCACTGGTTGGAAATGATGGACAAGCCACTCCTCTTTCTAACCCAATGCTGTCCCCCATAACACCCTAACGACCCTGTATAGGTTTAAACCTAAGGAGTTTGAACTGCCGACCTCTCTGTTAGCGGTCCAGTATGTGGTGCTGTGGGTTATTGCCAGACTGCCAAGTCATTTGAACTGCAAGGTTGGTGGTTCAAGCTCACCAGCTGCTCCTTGGAAACTCTATACAGGGTTGCTATGGAACCGACTCGACAGCACTTCACAACAACAACAACTTATCCTACAACACCTCACCAGGACTCCTAACACATTATTGGAATCTCTGAATTCCTTGGCTGAATCCTTCATTTGATTGGAAGGGCTAAAATTCTTTAAATACATATTTAACATATCCAAATATTTAAAATCTTATATAACTGATTTGTTTAAACCAGACCAAGGGAAAAGAAGGTAAAACTTTGCCAGCATCTTTCTTTACTTCTGCTACAGAGCATACATAGAAGTTGTAAATGCAGAAATAAATTCTAAAAATGTGAGAGCAAAGTCAGTCTCCTAGTCTAATGATTACCAAATAAAGAACCTTCACTATTACAAGCTACTCTTCGTTCAGGTATACTTAAGTTTCCTGTATAATTAAACAGATACAGCTTTGCCACGGATTCATGCAAAAAACAATCTAACCTTGCCAGAAAACACACATGCAGTTAAGAGGCTTTGTTTTGCAGCTAGTCATAAAATCAGTGTTCTCTCCATTCACTGGGGTGATATGAACGTATTTGGAGTCTAAATAACACTATCTTAAACTTAGCTCTCTTTCTCAAGACAGACGTCATTTCTGCAATATTTCCAAATCTGCAGTGGACTTCTTTTGTCTGTGCATGGGTCAATGAGAACAAGAACATGAGTGAATGTTGAGTGAATGCTTACCGTGGTGAGCATAGGGCCTCATCTATGCACAGAGGAAACGAGCTATTAAGACATTACTTTGAAATCTGACATATAAAAGCTAGTAACCTGACAAATAAAGAGCAGTCAAGACTTTCAGCAAACCCCTCCCACCTCTACTTAAATGACTGCAAAATGCAAAATCAGGAACAGACTATCTGGAAGTGGTGCCTCAGATGTGCTTTCCCATTATCTTGTTACTCCCTTATTATTATTTCAATCCAGTTTCATTTATTGAACTTGCCTTCTTTCTATTGTCAGACAGAAACCAACCTTTAACAGTATGTACTATCAGTACAATGCTTCAGCATGAAAGTTATACACAAGTGGGCTTCAAGAAGTTCGTGGGAAAAAAGAATTAAAGATACTGTAAATTTTTCACGAAGCTTTTTAAGTCCCCTCATAGAAGTGTGTGTGTCATTTAGCTCTGTGTGGTTTTACTTGTGTCTGTCCTGGTGGCATAGTGGTTACGAATTGGGCTGCTAACCTCAAAGTCGGCAGTTCGAAACTACCAGCAGTTCCGTAGGAGAAAGATGAGGCTTTCTGCTCCCGTAAAGATTCACAGCCTCGGAAACCCTGTGTAGGGTCACTAAGAGTTGGAACTGACTCCACAGTACTTAACAACAACAACAACTGTCCTGGTACAATGATGTCCTTCCTCACTTCCTAGCAGAAGCTCTGGCCCTCTGATAAAACACACCAAAATGCATTTCAAAAAGGATATTAATTGGCTCAGTAGACTCTTAGACAGCATTCTAGAAGCTGCTTCAATTTATCATTTAAACTAGCTTGCCACTTAGCAAACCTTTCTGAGAGCAACGTTTCCTCCGAAATGTTAGAAAACGCACAAATAGTAAACTGCTTTTCAAACACATCTTGTAGCAAAACAGGGGAGTAGTTAACCTTACAGTCTAGAAACAGAGGACTCTAGGACCACCAAGGGAGAAGAGCACAAGCAGAATGTGGGACCCGATCAAGAGAAGCAGCGACACCAGTGATGGAGGCAGAAGTGGGGACATGGAGAGAGGGAGCAGCCGCGGACTCTAAATTCATGGAAAGAGAGGGACTGAATGCTGGTGGCCAGGAGGCAGGCTTGCAGAATGTGCCCTTTGGTGGTGTAAATTATTACATATGCTGAGTGTTCAAAAAAAAAAAAAAAGTTAAAATGAATAGAGAGAAATATTGTTAACTGATGGTACATGGAGGGGATTATAATCATTGTAATGAAACAAAGTGTATGATTTGTTGAATGTAAAACTGATGATCTGCCCTGTAAACGTTCACTCAGTTCATAATAAAAACTTAAACACACACACACACAAAATCCATCTTGTAGCATCAAGTGATCATGATAAATAAGTTTTTCCAGTGTTGTTTTCTGAATACACCTAGCTCAGTCATGGATCGGAGGAAGGCAAACATCAAATGTCATGAAAACCTCTATTTTCTCCCAGGGTTTTCTTTACATGTGTCTCCTATGGAAGAATGGTTGGATCCATAATTTTGTAACCCAGGTAAAACTTCTAAAAGCAGGGTTTGGGGTAAAAAACACATAGACTCTTAGTCTAGACAAGACAAAATCATTCCTCTGCAACAGCAATACAAGAGACGGTTTTTCTTTTTCTTTGAGAACCAGAGAACCCATTTAAAAAAAACAAACAGGACAGAAAAGAGCATGGTTTTAGAAAACCGGAATTTTAACCCTAGGTTACCGACAGACTGGATAAAGGTAACAGCAGGCTCATCTGTACACAAACACGGTACAGCAGATCAATGCTAAAATCCCAGATCTGTCAGCATTTAACATTTCCCTGCTCCTGATTTCTCGCTGGGTGAGTACACACATACACACACACACACACACACACAATCAACACAAAAGCCTGCTCTGCTGAGCTGTTTATTTCTCCCCCAAACAAATGAGCCAAACCAACCAAACCAAAATTCTCCTTTATTTTGCTAGTAGGTAGCTATCCCTCTAGCTTCATACCCAGCAACTGCAAGTATGGGTGTTTGCTGTCAGTGAGTGATGCCTTCTGCTCATCAGGTACATAAATACCTGGTGTTTTCCACAGTGTGATAACAGCCAAACGTCCTTGTTTTTGTTTTTGTTTTTCCTAAACGGGGAAGGAAGGGTCCTGGAAGAGGTGGGCTCCTCTGGTCACACAGTTGGATTCCTCCAGCCTTCTGGATCCTCAGCACAGCCCAGGTGTGACCTTGATTTAGGTTTGGTTAAGTCCTGCTTTCCTCAAAGGCAAGTAAAGGTGACTTCGGAGTGTTCAGTGCATTAAAAACAACATAAAGACCACCAACAAAAGGAAAAAAAAAGTGCTTGAAAATAGTCCTCAGGTACTTATCTTAAGAGCAGGATCCCAAAGGAACGCCCCTCTTTGTCGCATCCTGACACAGCCCAAGGTCCACAAACCCCCTCGGCCCAGGCTCGGGGCCAGGGACGGTCCTAACACCTTTCTCTGGGGGGCCGGGGGGAGAAACGGATGTGACTGGTTTCCAGTGGACAGTGTATTCCTGGACCTGCCGTTTGTCTCGGCCTCTGAGCGCTGGCTCACAACTTTTTGGCCCCATCGTGGCAAGAGGCTGCTCGCAGGGTGGTCCCGGCCAAGCCCCGGTTGCTGACCCTGCGGACCAGCACTTTGGACACGGGGATTTTCGTTCTGGGCATCTCGCTCCGCGTGGGTTGCTGGTGAGCCACAGAGTGGCTGGTGGGAAGGTTTGCGAAGTGCTTGACGCTAATGGGGATTTTCGAGTCCTTCAGCAAACTGCCTGGCGTCCGCAAGGGACACGTTATGGTGACTGGGGATACCGGCTTTAACCGGGACAAGCAGGACATGTCTTCGTTGGCAGGGGGGACCGTGGGGCTGTCATCGGGGTCGGCGTAGAGATCGTAGACCGCATCCCCACTGTAGCTATCCCGGGACAGGCCGGTCTTCTTACCGCTGCCGCCACCGCCGTCTTCCTCCGGGCCAGGTGTGGTCGAGTCCCAGTAGCCTTCGTCACTGTTGGGGACACCTTCATGCTGCTCCTTCTCTGGGTGTTTAGGGTCCTCCTTCTGCTGGGACTCAACGGGAATCCGGTGGAGTCTCCTGCGTTTGACCAAAGACACACCCTTAGCAGCCTCTACTCGCCTGGTCTCTTTGGCGGTCTCAGATAGCTGCACCTTGGTGTCCAGTGCTGCGGCTTTGGCCACCACGTCTTGGGGACCTTGAACTTGATCCTCCGTCTGGGAGAGCATGTCCCAGAATTCCTGGAGATAGGTGTTGTCCACCTCATCCGGACTGGCCATCTCCTCCCCTCCTCCTTGGTAGGCCAGCATGCTGGCGTTCTTTGTAGACAGAGCTGTCTTGCCTGGTCCCGGGGCGTTCTTGTCACCGCTGGGACCCGCCGCCTCCTCCGGGTCTGCAATAATATCTCCACAGCCTGTAACAGAGTCAAAGCTTTTCAATGAAGTCACGTCAGAAAAGAGCAAACAAATACGATCAATCGATGGCTCTGAGGGTGGATCAATAGAGCTGGCAGGGTCGGGGCCACTGCCACCTGCAGATTCAACAAGGGACACGTCACCTGTTCTGGCAGCATCGTCCTGGGCCGCCGGGACCTCCGGGGGCGCCCGGGCCTTCTCCTCGCGCCGGGGCCTCGCAGGCGGCTCCGGCCGCGCGCTCCTGTCGTTATATAAGCCGGGGCTCCTCTCCGCAGCCTGCTCGGCGACCGCGGGCACCGGCTCCCCCGCGCGCGCCTCACCGGGGAGCGCGTCCCGGGCCTCGGGGCTGGCGGCGGCGGGCTCTCCGGCGGCTCTGGGGGCTCCGGCCTGGACGCACTCCAGGCTGGCGGTGAGGGACCCCGGGCGGATCAGGCCGGCCTGCCCGCTGGGGGGCTCCTCCTTGTCCTCCTCCTTGGCCCGCCGCTCCTTCCTGTACCAGCGCATGCTGTGGAAGATGCCTTTGAGCCCTCGCTTTTGTTTGCAGCCAGCCTTGTGCGGCTCGGCCGGCTCGCCGCGGCCGTTCTTCTTCAGCAGCGAGAAGAAACTGTGGGACTTGGCCACCGAGCTGGGGGCCAGCGGGCCCACGGTGGTCACGGGCGCCCGAGGGGGCTCGGGGTGGGGCGGGTCCTCCTTCCTGCCGCCCTCCAGCACCGCCACCTCGGCCAGGCCGTCATGGGTCCGGCTCCTCACCATGCCCGCCTTGCCCGCCGCACCTTTCCCGTCCCCTTTGCTCCGCACCCCAAAGATGCTGGGCATGGTGCCCCCCGACTTCCTCTTCTTAAACAGTTTGAAGGCGGTTTTATTGATCTTGCCCGCCGGCGGCTCGGCGGCCGGCGTTTCGGCAGCACAATCACGATGCAAGTCCATGTCTGCCGAGCGCGTCCCGGCCGCGCCGCTCTGCCTCCTGCAGCCCCCGCGAGTGCGCGAGCGCGGCCCCGCCAGCCCCGCCGCCGCCGCGCGCGTCTCCATGGAAACCGGGCCGTGCGCTGGCGTCAGCCCCGGGCCCGCGCCAGGCCACTGTCACCCAGATTCAGGATTCACCTGAGCCCCTCACGCTGCTGTCTGCCGCAGCTGCAACAACCACACTCACAACCCAGCCGCTCCCCACCCCGCGCCCCAAAAGGGCTTCCCTAAGGCACAGGAGCCGGCTGTGTGTGTGTGTGTGTGTGTATGTGTGTGCATGTATAAGGGGCGTATACGTGGGGATTGTGTATATGATACATAAGCAGTGTGTGCGTTTGTATGATGGGTGTCTATACGTGGTGTGTATGTGGTATATGTGTAGTGTGTGTTTATGGTGTGTGTTTATATTAGTGTGTCTATCCTGGTGTGGTGCTGTGGGGTAATGCACCAGACTGTAAAGCCGTTTGAACTGCAAGGCCGGTGATTCAAGCTCTCCGGCTGCTCCTTGGAAAGCTTATACAGGGGTGTTATGGGTCGGAATTGACTCAATGGCACATAACAACAACAACATATGTGTCTCTGTGGTGCGTGCATTTGGGTGCGTGTCTACATGTGGTATGTATTGTGACATGTATTGTTTGTTCGTGTGTGTCTGCATGTGGTGTGTATGTTTGTGGTGTGTGTCCATATGTGAGGGTGGGGGTATGTCTATATCCGTGTGAGGGGATGTTTATAACAAGAGAAGACAATTGAGAGCTTCAGGCTGATTCCCAAAATTCTAGCTGTGATCATGGAATTCAAATCCCATCAAATCTCATCCACCACTTCGTATTTCTCCTCTGCCCACAACCATCAGTTGCTTCCTACTCACAGAGAACTACTCCATAGGGTTTCCGGGAGTGTCTATCTTTACCACATCTTTCTCTCCGAGTGGCTTTTGAATTTGACTCGCCCACCTTTTGGGTCAAAGTCCAACGCTTAACCCACTGCACCACCAGGGCTCCTTATTCCTCTTCTAGACTTGCTCTTTTCATAAGCCACGAATCACAAAATACCCACCCCACCACGCCCCCAATGGACCCAACGATTCAGTCCCAAACTCAATGCCCGCTCCCCTGATGGGCTCTCCTGGACTGCGTGGTCTGCGCTCCTTTCTCAAGCTGCTGGAGGCTCACGTTAGTGTGGACTAAGTCTCCAGGCACGGAGCCGGTATGTTTACATCCAGGTACGTTCAGTGCTGAGTACCGCCCCTCTGCGGGTGTTGAACCCTTGACTTGACACTTCTGATTCTTCTAACACAAGCACCAGCCACCTGCCAGGTACCAAGGAGCAGATCTCAGCGCTGCCATGGCTGCTGGGTGGGAGCCTGAGACTTCATCGCAGACCCCACTGCCCCCTGGCACTGGGTCACAAGGCTCAGGTGCTGAGGACTAAAGCACCCAGCTGGGATTCTCAGGGTCGCCCACAGGTGGTTCCTCCATGGCTGAGGTTATTTATACCCCTGCTCTGTTCCTGCTTCACTCCTTTCACGGCTGTCCGCCGGCCTCCCTGATCCGAAGCCTGAGTGTTTGAGTGTCTGAGAATTCTCTGCTCTCTGTAGTAACTGATCTGGCTGCCTGAGAAAGAAAACGCTGTACCTGAGACCAGCCCAGTGCTGTACTCTAACATCTACGGGGTCTGCTAGTATTGCAACCTTGACATCTGAGCTAACCCCTCCACTCCAGCAACACGGAGAGAGTTAGAGGCAGAAGATATGTTGTTGTTGTTATTGTTGTTGTTGTGAAGTGCCGTCAAGTCGGTTCTGACCCATAGCGACCCTGTATAGGGTTTACGAGGAGCAGCTTGTGAGCTTGAGCCACCGACCTTACAGTTCAAGCGGCTTTGCAGTCTGGCGCATTAACCCACAGAGCCACACCAGGACTCCTAGAAGATATGTAGATGATGCATAAAAAACCACTGCCATTGTGGGGTCAATTCCTACTCTTTTTTTTTTTTTTTAAGTGACTGTTGAGTTGGTTCCAACTCATAGTGACCCTATATAGGATTTCCAAGGAGTGGCTGGTGAGTTTGAAACACCAACCGAGAGGTAACCCGTCCAGTGCTTATCCTATAGTGTCACATCAAGACTCATAGCAACCCAGGCTGTAAATCTTTGCAGGAGCAGACAGCCTCATCTTTCTCCAGAGGAGTGGTCAGTGGATTTGAACTACCAATCTTGTGGTTAGCAGTCCAGTGCTTATCCTATAGTGCTACCAGATACATATGCTTGTATATGTGCATGTATGAAGAAGGTCATCATGGTTAGTAAAGTGGAGGGTTGGAGAAAAAGAGGAAGACCACCAACGTGATGGATTGGCACAGTGGCAGCATCAATGGACTCAAACGTAGCAACGATTGTGAGGTTGGCCCAGGATGGGGCAGTGTTTCATTCTGTTGTGCATAGGGTCACTATGAGTTGGTACCGACTCGATGACACCTAACAACAACAACATAAGCAAATAAGCTTATCCCTACTCACCTGGAGCTTTAATTTTCATGTGTTGCTTGCATGAGCCCTGGTGTGACATTGTGGGATTAAAGCACTGGACCACACGGTCGGTTTGAACCACAAGGTCTGCAGTTCAAGCTCACCAGCTGCTCCTCGGAAATCCTATACAGGGTCGCTATGGGTCGGAACCCACTCAACGGCACTTAACAACAACACTTGCATGATGCACAGAAATTCCCATCACTTTGAGTCGGAGGTTTATTGACCCTAACAAGTGCCAGGCTTTGCAGCTTTTGGAGTCATGAATTTCTGCTTGGAGGTTATTAGTGGCATTCCTGTCCTTTAATGTTTGTTGGATCAAGAACACTGTTGTATGCTGGCAACCACGTTGGGCTCCTGGTGAGTGGAAGACGGGGAAAGGCAGCAATGAAAATATGGGCAGAATTCAACACAGTCCATTGACTCCCATTGACCTGGCCATTACAGAGAGAAGAGGAAGGGTTGGTTGGTCCAAAGTGTGGTGAGACCTGTGGAATCCTGAGTCCATGGACAAGGACATAGCCACAGAGGGCTAGAGTTGAGAGTGAAGTGCCTAGCTGATATGAAGTGAGAGGAGACGCACAAGAACACCCAAACTTGTAGATAGTACACATTTGACCTGGCTTTGATAGTTTGATGATCAGAACTCAACCAGAGGAAGATAAAAGGG
>NW_006408523.1:6767010-6771597 GCF_000296735.1 Chrysochloris asiatica | reverse complement strand
ACAAGTTTTCAAGAGGAAGTTTAGTTTCAGAGTGTGTGGGGGAAGGTAGAATCCCCACTGAATAGTTTTATCCTGTTTAGATGGGTCTGGTGAAAGGAGATGGGGATAAGATTCTTATGATTCAATAGTAATTGTTACCATGAGTAATTGCGACTATCACAACTGTAAAAGTAGAAGTTTTGTAACAAAAAGAGGGGAGTAGTTAATCTTACAGTTCAGGAACAGAGGACCTTAGGACCATCAAATGTGAAGAACATGAGTAGAATGTGGAACCCTATCCAGAGAAGCAGCGACACCAGAGAGGGAAGCAGAGATGAGGACATGGAGAGGGGGAGCAGCTGAGGATTCTAGACTCATGGAAAGAAAAAGGCTGTGTGCTGGCAGCCAGATGCTGGTGACCAGGAGGCAGGCTTGCAGAATGTGCCCTTTGGTTGTTTAAATGATTATATATTCCTGAATGATTTTGTGTAAATTGCCACCACCACCACCCCTACGCCGCCAAAAACAACAGCAAAAACAAAACAAAACAAAACAAAACAACAGAGGGAATAGAAGCAAATACTGTTAAATGATGATGCATGGAGGAGATTATAATCATTGCAATGAAACGATGCACAGAGGAGATTGTAATCATTGCATGCATGTTCCCCCATGTAAACTAATCACTCAATTCACACAAAAAACTTATTGAAAAAAAAGAACACTGTTGTATCTTTGTCTGCAAAGACAATGTTCTACATCCTCCTTTGGTGAGTAATGACTGGGGTCTTAAATGGCATGAGTGGCCATCTATGGCACAACTATAGGTCTCTCCCTCTCTGGAGGAAAGAAGAGTAAAGAAATTGTAGACATATGAAAACAATTAGTCCAACGGTTCTCCATGACCCCGATACCAGAAAAATTAGATCGTATCTTGGCTACCACAACTACCAATGGCTCTGAAAGGAGAAGAATGTGGACCAAAACTCAAAATCATATAAAAGCCAAGCTTGTTGTTGTTGTTAAGTGCTATCGAGTCGGTTCCCACCCATAGCGACCCTGTACAGGGTTTCCGAGGGTGTAAATCTTTACGGGAGTAGAAAGCCTCATCTTTCTCCTGCAGAGAGGCTGGTAGTTTCGATCCGCTGACCTTAAGGTTCGCAGCCCGATTCGTAACCACTACGCTACCAGAGCTCACTGGTCAGATAAAGACTGGTGGAAATCCTAAGACTATGGTCCTCAGTCACCCTTCAGGGCTGGAACAGATCTCACTCCATGGCTCAGCTTTCAACCAAATAACAGGTCTAGAAGAGGAACCAAGTGTTCAAGAGCAAAGATTTGAGGACTAAGGTATGCTTGACCAAAGCCTCATATGCATGTGAAAGTTGGACAATGAATAAGGAAGACTGCAGAAGAATTTATGCTTTTTAGCTATGATGTTGTAGAAAAATATTGAAAGTACCATGGACTGCCAAAAGAACAAACCTGATCTGTGTTGGAAGAAGTTGGAAGAAGCCAGGATGGCCAGACTTTGTCTCTCATACTTCTGACATATTGTCAGGAGGGATCAGTCCCTGGAGAAGGACATCATGTTTGGTAAGGTGGAGGGTCAGAGAAAAAGAGGAAGATGCCCAACTAGATGGATTGGCACAGTGGCAGAAGCAATGAGCTCAAACACAGCAGACTGTTTGGTAGTGGTGGTGGAGGACCTTCCAGTGCTTTCGTTCTGTTGTGCATCGGCTCGTTATGATTTGGTATCGACTTGATGGTACCTAACAACAACAAGGGGAACAATAATACTAGGGAGGTACGCACACCTTAGAATAATCAATCATTTGAGAGCAATAGGGCAGCATTTTCCCAGGGACAAGGAATGAAGGAAACACGACACAGAGGCATCAAGTGGGATAAATGATGTTCCATTGTGGGGATTGTAATCAATGACATGAAACAAAATGCGTACACATTGTTGAATGGAAAACTGATCTGCTCTGTAAACCTTCACCCAATTAGCAATCAAAAGTTAAAAAATAAAATTAAAAGAATACTGTTTTGTAAAACTAGGAAGTCATTGAGTTCAAGTTCAAGAGTGCTTCATTGTCAGCATTACAGTCGTGTCGGTTCTGTCCCACTAATGAATACACATCTTTCCCAGAACAGGACGTAAAGCTGAGAGCCCAAAGAGGTTTTCCACAATTCCAAATGACCGCAGGAAGTGAAGACAGGAATCTGCATCGGCTTGGGGTGAAAACAGGGGTGTGGGGCAGAGATCTAAGGAGAAATCCATTAGTCTATTTGTGCCTGTCTTCACAGCCTTCGGAAGGACAATCGAGAACCGATGTCGTTCTCTGTTTCTACTCTGTTACAGATGTGTACACAGCACACACCACACAGAGCAGAGCTGCTTAGATATCGGGTTACTATGTTGTTGTTGTCAGATGCTGTTGAGTAGATTTTGACTTGTACTGCCCCTTTGTCCTGGTGTGGCGCTGTGGACTAATGCGTCAGACAGCAAAGTCATTTGAACTGCAAGGTTGGTGGTTCAAGCTCACCAGCTGCTCCTTGGAAACCCTGTACAGGGTCGTTATGGGTCAGAACCAACTCAACAGCACTTCACAACAGCAATATGACAGATCAAAGCTGTCCCTTAGGGTTTTCTTGGCGACAGATTGCCAGGTTTTTCTCCTGTAGAGCTGCTGTGCGGGTTTGAACTCCAGTCTTTCAGTTAGCAGCCAAGTGCTTAACTGTTGCACCACCAGACCTCCTTGGGGGTCACTCTTGTTAAGTGCTATTGAGCATATTCTGACTCATGGCCGTCAAGGCTAGAGTGAACCTGGCGGTTGGAAGTCCAGTTTTTATTTCTACAGTGCTCAAGCCAGTTCTGACTCATAGAGACCCTGGATAGGGTTTCCAAGGAAGGGCTGGTGGGTTTGAACCGTCAACCTTTTGGTTAGCAGCCCAGAGCTTATCCTACAGGACCCCGCACCACCAGGACTATTTATTGCTAAGGGTCGTCAAGTCGGTTCCAGCTCATAGGAACCTTGTATAGGGTTTCCAAGGAGTGAGTGATGAGTTTGAACTGTCCACCTTGCCTTTCAAACTGACCTTTCAGTCCAGTGCTTATCTTACAACTCCACACCAGGAATATAAAACTGTGTAAACCTGACCAGGCTCCCTGTGATCCCAAGAATTGGGGGTCCTGGGGGAGAAGATGACTCTGCCTATTTACTGCAAGCTCTTCACCTCCCCCCAACACACACCCCACATCTCCACCCCAGGCAGGCCAACCACGAGGCTCATTTACATGAGAATCCTTGGGCTCCTCAAGAGAGAAATTTGGCAGAGGGCTCTGGGACAGGTAGCCTTCCTTTGGGACAAAAATGGGAACAAAGCTGTCTTCAGACACTGGACGCTGCCCTGGGCTAGAGGCCTGGGATCTGTCTGAAGGCCAGGAGGGGTGTGTAAGGACACTTGGATGTCCCCCAAGTCATGGGGCCTCTCTAGAGGAAGAGAGAAGGCCAGATTATAAGAAGAAAACCAGCAGGTGAGGTGAGGTCTTCCCCAGGACCTAGGAGTTTTCAGGGGAGAGAGATGTTTGGGACCCAGCAAAACTGCTGGCAGTGGAATGAAGTCAAAGACCATTTTAAATTAACCATTGCAGTGGTTCAGCCACACCTGAAAGGTGGCATTTGCACAAATCACTGACTTGTTTTCTTCCTGAAACACAAAGCAGACAGAGAGCCTAAGATCTCCCTGGCCTGTCACATTCCCACAGGGTTCCAAGGTGAGAGTCAAGAGAAAGGTCCACAGGAAGAAGGAGACGAAGGGCTGAGGGGGAAGGGTTTCTAAAACAAGCTGTTCTAAAATGGCTTCACAAAGGCTGGCAGCGAGTGGGTTTCTCTGAAAGACACGGGTGTGATTTCCATTCTTGGCACAACGGCATGTTGTTGAGGCCAGGGTGTTCTCTCTGCAGAGAGGGGCCCTGAATGAGGAAACGGACAAGAGAGATACATGCAACACCCCACACACACACACATACACACAAAAAAACAAGCCCCCTGCTATGGCGTCCATTCTGACTCACAGCGACCCCTAGAGGATAGAGGAGAACTTCTCCTGAAGGGTTTGCAAGATTGTCCATGTTTACAGGACCAAACTACCACATCTTTCTCTCCATGAGCTACTGCTGGGTTTGAACCACCCACCTTATGGTGAGCAGCCCAATGCTTAACGACTATGCTCTCAGGTTCCTTATAGAACCATAAGGAGAACAAACATGACAAACCTAGCCCCTGCCTATGTCCTAAGCTCACTAAGTGACATTTTCTACCTCAAATAAATCACCAAGAGCTTAGGAAAGATGAGCCACTGAGGGACTGACCCCCCATTTCACAGCTATGATAGTAAATACAGAGCTTCGGGGACAGCTGGCCAGGGTGGCCAGAAGAACAAGGTGAGGACTATTCAATTCTAAGCACAGGAAATTTCAAGCTAAGAAGATACGTCTTCAAAGAAAGATCATCAGGAAAAACCCCAAACAAAAAATGGCAATATGACTGGCTACTACAAGAATAAGCAAGTTGTTTGCCAGGAAGCCATCAAGGCAAG
>NW_006408523.1:6753852-6765781 GCF_000296735.1 Chrysochloris asiatica | reverse complement strand
CTAAAATGAATAGAGAGAAATACTGTTACCTGATGGTACATGGAGGGGTTATCATCATTGTAATGAAACCAAGTATATGATTTGTTGAATGTTAAACTGATGATCTGCCCTGTAAGTTTTCACTCAATTCACATCACAATAAAAACTTAAAAAAAAAAAAAAAAGTTTCAAGCTAGAAGTTAGTTCTAACGTTTCTCCCCTGTGTTTTGATTCTTGACTTTTCCTGAACATCAGCTTTCACAGTGGGTTAATAGGTACTCTGAGTAAATGTGTATTCATAGGAGAAATTAATTTCTAATTACTAACATGCAGGTGGATTAGCCCAGCGGAGCTGATAAATTTCCCACGTTACCTCTCCTGTACAATTGAGGCTGCTGAGGGCAATGGGCTGGTCTCAGGAGGAGAGAGAGTCAAATGGTAGCTCTGGAGTAACCTGGAAGCGGTGGCATGATGCATCAGCCAGAAATAGAGCCAAGAGGAGCTGCACAGAGACTATGCTAATTTGGCTCAGCTGTGATTCTCGGTGATTTGGCAGACACTGGACCAGTTGATCTTCCATGATGTCATATAATGTAATCGTCCTCCATGATGGGATTTGATGCGAGCAGCCAATCAGTTGAAAGGGGAGTTGCCTTGGGGGTGTGGCCTGCCTCCTATATAGAAGTGGATGCTCCAGCCAGATTTTCTCTCTTGATCCTGCACTGTTCTCATCACTGGAGCTTGGTTTCTGAGACATAACCTACACAAGTCTCCAGCCTGCCATCTGATACAGTGTTGCTATGAGTCAGAACTGACTCCGTGGCACTTAGCAACTTGAGCAGCTAATGCATTCCTAGAGAGGTGCCTCAGCTTTGAGTCCTGTTCATAGGATGGCTGAAAGCCCAGTTCCCCTGAGCCTCCCTGAAGCCCACCAGATTCCCATGTTAAGTCACAATGTGGTTGGACTGTACTGTCTATCATTCCGTTGGCCCAGGGCTCAGAGATTTTAAGGCAAAGAAGGCTCTGATGGATGTCAGTCAGAAGTGCACATCTGGATCAGAGAGGTATCATTCTTTTCCTCCATCGTGGCACAGCTGCCAACCAGGAGAGCTGCAGCTGAGTAGCTACATCATCTCAACAAGGAGCTGATGACTCCTTTTCTGGGGCCCTGACTGCCCCATTTCAGTTACATGGGAAGGTAGGCCACTTCCTTTTATGTTCTAATGCATACTTGTTGTTGTTAAGTATCATGCAGTCGGTTCCGACTCATAGTGACCCTGCACAGGGTTTCCAAGATTGTAAATCTTTACGGGAGAAGAACGCCTCATCTTTCTCCCACGGAACTGCTGGTAGTTTCAAACTGCTGTTACTTAGGACTGCACTATCTTTTGTAACAAAGAGATTCCCAAATACAATGTTGTAAGCCAACCAAGTCGATTTCTTGCTTTCATCACCCCATTCAGTAGGTGGGTTCTGCCCTTTGATCACAGGCTCCCTTGCTTTTGGCTCCCCTGGGGTCTTATTACCATCTGCAAGGAGCCAGGGGAAGAGAAAAGAGATCCTGGAAGAGGCATGCCCATTTCTTAGAAAACGCTGACTCATCCATGGTGCCATCGCGTCCTCTCCATCACATTCTGTTGGTGAAAACCAGTCACATGGCCAGGTCTAACTATGAGAGAGGGTCTGAGCATGCGCCTGACTACATTCCTGTGACGATGAAAGGAGAGAACAGACTCAACGAGAGTGAGTCAAAAATTATCCGCAAGCCAGTTATATTACCATGTGGCATCCACGACCATAACATTGAGCATGCATATGAAATGATTCTGTTGAATAGATGAGTGACAGGGGATTATGTGACAAATCATTTGCAAATCAGCCATGGTTCTTTCTACCTATGAAATAATCCATGACAGACTTGGGTTTTGAAAAGTTTGTGTGAGATGGGTACTGAAACAACGAGCGGAAGAGCATAAGCAGAAGTGTTTGGACGTCTGCAAACAAAATTTGGACTGATACTTGATGAAGGTAAAAGTTTCTTTTGAAATATCATGACTGGTGAGGAGATATGGATTCGTTACTATGAGTCTGAGAGTAAAAGGCAGAATATGGAATGTAGACCTCCTCCATCACCAACCAAGGAAAAGTTCAAATGTCAACCATCAGCTGGAACATTGACGTTTACAGTTTTCTGGGATTCCCAAGGGCCAGGATTGGAACACTATCAGGAAAAGGTTCCACACTCAACAGTGCTCGTTACAGTGAGATGCTCACTGAAGAGTTGAAGCCTAAATTTGGGATTAAACACAGAGGACTGCTATCCAAGGGCACTGATAGCTTGCATGACAATGCACATCCATACAACTCCGCCCACAATGTTGACACTCTGCAAAAAGTCTGTCTTGAGGTGGTGAAGTATCCTCCCTGTAGTCCAGATCTTGCTCCATCAGATTTTCACCTGTTTGGTCCTCTGACAGCAGCCCTTCGAGGAAGAAGATTCCCCTCTGATGAAGAAGTGAAGACAGTGGTGCATTTGTGGCTTGCAGTTCAACTGAAAACATTTTTAAATAAGGGAATATGAAAGCTTGTTGACAGATGGACAAAGCATATTGAAAGGCAAGGAGATTGTGTTGGGAAATGATGTATTTGCCGCTTCTAAAAGTAGATTAAAATAAATGCTACAGCCAGAGTGCGGATAATTTTTGACTCACCCTCGTAGTAGACAGCAAGCAATACCTAACATAAATGAATCCTCACTACAGCTGTGCTGGGGGAGTCACCTCATTGCTACAAGGGATCACTTTCCTTCAAGCCCCGCTCCTACACACACACAAACACACACAGAGAAAATAATGTCTTAGCTCTCAAGACCTTGATCAAATACTAAGATCTCTCACCAACTCCAGCTCTCGTCATCCCATTTAGCCTTCTGCTTTGGGAAGAACATTCTTAGTTAAAGCAAATGCATTCAGAAGATGCTTGAAATAAAATGATGCACCTGACTATGGTCATTGCAGACCTCTAGAGCATCTTTAGGAAGCGTCTTTATGTCACTTTGTTGTTGCTGTTGTTAGGTGCCATTGAATTGATTCGAACCCTCTGTACAACAGTATGAAACACCACCCGGTCCTGCACCAACCTCACAATCACTGTTACACTTGAATCAATTGCTGCTGCCACTGTGCCAATCCTTCTCCTTGGGGGTCTTTCTCTTTTTCTCTGACCCTCCATTTACCAAACATGGCGTCCTTCTCCAGGGACTGGTCCCTCCTGTCCAAAATATGAGAGATGAAGTCTGGCCATCCTGGCTTTTAAGAAGCGTTCTGGCTGTACTTCTTCCAATGCAGATTTGTTTGTTCTTCCAGAAGCCCACGGTACTTTAGCCTTGTGCGTTTAATTCAGTGAGCATTTATTAAGTGTCTACTGTGTGCTGTCTTAGAAGAAATACAACCAGAATGTACCTTAGAAGCAAGAATGGCAAGACTTAGACTCCTATATTTTGGACATGTCATCAGAAAAAAAACAATTACTACACAAGGATATCATGGTTGGTAAAATGAAAACGAGGGAGACTCTCAATGACCTAGCTTGACACAGTGACCCAAACAACAGACTTAAACACACCCACGATCATGAAGATTATTCACGACCAGGTCACCCAGAATGAAAAGTGATATGCTATTAGGATGATAACCTTTAGGAGCCCTGGTGTGGCACTATAGGATAAGCATTCAACCTCAAGGTCAGTTTGAACGACAAGGTCGGCAGTTCTAACTCACCAGCTGTTCCTCAAAAATCCTCTACAGGGTTGCTATGATTGGGAACTGACTCAATGGCACCTAATGACAACAATGACAACTTATAACAACACTGTGTTCTGGGTACTGCAATGAATAAAACACAAGTGCTGCCCTTGCTGGTCACCAGGAAACTGGCCAACATGAGACTTAAGTTCAACATGAAATGATTCAGCTCACTGGATTTTGACAATACTTTTGCTCCAGCCCATGTACCAGGCAAGAATGTACACCCCTTAGCAGCCTGGGTGTTATTGCTTTTTCCTTTGGAAAATACACACACACACACACACACACACACACACACACACACAACAAAAATATGTTTTCCTCTATTGTGGGTGAATCCCCAAATAGCCAGGCTTATTTATGCTCCAGATTCCAACCACCTGCTGGTTTTATTTTATTTTTTTCAAGTGCTTTAGGGCAAGTCCCTGATCCGGCGTCACGCAGGTTGCGTTTTATTTCCTTTGCCATCCACCTCAGCAAGGTTACTATTCTCAAAGACAGCAGTCTCAGCAGATGTATTCATTCTGGGCTGTTTCCTGGACACACACCAGTGAACTCATTAGTCCGGGATAACTATGGGGATTCGTTCTTTCTTTTTTGTTCATTTGCAGCGAAGAGCAGGGTCAGTTGTTGTCACCTCCAAGCAAACACTCGCCCCTGTTTGTCCAGTGAGTGGGAAGTGAAACGACCCCCAAGCAGGAGGGCTGTGCTTTGCCCCCATGCATTCCTCTTCGGGGTGTCTGCTTTTGTTTGGCAGAAGACTGGAGCTCAGATAAGAAATTTCTAGGTCAACACTACTTTGCTTGAATAAAAGAAAACTCTAGCCAAAAAGAACAGCAAAGCTGTAACCGGGGCTTTGTCGGGTGTCTTGTCTGATTACCCAATTATTACGGCTCAGATTAGAAGCGGATTAACCCTGAGGTTCGACAGATGGAAAGCACTATTAAAATACCCCATGCGGGGTTTCAGGGTAAGTCGTAAAGTGACCACCTGTCCCTGTTTCTGTGGGTCAGTCTGTCCTCATTTAGAGACCCAAGAGCACGCTCTTGGCTGCCCTTTGTGTGGAGAAACTCAAGAGGACTAGCAACAGTCTAGGCTTTTCCTCTCCAAGTCCATCTTCTGCCAACCTGCTTCTCTGTCTCCATCCTTGGCTCTGCCCTAGATTCCCCTGTGAAGAAACGTTCAGCTGAATTGCAAGGAACGCTGGGATTGTGATCTCTCTGTGCCCCAGGGAACAGGGAACAGGTCCAGGGCTATTTTAATTAGATCTGAATGGGCAGAAAGGTTACAATCCTAGAACATCTTTCCCTGCATCGACTGTTGAGGAAATCAACACCTGAGCCTTCCGGGGACCGCTCTGAAATGCAGGGCGACGTCTGACATGTCTCACTGTAAGTGTTCTCAGAAGCAGGAAAGGAGTGAATTGAGGTCAATCTGGAGACTTGGCCTTCACCCCTCACCCAGCCCCCTTTCTGGAATGGTGGGGACAGTCTTTGTGCTTCCTTACTGGCCAGGCAGGTTGAGCAGACTTGGCTTTGAGCTCACAGACAGAATGGTACTGCATTGGGCTCTTCTGGCTTCGGGTCCTTCATCTTATGGAAATGATAATGATGACCTCTGAAGAGTATGTGCAGGAATACTGATAGATGATGAGAAAATGTTAAGTGCCATCAAATTTGTTCCAACGAATGTTGTTGTTAAGTGCTGTCGTGTTGATTCTGACTTATAGTGCTCCAGTATAGGGTTTCCAAGGAGTGGCTGGTGGGTTTGAACCGCCAATTTATAGGGATCCCATAAAGGGTTCCCAAGGCTGTAGATCTTTGTGAGAGCTGAAAGCCTACTCATCTTTCTCCCACAGAGAGGTTAGTGGTTTCGAACCATCAACCTTATGGTTTGCAATCTAGCGCTTAGCCTACAGAGCCACTATGCTCCCTGATAAAATGTTGTTGTATTTCATCAAATCAGTTCCGACTCATAGGGACACTGTACAGGGTTTCCAAGGAGTAGCTGGTAGATTTAAACCACTGACCTTGTTGTTCCCAGTCCAGTGCTTATCCTACAGCGCCACACCAAAACATTAGGCCAAATAAAATACATTGGGTAATTTCAAATTTTTAATGATTTAAAGGATACAGTGTAGTGAATTGTTTAACATGTCTTTAGTCAAAGTCTCTGTAAACTCCCACCAAACAACTTCTTCCTGATGGGTCTGGATAAGTGGAAGTGGGAGGAGATACTGGGAGGTTGATACGATGCAGGTGAACCATGGTTAACACGGCTCATTTGACTGTAAGAACTTGGACCTCTAGTGTGGGTATAAAATGAGCCATCTCAGAAACAAGAAGGGGGATCTCACTATCAGCCAAGTGGAAAAACTAGGAGTGGAGCGTGTCCTTTGGACCCCGAGATATTCACTGACCTTCCTTGAGCCAGGGACCGAAAGCTGTGACACGGGAGGAGAGGTGGTAGAGAAGCAGCAGAACCCAGAGTCAGTAAAGTTGAACGCTTTGGGGCAGATGGGGTACCTTCAGGCATTTCATTGGGGAGCTATGTTTGCTGACCCACAGAACTAGTGCTAAGTGCCTTGAGGCTGAAATTTATAGCACAGTGAGGTGTCCTTTGGACATTTATCAGGAGCCCAGATAGGGCAGGGGTCTGGGAGAGGGCTGCTGCCAGCCCAGCTGGGGAGAGGCTGTCCTGACCCTTTCTGACCCTGCATTGTTAACCTGTTCACTTGCCTAATAAACTCAGCACTATGCGCCTGGTGTCTGAGCTCTGTGTGGGACTGCAGGGAATTATGGAAGATGGCTGAGAAACAGAGCAGTGGAAGGGATGGTGGGTACCATCTCTGTGACGATTTTAGCTGTTTCTAATACACTGAACTCAAGTCAACCTAATAAAAGTAGATTGAACTAATTGCTTAACCAGACTATCAAAGCCACTACCCCGCCACAGAAACATACAGTCAGGTTGGCCACTGGTCAATCCCCAAGTTCTACAAGCAGCCACCCCTTTATTCTTTAAATGATTCCAGGGGAGGGGACTCACCACAATTCCATGCATTCATAGAGGTTGCTCATTCTGTTTTCTGGACACTTCCACCAGCTGCTCCACAGGAGAAAGATGAGTGAGGCTTTCGCCTCCTGCAAAGATTTACAGCCTCACAAACCCTATACTGGGTTACTATGAGTTGGAACTGACTCGATGGCACTTAACCACAACCACCACCAAAACCCACTGCTACCAAACTCATCCTGACTCATAGTGACCCTACATAGGGTTTCCAACACTGTAAATCTTTATGGGAGCAGACAGCCTCAACAGTCTCCTTCGGAGCAGCTGCTGGGTTCAAACCACTGACCCTAAGGTTAGCAGCCCAATGCTTATCCCACAGTCCCACCATGTATCTATGTACACACATACACATATATAATGAAAAGCTTGCCACTTAAACCATTTTTAGGTCTACAATTCATTCATAACGATATTCATAACGTTCACCAGATTGTACCACCTTCACCAATATCCATTTCCAAACGTTTACAGCTCCACCCAGCCACCCACCCAACAGCATTAATTCTCATTCCTCCTTCCCCCATACCCGGTAACCATGCATTTGCCTATCCGAGACATTTCCTCTCAGTGAGATCGTGCAGAATGTGTCCTTGTGTGTGTGATTTATTGTATGCAGTCTAATGTTTTCAGGACTCATCTCTGTTGAGGTGTATGTCCAGGACTTAATTTCTCTTCACAGCTGAGTAATATTCCACTGTGTGTACATAGCACATTTTGTTGATCTCTTCAGCTGCCGATGAACACTTGGGTTGGTTTCACCTTCTGACAAACGTGAATACGACTACACTGAACAGCGGTGTAGGTATTAACTGTTTGAATCCCTGCTTTTAAGTCTTGTTGTTGTTGTTAGGTACCATCGAGTCAGTACGGACTCACAGCGACCCTGTGCACAACAAAACGAAACACTGCCCGCTCCTGAATCAACCTCACAATTGTTGCTATTCCTGAGCCCATGGCTACTGCCACTGTGCCAATCCATCTCCTTGGGGGTCTTCCTTTTTTTCTCCAACTTTCCAATTTACCAAATATGATATCCTTCTCCAGAGACTGGTCCCATCTAATAATGCATCCAAAGTATGAGAGATAAAGTCTGGTCATCCTGGCTTCCAGGGAGCATTCTGGCTACACTTCTTCCAACACAGATTGGTTTGTTCTTTTGGCAGTCCATGGTCCTTTCAATATTCTCCTTCAATAGTATAGCTCAAATGCATCAATTCTTCTGTGGTCTTCCTTATTCACCGGTAAACTTTGGCATGCATATGAGGTTATTGAAAATACCATGGCTTGGGTCCGATATACTTTAGTCTTCAAACTGACATTTTTGCTCTTCAACACTTTAAAAAGGTCTTGTGCAGCAGATCTGCCTAACACAATATGCTGTTTGATTTCTTGACTGCTGCTTCCATGAGTGTTCATGGTTGATCTGAAAAAAATGAAGTCTTTGAAAACTTCAATCTTTTCTCCATTTATCATGATGTTATTTATTGGTACAGTGGTGAGGGTTTTTGTTTTCTTTACACTGAGATGCAGCTCATATTGAAGGTTGTGGTCGTCGATCTTCATCAGTATTTTAAGTTCTCTTTGCTTTCAGCAAGCAAGGATGTATCATCTGCATATCACAGGTTATTAATGAGTCTTCCCCCTATCCTGATGCCACATTTTTCTCCAAATAACCCAGCTTTTCAGATTATTTGCTCAGCATACAGACTGTATTAGCATGGTGAAAGAAAGAACCCTGGCACATACCTTTCGTATAATTTTAAACCATTCAGTGTTCTCTTGTTCTGTTCGAACAACTTCTTCTTGGTTCCTCAGGAGCACAATTAAGTGTTCCAGAATACTCATTTTCCACAATGCTGTCCATAGTTTGTCATGACCCACACAATCAAAAGCCTTTGCATAGTCAATAAAGCACAGATAAATATATTCTCTGCTTTGAGCCAAGATCCATCTGACATCAGCAATGATATCCCTCATTCCACACAGCCTCTTCTTAATCCAGCTTGAACCTCTGGAAGTTGTCTGTCAATGTACTGTTGAAGCCAGTTTTGAATTATCTTTTGCAAAATTTTGCTTGCATAGGATATTAATGATACTGTCTGATGATTTCTGCATTGCATTGGGTCATCTCTCTTTGGAATAATGGGCACAAATATGGATGTCTTCTAGTCACTTAGCCAGGTAGATTTTTCCCAAATTTCTTGGCACAGATTAATGAGTGCCTCCAGTGCTGCATCAGTTTGTTGAAAGATTTCAACTTGTATTCCATCAATTCCTGGGGCCTTGTTCTTTGCCAATGACTTCAATGCATCTTGGACTTCTTCCTTCAGTATCATTAGCTCTTGAGTGTATGTTTTCAAGCCTTATGTCTTGTATAGGGGTGGGCGTGCTGAGCTGTATGCTATTTCTATGTTTCGCTACTTTCTACAGTGGCTACAGTATTTTACAATCCCACCAACAACGTAGGAGGGTTCCAAGTTCTCCATATCCTCACCAACACTTGTTAGTTTCCATTTTTCTGGAAATAGCTATCCTAGAGAGTATGAAGTGGTATCTCAGGGTGGTTTGGCTTTCCCTACAAGCTAGAATCTCACCCCATTAAACCCACCCACTGCCCGTTTCTAAATACTGCCACACTGTTTGCCAACTACATCCTTCAGTACTTCTGTCTGTCCAGTGTTCCCGGCACCACAACCACAACACCACTCAGAACCAGATCTTCCTTCAACCTGGGTCAAGACACACAAATCTGAGCACTCAGCTGCTGCTCTCTCCTTTCAGGAAATGTGGGCTTCTGTCTCCTTTAAACGTCAATTCCAAAGCAAACCAAAAAGAAGGATCCAGAGTCCACTTTCCAGTTGTGTACAGTTTACAGTATAGTTGGTTGGGGTGATGGGTGTTGTGCTAAAACAGAACATAATCACCACCTTTGGAAGGTTAGAAGTGAAATTGTACATGGGTTATAAGACAGATTCCTTCTACTTGGGCAGATCAGGGAGGGCTTCAGGAGGCGGTGGCATTTGCAGCCGATCCTGAGTAGCAGGTAGATGCTGTCAAGGATGTGGAGAAATGATGCTCCTGTACTGTTTTCTTTAGATCTGTAGCTCAGCACATACTTGCTACCACATCCAGGTGATATGATAATGAATTCCTTCAAGGCGTTTGTACTGTTTGATCCAGTGAATTTGATACACGGAGCACACAGTTGTTCTAAGTATTAGGTGAACGATGTGGTCATCTAATGGAACGTGAATCCACCATCTGTTCTCAGATGTCCGATTCACATGCCTTCATTCTCGATTCCACAATTCATGAGGGTGCAAACTAATTCCTTCCCACTAATTTTCTAAATTACTCACAGCTTCCTTCTCAGGGCTTGCTTCTGGCGCTTTCTTGTCAAACACTAAACAAAACAAAAACCCCAGCCTACTGATATCAATCAAGTAGACTCTGACTCATAGCGTCCCTTGTAGGGCAGAGTAGATCCACTCCCTAGGGTTGTTAGAATAAAACTAAAATCAGACCCACTTCCATAGAGTCAATTCCAGCTCATAGCGAGCCACGGTAAGGTTTCTGACGCTAAATCTTTACGGGAGCAGGCTGCCTCCCAAGATGCCGCTGGTGGAGTTGAACTGTAGACATAGCAGTTAGCGGTCCGACTCAACCCACGGCACATCAGGACTCCTTCAGTTCCTGCCAAAGGCTGCCTGTATTCCTCCAGCCCCTTCAAAGTTTCCTACAGGAAATGTTTGCTTCCAGAGTCGTACATTTTGCTAACATCATTGTCGGTATTGAGGGTCCTCAGGATGGGGCACTTAGACTATGAGTTCAACTGTTTCTCACTCCCACACTCTTCCTCTCTCAACTCCTGGGAACCACTGATGAAGGACTCCCCTGCTTCTCTTGCAGAGCCTTCACCTCAAAAAAAGAGGAAAAATTTTTTCCCTAAAAGGAATTCTGATATCAGTTGCTAATAATATACACTTCCCTCCCCCACTAACATATGAAGAAATTTTCACACACATGAGTTAAGGAGAAAAAAAAATAAGATGCGATCTTAAATGTACACCTCGTATATTCTGAAGTATGTAAAACAATATGCAATGAAGGGTTATTATTTAAATAGTAGCTCTGACATCATCACTGAGAGCCATGTTTGCTCTCTTATATGTTGTTGTTGTTGAGTACTTTGGAGCCGGTTCTGACCCATAGTGACCCTGTAAAGGGTTTCTGAGGCTGTAAATCTTTACAGGGGCAGACCACCTCATCTTTCTTCCACGGACCTTGAAGTTGGCAGCCCAACTCGTAACCACTATGCTACCAAAGCTCCTTTCTCTTATATGAGGGGGCTTCAAAAGGTAGTGGAAACACATCATTATCTTTTAATTGCATCATCCACCAAACCTTTTGAAGCCCCTGATAGTTGCAGTTGGGGCAGCCCTGCTGATACAGTGGTTAGATGCTCAGCTGTTCACACAAAGACCTGAACCCACCAGCTGCTCCGCTGCAGTGAGGCGGCAGTCAGCTTCCCTAAAGATGACCATCTAGAAAACCCTTTGGAGAAGTTCTACTCGGTCCTACTGCTGACCTTGCGGTGAGCAGCCTGACTGGTAATCTACTATGCTACCTGGGCTACTTAAAGGTTAAGTCCTCAGAGCTGGGACCCACCTAGCAGCAACACAGGACAAAGACCTGTAAATCTACCCAAACCCCTTGCCATCAGTTCCAACTTAGAGTGACACTATACCACAAGGTTGGCAGTTCAAACCCACCACTTGCTTCTTGGAAACTCTGTAGGGTTGCTATGAGTCAGAACTGACTCGACGACACTTAACAACAACAATATAGAACAGAGTAGGGCTTCCAAGGCTGCTTCTAAGCTTTCAGAAAACAGACTGCAACATCTTCCTTCTGGAGAAGTTCAAACCACCAACTTTCTGGTTAGCAGCAGATCCAACAGGGATTCTTATATAAAGATGACAGCCTAGGAAACCCTGTGGGGCAGTTCTCCTCTGTTACACCAGGGGACGCTGTGAGTGGATGATCTATGAGAGTATATACGAATATAT
>NW_006408523.1:6729713-6752883 GCF_000296735.1 Chrysochloris asiatica | reverse complement strand
GATGTAGCCAGTCATCCCAGCTGCAGTTAAGGGTACACGTAGAATGATGGTTTTTATATGGCTATGCTGGTAAGGGGACATTGAATACGAGGCTGGGGAAACTGTGTTTACTTTGTGAGACGAAGTCACTGACAGGCTGTGAGTAGCTATTCCCCCTGTGTAGGCTGGACTGTGGAGAATGAATACATTCCGCATGACCCTTACAAAGCAGTTGGCACGGCGTCAAATCGGACTCATGAAGACCTCATGTGTGACAGAACAGAACGGAGCTCCATACGGTTTTCCAAGGATGATTTTTCAGAAGTAGATTGCCAGACCTTCCTTCTGAGGTTCCTCAGAAGTGCACTCAAACCTTCCAACCTTTTGGTTAGCGGTGCAGTATGTTTGCTTGCACCCCACTCCCTCCCAGGGGCTCATGGAGCCGACACGACAGGTGAAGCCAGGCTGGAGAAGGTGCATGCAGGTTTCTTCGTTCCCTGGGCTCAGACACACGCCTCCAGTTGGTTCCTTGTTTGGAACTAATAACTAAAGTTGCTGCTTGAGAATTGAACGTGGTTTTTTTATTCCTAGTAAGATGGAATCTGATTCTCGGAGTCCCCATGTTCTCGTCAGACTGTCTCCGGGACACGTCGGCAGGAGTTGTGGCAGAGCTGGAACCACCTTCAGCAGGGTCGGTGAGGACTGCCACACACAAACACACCAGGGACCATCTGACGTTTTCGGCAATTTGCTGCCACAGTGTATGTATGCAGTGCTGTGTAGTTCAAAATAGGAGGGTTCAAAAAGTTCGTGGGAAGCTAGACTAGAAGGATAACGGACTCTCTCCATGAAAGTCCTCCTGTTCTCTGTTTAGCAAAACAAAGACCACGAACCAGGGTCAACTCTCATCTCACTACCTCTGTTAAGAATGTGTTGGTATTTGGATTGCCATTGAGTTTGCTCCATCTCATGGCAAACTTATGCACAACAGAACTCAAATCGGCCCAGTTCTGGGACATCCCCAGTATCAGCCACAGACCTGTGGTGCTCCATAGGGTTTCGTTGGTTGATTTTCAGAAGTAGATCACCAGGTCTTTCTTCCTAGTCTGTCTTGGTTTGGAAGCATCATAGCAACACCCAAGCTTCCAATGACTGATGGGTGGTTGGTGGTACATGAAGTGCACTGGCTGGGACTAGAACCCAGGTCTTCAATGTGAAAGGTGAGACTTCTACCACTGACCCCACAGTGCTTCATTTAAACATTTTGCTTCTGACTATTTCAAAATGGCCATTCCCAATGTAAATGGTGCCCCTTTGTGTGGCCAACAAGCCTGTTTCCAGAGGACGTCTGAACAGTGAATCTTGGGGTGGGGGGTGGGGACGGGGGTGCTCATCCTTCTGTCTAGATGCTCAGCTTACGTTAGGCGAGAGTTTGTAACAGTTGTAGGTGGGTGGTGCTTGAATAAGCTTTCTTTCTTCTATTCTTCCCTCCAACAGCAGAAAGCACTAGGAGATGTTTTTCCTTGCTGGTAACGTGCATGAAATTTCTTGTAGGTGGTGTGCACAGACATTATCCTTTAATTACTTTATGTCGTCATGAGAAGCTGGTTCTCTGTGTAAGCTGAGGCAGTTCTTTGTGCACCTGTGAAAATGATACTGTCTTATAATTCAGAATGAATGAAATTGCCTTCATTTGTAACTGAAGTATTCTGTTTCCAGGACCCTCCAGCCCTCTAATTGTATATATAGAACTCTGGAGACCACAGCCACTCTGTTGTAGACTTTTATTTCTCCCACTCTCCTCTCTTGAGTAAAATCAAAGCCCAAGAAAGTCAGTCAAGAATTCTCTGTTCTGCACAAGCAGAATGCAGGACTTTATCCAGAGGAGCAGTGACACCAGAGACGGAGGCAGAGATGGGTCATGGAGAGAGGGAACAGCTGAGGACTCTAAATTCACGGAAAGAGATGGACTGAGTGCTGGCAGCCAGGAAGCAGACTTGTACAATGTACCCTTTGGTGGTTTAAATTATTATATATGCCTAAATGTTTTTTTTATTTAAAAAAAAAGTGCTCAAATGAATAGAGAGAAATACTGTTAACTGATGGTACAGGGAGGGGATTATAACCATTGTAATGAGACAAAGTCTATGATTTGTTGAATGTAAAACTGATGATCTGCCCTGTAAACTTTCATTCAATTTACAATAAAAACTTTAAAAAAAAAAAAGGATTCTCTGTCCTAAGTTCAGAAGCGGTAGACAAGAAAGAGAATTGGTGTGCTCCAACTCTGAGAGTGGGTTAGACAGGAGGGTGTGTTACCAGGAGGAAGAGTTACCGGCAGAGAAAATGTGAAGGCAGATTAAGTTTTGCTGCCAAAAGGCACTGGTGGCACAACAGTAAAGCACTCAGCTGGTAACCAAAATGTTGCCAGTTGACATCCACCAATCGCTCCACAGGAAAAAGAACCGACATCCTGCTTCCATAGCGATGCCAGCCTAGAAAACCCTACAGGGCAGCACTACTGTGTCACTGAGCAGGAAATGATGTGATGGCACACAACAATCTCTTTCAAATCAATATCTTCAAAGATGTAGACGAGCTGATTAAACAAGGAAGCAAGCAAGCAGAGATGGAGGAAGATAGATACCCAGCTATAAGGAGTCACCAATGAACCCAGGAATAGATGCTAAAGGAACAAGGACCTTCTCCCAGAGCCAACACCCTGAATTCAGACTCCTAGCCTCCCACATTGTGAGGGAGGAAAAAATTCTGTCAAAGACATCCACATATAGTATCTCTGCCATAGCAGCACTGAATAGCTAAGATAGTATATAAATGCTAAGTTAAAGAGTTTATCCTGTGGACCGGAGAAATACTAACATTTGTTTAATGTTTATGAAAGATTACTGTTGTTTGTATGCAGGTGTGTTGAAGGGGACAGAACTGGGACATCCGGAGGCCAGCCTCAGGTTGTACATTAGACAGGAAGA
Source organism: Chrysochloris asiatica (assembly GCF_000296735.1). Lineage (NCBI taxonomy): Eukaryota > Metazoa > Chordata > Mammalia > Afrosoricida > Chrysochloridae > Chrysochloris > Chrysochloris asiatica. Next base: position 6,749,914 of record NW_006408523.1, on the reverse strand, counting down.
GAAGCTGGGCTTGAGCAGCGCTGCAGATGTAGAACCACATTGTCCTGAAGAGCAAGGGGAAAGAAGTAAGAGGGAATCCAAGGGTGCCGCTGAAGCCCTGGGCTTGGATGCATCCACGTCAGCACAATGTCATTATCATACCCAACTAAACTATCCCATTGCCATCTAGTCAAGCCCAACTCATGCCAACCCTCTAGGACAAAGTAGAGCTGCCCCATGGGGTTTCTAATTTGCAATCTTCGTGGGAGTAGATTACTGTGTCTTTCAGATGGTGGGTTCAAGCCCCTGATCTTTTGATTAGCGCTGAGGGTTTAACCACCGCACTACCAAGACTCCTCCAATTATGGTGTCATTGTTGTAGTTTGTTGGTAAGTGCCACTGAGTTGATTCTGACTCATAAAGACCCTGATTAGAATTTCTGAGTCTGTATATCTTTGTGAGGACAGACAGCCTCATCTTTCTCCCAGGGAGTGACTGGTAGACTTGAACTACCAACCTTATGGTTCACAGTCCAGTGCTTAGTTTACAAAGCCACCACCATTCCCTTCAGCTCTACTATCCCCATGATATCTGATATCTAATATGCAGTCCAGAGGGCCAGTGGTGTTGTGGGTTATGCACTGGGTTGCCAATCACAAGGTCCGCAGTTCAAATCCACCAGCTGCTCCTTGGGAGAAAGATGAGGCTTTCTGCTACTGTAAAGATTTACATCTTCAGAAACCCTATACTGCATCACTACAAGTCAGAATTGACTCAACGGCACTTAACAACAACAACAGCAATATGCAGCCCAGGAGTTCCTGAGTGGTGCTAACTGCTAATGGATGGCTTGGCTGCTAACTGAAAGGTTAGCAGTTCAAATCCTTCCAGAGATGCCTCAGAAGGAAAGAAAGGTCTATTAATCTGCTTCTGAAAATCCAACCATTAAAAGCCCCGAGGAAAGGAGCTCAGTTCTACTCTGATATAGATGAGGTCACCATGAGTTGGGATCAGCTCCCTGGCAGTTGGTATGGGTTCTGCTTTGCAAAGTCTGTAAAGTCCAGAGACTACAAGAGTCATCTTATCCAATCCTCCCATTATCCTGCCAATCCAAACTGCTCTTTATGAAATGCCTCTGCCTTCCCGTGTTGTTGGTGAAGGGTTACATTGCAATTCAGGTTCCTGGTCAACCATTTCTATACACACTGTCACAGTGATGTGGCTTCCACTGTCCACTGTGGGTGGACAGTCTCACGCATTCCATTCTGGTTGTTCTATTTAATAATGAGGCGAGTTGGGAGTTGCTATTGGTTTCTATCCACTTCAATTTCAGGCACATGAAGGTTGAGTTCCCAGCAGACATGAGGCAGTTGATAACATTCAGAAAGCCCAGGGCTGAAATTAGCTCTCTATTTAGAGATCGATCCCAAAGATTGGGAGTAGATGAAAATGCCAAGATAGGATAATGCAGAAAACAAAGAGATGGGAAGAAGAGGAATAAAGACTTAATGTTGGAGAAAACCCACATTTAAGGAGATAGAAGGAGAGCATGAGGCATGGAAGTTGTCCAAAAAGTTTCAAGAGTTGGTTGAGATCTCTGTTCTAGAAACGTTTGTTGACAGGTTTGCAACTTGACACCATTTACACCATTGTGACCATGCCTGGCCATCGTGTTTCTCCTTTGTCACTACAATGTCTGAATAAGGACATTCACTGTTAATGAGAAAGATCTTTGATAAAATTTCTATCATAGAAGTCGGGTTTTGTTGTTGGTAAGTGTTGTCGAGTCAGTTCCTACTCATAGCGACCCTATATAGGGTTTCTGTGGCACAGCTGGTGGGTTTGAACTGCCAACCTTGTGGTTTGCAGTCCAGTACTGATCTTACCAGTGCCGCATCAGGAGTCTATAAGTTGGTCTGTCAGTTTATTAATCTTCACATTTTTCTTCCACCATTGAGTCGGTTTCTACTCATAGCAACCCTACAGAAAGATTGAGATTTTAAATCTTCATGGGAGTAGATGACCTCCTCTTTCTCTTGCAGAGAGGCTGGTGCATTTGTATCTCCAACCTTACAATTAGCAGTCCAGTGCCTAACCCACTAGCTCCCAGGTCTCTGTTTTGTTTTTTCTCTTTCTGACCAAGTATCTCAAAGACATCAAACAATGTTTGAATCCTAGGTTAGTGGCCCTTTAAGCCTTGTTTTATTTGTGTAAGTACCTATCCTGTTCTCAGTAGATCCCTGTAGGGATGAGATCATGCTGTATTGAGGATAAGTAAAAAACAGCATCCCCAGTAAATAATTCAATCACCCCTACTTTGTGCACAAAATGCACTTACTCTGGATTTGAGTCATCATTTCCTCTGGAGGAGAAATGAAAGGACAGGAAAAGTGGGAGACAGAAACCAGCAGAGTTGCGATGCAAAGAGTGTGAATGCTGTCAGACTGCCTACAACAGACCCATACTTAGTTCAGACCCCACCCTCACATCTTGAAATCATTAATACTTTTTGAAGAAGGAGACTTACATTTTTATTTTGCACTGTTGATGCTACTTTCTATGGAACTGGCTCCGACTCATGGTGACCACGTATATAACAGCAGATTGAAACACTGTCCAGTCCCGGGCCTTGTCACTTTCATTGCTCTGCTCAAGTCCATCATTGTGGCCGCTGGGCAATTTGAGTGCCTTCTATCATTTTATAGGACGATATTCTTCTGCGATCCATAAGCTTTTCACTGGCTGATATTTTGGAAATTGATCACCAGGCCTTTTTTCCTAGCCCAATACGTAACTTCATCTGAAAATTCAGCTGAAAACTGACTGTGCTGGTATTTAAACTACCAGTGGCATACCGTCCAACATCACAGCAACACACAAGCCCCCCCAGGACAACACTGAGGGACAGCCCTTGTCCTCAAAAGTATGTAGCCAGTCGTGCTGTAAAGCTAACTGCCAGTCCCATTAATAGCAGGTCAGTGGGTCAATAATATTTCCTGGAAATAATCTTTGATGGGGCTCTATGAGTCAAACCAGCCAAGACTGGACACTGGAATCCCATTAGCTTTCTCAGTAACTGGTCCCTTGGAGGTCAGCTCTGGGAGCGCCAGAGAGCTGGGCAGGTGGGCCAGGGACCCTTGAGGTTGCTGCCCACCAACAACTGCTCTCCCTGCTAACTTGAAGAGTTTAGCTGCAAAAATCTAATTTGGAGCTCCTTAATTAAGCTAATGAAGTCAGATCGCTTTAATCTGTTTTGGGTCTAGCCTATGTCTAATCCCAGGCTAAATTGACAATTGCGATTTAGTGGCATATGCGTGGGTTTGTTTTCTTTTTCTTCCGGCTTGTGAGCCAGACAAAAGCTTTATATGGTTTTCCAAATCAAATTCAAATGGAATGATTGAAAGGAGACAAAAGCGTGTTGCCTTTTAAAAAAAATCAGCCACACTCCACTTTGTCTTCTTATGCAGTGCCCTAAACAAAGGAGCTCTGGTAGCGTAGTAGTTACGAATCGGGCTGCGAACCGGAAGGTCAGCAGTTCAAAACTACCAGCTGCTCCGCGGGAGAAAGATGAGGCGATCTGCTCCCGTAAAGATTTACAGCCTCGGAAACCCTATTCAGGGCACTTAACAACAAAAAACAACAATAAACAAATCAGAGTCCCTTACACCTGAAAGATTTTTTGGATTTTCAGTTTTTCTTCTTTTTAGAGAACATTCATGAGTACTAAACGGTACCATACACACGGAGTTCTGGTGTGACTCTGTAGGATAAACACTACCACAAGGTCAGTTTGAACTGCAGTTCAAACTAACCAGCTGCTCCTCAGAAAACCTATACAGGGTCACTACAGCTGACTCAACAGCACTTAGCAATAACAACGGCCATACACACAGATGTCTCCTGAGATGCCTGAAGTATACGAGGAAGATTCCAAACCTTCGTGGGAAGATGGAATTGAAAGATAACAGATATCTACCCATGACCATCAAGCAAGGCAATAGACAGATTGAAACTGCCCACAGAGTTTCCAAGGCTGATTTTATGGCAGCGGAGAGCTGCATCTTTCTCACTCCAAGTGGCTGGTGGGTTTGAACCTCTGACCTTTTGATTAGAAGTCCAGTACTTAACCCACTGTACCACCAGGGCCTCTTGCTGTGTACATGGAGTCGTTGTTTACCTTCAGCCTTGCAATCTGTGAACTAGGAAATCACAAAGACATTTCACTCATTATGCCTTTAAACTCTATCAGGTTACTTCCCTGAGACCCATCTGTCTTCACAACATAGGACAAGTCTATAAAAGTCCAGAGACTTGACAATTCATCTTACTGAATTTTCCCATCATCCTGACAATCTAGATGCCTCTACCTTTCCATGTTGTTAATGAAGGTTTACATTTCAGCTCAGGTTCCCATTCAGCAATTTCTACACAAGTTGTTCAGTGGAGTGAGCTAAATTCTCCACAATGCGAGAACCTTCTCAGTATTTCCATTTTGTGTTGAGCTGGCTTGGAGTTTGATTCTCTTCTCTCTTTGTGAAGCCAGCGGAAGCCAGACATGCCCCCCACATGGTTTCTGTAGATGTAAAGGTGCAGATCGTTAAGGTCTATGATGATGAAAAGAAAGTTGACAAAAAAGCACATGAGGAAATACTGTCTGTCTCACTCACCATTCCAATAGTCATTAAGGATAAGAATAGGGCTTTAGAGGTTGCTAAAGGAGTGATTGGCATAAAATTGACAGTCTTAATAAAGAGACAAGGACCAACCAATGAGATGGAGAAGCTCAAGACCAAATCACCAGAGGTTTCCTATGAGTTTGAAGGCAAACCCTTTTTGAACACCTGAAGGACCAGCAGGGAGAAAGCCACCATCAGTACTTTAATGATACCAAGGGCTGGTTTCGTTGCTTCAAACACAGTGTGGCTTGCAGAAGGTTCATAGAATGGGAGAGGCAGAAAGTGCCGATGTCAAAGCTGCCGAGAAAATCTACCAGATCAGACTGTCAACGAGGATGCAATAGGCTTGTCTGGGAGAAGGATGCCAGAGTGGGTCTACGTTCACAAAGAGGAGAAGTCGGCACTTGTTTCAAGATGTCTAAAGACAGGCTCACGCTACTGTTTGGAGGACATGCTGCGGGATTTAAATGAAAACCTTTTCTAGTTTACCATTCTGAAAACTTCCAACTAGTCCAAAAGATTGACTAAAATAAATGGCTGGTCTGCAGAAGTAACTCTACAGCCTGGACAGTAACTGTGCTTTGGGAAGTAAGAGTGCTTTTGGCCTTTAAATCGTCTCATCCCTACTGCCCTGAAAAGAGCATTCCTGTAAGATTCTGCTGCTACTGACTGTGACTCAGAGCATCTTCCTCATGTCAGTGATCCAAAGGAAGATGTGAGAGCTGGGATTCAGCCTAGAGATCAAGGTACACACAACACCTTTAAGGCATGATGCCTATGGACTACACTTGCTCATGCAATAGCTGCAGCAGATGGAGGTACAATGGTGTTACGTGAGTTCTGGAAGAATTACATATTCTTTAGTGTATGTGGAAAATTGCATCTTCCTGGCAAGAAATGATAAGATAATGCATGCAGGGGATATGATTAAAAAAAAAAAAAATGCTGAGTTGTGTGAACATGGCCCAAGCATTTGATCAGGATAATATGATGGAAGAGATCTGAGGGAAAACCATCCATATGACAAGAATGATGAATTGAGAACTTGACACTGCTGATATGGAACAGCTGATCCATCACAAACTAGGGGAATTGACGGATCAGGACTTAATGGATTTAGGAGCAAAGGAATGCTGGAAATGAAAGAAAAGGAGAAATTATCAAAAAAGTGTTTACAGTAAAAAGATTCGCTGAAGCTTTTTCTAAACTGAATCAGGGGCTTCCGTTGCTTGAAAACATAGACCCAAATGTCAATAGTTAAAGTTGATAGGCAGATACAGGAAACAGTGAGATGTTAACATGAAATATCTGAAGAAGAAAAATAGAAAAGGACTGTCTAGACAACTCTCACTCATATTCTGACTAGACACACCATCCCTGTTCCTAGGGGTGATCCAGATGATCCAGAACTTTCCACAAGTGGATTTATTAACGTAACTGACAAGATGTCAATATCATCCAACTCCTCTTCATTACTGGGGAAAATGTTTATGATATGTGTGTTTGTATGTATGAAAATTTATCTGTAGGTTTATAAGTAATGTTTCCAACCCCCAAAGACAAATAAAGACAGGACTTATAAAAATACTCATAATAAAAGGTAATAATCATGAAAGCTTTTTTCATTTTCAACAAGTATTTTGACTTATGTCAAAGCCAACTTAATGATGGAGTCATTGGAGCAGAACCCAGTCATAAGTCAGGTCTAGGGAAATTGGACAAAATTCAGTAGAGCAGACATACTGAGGAAACACGTTTTATCTCAAAACAGATGCTGTAACAAAACTGGCAGTCTGATTGGCTACCACATGAATAAGCCGGTTGTTCACCGGGGAGTCAGCAAGGCAAGCAATGAAGTCCCTGAGGACAAACCCCTCTCCAAAACTGAAACTCAAAGGGAACACATGAGCAGGCATGTAAGCTTGCTACTGGTGAGTGGAAAGAGGGGAAAGACAGCAATGAAGAAATTGAGTTCAACCACATTCCATAGACTCAATTGACCTGGAGATGAGAAAGAGAAGAGGAAGGGCTGGTTGGTCTGAAGTATGGTAAGACCTGGGGATTCCTGAGCCCACAGACAAGGACATAGTCACAGAGGGCTAGAGCTGAAAGTGAAGCATCCAGCTTATATGAAGTGAGGGAAGACACACAAGAATGCCCAAACTTGCAGATAGTACCCATTTGACCTAGCCTCAGTAACTTGATAATCAGAACTTGACTACAAGATTAAAAAACAAACAAACAATTTTTGATAAACAAACCAGTATAAAATACTCCAATTTGATTAACTTGATGTATACTTATGGATGTATAGCTCAAAATACCAACTGAGAGGGAAGGAGTCTTCACATCAAGTATCAATCCTATACCCCTGAATATGGTATAGATAGAGATGGGCAACTTAGACATTGGCTACCTAAAATGAGGGGGTGACAAAAGCACAAAGTGACTGGCTTACAAGTTTTTGAGGAGGATTTTAGTTTGAGAGTTTGCAGGGGAAGGTGGAGTCTCCAATGAATAGTTTTCATCTTGTTTAGACGGGTCTAGTGAAAAGAGATGGGGATAAGTTTCTTATGATTCAATAGTGATAATTGTTATCATGCCTAATTGCACCTGTCACAATTGTAAAGGTAGAAGTTTTGTAACAAAAATGGTGGAGTCATTAATCCTACAGTCCAGAAACAGAGGACCCTAGGACCATTGCAGGACGCTATCCAGAGAAGCAGCAACACCAGAGATGGAGGCAGAGAAAGCCTAGTGCTGACACATGCTGTAAGCCTGACCAGGAGGCAGGCTTACAGAATGTGCTCTTTGGTTGATTAAGTTACTATATATTCCTGAGTGGTTTTGTGTACATCCCCCCAAACAAAACAAAACAAAAAAATAGAAGGAATAGAAGCAAATAGTGTTGAATGATGATGCACAGAGGAAATTGTAATCATTGTAATGAAATGATTGTGTAAAACCAAAGTTCTCCCACGTAAACTATCACTCAGTTCACAGTGAAAACTTAAAAAAATGATAATAAAATAAAAGATGCTGTAGTCTGTCCCCAGAAAAGTCTTCAAACATTCAGGCAGAAGGCAATATGGCGGCCAGAACTGGAGTGTTTTCATGACGCCCTAGAAAGACCAGTGAAAGATAAACAGCTGACATTTTCTTATATTTTGATAACCATTGTTGTACCATCCCTTGTTTATAATCCTCTGGGTGTGCATTTTGTCCCCATGATTACGCCTGTGTTGTCATTAAATGTGAAATGAAACTCATTGTCAAGCACAGATGTGCCTTTCGAGGCTGCCGTCATGCAGAGAGATGGTCTCAGCTGGACGCACAACAATGGGGTGATCTGTGTGCTGTTTACCAAGACCATCACAATAGTCCAGATGGTCAGCTTTCCCTCAAGGGGTGTAACCCCTCCATAGAGGCAATTTCAGGGAGAGAAGAGGAGAAAATAGTTGAGTTTGGATGGATGAACTGGGTTTGAGTTCAGAGAGCGACATAGTACTTGACTGTTGGCGAAGTCATTTGCTAAGCAAAGAACAAACACTTGCTGTTCTGAGTTTGCCCAGAGCAGGGTCTTCTGGGAGACTGCAGATGCTCACATCCTATTACCATGTAAGCTGATTTGAGATGTATATTAGCCTGGTTTAAATGTGTCACTAGAATAACGTTTTTGTACTTGTATTTTAATTTTGAGGTTGAAATGGAAACAGTTGTGAAAATAAGCCTGATGTTAATTTCCCTAGAGCCTGAGTAGGACTATGACATTAACAGAAGTGCTCATGGAGAAGAGCCACTGGTCTCAGTTAAAACTTGAGTGTCAGATGTTGTCCTCACCCTGCAGAAGGCAGGATCACCAGGAAAATAGCATCACATTTCATTTTTATTCCCTATTTAATTGTCTAAGGAGTCCCAGTGGTACGATGGGTTCAGTGTTGAACGGCTCACCTCAAGGTTGGCAGTTCAAACCCACCAACTGCTCCAAGGGAGACAGATGAGGCTGTCTGCTCCCATAAAGGTTGAGAGTCTTGAGAATCCTGTGAGTTGTTGTGAGTCAGAATTGCTTTGATGGCAGTAGGCGGGTATTGTCTATATTCATGGCTGGGCTGCAAATTTCACAAGAATCAGGATGAAATCTCTCTGCTCCTTTGTCTTGCACAGTGCCAAGTAAGCACTTGAATGAATAAGCCGTCTTCACATAGGCTTCTTCTTCCCTGTGTGTATGCTTTTCTGTATGATCTCTTGTCTTCTTACAACAGTCCTTGGATCCCGTCCCTCCCAAATCCAGTGTACCATGCATCACCTTAACAAATTACACCTGCAAAGACCTTATTTCAAACAAGGACACACTTTGAGGTTCCAGTTGGGCATGGTTTTGAAGGGACAAAAGGCTTTGAGGGGACAAATCCACCCAGTCACTCTGCAGGAGAAAAAGACCTGGTGATCTCCTCCTATAAAGATGGCAACCTAGGAACCCTATAGGGCAGTTCTCCTCTGTCACACGGGGTTGCTGTGAGTCAAAATGCCACTCAACAGCACCTAACAATGACAACAGCACCCCATCCGTGTTAGAAAATCCTTTTACAAAATGGTTCTTCTGGCTACAGTTCCAGTGAGTTTGCTGAACATCCTTCTTCTAGAAGTTGAAGAACAGGTGTAGCTTCTCACTGTAGCAGCTAATAATTTCATTTGCTTCCTGTCTGCCTTCATCTCTCCTTGAACTTAACTTCTCATAGATGGGAGAGAAGTAGTCAGTCACCTCAGGCTTCATCTAGGGGAAGGCTCATCCCAGGCTGGGGCTTTCTCTTGGCTCTGAAAACGATCAGACCTTGGCTTATCTTCTTTCTGAGTTACTTACACTTGGGATCCAGATTCTGCAAATCATCACAGCAAGAAGCCTAGGATTCAATCATCACACCCTTGTTTACAGCCTTTACTATTTCATCGAAGTTCTCTGCTAGCGCTACTCATAGCCCATGGGGCTCAGGGGGCTCAGGGGGCCAGGCTCGCCTTGTTGATCCACGTTGGCACCAAAGTCATTCCCCTGCATACCTCCTGCAGGGTAGAATTCTCTCCTTCAGCAGCTCTGAACGTTGATTGTAACAAGGCTTTCTCCAGGGTGATTTCCAAACCTCAAATCATAAAGTGGATGGGCCAAAGTCTCACCGCTAACTATGGCAAAATGAGATTCTCCCCACCTCCAGAAGCGCTTTTGCCACCAGCTCACTCCCGTCCTTCAACAGTGGGAGGCTTATGCATGCTTTACCAAGTTCACCTCAAACTAGATGGTCGGTCCTTTCCTTGGTTCCAATCTGTGTTCTCCTAAGATTCTGAGGACAGATAACATCCTGAATATGCTTATAAAAATTTAATCTTGCCATTGTCCATTGTTTCCATTATTTGTTGGTGGTGGTGGTGGTAAGTGCAGTCGAGTTGATTCCGTCCCACAGCGACCCTGTATAGGGTTTCCAAGGAGCAGCTGGTGAGCTTGAACCACTGATCTTGCAGTTCAAATGACTTTGCAGTCTGACGCATCAGCCCACAGCGCCACCCCAGGAATCCATTGTTAATTACTATTTAATAAATCACTTCAAAACACAGAGGCTTAAAACAACACTTGAGTATTTCTCATGAGTCTGTGGTCCAGTCGGGCAGTTCCTCCACTGGTCTCACCTCAGATTGCTCATGTTGTTGCATCCAGCTGGGGGCCATGAAAGAACTTAGATCTATAATTCTTCAGATGGAAATATTCTGGGTCCTGGTGTGGTGTCGTGGGATAAGCACTAGGCCTCCAGATCAGTTTGAACCTCCAGGTCGGCAGTTCAAACTTACCAGTCGCTGCTTGGAAACCCTATACAGGGTCACTATGAGTAGGAACCGACTTGATAGTACTTAATAACTGCTTTGCACCCTGAGGGGCTCCATGAGAGAGCTGGCTATCTTGTTGTCTGAGGTCCTGGGTAGTTTCCCCATGTGTTGGAGGTCATCTGACCCACTGAGTTCAGCAAAACATGAAGACGTGGGTGAAATCAAACTTCTAAAAGAGGTCACCAACTTGAATGTAACAGCGACCACGTGGAGTCTCTGGGAGAGGGCTATAAAATGCAGAGAGAGAATTATTTTGCTTTGTCCTTCACTGCAGGGCAGCATTTTGAGCACACTGTAGTGGATTAAGGAGCCCTGGTAGAACTGTAGGATAAGCACTGGACTGCTAACCACAAGTGGATGGTTCAAACCCATCAGTCTTTATGAGGCTTTCTGCTCCCATAATGACTTACAGCCTCGGAAACTCTCCATAGGGTCTCTATGAGTTGAACTACAGCCTTTAGTATGGATCATACTTTAATGTAATGAAAACAAAAATCCTCACAGCTGGACCAATAAATACCATCGGAGCCTGGGTAGCATAGTTGCTTACGTGTTAGGCTGTAGTTCAAATCCACCAGCTGCTCCATGGAAGACAGATGAGTCTTTCTGTTCCCATAAAGATTTACAGCCTCAAAAGCCTTATATAGGGTCTCTGTGAGGCTGAACCAACTTAACAGCACATAGCAGTAGCAGCCAATGGAAAGAAAAATTGAAGATGTCAAAGACTTGTTTTGTCTGGATCCATAATCTATGCTCATGGAAGCAACAGTTAAGAAATCAAACAACGTATTGCATTCAGCACATCTGCTGCGAAAGACCTCTTTAAAGTGTTGACGGGCAAAGATGTCACTTCCAAGGACTAAGGCGCACCTGACCCAAACCATGGTATTTTCAATGGTTTCACATGCATGTGAAAGTTGGACAATGAATAAGGAAGACCCTAGGAGAACTGATGCATTTGAGTTGATGAACTCTTGATGAAGAATATTCAAAGTACCATGGGCTGAATGAAGAACAAAACAAATCTGTCTCAGGAAAAGTGCAGCCAGAGTGTTCCTTAGAAGAGAGGATGGTGAGACTTCAGACATGTTATATGAGAGGGACATAAAATAGAGGGGTCATCGACAAAGACGAAGACAACCAATGACATAGACTGACACAGTGGCAGCAAGAATGGGCTCAAACAGAACACCAATTGTGAGGGTGGCACCAACCGGCAATGTTTCGTCCTGTTGTGTGTGGGGTCATTCTGAGTTGATGGCACCCAATCACAATGGCAACAACATGGTAGGATAAACAAGTTCTCACTGGAGTTCCTGCTAGTTTTCCCACCCTCTCCCACAAGGGGCAATTCTTGCTTTTCTTTCAATGCCCAGAGCAGTCATGGACTCATTATTCCAAACGGCCATCTGCTAACACACTAACCCTAGGGCACGGGCAGCAGCTCATGCCCTGAGACTGTGGGTGATCAATGTAATTACTACTAATTATTGCTCGCCCCTCAGAATGCCTGACGTGCCTTCTCAGCAGGGCCTCCCACCTGCAGTGGGTCTGCTGCTGCAAGGCTGTGTGTCTACCCACAGGTGAGCGTGTCTACACACCTGCTGTATGTCTACACACCTGCAGTCAGCCTCTGGCCAACGGGAGACCGTTTGTACCAACTCCCTTCTGCCATCCCGTTTGAGTTCTCCATTTCCTGAGTAACTCTCCATGGTCCCTGGGTATTATGGGTTGAAATGTATCCCTGCTGGAATCCTAGCTCTGTACCTGTAGGTTTAATCTCATTTGGGAATGTTGTTGTTGTTCAATGCCATCGAGACTCGTATCGACCCTGCATAGGGTTTCCGAGGAGCTGCTGATGAGTTTGAATGCTGACTTTGTGGTTTGCAGTCCAGAGCTACCCCATGTTGTTGTTGTCAAGTGCCATCGACTTGGTTCCAACCCATAGCGACCCTGTATAGGGTTTCTGAGGAGCCGCTGGTGAGCTTGAACCATCCACCTTGCAGTTCAAACCGATTTTGCATTCCAGTGCATTAACCCACAGTGCCACATCAGGACTCCGGACTGCCCTATAGGACTTTATTATGTTATTGAGACATATCAGTGTATGGTCATGATGGTGGTGGTGGTTATGTGCCGTGGAGTCGGTTCCAACTCACAGTGACCCAGTACAGGATTTCCCAAGGCTGTAAATCTTTACAGGAGCAGAAAGCCTCAGCTTTCTCCCAAGGAACCACTGGTAGTTTTGAACTGCTAACCTTGAGGTAAGCAGTCTGACTTGTAACCACTACTCTACCAGAGCTCCTAGAACAGTGTATGTTGTTGTTATGTGCCGTGGCGTTGGTTCCGACCCATAGCAACCCTGTACAGGGTTTCCGAGGCTGTAAATCTTTACGGGAGTAGACATCCTCATCTTTCTCCCGCGGAACAGCTGGTAGTTTCAAACTGCTGACCTTGTGGTTCACAGCCCGATTCGTAACCACTACACTACCAGAGCTCCGTATAACAGTGTATAGTGTGTCTTATATCTAATCAACTCTTTTTTTATATATAAATATTGTACTGAGATTTTGGTGCAAGTTTACCTAGTCAATTATTGTTCTTGTTAAATGCCATCAAATCAGTTTCGACTCATAGCAACCCTCTAATAGATTTCCTAGCAGTAGCTGGCGGATTTGAACCACCGACCTTGCAGTTCAAACTGACATTGCAGTGGAGGGCTTATCCTCCAGTGCCAGGCCACATATATTGTCCAGTGATTGTGGTTATATTTCCCACCTTGGTCAACCTTCATTCGTTCCATTCTGGTTGCTCTGTTTCCATTAACTATTTGGTCTTAAGTAGATGATTTTTGTTTGCTTGCTTGTTTAGATAAACAAATTTTTTTTAAAGCCCCGTATTCATGAAAGATACTGTTTCTTATAGGAGCCAATCTATCAGTTAGTTCAAAGGTGACCTGCATACGCAGTTTCAGTTCCAAGTTTAAAGGGTCTCTTAGAGCTATAGCCTCGGAGATCTCCAGGTCCCTTCTGTTCCAGTAAGTCCAGTGTGATTTTTTTAAGATTCTGAGTTTTGTTTATAATTGTGTTCCATTCTATCCTTGTCCCTGTCGGCCCAGTTGGTAGCGCAGCTGGGCACCATCTAGTTCTTCTGGTCTCTGGATGGGGGAAGCAGTGGTTTGTGTAAACAGTTGGTTCCATAGATGGGTTTCTTCTTGGAGTCTTTGGTTTTCTTCTTTCTCTTTTGCTCCAGATGAATAAAGACCATTAATTATATCTTAGATGGCTGCTTATAAGTCTTGAAGAGCCCAGATACTACTTACCAAACTAGGATGTAGAACATAAACTTTTAGATTATGTTGTACTAATTTGGCTGAGATGTCCCACATCTCAGAGACTGTAGTCCTAAGCCTTCATACCCAATAAACCAAGTCTTTGAGATGTTTGGTTATGTCTGGAAGGTAGCCATGATAGTGCCCCCAGTGTGTTTAATTGTATGTATGCATTTGTGTGCAGGTCTCACAAACATGTATATGGAATATGCCTATAGAGATGCCTACCTATATATGTTCATGTAAGTATGTTGTTGTTGTTATAAGTTACTTCCAACTCATAGCAACCCTGTATAGGTTTCCAAGGAGCGGCTGGTGAGTTTGAACCACTGACCTTATGGTTCAAACTGACCTTGCAGTCCAGTGCTTTATTGCATGCCACCACACATATACCTTCCTATACACAGTCCTAGTGTGATGCTGTAGGATAAGTTCTAGACTGCATGGTCAGTTTGAGTTGCAAGTTAGGCAGTTCCAACTCATGATCCTCTCTTTGGCAACCCTATAAAGGTTTTCTATGAGTAGAAACCAACTTGATGATACTTAACAAAAAGACAGATATGCATACATAGCTACGTAACCACCCACTGATTGTTTTGGCTGTTAACTGCTATCACTGCTGAATTGAGTATGTTAGAGCATTTACCAAGAATGTCTCTTCTGATGATGACTTCTTGCCATCAGCCTTTATCTCTGTTAAGCTGTGGTCACTTCACCGCTGCTCAGTGGAACCTTCCCATCACCCAAACTGCCACATGCCTACTGTCTAGAGGGTGAGTCTCCCTCCCTCCCTCCCTCCTGCTCCCCTCCCTGGTAACCACCAAATGTTGGCTTCTACGTGTATACCTGGGATGGGGTATGATTTGTCCTTTTGTGTTGGACGTGTTTCACTCAGCATCATGGCCTCCAGAATCATCTATTACTCTTAGTAGCTGCATAGTATTCTGTTATACGCATATGCCAGATTTTGTTCATGCAGTTAAACCTAATCAGCTCTGAATTCCAAACTGTGCCGAGCAGATGCAGACTCACAGCATAAACGAGCTGAGGCAGGGTGGGCAGGGGTTGGGAGAAGGCAGAGAGACGTCATCGGCAGGTTGCCAAGGAGCAAAGGAGCCCTGGGGTGACAGAGATGGAAAGACAGAAGGACACCACCACCCCCAGAGCCGATAGAACTCCCTGTAGATCCAGTGCCCTGCATCCAGACTTCTAGTCTCCCAAACTTTGAAAATAAATGTCTGTTATGTAGTCTCTACCTTGTGGTAACCATGGAGCACAGCGGCTCCATGCGATTATCACTGAACTGCGAACCACAGGTCCACAGTTGTTATGTGCTGTCGAGTTGGTTCTGACTCATAGTGATCCTGTAGGGGGTTCTGTAGAGCAGCTGGTGGGTTTGAACTGCTGACCTTAGCAGTTAGCGGTCCAGTGCTTATCCTACAATGCCACACCAGGACGCGAGAATGCATATCAAGTATCAGATATAATGAGGATTACATTAGTTTTTGAATCCTGGTGTGGTGCTGTGGGCTAATGCACTGGACTGCAAGGTTGCTTTGAACTGTAAGGTCGGCAGTTCAAGGTCACCAGCTGAAAACCTCAGAAACCGTATACAGGGTCGCTATAAGTTGGTACCGACTCGATGGCACTTAACAACAATGACAACAACACATTAGGTTAGTTGGGTGTGATAACGGCATTGTGGTTGTGTTTTGTTCTACAATCCTTCTCTTTTAGAGCCACACAATAAAGAATTTATCAGTAAAACAATACTATCTCTGGGATTTGTTTTCAAAGGTTCCACCAAAAAAAATAATAATAATGTTGAGAAAGAATAGATAAAACATAAAAGGCTGAATATTGATCATTGTTGAAGCTAAGGGATGGCCTGGGCTTGTGGTGTGGCACTGTAGGGTCAGCACTAGACTGTGAAGCACCAAGGTCAGCAGTTCAAACCCACCAGCTGCTCCTGAGAAACCCTGTACAGGGTCGCTATGAGTCGGAACCAACTCAATGACACGTCACATCAACAACAATATGGGATGACCTAGTCAAATGGAGATGCCTTTTGCTATTCTTGTGATTATCTATTTGAAATTTGAAATTTCCAGGAAACACACTTAAAATCAAGTTCGGGCTCCTCACCTCTGCCCATGGTTCCGGCTGGAAGGTTATGTGAGAACGAGGCTGTTCTGCAGCTTCTCCCGTATCTCCTCATCAGCCCTCCTTCCAGCTAGGCAGAGGTCTTCTGGTCCCTGTGGGGTTAGGCAAGATTAGATGGGACGCGAAGTGAATTACCACCATCGAGTCAGTTCTGACTTATAGCTCATAGTGATCCCATACAGAATTTCTGAGACTGTAAATCTTTATGGGAGCACACAACCTCATCTTTCTCCTGAGGAGCAGCTGATGGGTTTGAACTGCTGACCTTGCAGTTAAACACCCAATGTTTATCCCAAAGAGCCACCAGGGATCCTTTTGGAAGGAGAAGTGACGGGCAGCAACTGTCTCTCTTGAATGTTCTGCTAGGATCTAATTCTGGTATTTTCTGAGCTTGGCATTTTCTGAGCTGGTATTTTCTGAGCTGACTCCCTTAGTGAAATTGGGGAGACGATTTATTTTTAGCACCCCCTCCTTTGTGGAGGAGTCCTGGTAGCGCTGTGGACTAAACACTCTATTGCTAACCAAAAGGTTGGTGGTTCAAACCCACCAGCTGCTCAATATCTGCTTCTGCAAAGACTTCCAATCTTGGAAAGCCAATGAGACAATTCTACTCCATCTCCTAGGATCGCTGTGAGTTGAACCGACTCTACGGTGCCCAATAGCACCCACTGCTTGTTGGGGCTCTCTCACTCACAGGTCCCTGAACGTGGGCACCTCTTCACTGTGTGCTACTTCTATTTCCTCTCAATTTTCTCCTCATGGTCACCAGACGGCTACCACTGTTCTAAGCATCACATCATCACCCAGTAATATACAAAGACAAAGAAAAAGAATGTATTATCTTCATGTATCTGTTTTTGTCAGAAGAGAAGCTATTTCCCAAAATTCCCCAGTTGGTTTTCCTTTTCATCTCTTTAGCCAGTACAGGGTCACGTGGCTTCACACACACACTCACACACACACACACACATACACATACCTACTCTTATCATGTTAACCTTACATGAGTTGTGATTCATGCCCTGAAGCAGAGGTGGGGAACCTTTTTCTACCAAAATTTATGACATTATCTGCAGGTCATACCAAAGTATCACTTTAAAAAATTGGCCTGCAGTATTGGTCAAACACTTTAATTAACTCACCCTTCATGTGATGGCTGGAATTACAGTTGTCTTAGCAGAGCCAGACCAAATGGTTTCACAGGTCTTATACAGCCCACTGGCAGGATGTTTCCCACCCCTGCTCTGGAGTTACTCCCACCTTCCTCAGCCAGAAAAATCCCAAAACCAAATTGAGGCTTCATTAGCAAGGAAAACATAGGAAATGACTGTAAGCAAGTTGCCAACAGTTCACCAAAAGCATCAAAGACTTCATGACTGCCCAGGACAGCACCTTTCAGCTCTTCTCCCTCAAAAAGGAGCCGTGGCACAGGTGAGTGGTTTCAGTGAGTGTTGTACCTGTGTGAAGCCCATCTGACAGCCCTGGGCAGGTAGATTCAGTGCAAGAAACCACAGTTGCTGCCCAGGTGTGCAGCCAGGTCAGCAGGCACTGTGCCCACTAAGTGGACTCCACCCTCCCCATCCCACCTGGGAAATTCCAGAGGCCTGGGCTCCCAGGGTCTCCCAGGCTGTGGTTCCATGGAGGCTCCACAGGAAGGGAGGAGGCTGCATCCAGGAGGCATCCAGGAGGGGGCCAGAAGGGATGTGAAATTCCTGGAGGAGCAAGTAAGTGTGAGGGTGTTGGAGTTGTCATTCCACACGGCAGAGGCAGCTGTTACTATGGCCTCGTGGAGGGGATGCGTAAACATCTCACTCATGAAAGTCAGCAAGAGCAGGTGGAAGGAGGGAGGATGGAGAAAGGATGGGGGAGAGCAAAAGATGGTTTACTCCAGGTTTGGAGGCTAACTGAAGAAGTTCTTTTGGGTTTTTTTTTTTTTTCCAACTTTTTATTGTGAATTGGGAGTCCTGGTGTGGTGCTGTGGGTTAATGCGCCAGACTGCAAAGTTGATTTGAACTGCAAGGTCAGCGGTTCAAGCTCACCAGCTGCTCCCCGGAAACGCTATGGGTTGATGGTACTTCACAACAACAACAATTGTGAATTGAGTGAAGGTTGACAGCAGATCTGTTTTCAGTTCATTCACATTTTGTTCCATCTCACTGACTGCAGTGCCCACAATGTTCCATCACTTCTCCCATGTTCTCCTGTGTCTCCTGTTTCCAGCCCTCCTGCTTCCCTAACCCTTCTGAACTTTGTCCGTGGATAAATGCTCTTTTACATGCAGTTTTTCAAACAGACCCCAGGCTACAAGCTTCTACTTTCCAGACACTCGTACTTGTCCTTGAATGTTAGATAAATTTGCCCTCATTTTGAAACGATTGAAACAGCCCCTACTCATACCAAATTCTCCATCACGATCATCTTCCCTGACTGAAGAGGCAGTTTTTAAATCAGGGAAAGACTTTGAGCCTTGCCTTGAACAGTCAGGTGAGTTAAGAAGTGGGTATGCACCACTTCCGACTGACCTACAAATTCTCCATTACAATCACTTTCTCTGACTGAACAGGCAGTTTTTAAATCAGGGAAAAGACTTCAATTCCAGCCTTGTCTTGAACAACAGTGGGGTTAGTTAAGAACCATGTATGCACCGCTTCTGACCAGCTGAGACACATTCAAGAACAGCTCTCGTTCCTAACCCAGGGACTGCTTGCCTACTTCCATTTTTGCTTTTCTCTGGATTCTGTTTGTTGATTAACGCTTAAGCCGGTTCTAAATGGGGCTTGTTTTAATTAGTTTATATGTCCATGCTTTGGGTTTGTGGGTTAATTGAATTTCCCCCACTGTAATAGGCTAATCACATTTGCCCTCTTGGGGAGTTAGAATGTGAAACACAGAGAAAAGTTTAGCAGATAATAGTGGCAGCCACATGAAAGACAGTAGCAAGCAGAGCCCCCAGGAGGCAGAAGGGGGATCTGCAAGAAAAACTGCAAAATTGGGAGCAAGCAGGAGCCCACAGGGTAAAGGGAGGGGAAGGTAATAGAATCAGTTAGTTCCTGCTGCTGAGGAGAGCCAGACAGGGACAGATTACCCCGTGGTGGGGGTGATGGTGTGCCGTGGAGTCAGTTCCGACTCATAGCAACCCTGTACAAGGTTTCTGAGGCTGTACATCTTTACGGGAGCAGAAAGCCTCATCTTTCTCCTGCAGAACAGCTGGTAGTTTCAAACTGCTGACCCTGAATTTAGAAGCCCAATTCGTAACCACTACGGTACCAGAATACCCAGTATGCAAGGTAAACCTGGGCTGTCAGGGACTAGAGATTTGAAGAGACGCATTGATACTGTAGGCAGTTACTGTAGGGTTAGGAGAGACAGATGTCAGCCAGACCTAGAAGGAGAATCTTTGATGGAGTGTAAACCATGCAATGATTCACTGCAGATGAGTAAGTAAGTCCATACTTACCTTGCTTACTAGGTAATCCATCCCTATCCAACCAGAAACACACTGTTACTTAGTCTCTTCCAACTCTTCATGACCCTATAAGGCACAAAGGAGCTAACTGCTCCATAGGGTTTCTGAGACTCTAAACCTTTACAGGGGCAGAAAGCCTCCTTTCTCCCACAGAGTGGTTAGTGGGTTTGAACCCTCGGCCTGGAAGTTAGCAGTCAAATTCTCAACCCACCACGCCATTAGGGTTCCTCTGCCCCTGTCGGGGATTGAAAATTTGAAGAGAGGATTTGGTTATATAGGAAGGCATTGTGTTGGGAGAGGGACAAATGTCAGCCAGACCTAGAAGCAGAATCTTTGACGTGGTGAAAAATTGTGAAATTGTTCACAACAGACTAGCAAGTAACTACAAGTAAGCCTGTGCTTACCTTGCTTACTGGGTACTCAGACAGTAGGACCAGACCACTTTGAGGAGAAGCTCTGTGTTTAAGACGAGAAGCACCTCCACACTGCCCTCTAGAGACTGCTTGGCCAACTTCGTGGATTCCTCATCTATCCTCAAACATTGTTTAATAAACTCTCCTCATCTCTGTGGAAGGAGCTCTGGTAGCATAGTGGTTACGAATTGGGCTGTGAACCTCAAGATCAGCAGTTTGAAACTACCAGCGGTTCCGCGGGAGAAAGATGAGGCGTTCTGCTCCCGTAAAGATTTACAGCTTCGGAAACCCTGTACAGGGTC
>NW_006408523.1:6726223-6728619 GCF_000296735.1 Chrysochloris asiatica | reverse complement strand
GTTAGTGTTAAGGGAAAAGAAGGAGCTAGGTCTAGTTTTAGGTTTATAGTTAGTTTTTAATTCATTTATTAGGTGTGTTTTTTTTCTTGGCATCTACTTGATTTCCTCTCCACTTGGAAGTTCTGTAACTACATTAATTCCCTCTTTTCACTTTATGGGTTTTGTTATTGTTATTGCAGACTGTTATCTCTGCTTCCCAATTTTCTAGTTTTGCTTTGAATATTTACATATCTGGGCTGGAGTCCTGGTGTGGTGTTGTATGATAAGCACTGGACTGCTGACTTCCAGGTCTGCAATTCAAACCCAACCAACCTGATGGCAGTTAACAGCAACAGCAGTGTCTGGGTAGAGTTCTAGGTGGTAATGGCTTCATATTTTGAGATTTTTGTTTCATAAATGTTTCTAGGATTTGTTGTTGTTGTTGTGTGCCGTTGAGTCAATTCTGACCCATAGCGACCCTGTAATGAGGGAGCAGCTGGTGAATTTGAACCACCAACCTTGCAGTCTGACGCATTAGTCCACATGATTTTGTAGCAGTACTTTAAACTTGTCTTGTTGTTGGTAAGTGCCGTTGAGTTGGTTCCGACTCCTTATCATCCCTCTATAAGGTTTCTGAGGAGTGGCTGGTAGGACTGAGCCACTGCCTTTGTGGTTCAAACTGACCTTGCGGTCCACTGCTTATCCTACAGGGCCACACCAAGAGTCCTTCTTCAATTTTCTCCTTCTAAATAGTAATCCCAAAGCAATAATAACATTTTTATGATGGTGAAATATGTTATAGTTTTCGATTCATGAAGGATATTATTGCTAAGGTCTGTTCCTGTATAGCCAGATAATAATAATAATAAAATTTCCATCAAACATCTATTTAACATGTATTGTTAGTTGCCCCCGATCCATGGCAACACACCACACACAATGGGACCAGACTGTTATGCTCCACAGGGTTTCCATCGGTTGATTTGTAGAAATAGACTACCAGACCTTTGTTCCTAGTCTGCATTAGTCTGAAATTTGATCAGCATCATGATAACACACGAGTCTCTACGGACCAATGGGTGGTGGCTACGTATGAGGTACAGGCTGTGAATCTGGGTCTCCCCCAGGGAAGGTGAGAATTGTACCACCAAGCCCAGGTCTCCCAGAGGAAACACAAGAATTGTGCCACTGAATCCGGGCCTCCCATAGGGAAGGTGAGAATTGAACCACCAAACCTGGGTCTCCTGCAGGGAAGACAAGAATTGGACCACCAAACCTGGGTGTCCCGCAGGGAAGACAAGAATTGGACCACCGACCCACCATTGATCAAAGATGCTCAGACGCATCTGGACCGTCAAGGAGTTCTGACTCCAAGAAAGAGAGGATGGTTATATTAGCAAACTGACACATGAAAGTATTAAAATGTTACCATTCTCTCCAGAACATGTTACAAGTTAGAAAAGGGTGTGGAAAAACGAACCTGAAAACAAGCAAACCAGGAGGAAGAAAAAAGATTAAAAGGATGCTTCTGGGGCTAGGGGATCATGTTCTCCGAACAAAGGACCCGGTCCTGGTGGGGAAGGAGGAGACAGGGTTTTCAGGTGTGCCTGGACCCCCGGTGGCAGACTGCCCACCCCTCACAGTCATTTGGTCCCTTCTAGTCACAAGAGGAAGGAACTCTGGTAGTGTAGTGGTTACGAATCGGGCTGCGAACCTCAGAGTCAGAAGTTCGAAACTACCAGCTGCTCCGTGGGAGCAGTCATGCACTTTCATCATTTGCACCAAGCAGGGCCTTTATTTTCTTATCAGTTGTCCACTGGGGACACCAACCCCTCAGGCCCTGATGGGGGACCCTTCTGTCATTTGGATGCCCACCCAGACCCAGAAAAGTGCCCACTCTGGTTGTTCATGGTGGAGGCCTATGCCTGTATAGGGTTTCCAAGGAGCAGTTAGTGAGCTTGAACCGCTGACCTTGAGGTTCAAACCTACCTTGTAGTCCATCCAGCGCATTAACCCGCAGCACCACACCAGGATGCCTCTCTCCGTGTCTCTCTCTCTCTCTCTCTCTCTCTGTCTTTCTCTTGATACTTATATATATGAAATAATAAAATGTTGTTGTTGTTGTCAAGTTGGTTCCAACCCATAGCAACCCTGCATAGGGTTTCCGCTGGTGAGCTTGGAGCTTGAACCACCATTAATTTAAAAAAAGAAGGATGATGTTGGTTGTTTTAAACATATATAGAGAGAGGAGGGGCTTGATGGCGGCTAGGGTGGCGCTGCAGTGAAGTTCACCATCAGCCATACCACAGAATACCAGGCAAAGCAGATCCAGGGCAGACCTCCAAAACTCCAAACCACACAGCTAGGAATATTTTTAAAGTCTGAAGGCTTATAGATACTGGAACTTGAAGCTAAAG
>NW_006408523.1:6723209-6724811 GCF_000296735.1 Chrysochloris asiatica | reverse complement strand
CAGATGTAGGCATTATAAACGTGAAGCCTCTTAAATGAGCCATTTCTACAAGGGTCAATCAAAAAGTACTGTTTTATGAAAAAAAACTCAAAATGTGAAGCTGTTGTTGAGGACATGTCTTCCCGCTAGGTCTCTACCCTTCCAAAGGCCATGTTTCCATCTCTCTAATCCTTCTGCCAAAGAACTCCATGTTCTTTGATTTGTTGTTGTTGTTAAGTTCCGACGAGTTGATCTGACTCATAATGAACCTGTATAAAGGTTTCTGAGGAATGGCTGGTGGGTTTGAACTGCCAACCTTGAGGTTCAAACTGACCTTGCAGCCCAGAGCTTATCCTACAGCGCCACTCCGGAAGTCTTTGATTTGTCAAAATGGTAATTTAGTCATCCTCGAGGAACTCAAATCGTGTTTCTTTTAAATGTCCTTGAGTTTGGGGACAAAAAGAAGTCTGAAAGGGCAAGATGAGGACGGGAGGGTAGATAAGATTTGGTTTATTAATGAAATCAGCCTACAATAGTCCTTGCAACCCTCAAAGAAGTTTTCTTAAAACTTCTTCTTAAAAAGCTCCCATGATTGTCATGTGCTTTTGAGTAACTCCATCAAGGTGATCTCTTTGGAGTTCCCCAAATCAGTCACAATATCCTTCTGAGCTGACCTCTCTGCCTTGAATTGAACTGACCCAGCAGATCCCCTTGGAAACCACCAGTTTGAGTTGGCCATTTTTTGAAGACACCCTAACAAGACTAAGTAAGATAAGTGTGTTACTCACAGTACTTTTCTTCAGTCACCTACTGATTTCAGAGACAGGTTTAAACATGTTTTGTTTGGAATAAACAACTGCCTACTTTGCTATGAGATCAGAAGTACTGAATGGTGTCTGGATACTATTACTGAACATTGTGATTAAAGATTCTATAGAAGAATCCTGATCAAAATGGCAAAGATGAGAAAAGAATTTCAAATGCTCATGGATTCCAGACTTTCTGGAGTCACAGAAGGCGTCAAAGGGCAATGAATTCCTGAAACTATCTGCCCTGAGATCTCTTAAAACCTTAAACCTAAAAATATCCCCTGAAGTCTTCTTAAAACCAAACAATAGTTTCAATTAATTAGTAAAGAATGCCTGCCTTGAGCCTTATGATCTTACAAGATCCTTTTCTATGGGATCAAACTGATAACAGCAACTTGGAAAGATTAGACAGGACTTTGAGGGGATGGTGGGCTTATGTGAATGGGGGGAGAACAATTTGGAAAAGGAGGGTGTGAAAGTTTGCACAACTTGAAGACTGTCTTCCAAAGTCACTGAATTGTACATGTCAAAGTTGTTGAATTGGCGTGTGTTCTACTGTGTGTCTTCTCAACAACAAAAACAAACAGCTCTTTCCCATCTTGCAAGATGGCGTGTGAAAAGGCTGAGAAGCCAGCTACCAAGGAGAAGAACCCTGAAGTCAAGAAAGCAGATGCCAGTGGCAAAGCTAAGCAGGCTAACCTCAAGGGCAAAAACCCAAGAAGGGGAAGCCCAAGGGCTACAGCCAAAATCCTGCCCTAGTGCGAGGAATTGGCAGGTATTCCTGATTGGCCATGTATTCCAGATAGGCCAGGTA
>NW_006408523.1:6721263-6722524 GCF_000296735.1 Chrysochloris asiatica | reverse complement strand
CAAAGTGGATCAGAAGGCTGTGGACTCACAAATTATGCCCAAAATCAAAGCTCTGAGGCTACCTCAATGCTGTGTTTACTCTCATAAATGGAATTTATCATCACAAATTAGTATTCTAGATTTCTTGCCAAGAAAGAATCTCGTTAAATAACTGATAAATTTTAACAAACAAACAAAAAACTTTAGCCTGTCCATGCCAATGAACTATACTGAATCCCACGCGGGTTTTCAATGGACAGTTCTCCAGCATGCCCGCTGCATGACCACGCTCGAGGCTTTGGGATCGCGCATGGAGGTGGACTCACTCACATAATTCATGAGAACCACCTCCGAGAGAAAACATATCACTCATAAGGTATTTCTGTAAGAGTGATTTGATATAAAATAATACTCATGAAATTGGCTAGTCTGTGATTATCTTAAAATGACTACAGAGGGTCATTTGTGACGTGATGTTGAAAGATGTCATTTATAACTAGACGATACAGAAGTCTGTCTATTTAAGCCAAACTGGATACAGGAAAACGTAGCTGTGACCCAGGATAAAAAGTGTATTTGGAAAATGTGGCACAAGCTCCATGATCTGGAGGAACAGGGTGCGGGGACCCACTTAACGGATTCCTGAAGCTCAGTCTGATGTTGTCATTTAAGGCGCGTGCTCAGTCTCTTGTGATACAGTGTTGAGTCTTTTGGCTATGGTTTCCCTCTTTCTGGTGCTCTTGAAGACAGTGAATGAAGACACAGAGCTGGGAGTCTCACTTCCTTTGGGATCATGAGTGAAGAGTGGCTGATGGGGCCTTACTGAGGAGTGACAGGGCTGGTCAGTTTTGCTGACGCCTCCATGGCAGGGCATCCTTGTTACCAGCTGTGATGCTAATGCTATGTGTCAACTTGGCTGGGCTGTGGCTCCCAGTTGGTTGGCCAAACACTAGTCTAGTTGCTCTCTGGATTGAGCCGGTTGACCTTGAGAAGATCAGATTACTTACCATAATGTAATGCAATCACTTTCCATAATGAAATGTCATGTAATGAGTTGTCATATGATGACCTTTGACACATAGTGACCTTTGACAGTGCAACCTGATTTAAAGTAATCATCATCCAAAACATAAAGTGAATCTTTCTAGGATGTTTACTAAATAGATATTTGGACAGATATGTTGTTGTTGATAAGTGCCGAGGAGTTGGTTCTGACTCAGAGCGACCCTGTACAGGGTTTCTGAGGTGCTGCTGGTGAGTTTGAACCACTGACCTTATCCTA
>NW_006408523.1:6714717-6720258 GCF_000296735.1 Chrysochloris asiatica | reverse complement strand
TATTATTTGCTCAACATACATGTTGAATAAGTATGGTGAAAGAATACAACCCTGTCACACACCTTTCTTCATTTTAAACCATTCAGTGTTCCCATGTTCTTTTCGAACAACTGTCTCTTGGTTTAGCAGTTAAGACGTAGCAATTCCCCATGGTGCTATCTAGGATAATGTAATCACTTCCCCCATAGTGTGATCCGATGTGATAAATCCTAATCTGATGTAATTCTCTGAGGTGTTATTATAAAGTTTCACTTCTACGATGTTAATGAAGTGGTTGTGTGGTAGCTGATGAGTTTGGCTGCTAACTGCAAAGTCAACTGTTCAAAAACTTCCAGCTACTCCATGGGAGAAAGATGATGAGGTTTTCTGCTCTTATAAAGATTTACAGCCTTGGAAACCTTATACAGGGTAATTATGAGACACAACCACCACCACCACCACCAGGATGTTAACGAGATCGGACGCAATCTATAGGGTTAGGTCATATTCCTGAGACTGTTGCCTTCAGACCTTAAGCTGAAATGAACCCCTGAGGTCACTTTGTAGCTAAATGAAAAGTTGACTTAAATATAATAAATATTGCTTCTAAATACTGTGCTCCTTCAAACAATCACCTCTATCAGACCCAATCACCAATCATTATCAAAGCATCTTGATTGTATGTTTGATCAATTTCAAACTGAAGAAATTGGTATTTCCTCAATTTCATCTTCACTGGCTTTAGCAGTTGGTGCTTAACGTTGAATAATAGTGCTATTAGCTGGTCTTCCTTTTAGGCGTATGTATATTATCCTATCACAGACAGTATTATACTTCAAGATAGATCTTGAAATGTTCATTTTGATAATGAATGCAACACCATTCCTCTTCAATTTTCATTCCCAGCATAGCAAACCATGTGATTGTCAGATTCAAAATGGCTGATGCCAGTCTGTTCAGCTCAATAATGCCTAGGATATCAATCTTCATGCCTTCCGTTTCTTTTTGACAACTTCTAATTTTCCTAGATTCATACATCATACATCCCATGTTTCAGTTACTAATGGATGTTTACAGCTGTTTCTCCTCATTTTGAATTGTGCCTCATCAGCAAATGAAGGGCCCACAAGCTTTACTCCATTTGCACCATCATGGTCAACTCTACTTGGAAGAGGCCACTCTTCCCAAGATGTCTTTTGGGTGCTTTCCAACCCGCAGGTCTCATCTTCTGGCACTATATCTGATGATATTCTGGTGTTATTCATCACATTTCAATATTCAATATTCTGAGGCTATCTGACCGTGTTCCACTGCTATTCATAAAGTTGTCTGTGGTTAAACATTCCAAAGGAGTTTGCCTCTATTATTCCAAGTCTATTTAGCTCTGAAAGGAGCTCTGGTGGTGTAGTGGTTATGAATTGGGCTGCAAACAGCAAGGTCAGCAGTTCAAAACTACCAGCTATTCTGTGGGAGAAAGATGAAGCATTCTGCTCCCGTAAAGATTTACAGCCTTGGAAACCCTGTACAGTGTCTCTGTGAGTCAGAACTGACTCCATGACACACAGCCACCACCACCATTTAGCTCTAAGGAGTCTGGGTGTGGCTGAAGGCTCAGTTAAAACCTGTCTGCCTGTCCACCATGGGTATTGCTGTTGAGTCAATGCCAACCCATAGCGACCCATAGGGTTTCCGAGGAGCGGCTGGTGAGTTTGAATCACCAGCCTTGTGGTTCAAACTGACCTTGCAGTCCAGTGCATTAGCCCTCAGCACCACAACAGAACCCTGGTGATATTTAAAACACTGGTGGGATAGCTTCTGGCATCACAGAAACATGCAGGCCAGCTGACAGACAAGTGGCTGTGGTGATGTGCCGTGGAGTCGGTTCTGACCCATACCGACCCTGTACAGGGTTTCCAAGGCTGTAAATCTTCACAGGAGCAGAACACCTCATCTTTCTCCCACAGAACCGCTGGTGGTTTCGAACTGCTGACCCTGAGGTTCGCAGCCTGATTCGTAACCACTATGCTACCAGAGTGGTCTATCATTATTGATCATTACTGGGATTGGATGGACTCCTGGTGTGGCACTTTAGAACAAGCACCGGATTGCTAACCACAAAGTTAGTGATGCAAACCCACCAGCAGCTCCTCAGAAACCCTTTACAGGGTCGTAATGAGTCAGGACTGATGCAGCTCTAGAGGCACTGATTCATCTGTGCCAAGAAACTTTGAAGACAGCTTCCTGGCCAACTGGTTGGAAGAGAACCATATCGGTGCCCATTCTAAAGAGAGGTGACTCAACAGAATGCGGAAACCATTAGCCAATATCATTACTATCATATGCAAGTAACATTATGTTAAAGATATTTTTAAATGGTTGCAAAAGTACATTGGCAAGGAACTGCCAGAGGTCCAAGCTGAATTCAGGTGACGGCATGGAACGAGGGATACCACTGTTGACGTCAGATTGATCTTGACTGAAAGCAGAGAATACCAGAAAGACGTTTACCTGTGCTTTATTGACTATGTAAAGGTTTTTGACTATGGATCATGAGAAACTATAGACAACGTTGTGGAGAATGAGTGTTCTGGAACACTTACTGTGCTTCTGAGAAACCAGTACATACACTGAGAGGTAGGTGTTGGAACAGAACCAGGGGACACTGAATGGATTAAGATCAGAAAAGCTGTGTGCCAGGGTTGCATTTTTTTCATCAAACTTATTCTATCTGTATGCTGAGCAAATAATCTAATAAACTGGATTATGTGAAGAAGGATGTGACATCAGGATTGGAGGAATTAACAGTCTGCAACATGCAAATGATACACCCTTGCTTGCTTAAAATACTCATTAATGAAGATCAAAGACCAGAGCATTCAATATGGATTGTACCTCAATGTAAAGAAAATTGTGAGAAAAAAATCCTCACAATTGGGCCAATAAACAACATCATGATAAATGGAGAAAAGATTGAAGTTGTCAAAGACTTCATTTTGCTTGAATCCACTATCAACATTCATGGAAGCAGAGGTCAAGAAATCAAATGACATAGTGCATTAGGCAAATCTGCTGCACAAGACCTCTTCAAAGTTTGCAAGAGCAGAGATGTCAGTTTGAGGACTAAGGTGCACCTGAGTGAAGCCACGGTATTTTCATTAGCTTCAGATGTGTGTGAAAGTTGGGCAATGAATAGGAAGACCATAGAAACATTGATGCATGTGAATTATGGTGTTGAAGAAAATTTTCAAAGAACCACGGACTGCTAGAAGACCAAACCAATCTGTGTTGGAAGAAGTAACAGCCAGAATGCTCCTTAGAAGCCAAGATGACCAGACTTCGGCTCTCATACTTTGGCTATGTTACCAGAGGGACCAGTTCCTAGAGAAGGTCATCATGCTTGGTAAATTGGAGGGTCAACAAAAAAGAGGGGGAGACCCCCCAACAATATGGATTGGAAGAAGGCACAGAACCCAGCAGTGTTTTGTTCTGTTGTGCATAAGATTGCTATGAATTGGAACTGACTTGACAGCTCCTAACAACAACTATGAGACCCAATGGACAACAATTACTTTAAACAAAGATGAGATGATAAGGGAACAGGGAAACTAGATAAATGGAAATGAAACAACCAGAACAGAAATCATGAGAAAGTTCACACATTGTGAAGACTATAACCAGTGTCACTGAATAACTTGTATAGAAATCGTTGAATGGGAAACTAACCTTCTGTGGAAAGATTCACCAAAACCATAATAAAGCATTATTTGAAAAAAACACACACAACCATTTATCTAAAAATTTAGATGAATCTAAAGTACTGGTATGGCGTTGTAGGATAAGCTCTAGACTTCTAATCACAAGGTCGGCAGTTCCAACTCTCCATCTGCTCCTTGGAAACCCTATACAGAGTCCCTTTGAGTCAGAACGGACTCCATGGCATTTAGTAACAACAAGAAACTAAAATAATATTAGGTCATTTATGTAAGTCCTGGTGTGGCGCAGTGGGCTGATGCGTCAGACTGCAGTCATTTGAACTGCAAGGTTGGTGGTTCAAGCTCACCATCTGCTCCTTGGAAACCTTATACAGGGTCGCTATGGGTCAGAATCGACTCGACAGCACTTAACAACACAACAACAACAACAATGAATGGAAGGAGTCTTGGTGTGGTACTGTAGGATAAGCACTGGACCAGAAGGTCGGTTTGAATTACAAGGTCAGCAGTTCAAAGTCACCAGCTGCTCATTGGAAATCCTGTGTAGGGTCACTATGGGTCAGAACCAACTTGACGGCACTTAGCTACAACAACAACAACACTGAATGGAAAGCTGATTTTTCAGACGTCTAAGCTTAACATCAACAACAGCAACAGATCTATGGGTAGGGGACCAGTCCTTGCGTGTGGAAAACAGTTAAGCTTTCTGTGCTCCTAAGCTTAACAACGCCTGGATATTATAACTGAGAAATGACGCAAATGGAGTCAAAAGCAGAGAATGACTTTATCAGATGATGAGGACCTCAGATTTGGGATTTGGGACTTTGAAATGATCAGTGCTGGCACATGGAGTCATTAACTAGAAAAGATTAACTGGGTTCTGATTTTATTGTAATTCTGAGTTTCACATTTTGGTTCCTTCTCTTCTATGTAATCCCAGGTGACCATGTTTCTGAGCTGGGACTGGCATTTGGATGAGAGCATTCTACTCCAGAGCAAGGACTACCTGACCCCCTAGTCTGTATGCTCATGCAGGGGCCCTCTCTGGTGTGTGCTCTCTGCCTAATGGAACTTCACCCACAGCCTAGGCTATGGGAGCGGTGGGGGGCTAGACCAGTCACTCCAAAACTGCCAATGGAGATGGTGGCAGGTGATGGCCACCAGATTTTCCCACCGCCGTGGCCCAGTGGAGATGGTACTGGGAAGCTCATTTGGCCATGGCATGGGAGCTGTCTGCTTCTGATGATGTTGCCCTGTGAGTGGCAGCCCAGCTGGAAACCCGAAGCTGGATAACAAAGCCCTCGCTCTTCCAGGTCAGCAGTAAAGAAACATCTTCCATTCCCAGGGCTTCGTGCTGGGTGCTGGTGGGTGAGGCCCTGATGCTGGAAGAGTGCCCCTTATTTCCTGCCCCTCCCCCCACCCCCCCATCTGCTTCCCTATCACTGTCTCTCAATCAGCAGATATCATCCAGGCACTAGCAGTGGTAATGTCATGGTTTCCATCGAGCATTTGATTGTCTTCCTAGGACAGCGTTCATGACACATCTGTTCCTGGCGTCACATTCAAGGTCAGCACAGGACAGGGAGGGGGTGGGAGGTATGTATGCCTGTGCCCTCCCTGCAAATGAGGAAGGGGTTTCCATTTTACTCCCAGGGCAGTGCATGCTGGGGAGTTTAAGAGCTGTACCTACAGTTGGAGAGAAGTTTATTGGTTCATAAATTTTAATGACATGGAAAAAAATTGAAATGGAATCAAGGAGACAATTTCCCAAAGTCTATGTTCCTGAAAGTATTTTCCCCGTGATCAGTCATCAGTAAGATTAGCTATTTTATTTTTTAATTGTAAAAAA
>NW_006408523.1:6702986-6714152 GCF_000296735.1 Chrysochloris asiatica | reverse complement strand
CCAGACTGCAAAGCCCTTTGAACTACTACAAGTTTGGAGGGTCAAGTTCACTAGTTGCTCCTCGGAGAGCCTACACAGGGTCGCTATGGGTCAGAACCAAATTGATGGCACTTAACAACAACAACATATATATGTGTGTGTGTGTGTATGTATGTGTGTATATATGTGTGTATGTGTATATGTGTGTACGTATGTGTGTGTATATGTGTATATATGTGTGTATGTGTATATGTGTGTGTGTATGTGTGTGTATATGTGTATATATGTGTGTATGTGTATATGTGTGTGTATGTGTATATATGTGTGTGAGTGTATATGTGTATATGTGTGTGTATATGTGTGTATATATGTGTATATATGTATGTGTATATATGTGTATCTCCTTCTCCCCAGGAGCAGTTGTGACATTTCAGTCAGCAGCTGAGCACTGTGGTAGGAGAGAAAAGACCCCATACTCAAATCTACATCATCGAGACCCCTTTATTAACTCTTAAACAGGATGAAGACAACACAAAGACAGAGATGGGTCATGTGCATGAAGGAGACCATCAGCATGAGACCCTCATGGCATTCAGTGGCTTCTCCGCCACATGGCCAAATTATGGGGCACAGAGAACAAAGGAAACTCATCAGGAAACCATGATTGACAGCAGATGGACTCACTTGTCACTGTCATAGGAGGGACTAAGGGACTAGGCAGTGGAAAAGGGACCAGGATTGGAATACACATACACTACTGCAGATTTCAAAGTTTATGAGATGAGTTCTGGGGGCTTCTAACCATCATGGTTGGGGCATGACTCATGACCATGCAACCGTGGTACCCCAATTTCTAATAAGGGCATACCAGGAAAATAGGGGTGTGTCCTTAACCCACTGTGCCTGAGAGCTTTCCCGGCTGGTCATGGTCACTCTGGCAGTGGAGTGGACAGCAATGTGTAAGGGTAACAACATGGCATCTGCATACTTAAAGCCCAAGGTGGAGCTGGGCACTGACCACTGGCCACAGCCCTCTGCAGACCACATGCCTGTAGATTTCCAGCTCTCAGGCAGTATTTAACCTGCTGCCGTGTGCTGCTCCTCGGAAACCCAACACAGGGTCGCTATGGATCAGAACCGACTAGACGGCATTTCACAACAACAACATACATATATATGGAGTCCTGGTGTGACGCTGTGGGTAAATGCACTGGACTGCAAGGTCAGTTAGAACCACAAGGTCGATGGTTCATACTTACCACCCACTCCTTGGAAACCCTGTACAGGGTTGCTATGAGTCGGAACTGACTTCACAGCACTTAACAGCAACAACATACACATATATGGACTATTGGTGTAGCGCTGTAGGATCAGCGCTGAACTGCCAACCACAAGGTCACCAGGTCAAACCCATCAGCTGCTCCTTGGAAGCCCTATACTGGGTCACTAAGGATCAGAAATACCATGGCTTGGGTCAGGCATACCTTAGTCCTCAAACTGATATCTTTGAAGAATTGATGCTTTATAGTTATGGTGTTGGAGGAGAATATTGAAAGTGCCATGGGCTGCCAGATGAACCAACAGATCTGTGTTGGAAGACGTGTAGCCAGAGTGCTCCTTGGGGGCCAGGATGGACAGACTTCATCTCTCATACTTTGAATATATTGTCAGGAGGGACCAGTCACTGGAGAAGGATATCATGTTTGGTAAGGTAGAGGGTCAGAGAAAAACAGGAAGACCCCCCCAGCGAGATGGATTGGCAAAGTGGCAGCATCAATGGGCTCAAGTGTGGCAACAATTATGAGGTTGGTCCAGGACCGGGCAGTGTTTCAATCTGTTGTACATTGGGTTGCTATGAGTTGGTACCAACTCAATGGCACCCAACAACAACAACAACAAAATAGGTCAGAATCAACTCAACGTCACTTAACAACAATAATATACAATACATAAATATGGTCAACTGATACATACATACTATACACCACACATGGTGGTTTTAAAGAACAACACTTCATTGTCTCACAGTTCAGGAGGAGTCTTGGTGTGGCACTGTAGGGTAAACATTATACAGCTAACCACAAGGTCAGAGGTTCAAACCCACCAGTCACTCCCCAAACCCTCTACAGTGTTGTTATGAGTCAGAACGAACTCAACAGCACACAACAACTCAGGAGGTTAGAAATTCTCATCAGGAAATGATTAGGCATTGGATTCATCCTACTCTGGTATGACTTCATTAACATAAACATCACCCTGTTTCCAAACAGGATCACATTCAAACATACAGAAGTCCAGACTTCAATTCCTATTTTTGAGGAACACAATTCAATGTATAGCAGACTGGAGAACTCATAATCTCCTCGATGCCTTTGCTCAGAGAGGAGGTGCCATGTCCCCACACGCTTTTCTTCCATTCAATTGCACTGCCTGGTGTGATTCCTTTCCAGCAATCCAGAAGGAACACTTACAGGTCTTGAATTATTCAGCATGCTTCTGTAATATCTGTGTTGGATGATCTTGTGTTTTCTTTCAGGTAGATAGCAGTGATTGCTGCAAACTTCTTCATTTAAATAAGTAGGTCTCTTATTTGTATTTCGTATTTAATTGTATCGAGTTCTCGTGTGGCGCTGTAGTAGAAGCACTGGACCAAAAGGTTTGAACCACAAGGTTGGTGGTTCAAACTCACCAGCAGCTTCTCGGGAACCCTATATAGGAACTTATTCAAAGACGTTTAAAAACAACATCTAATTGTATCTCTCTGAACATTCAGATGTCAACCATAATAGTAATAATATATATTTTTGGGTGTTTCCCATGATTTTTAAGAAAATACTGTGTTTTTCACGCTTCAGGTAATTATTGTTTAATATACATTCTACCCCATGATAAAATGTGTGCCTTCATATTCCTGGTGTTTGAAGGATTTTTTTTTTTATTTCCTCATATTGCTAAGTGCCATCAAATACGTTCCAATCCATCGTGACCCTGCATAGTGATTCTGAGGAGCAGCTGGTGAGTTTGAACTGCTAATTTTGAGGTTAGCAGTCCAGGGATTATCCTACAGCGTGCCAGTACTCCAATCCACAGGGTTTTCCCTCCATGTTGTTGTTGAGTGTCGTCCAGTCAGTTCCAACTCATAGCGACCCTGTATAGGGGTCTCAAGGAGCAGTTGGTGGGTTTGAACCACTGACCTTGCTTAACCCAGTGCTCAACCTATACAGCACCACACCAGGACTCCATTTTTCTCAATAGGACACTGAATTCCACAAGAACCTCTTTAATTCCAATGAGATTCATTTCCCTATCCAGATGATTGACTTAGTACATTTTTCATAGAGTTGTTCTTGTATTCCTATAGTATATCCTCAGGATCATAATGAATTGTTTGGTACTTGTACTGTTAATTCTACTTGGCCAGAACTTTATGTAAGATTTCACATTTGTGTCAAAAGGCGAGGCTGGTCTACAATATTCTTTTAAGGGCTGTCTTTTGAGGTTATACTAGCTCCATTAAAATTATTGAGTAGCCAAAAGAGGGAACAAATCCTCACAGCAAGAAACATTCACACACACCCCACACACAGAGTGGACGGAGAAGGGCAGCTTGGACATTGGATACTCAAATGGGGAGGGGGAGACTACAAAGGCAAGAAGTGACTGGCTTACAAGCTTTCAAGAGGGAACCTGGTGCTAGGGAGCATGGCAGAAGGCAGAATCTCCAGTAGGTACTATTCAATCTGTCTGGGCGGAGCTGATGAAAAGAAATACAGATGGGTAACTCGTGATACTGTAGTGAATAATGCTTATCAGGACGGATTATGAGGGTTGGAAATGCAAAGGTAGAAGTTTTGTAACAAGGAAGGGAGTGATTGATTCTCCAGGATAGGAGCAGAGGCCTCTGGGACCATCAACAGAGAAGAGCTGAGAGCGGGACCCTACCCAGAGAAACAGAGATGCCTGAGATGGAGGCAGAGATGATGACGTGGAGTGATGAAGCGACTGGGGACAGAGAGGGAAAGGGACTGTGGGCCGAAAACTGGGGGGAAGAGGGGGAAGTGTAGGGACCAGATTTCTGGGATATACCCTTTGGGTGGTTGAAGATGCATGGAGGGGATTGGAACCATGGCAGTGAGATGATATACGATGGAATGAATGTAAAACTAAAGTTCTCCCATGTAAACTATATAATTCACAATAAAACATTAAAAAAAATTATTGAGTAGCTTTTTTTTTTTTTTAAGCTTATATTGGGAATTGAGTGATAGTTTACATGGGAGAATATCGGTTTTGCACTCATCCTATCTTATTTTGTTTCATTGCAATGATTTCAATCCCCTCCATGCATCAACAATTAACAGTATTTGCTTCTATTCCCTCTGGGTTGTTTTGTTTTGTTGTACACCAAAACACTCAGGAATATATATATATATATTCATTTAAACAATCAAAGGGTGCATTCTGCCCACCAGCACACACCCTTTCTCTTTCTATGAATCTAGAGTCCTCAGCTGCTCTATCTCTCCATATCATCATCTCTGCCACCATCTCTGGTGTTGCTGCTTCTCTGGTTAGGGTCCCATGTTCTGCTCATGCTCTGTTCCTGGAATGTAAAATTAACTACTCCCCTCTTTATGTTACAAAACTTCTATCTTTACAGCTGTGACAATCGTGATTAGTCATGATAACAATGGCTCATTATTGAATCAAAAGAATCCTATCCCCATCTCCTTTCACCAGACCCATCTAGACAAGGTGAAAACTATTCAGTGGGGACTCTACCTTGTTGTGCACACTCTGAAACTAAGCTCTATAGCTTGAAAACTTATAAGCCAGTCACTTCATGCCTTTATAGGGCCCATCCCTCCATTTTAGGTAGCCAATGTAAATTGCCCATCCCTAACAATCCTGTGTACAGAGGGGATAGGATTGGGACTTGATGTGAAGACTCCTTCCCTGTCAGTTGGTATTTTGAGCTACTACTACATCCATAAGTAAGGAGCTCTGGTAGTGTAGTGGTTACGAATCGGGCTGTGAACCTCAAGGTCAGCAGTTCGAAACTACCAGCTGTTCTGCAGGAGAAAGATGAGGCTTTCTGCTCCCATAAAGATTTACAGCCTTGGAAATCCTGTACAGGGTCACTATGAGTCTGAACCGACTCCATGGCACATAACAACAACAACAAACAACCATAAGTATAGGTCAAGTTCATCAGATTATAGCAATTCACACTTGCTTCCTTTATCAAATTTCTTTTATCTTCCTCTAGTCGAGCTCTGGTTATCAAGCCATCAAAGCTAGGTCAAATGGGTATTATCTGCAAGTTTGGGAGTTCTTGTGTGTCTCTCCCCACTTCATATCTGCTGGGTGTTTCCCTCTCAGTTCTAGCCCTCCGTGGCTAGATCAATTTCCTATGGAGTAGCTTTTAGCTATTTTCTGTTTTCTAGAATAATTTGTAGAGCATCAGAATACTCTATTTCCTAAAAGCTGGAAAAAATTTATCAGTAAGATCAGCTAATCCCCAAATTTGGGGGAAAAGTTGAATGTGTGTAAGGTCAGCAGTTCGAAACTACCAGCTGTTCTGCGGGAGAAAGATGAGGCTTTCTGCTCCTATAAAGATTTACACTCTTGGAAACCCTGTACAGGGTCGCTATGAGTCGGAACCGACTCCACAGAACATAACAACAACAACAACAACATGTTTTAATTGGTCTATTAAATTTTCTTATTTTGTCCAGTTAATAAAAATTTAGAAGCCCTGGTGGCATGGTGGGTTAAGTGTTGGGCTGCTAACTGCAAGGTCAGCAGTTCAAACCTACCAACCACTCTGCAGGAGAGAGACTGTCTGATTCCATAAAGATAGAATAGAATAGAGGTTGGTAGGATAGCACGATCCAAAGTGCCAAAGCCAGGTGAAGATCGACAGGTTAAAGGGCAAGAGTACGTCTCTTTAGCAGTCTCCATCAGGGTCTGTACTTGCCTCTGCCGTTTCAACGCTGATCATTTAGATGAGCTCCTCTTCTATGGAAGAGTTGGAAGGAAGCCACACACAGCCATTTCTGAGATGACTAAATGCAGCCTTTGGCTCTGAAAGCAACTGGTTGTTTCCAACCTGTCTGAGTTCTCTGATGTTTCTCTAATAGAAATACCACAAGTGGATGCCTTTAACAGACATTTATTTTCTCACTGTTTAGGAAGGTCTAGGGGAAGTTGTTCTCTCTCTGTCTGCTCCAGGGAAAGACCCTTGTTACCTGGTTCCTTCAGTGGTGGTTTGGCATAACTCTTCCCCCATCTCTACTGGCTCCATTACTGTTTGGTTTCTTTTATATCTCAGAACAGATTGATTTAAGATATACCCCCAGTGATACTGCCTCATTAGCATAACAAATGGGGTTACAACCACAGATATAGAAGTTAGAGTAATGGGTTATGTGTTAGGCTAATAATCTCAAGATCAACAGTTCAAATCCACCAGGCACGTAGAGGGAGAAAGATGAGGCTTCCTGTTCCCATAAAGATTTACAGCCTCAGAAATCCTATGCAGAGTTGCTGTAAGTCAAAACAAGCTCAATGACACCTGTGTGCAGTAGCATGACCATTAGGATTTATAGCACATAATTTGAGGGGTACATTGAAATCCATAACACCATCAAAAATCAATCCAGATCTTAACAAGCCTTCCATTTTAGTCTGTGAACATCAGACAACACTGCTAATCTTATCATTTGGTTTTCTGATGACTGGCTTTCTCTTTTAAAAATAGTTAGGGAGTCTCCTCACACACATTCCCTACCACGTGAAATCTTGGAGGCAGACGACTAAGTATAAATGGAGCCTACAATGGAGTTCTGAAGTGGTGCTGCAGATTAATGCGCTGGGCCACAAGGTCGGTGGTTCAAACTCACCAGCTGCTCCTCGGAAACCCTACACAGGGTAACTAGGAGTTGGAAGCAACCCAATAGCACTTAACACCAATAACAACACAAGCTTCATGACAAATACTGTGCTCGTATCATAAATGGAGAGAGTTGTACCTCATGCCATTGAAGAAAGGCTATATGACTACTTGTCTCTAATTAATTTGCAAGTCAATATTAAACAACATTTGCATATCTATGAAGAAGCAGACTCCACCAGCGCATTCTCCAAGAGTGAACCGCTGTATTGATTTTGGATATGAAGCAACACCATCATGTGTTTTCAAGTATATCTTCCGCTATCCATGCCTTACTGGATCCCTTTGGGGACCATAGTTAGTTCCTTTACAGATGACTTAGCACCTGCTGTAGGCAGAGACACTGACGATTCAATGATGAAATAAGCCTGTTTGGGTTCCTATCCTCAAGGAGCTCAAAAAATGTTTGAAGAGTCAGACATGTAACTATTGTAGGGCTATGCCAAGTGGCAGTAACAATGGACAGAGATAAGAAACTTCCCAAGCTGAGAAGCTGCAGCTGACAAAGGGAAGAGGAGAGACCACTCTCAAACCAGTCCTGGCCCAGAATGCTCTTACCCTTGGACCTTTATTCCAGCAAATGCACCCTTTTCTACCAAGTCTTGTTGTTGTTAGGTGCTGTCCAGTTGGTAGTGACCCATAGTGACCTTATGCACAACAAACGCAACACTGTTCAGTCCTGTGCCATGTTCACAATTGTTGCTGAGTGAGCTCATTGCTGCTGCCACTGTGCCAATCCATCTCATTGGGGGTCTTCCCCTTTTTCAATGACCTTCCACTTTACCAAACATGGTGTCCTTCTCCAGGGACTGGTCCCTCCTGATAATATGTCCAAAAATATGAGAGATGAAGTCTGGACATCCTGGCTTCTAAGGAGCATTCTGTCTGTACCTCTTCCAAAACAGATTGGTTTGTTGTTTGGGCAGTCCATGGTAGTTATAATATTCTCCTCCAACACCATAACTCAAATGCATCAATTCTTCTATGACCTTCCTTATTCATTGACCAACTTCACATGCATATGAAGCTACTGAAACTACCCTGGCTTGGGTCAGGCACCCCTTAGTCCCTTTCTCTGCTCGCTTCTCTCTTTTTATCTTTGTAAGAAGTTACAGATGACACCCCTGGGAAACACTGTTTCATTGCATCATGAATATGATGGATTAAGAACAGTGCACCTGACCTTCATTCCAATATTGGTTTATCAGATCACATCACATCATGAGGAATCATCACATAACTGTAATATTCCATCATTATGTCACTACCAAGCCGCTGAGAACCTTGGCCCAGCCAAGCTGGCACAGATTTGGGGGGTCGGAGAGAGACACACAATTCAATCCATGACACTAGCTATCTTAGAAAAACTTGGAGGGCAAGAAATATTATATCTTGCATATTTTCTATGCTTTAAACAACCCTTGATCTGTAGGTCATTTATGAAATATTTCTTGAAGAATAAAAACATGAATTAATCACGAACAATATAGCAGGCCCTTTGGTAAGTATTGAATGCATATCTCATTTAAATGTATTCAGGCTCCAAATTCTTGTTCAAGTAAGGAACCAGCATAAGGACATTCCAAGGCATTAAATGAACAGAAACAAACATGAACAATTGAAGGTCCTTTTCCTCCACCACTTACTCCGCTCAACCATGAAAAGCAACCTTCTCCTTCCTTTTTATATTTTATCCTTTAAAATAGAATCCTGTGAGAGCAACTGCTGTCAATTTTGTTAGCTCGGATCAAAACATCACTGGGAACTCAAAAAAAATGGATACTAAATCAGAGGTCTTAAAGTAAAATGTATTGGGAAAAGGCCATGAAGAGCAAGAAAGAGGTTAAAACATTTCCTGAGAACAACCAAGGAAAGGGCGCACACACAGATCTTCGTGGGGAAAACAGCACTTGTCTGGTGGCTGCATAGGCAGGAGTGGCATGAAACATGTATTAATATTGCTGAGTTCCAGAAACCATTTGACAAAGACTCCTGGAGTTCTGGCCCAAGCACCCAGTCCACAGCTAGGAGGCCGGCTCTACAGCACAGGAGGTCTTCTGAAGCAGTGTTAAGTACGGGTTCATCCCCAACAAGGCCCTATACTCCTGTTAGGCAGTGTCAGCGGGCAACTCCTAAAATCCTCATGTATCTCTAAGCTGCATAAGGTACTAATATATTTAGATTAAAAATTTATCTCAGCTTGCGGAGAAAGGAAGAGAGAGAAAATTAAAAGAGAGAGAGAAAGGATTGCCAGGAAATTGAAACATTATAGGCTACTTGAAGTTTTACAAATGATTTTTGGTATGTAGCAATATTTTAACATGGTTCTTTTTTTAGCCCCTCTTTTAATGCCTCTTGAAATTAAAGCAAACTCACACCAAAAAAAACCCTAAAAAGTCTTGGCCTAGAAAACATCTATCCTTCCATTTATCTATCCACCAACCATCTATCCATTCACACTCACCCATTTATCCACATACATCCATCTATTCACCTAACCATTGATCTATCCACATCATCCATCCATCCATCCATCTACACAAGCATCCATCCATCCATCCATCCACATCCATCCACCATCTATTAACCCATCCATCTATCCACATCATCCATCTATTCACCCAACCATCAATCTATCCATCTATATCATCCATTCATCCATCTACCCAACCATCCATCCATCCATCCACATCCATCCATCTAGTCACTCAACCATCAATCTATCCATCCACATCATCCATTCATGACTTGAGTCAGGTGCACTTTAGTTCTCAAACTGGTATCTTTGCTCTTGAACATTTTTTTAAAGCGGTCTTGTGAGCAGATTTGCCTAATGCAATAGGTCATTTGGTTTCTTGACTCCTACGTCCATGAATGTTGACGGTGGATCCTTTAACAACTTCAATCTTTTCTCCATTTATCATAATATTACTTATGAGTCCAGCATCATAACAACATGCAAAACACAAAAAACTGACTGCTTACTGTTGTTGTTGTTTGTTGTTGTCAAGTCGGTTTCGACCCATAGCGACCCTGTACAGGGTTTTGAGGGTGTAAATCTTTATGGGAGTAGAAAGCCTGATCTTTCTCCTGCGGAGCAGCTGGTAGTTTTGAACCGCTGACCTTAAGGTTCGCAGCCCGATTCGTAACCACTATGCTACCAGAGTTGTTGTTGTTAGGTGATATCAAGTTGGCTCCAACTCATAGCCACCCCCACGTACAATACCCCCACATAC
Organism: Chrysochloris asiatica; assembly: GCF_000296735.1. Taxonomy (NCBI): domain Eukaryota; kingdom Metazoa; phylum Chordata; class Mammalia; order Afrosoricida; family Chrysochloridae; genus Chrysochloris; species Chrysochloris asiatica. Next base: position 6,703,982 of record NW_006408523.1, on the reverse strand, counting down.
AACACCCCCACGTGCAACAGGAATAAACACTGCCTGGTTCGCAGCCATCCTCCCAAGTGTTCTGTTTGAGCTCACTGTTGCAGCCACTGTGCCAACCCTTCTCATTGGGGCGGGGTGGGGGGTGGAATCTTCTTCTTTCTCGTTGATCTTCTATTTTACCAGGCATGATGTCATTCTCCAGGGACTGGTCTCTCTTGATAACATGTCAAAGCATGTGAGATAAAGTCCTGCCATCCTTACTTCTAAGGAGCTTTCTGGCTGTACTGCTTCCAAGACAGATTTACTTGTTCTTCTGGCAGTTCAAGGTACTTTCAATGTTCTTTACCAACACCATAGCTCAAATACATCAATTCTTACATGGTCTTCCTGATTTTTACCTAACTGTCACAAGCATGAGGTGGTTGAAAATGCCATAGCTTGACCTTAGAGATCTTTCATCAGAGTTTTATAGTTTCCCTCATATTATTCTTATTGTATTGGGCAAATCTGTGGCACAAGACCTCTCTAAAGTGTTTAAGATCACAGATGTCAGTTTGAGGACTAAGGTGCACCTGACCCAAGATATGGTATTTTCAATAACCTCATATGCATGGGAAAGATGGACAGTGAATAAGGAAGATTGTAGAATTGATGCATTTGAGTTATGATGCTGAAAGTGAAGAGGACTTGAAACATTCACTTATGAAGATTAAAGAGCACAGCCTTCGGTATGGATTACATCTCAATGTCAAGAAAACAAAACTCCTCACCACTGGACCAATAAACAACATTCTTATCAACGGAGAAAAGATTGAAGTTGTCAAGGACTTCATTCTTCTTGGATCAACTATTAACACTTACGGAAGAAGCAGTCAAGAGATCAGATGATGTATTGCATTGGGCAATTCTGCAGCACAGGAACTTTTTAAAGCATTGAAGAGCAGAGATGTCAGCTTGAGGACTAAGGTGCGCCTGACCCAAGCCATGGTATTTTCAATAACCTCATATGGATGCGAA
>NW_006408523.1:6667024-6701917 GCF_000296735.1 Chrysochloris asiatica | reverse complement strand
TGGCCAAACTTCATCTCTCATACTTTGGACATATTGTCAGGAGGGAACAGTCACTGGAGAAGGATATCATGCTTTGTAAGATGGAAGGTCAGAGAAAAAGAGGAAGACCCCCCAACGAGATGGATTGGCCAGGTGGCAGCATAGATGAACTCAAGTGTGGCAACAGTAGTGAGGTCGTCCTAGGATCAGATATTGTTTCATTCTGCTGTGCCTAAGGTCACTACTGAGTTGGTGCTGACTTGATGGTACCTAACAACAACAACAACAAAGTAGAGGGTCAGCAAAAATGAGTAAGACCTCCAGCAAGATGGACTGGCACAGGGGCAGTAACAAATGTGCTCAAGCAAAACAATTGTGTGGCTGGTACAGGACCAGGCTGGGTTTGGTTCTGTTGGGCACGGGTTTGCTATGATTAGAGCCAACTCGACAGCACCTAACAACATTATAATTCGTACATACATTTTACTAGATTTATACTTTACTTTTTTTTTTTTAAACGCTTTTATTGTGTAATTGGGTGATACTTTACATGGGAGAACATCAGCTTTATATTCATCCTACCGTATTTCATTTCATTGCAATGATTACAATCCCCTCCATGCATCATCATTCAACAGCATTTGCTTCTATTCCCTGTGTTTTTGTTTTTGGTGGTTTTGTTTTGTTTTTGGATGTACCCTGAAGCATTCTCTTGTGTACACACAAGAGAAGCCGTCTGTGAGAAAAAGCCTAAGAAAGATGTTAAATAACAGGTGGAATTGGACCAGAATGGTTTTGTTTTGTTTTGTTTTATTTTTACCAGAGAGTTGTATATCTGTGCTTTATTGACTACATAAAGGCTTTCCATTGTGTAAATCAAGATAAACTATGTACAACATATTGGAATAGGAGTAATCTGGGACACTTCGTTTTGCTCATGAGAAGCCTGGACAAAAGGCAGGATTTTTTGTTTTGTTTTGTTTTTATTGTGAATTTGGTGATAGTTTACATGGGAGAACATCAGCTTTACACTCATCCTATCATATTTCATTTCATTTCAATGATTACAATCCCCTCCATGCATCATCATTCAACAGCATTTGCTTCCATTCCCTCTGTTTTTTGTTTTTTGTTGGATGTACACCAAAGCATTCAGAAATATACAACCATTTAAACAACCAAGGGCACACCCCGCGAGCCCACCCCCCGCCATCGGCACACAGCCCCTCTCCCTTTTTGAGTCTAGAGTCCCCAGCGGCTCCATCTCTGGCATCGCTGCTTCTCTAGATAGGGTGCCCCACTCCGCTCTCCACCCTTGATGGTCCCAGGATCCTCTGCTCCCGGACTGCAAGATCAACCACTCCCCTACTTTTGTTACAAAAATCTACCTTTACATTTGCAACACTCACAATCAGTCCTGATAGCAATTATTCACAACTGAACCACAAAAGTTTTATCCCCCATCTCTTTTTACCAGGTCCATCCAGACAGGTTGGCAACCACTCAGTGGAGATTCTACCTTACCCCATACCCTTTAAAACTAGGTTCCCTCTTGAAAGCTTGTAAGCCAGTCACTTCATGCCTTTGTAGTCCCCTCATTTAGGTAGACAGTGTCTTAATTTGCCCATCCCTGTCAACCCTTTGTACCGAGGGGGTGGGAATGATCCTCGCTGCAAAGATTTGTTCCATAAGTATAGGTCAAGTTCATTGAATTATAGCATATTACACTTTTTTCCTCTTCTTTCTTCCTCTAGTCGAGTTCTGATCATCCAGCCATTGAAACCAGGTCAAATGGGTGCTACCTGCAAGTATGGGTGTTCTTGTGCGTCTCCCTTCACTTCGTATCAGCTGGATGCTTCACTCTCTGCTCCAGTCCTCTGTGGCCATGTGCCTGTCCCTGGGTCTAGGAGTCCCCAGGTGTCGCCATACTGCTGGCCAACCAGGTCTCAATCAAGGTGGACAGCAGTCTGTTGAACGTGGTCAGACTTAGCTCACAACGTCATTGCTGTTTTTCCCCCACTTTCCCTTATCGGTAGACCAATGTGGTCACCAGCAAGACTATATGCCTGCTCGTGTATTCCCCTTGGAAGGGGGTTTGCCCTGAGGGGAACCAACCGCTTGTCCTGATGGCTCCCCTTGTGAACAACTTGCTTGTTCTTGTAGTAGTCAATTGGACTGCCATTATTGTTTCTGATTTACGGCTTAGAATGTCTCTTGCCAAGAAGAAAGATTAGGTAGCTCAGAAGGCAAGCTTCCTCAGAGCAGAACAAAATCAAAATTTTCTATGAGATTTTCCCAGAGAAAGACAATAAACTTATTGATCAAGCCCCCCCAAAAAAACCCAAACAATATATACTGAACTTTTTATCTTACTATGCTCATTTTAGGGGTGCAGTGACTCTGTAGGATACGCACTGGGCTGTGAATTACAAGGCTGGCAGTTAGAGCCCACCAACTGCTCCTTGGGAGAAAGAGGAGGCTTTCTGCTCCTGCCAAAATTCACAGCCTTGGAAACCACCTACAGGGGTCACTGTGAGTTGGAAGCGACTCCACGGCACATAACAACAACAACATGTCCATTTGAAGTATTTTGGGAATTTTTTTAATTAATAGGTATTACTTACAAGCATCAACATTTTATGACATGAGCCACTCAAATCTTATATACTGTTAAGGTTACTGTACTGATATGTACAAATGCATTTGCTTAGGTAAGAGAAAAAACAAAAAAACACCAAAACTTGATTCTATTAAAAAAAAAAAAAAAGATTCAAAGTAAAACATGAATATTTAATTACTTTAAATAATACATGAAATAATTTACATGCTATACATTTCCAAACACACCAAAATTAATCCAATTTTCTAAGACATACACACAATCTGCTTTTCGCCAATCTCTACCGTTATGATGTTGATGGGTTTCTGTATGTGAGAAATATGTCTCACATCAGAGATTAACAGAGGAAACAAAGAGTTAAAAACAAGACATCTGCGATGGAAGATTCCAGAACCAAAATCAGTGACTGGAACCAAGTAACAAGGCTCCAAAGTTTCCCTGTGTAACCACAGTGGCTAGATAGGCTGCGCTCTGTCACAAGCTCTAATTGACTGCATTTTCTTATTCCGCACTGTGCTCCAGAAAAGCACTGGAAAACAAACAGGATTAGAGAAACTTTCCAACAGTAAGACTTTTTCCATTCAAAGAAAAATGTTTATGTTCAAAATGAATACAATAGCTCCAAGTGTCATTGTAAGAGTGTGAGCGCTCCCATAGGTGTCCTCGTACTCTCAAATTGCACAGGGTGCACCCCTACCCCCCGCCCCCCAAGCCGTGGTTAGTTCTCTATTTCAGTCCCAGATGAACTGTATTGCCCATTGCAAAATGCTGTGTTTGTCATGGAAATGTACAGCCCTACTATACACAGATGAAATGTCTCCATAAACCGTGGAAGCTGCTTTTGTTAACCGTTATATTAGGTGTTCCTTAGTTCTCCTTTGATCCTTGTCATCGTCTATGTTTAACAGAAGGAAAAAGAAAATGTTCCACATAGAAATAGCTGCTCTTTTTAAGCCAGGAGTGTTTTTGGATAAACTGAGAGAGAAAACAGACTGTTTTCTCATTGAGAGAGAAAACAGATTGTTTTTAAATGCGTACTAGGCCTTGTGACTATGTACTATGCTGAAAGATTATGGACTATGTGACACATTTTTAAGAAGTCAGTAACCTACCTATGTGGTCAAGAGCTCATCAGATTAGCACAGAGCCAATGATCGGAAGAAAACCTTTCCTTCTGACTAATTTTGAAAAGGGAAGTGGACCAGCTACACATGAACTAAATAAACGGTATACTTGGCAAGTGTTTACAAAGGAGTGTTTTTCTTGACCACTTGCAACTCCTGCTGCATTTTATTTGCAAAGAACCCAATTCTTTGCAAATAAAACAAGGCTGGCCCAAACGAAAACAAAACAATTGTTCCATCAGGTGATACAATTTAAAGGTAAAGAATCAGCTGAAGTCATTTTAAGGCCTCCTTAGAGAGATTTTCTTGGAACTTCAGCATCAAACATAACGAAGTGGCAAAATGTTGTGTGTGGCCACTGCCACATGACTGAAAGCACATGGCGTGGTAATGGTTGCCGGAAGGGCCACTTTGCTTTTTCTCGCAGTGAAGTTATACCTAAGGGAGGTGCGTAACGTTCGGTTAGGATGAACACGTCAATCACACACAAGTGCTAACTCACTGGTGTACGGGGCAAATTGTGTTTGGAGTAAACCCCCCAAATACCACTCATTTCTGAATGCCGTTCCTTGCTAAAAAGGCAACTCAGCAGACTTGTTTTTCTCACAAGAGTAGTTATTATTCTTTTTCCACTACTAACCTACTGTTAAACCCTAAGATTAGTAGAAAAATGTGCTTGTGGCCACACAGCACCGACCACCCTCACAATCGTCCAGTTCCTGCACTCTAGCCAGCCCAGTAAATGCCCTGAGAGGCTAGCAAGTCATTCTGGCCACGCCGAACTCTAAGCTGACTACGCCAGGCTCGGTCTTGGAAAAGGTCTCCGCATAGTCGCTGTACCGGTTGTCTGCCGAGTTGCTGCCCTCTATAGTTCGAAGAGCGTCGTTCACAGGGAGCAGAGCCTGCTCCTTCAAACACAAGGCAGTTCGGACAGGAGGTGATGCCGGACGAACGGAGTGCAGCAGTTCCTTGCTGAGGATGCCATCTGTTTCCTTATTTTTGCACCGCTGTATTTTCTACAACAAATCCAAATTTGCAAGAAATTACGCACTGAACGTACCACTGTAAGGACCAAACTGATTTTGCCTACCTAGAAACTGCTTGACTAAACTCTAGTCAGGCTCAGGAAAGCATTTTAAATAGACAAGGCCTCAGTTATTAGTTCCCTCCAGAGGCAAGGTCAATCTCCATTCTGTACATTAGCCTGAACACGTACTCTAGCTCCAAGAATATGATATATGTATAAATAGCCAGGCAGCTCAAGGCCAGAGGCCAGATGTTTTCCTTTACCCTAGCCTAAGAACAAAGACCACCAGTTCTGACCAATTAAACTGTAACATCTCATAGTTTGCCAATTGTTAACCAATCCAAAGATTGTAAAGCTGAGAAACCTGAGCTGTTTGAAAATTCTATAAAAACCCTGCAGACAATGAATTCGGGGCTCTTTCCCTATTCCGAAATGTCGGATAAGGTTAGAGACCTGGCTCGAGCTTGATTGATTAAACAACCCTTATGTATTTGCATCGGTACACGGCTCCTGGGTGGTCTTTGGGGACCCTGAATTCTGGGCATAACACCACAGGGTCAATATATGTTAAGTAGGAAAAATAAACCTTGCTTTTGCAGACATTTTGTGTACAACGCAAAATGACCACTAAACAAAAAAATGGAGTTAAATCACATTCAGGACTATGAGAGGAATGAGAGTTCTCATTTTCTCCAAGTCTTCTACAAATAAATGTTTTCACATTTATTAAAAAAAATCAAGCTCGACTTGAGCTCTTCTGAGAAAGTTACTCCAGCTAAGCGACTCAAACAAGGAGAGGAGGCCTGATTTGGAAGCACGGTGAGTGTACGGGCTGGTGGTAGGTAGTAAATCAGACTCAGGGCAACCCAATCGTTTCCTCCTCCAAATCAATCAGCCACATCGGCGTACTTACCGATTCTAGGTCTTTCATCTCCTTCTCTAATTGTTTATTCTGCTCATTCATATTCATAATGGTGTTTAACACAGACTGTCTCGGATGCAAAGTTCGGTCAAATTGGTGATACATGCTTCTCCAAAACCTTTAGGACAGCAAGAAGAGTTTCAGTAAACTGTGCTGGAGAACAATCAGGTATAGGTACTTCCATTACGCCAACTTACTTAAACTGGAAAGACACTGTGCTTGGCTCCAAGACGGCCAGCCCCTGAGATTCCGAGCTGTACAGAGGATTCAGGTACTTCTTCTGGTCATCCAAAAGAAAGGGCCACAGGGAGTAAGTCTTCTCCACCAGCCTTCAGGGCAATCAGAAACACAAAAGGTCCTCCCAGTGCAGAAGCTGTTAGTATCCACCCTCACTTCCCTTCACAAGAGCTTTTCAGCACAGCCTCACCAAGCCTGTCTTCCCAGTCACGTCACTAATGAACGTTTGCTTCTCACACACAACACACAGAGGCACCATTTTCTCTCACAACCACAGATGTGTGGTCCCGGTGACAGCAATTTCAAATCACTGCACCCCGACACGTACAATACAAAACGAATGATTTCCCTCTTTGGCCTTGTTCCTGTAACCCTGTATCTGGCCCGTCTCAGAGGGGAGGCCAAATCAAAGTGAGAGTGGGTGCAATCCAGACAGTGTGGCAAAACCAACACATTATTCCAAGCTGCTGTTGCTTCTTCCAAAGCCTATTACAGCTCAGATTGAAGAGTGAGCGGGTAAAGTTTAGAGTGGTTTTAGATCATGGGTTTCCAGAGCAAAGCTGGGTAGGGGAACAGACTGGAAAACAAGGTGGGGCCCCTGAAAGAAGCCAGAACGAGTGTCTTAGAAAAAGACGACCCGGAAATAGCAGCTCTTCTTTCCGTCTTTCCATCTGTGAGGTTGTCTGGCATGAATTGAAACTATTTTCTCCTAAAATAGCTCTGTGCTCCAGTAAGAGTCACTTGCTCCAAATGATGACAAACACCGACAAACTGCTCTAGCTCAGAGCTGAAGTCTGACTGGTCTTGACTTGTTCCTCTCTGTCACACTCTGTCCCTCTGCATCTTTGGCATTTCCCACCTGCTCTCAGCTCAGTCACCAACTTACTCTATCCACTCACGGCCTCTTACCTCTCCAGGGTAGTCCCCAACTTTCGTTTGCAGCCTCCAAGACTTTTATTTCTTTGATTCCAATTATGAAAAGCATCTAGCACACAATCCTCTTTAAAGAGTGAGTGGATGTGGCTGTCTTCAGACTGCTACTAGACTTCGCTTCTAATATGTCACTCTGTGTTCAGGAAAAGGAATTCTGGTGGCTCCATGGGCTAAGCAACAGGAGGCTAATGGAAAGATCGGTGGTTCAAACCCACCAGCAGCTCCAAGAAAGATGAAGCTATATGCATCTGCCAACATTACTGTCTCAGAAACCTCTGTCCTAGAGGGTCACCGTGAGTCAGAATCTACCTGATGGCAATGGGTGAATTACGTTCATGAATCTGTTATGTCTCTTTAGTGCCTACTGTTCAACATCGAAACTCATCAACCCCACTGAACTATATACTGTCGTTGCTGTTGTTGGCTACGTGTCAGGTCGGTTCAACTCACAGAGTCTCCGAGGAGCGGCTGGTGGGTTTGAACTGCCAACCTTGTAGTTAGCTGTCCCGTGCTGATCCTACAGGGCTACACCAGGACTCTATTAGAAATATGTATGTATATAGGGACCCCAGATGTCCCTTGTATCACAACTGATCCCCAAACTGCTATCCACTAAGACTGGTTAGAAAAGCAGGTGAGCCGGGTCAGGAAGTGTCTCCGAGCTCACCTGAGACCCGACGCAGGGACAAACCGACTGCAGCAAACCAGCTGCCCTGAAGTGACTGCTAGCTTTAGGTGCCACCTGAACTTAAAAGGAGCAAGAGAGATGTCATCTTTTATCACACTTTAAAGTTCATGACCAAATACTTTCTGGATAACAAAAGGGTATAAAGACTTCACTATTTTAGAACACAGACTAACAGGAGCCTGAGAGAGCCTGGAGCACGTTGGGAACGTATCTTGATCTGGGTGCTGGTTACGTCATCGGGGCAGTCTGCTGAGATTAACTGAACTTCAGAATGACCCAGTATGTGCTTTTCTGAGACTTGCCATTACCAGAAAGGTTGCGGAATGCCCAGAGAATACGTAACACGCAGACGAGGACGCCTGAGAGGGCTTACTGTGGTTCCTAAGTGTTGTCAAGTTGGTTCTGACTCACAGCGACCCTTTACAGAGTTTCTAAGGAGCAGTTGGTGGGTTTGAACCTTCAACCTTATGGTCTGAAGTTCAGTGCTTATCCTATAGCATGTTGTTGTTGTTAAGTGCCGTCGAGTTGGTTCTGACCCATAGTGACTCTGTACAGGGATTCCAAGGAGTGGCTGGTGAGCTTGAACTTCCAACCCTGAAGTTCCCACCGACTTTGCAGTCCAGCGTATTAACCCAAGCAGCACACCAGGCATAGGTGTGACTATAAAAGGACAGCATGAGGTAGCTCGTTATGGAGATCTTTAGCTAAGTCTTTGTGATGGTGATTGCATGAATGTACACATGGGATAAAACTGCATACAGTTCTACACACACACACACACACACAATGAGTGGATATGAAAGTTTGGAAATCTGATTAAGGTCTATGCACTGTACCAATGCCAAGCCCCTTCTCCTGACTGTGTGCTACAGGTATGCACATAGAGTGCACTACAGTTATGTATACATGTATATACACACCAAGAAAGACAAGAAAAGCTTTCTAATAGAAATCAGTTCTAGTTCATACAGTTGAGATATTCAAAGTATAACTATGATTTCTCTTAGACCATAAGGAAGTAGGACTGAAAACAAAGTCCCCTACAATCGAACCATCTTACTTGAGCTCTTCTCTTTCCTTCTGACAATTTCCAAGGAAGTTTCCAAATTGGCATGAATGAATGTGGTCGTGGATCTGAAGAAGAAATGCTTCATTGAATTCAAAGGCTTGTGGAAACTGTTCGGTCAAATGCCACACACATTCCAAAAACTGAATAAACACTGGTGAGGCTTCCTTTGGGTCACCATCCAAATGGCCACACCTAACCGCCCAAAAAAGCACAAGCTTTTAAATATGCCTTTGGCACAAGTACATTATTCAGGTATTATTAAGTGCACATACACACACACACAAATATACATATATAAATCTTACAACAGTGTTACATCAGCACAAAACAACTGTAATGTTTGTTTGTTGTTGGCTTTTTAACTGTTTATTGTGAACTGGCTGAAGGCTTACAGAACAGATCAGTTTTCCCTTCAACAATTCATGCACATTGTGTTTCACATCTTTGATTACAATCCCCACAAAGTGACATCATCACACTCCCCCCTCCCCACCCCCGTTTCCTTGTTTCCATTTCTCCTTCTTTCCTAACCCTTCTGAGCTTTGTCCATGGGTTAACGCTGCCGTTTGGATCTCAGAGGGTCGATGCTTCTAACCTGTGTGACCCTCCCCAGTGTGACTGTTCCTTGTCTGGACTCATCTATTGTTTGGCTGAGGATCAAGTCTGGGGGAGGAAACAACTGACAATGAGTGTTTCAACCACACCTTTCCAGGACCTGTTACCTTCTAGATCCTACACCGCAGCCACAACAGGAGCTACCAAACAGCACAGGAAAGAGAGAGACTCTGCGGACCTAACTTCAAGTAACTCACAGAACGGAGCCACTTCACGCAGAAGGAGTCACAGTGGCAATCGAGGCTGGTTTAACCCATTTTACAAAATACATAAACGCATGTCTGTTTGACTTACCTCTCAGAAAATTTATGCCCAAAGGAGATCCAATCTTTCTCAATTAAAACCTTAATAAGAAAAAGGAAAAGTCCATTTTAAAACCACTTTCGATGTTCTGTTTAGAACAGACAATAAATATCTTAAAACTTAAACCCAGCATTATGTACTTTTAATTTATTTTTGGGATACAAGAGAAAAATAGAGATTAGACCTAGCCAATCCAGGAGTCCTGGTATGGGGCTGTGGGTTAATCCCCTGGACTGCAAGGTCTCTGGTTCAAACCCATCTGCCTGCCGCTTCTTGGACCCCCACCCCCCACCCCCCATACAGGGTAGCTGTGAGTCAGAACTGACTCGACAGCACTTAACAACAACAATCCAAAGTGGGGTTTAAAAAGTGAAAATGATATTGGGAACTAAACAGTTGTCTAGTAACTTAAATTACTTTTAATTGTATTCATTATAGTTTCAGTGAAAAAGCAGTCTTATGCATACATAATTACAACTATAAAATCAACCAAGAAAAAAGGCTAGGAAAATGTAACCCTAACACTGATGATGGACTAGAGTGGATGTTGTAAACCTCTGGCTTACTTGTGCGTTAATTATATACAATATTTATTAAAATGAGAGCTGAGATGGATGTAAACGGGAACATTTATGATGTTCTAGCCCCAATGCTGGTATCTAAGCTCCTGCAGGGACGTCCTGTCTTCCTCCTTAGCTGGGCTCTCTGTCACAGCTTCTCTACCCACCTAGCAGTGCCCAGGGACCAGCACTGGACTGCTAACCGCAGGGTCGGCAGTTCAAACCCACCAGCTGCTCCTCGAAAACCTAGACAGGGTCACTATGCGTCGGAACCAACTGGATAACACTTTAACGACAATAAGCTAAACAGTCACAGGGGTTTCAAAAAGTTTGTGGAAAACGTCACTGTCTTCTAATTCCACTTTTCCACAAACTTTCCGAAGCCCCCTCATATTTTCATAGTGTTTAATACATATTGTTGGTTATGTGTAGTCAAGTCAGTTCTAACTCACAGCAACCCTCAATAGGGTTTCCAAGGAGTGGCTGGTGAGTTTGAACCATTGACCTTGTGGTTCAAACCGGGTTTGCAGTCCTGTGCTTTATCCCACAGCACCACACATTAGGGCCTAGCTGACTGTCCCTTACACACCATCTGTGTGACTGTGGCCCAGGGTCACCAGGCTGGAGCTATCCTTCCACTCCACCTCACCTTTCCCGCCAGGAATCGTGACTACAAGACAAGGTCTGGAAATCATCCGAGGACACTGCTCCTCTCTGCCACCTCCAATCCGAGGCCAGCTCTTACCAACGACCACCTGCCTCCCTATCCACTTCCACGACACACTGTCTGAGAGCTGGCCCTCTCTTCTCTATGGTCTCTGTTCTCACACCCCTGTTGCCACAACACACCAAAATTTCGTTTTAAACAGCAGATCTAATCCAGTTCCTGCCGTGGCTTCTTGGGCCCCCGAAAGGGTGATGTCCCAAGGCCAGACTGGCAGCTTCTCTTCTCAACACCTCCCTCTGCACCTTAGAGCCCCCTTCCAGGCTCTACAACTAAGGATTCCAAGTCATCGGAAGGAGCTATGCTTTCGTTTCCTGAGAACTCAAATTTGATTCCGTCATTTCACTCCAGCAATTATTCGGACATCTATCAAACATTTAAGGCCAAAGATGGCAAAGAAAGCAATTTCTTATGGTATATTCTCAAGGAAAGCGATGGTTTCTGTTGGGCCATTTTCTTAATAACACACCTCGATGCTCAAAATGTTAACACAACACAACGAGGACACTAGAGGGGGCTTGGTGGCTGCAGAACCTCCCTTGCTTTAGAATCCCACTATAACTAGTCATTCCAGAAAGCTCCCTAACACCTCTTCATCTCCGCTACTCACCATGAGGTGCGATGGCCAGTTTTGCAAACACAAATTAATCTGATAGCACGTCACAAACACAACGCACCATTACAAATCTGAAAATCTGCTCAGCTAGAAATGGCATCTTGAGATAGGAAACAGGGTTCCTGACATCACCCCTAAGAGATTTAGGGGCTGTAGATAGAAAGGGCCCTCCACGGTACAACTTTAAGGATGTGTATCTGTGTCACATCTGTGTCTTAGAAAAAAATGATACAACACGCCCAGTATTTCTGGGTTTAATGTTTCAGACACGTAACCCAAAACTTTACATCGGATCCACAGCTTCTCAACTTCAGCACCTCTGACATTTTTAGGTGGGTCACATTCAAAACAGGTTGCCCCGCGTACTAGAGGACCTGAGTATGTGTGTGGTGTGTACGGTCATATACTGGTGTGGAGGGGAGGTGTCCCGTACAGGACAGGATGTGTATATGGTGGTCTGTGTGTGGGGGTCACGTCCTGGTGTGGAGGGAGGCTGTTCAGTGCAGTATAGGATGTGTACATGGTGGAGGGGGGCTGTCCAGTGCAGTATAGGACGTGTACATGGCGGGGGAGGGGGGGGCCGCAGTAGAGGACATGAACAGGCACATTCCCAGCCTTATCAGTGAGATCCAGCACACTTGTGACAACCAAAAATGTTTAGCCAGCCTACTCATTCTCTATTCATCTACGGGACAGCACAGTGGTGAGGGTAGAGCGGTACCTGAGAGCCACTCATCTAGCTGAAAGGAGCCCTGGTGGCTCTGTGGGTCAGGCATCATGAACAGAAGTCGCTCAGCGGGAGAAAAATGAGGCCATCAGCACTGTAAAGAGTTACAATTTGGAAACCCTATAAATTAGGCTTACAATCGACTGGATGGCAGCAGGCTTAGGTTTTGATCTAGCCTACAAGGAGCCCTGGTGGCTCTGGGAGTTAAGCTCTTTCCTGCTAACTACAAGGGTTCAAATCCACCAGCTCTGCCTTGGAGAGTGATGAGGTGGTCTGCTCCCGTAAAGACTTCCGTCTTCAGAGCCGCGTGGAGCAGTTCTCTGTCCTCAGAGTCTCGGCCTGTCGGCATCAATCTGACAGCACTGAGCTTGTTTTGGTCAAGCCAAGCCAACACTTACCATGAACCCCTTGATGGTCCTGTAGTAGGAGTCCAGCAGCAGAGAGCCAAGTGAACACACCTGGGAAGTCCTGTCCCAGCCATCAGAGCAGTGCACCAGGACACTCGCACTTTCAACCCCTACGGCCTGAAAAGAAAGAGCCCAACTGTGCATTCCAGCAGATTCTTTCACTCCAAACTAGAGCTCTGTGGAGTTCCGGTGGCACAGTGGTGAAGCACTCAGCTGCTAACCAAAAGATTGGGGGGCTGAACTCGGTAGAAGGAAGATGTCCTATACGGGGTCACTATGAGTTGAACGGACTCAATGGCAGTGGGTTGGGTTTAGGATTGGATAACCCCAAGTCCCCACCATGGAGTCACTGTGACTCACAGTGACCCTACAGGAGAGAGCAGAACCCGTCCCCGGGGGTTTCCGAAGCCGTACATCTTTCTCCTGCAGAGCCACTGGTGTGTTTTAACGTGCATCCTTCGATTAGCATCCCAGCAATGAACTCACGATGGCACCAGGGCACCTTCTGGTTTGGATATTAGTAGGCAAAGGGTAAAACCAAGAACTTGCTTTGACCCTGAGTAAGGTGCCCTTTGTCCTTGGAACCTTAGAGTAACGGGGGTGTCTTATTCTGGGACTTCTAGGCCACACCTAAAGATGTATGCTGATGAATAGGGAATGACCAGGCTAAAAAAACTCTCCCGGGAGGTTAATATCACGTAGCCTCAGGAGGCATGACTTAGCTCATCATGCTGGACAGGCCAATAGAAGTCCAGAACATGAAGGCTCAGAAGGCTTCCTGGTAGACGAGAACATCTAATCTTAGAGGGTCCTGTGCCCATTGGGACAAGGAAGCGCCACACTGGGAACTCTCAGGCCTCGCTCCACATGTCTCTTCATTTGTATGCTTTATCTGTAGACCTACATCTGGTTCCAGTGGGGCTAGCCGGCCAAGAAGTAAGGGTGCTGTGTGAACTTCTGAGCTTGAAGCTGCTCGCATGAACGGGTAGTGGGACACCAGCCCAAACCAGGGGCACCTGGTCACATGGGGCTACGGCCTTGCTCTGGGAGGCGGGGTCAAACAGGGGATGTGCCATGGGGACAAGTGGGAAAGGAAGAACTGGAGACGGGCTGGTCCTCCCCACTCGGTTCTCTATGGTAACAAAGAGCCACAACTGAACAGGCTCTCTCGTCACACTGAGGCGTCCCAAATACAAAACAACACAACACAAACACAGAGCAAACAGAAAACACATGAAGAAAGACGAAAATCCTGTTCCACATACACTTCGGCATTAAGTGCCACATGATGACTTACAGCTCTCCAGTTCAAGTGAGCTGCGTTACAGGGCGAGAGCTGAGGACAGTTCCCTTGACTGGGCCATCCATTCCTTTCTAAACACTATAAAGCCCAGACCCAACCCCGTCTCTAACAGGGTTACCTTGGCTAAGAAGATGGCGGCGTCCATGACAGCTTTGATGTGGCGGGGCCATCCGGAGCTTTCCATGCCGGAGTAGAAGTCCTGGACAGACAGCCCTTTGGTACCAGTGACTGAAAGAAGCAGGAGATGCTCATTAGAAGTGAGGCAGTTTCCACGGCTCCTGCTCAGCGAGTCTCCAGGTGAGCCCATGAGAAGGGAGGGGAAGGAACAGGTAAACCAGACTGGATAAATGAAAAGATGCTCGAGAAGCTCAACAAAGGATTGTTTTTGTAGGTTTTTCCTGTCATTTCCTGTGTTCAAATACTCTACTCTCCTAAAAATAAAAACACTAGTATCACAAGTATTTAGCTAAAAGTATTCCAGTGACCACCACCCACATGCAGCAGTATCTGTCCAACAATACCGTCCACACGACCACCCCACATGCAGCTAGCCCACATAGAAACATAGCCAGACCACAATGAGATGTTCTGGGATGTAACACACACTGGATTTCTTTAAAAAGAATAGATTATTACTCCTCTTTAAAAACAAATTAACTACCTGTTGAAAGATGATTTTGTTTGAAGGACAAAGAAATACACAGGGGGCTTCAAAAAAGTTCATGGAAAAATTCCATGGTCTTCTCATTTCATTTTTCCTCAGACTTTTTGAAGCCCCTTGTGAGAGTTTTGGGTCAACTTGACTGGGCCAGGATGCCCAGTTCAGATGTGGTTATTCCACGGTGAGCTCTAACACAGTGTTGTCACCTCTGAGAAGACTAACTCTATGATGACTGGTTCTGAGCAGCCAATCAACTGAAAGGATGCTTCCTCAGGGGTGTGGTCTGCTTCCAATAGAACCGACACTCAGGCGAAGTTTATTTGCTTTCTGCTGGGCCTGGATGTTGCATCTGGCTCGTCCTCCAACCTCAGGTTCTCTGGATTTGAGCCAGTGGCCTGCTTTATCACCTACCTACCTGTCTGCCCACCTGTTTGCTGCTTGCCGGTCCGCCTGCTTGCCTGTGGCTCTTGGTTCATCTGGCCCAGACTTGGGACTCTCCCACCTCTATAATTATGAGCTATTTCCTTGACATAAACGTCTCTTTATATCAATATATAAACACACAAGTTTCACTGGTTTCCCTTCTCTAGAGAACCTAGCCTAATGTGACGTGTTGCTGTTTACATTTGGGAGGTAAACTACCAGAATGTTGTGCAGTTACATATTCAATTTCCACTGGACAAAGGGACTTCGAAGATAAGAGCAGAAACCATACCTTCCAGTAGTTTCTGCAGACTGGACCTCATGACATGGATATTTTCAATGCCCACAAACTGAAAGCGAATGTTAGCATAGTTATCCTCATTCTCGTAGCCTTTCCCCGCTGCTCGGTTAGCCATAGCATTGAGCTAAAACAGAAGAGAGCAGAAATTCAGAAGCAAATGACTTCTAACCTTTGACCTTAACTTCTAACGTGTGTTGTGGAAGCACTCAATATACCAATCGCTTAGCAGACAACAAAAAGGAACTCGTCAAGACAGAATAAACTACTGGTTTTAATAAGTTAAAAATGTCACACATGATTTACCACAAAATGGAAAGGTCCAGACAGGAACCTCCCCACAAATAGTTCATGAGGCTAGTTCATTTATGCTAATAGCCTGTTTGCCATATGTTTGTAATCTCTCACAATTGTAATCTCTCTAAATCCGAAAGGACACAGAGATGAGCAGATGTGAGCAGCTTTACTTTTGCAGACTCAACCTGTGAGATTCGCTTCAGAACAAGCTTGAAGCGCTAGATCATTAAAAAAGCCACCATCCAAACAAAAATGAAGCAAAAAAAACCCCAAACCCCACTGCTTTGAGTTTTGATTCCCATTTGGAGCGATCCTACAGGACAGAGGAGAACTGCTAATAGGGTGTCTTAGACTACAAATCTTTATGGAAGTGGTGGTGGTGGTGGGTGGTGGTCCTGTGCCATGGAGTCAGTTCCGACTCACAGCGACCCTGTATAAGGTTTCCGAGGCTGTAAATCTTTACAGGAACCGAAAGCCTCATCTTTCTCCCATGGAACAGCTGGTAGTTTTGAACTGCTGACCTTAAGGTACGCAGCCTGATTCGTAACCACTGCCCCATCTTTTCCCGTGGAGGGCCTGGTGGATTGAAACCGCTGACCTTT
The DNA here is from genome assembly GCF_000296735.1 of Chrysochloris asiatica. NCBI lineage: Eukaryota > Metazoa > Chordata > Mammalia > Afrosoricida > Chrysochloridae > Chrysochloris > Chrysochloris asiatica. Next base: position 6,685,782 of record NW_006408523.1, on the reverse strand, counting down.
CAGTTAGCAACCAAGCACTAAACAGCTGTGCCACTCCAGCCTCCTTTTCTGAACGCATCAGGGACCCTGGAATCTGCCTCAGACGACTGGAGAAAGTACTTCAGGCCCACAGAGTAAAGGGGGCCGCATACGCACTCTCCTGGTGGGTATCCAGAAACAGAGCCAGCGCTGAACTGGCTTCTCAGTGCAGTGCAGGGCTGCATCCACCTGGAGGCCCAGAGGGCAGAGGCTCACTCAGGCTTTGGTGCCTTCAATTCTCTCAAAACAGGATTGCATACGGAGGAGAGGCAAGCTGGCAAACGTCAGCCCCTGTTGGAGAAGGAAAGACTCCAACACGTGCCACTTACCGCAGTCTGTCAAAGGAAGAAACCCTGGGAGACCTGGGAAAACAGGGCGTTTTGCAAATCACAGGTTTCACCCTTGCCATTTCCTAGACATGCTTGTGACCTTGACTAGAACCCAAATTGAAAGATCAGGGCCCCAGGCTGGTAACACGTACTTTTAAGCTATACCTACAGCACACCTGATAGCGTCAGCAGTTCGAAACTACCAGCTGTTCCGCGGGAGAAAGATGAGGCTTTCTGCTCCCGTAAAGATTTACAGCCTTGGAAACCCTGTACAGGGTCACTATGAGTCGGAACCGACTCCACGGCACATCACAACAACAGCACAACTGATATCACCATGAAATTTCGAATTACATATTTAAAATGCTCCTAGAGGATGAGGGATAGGAAAACAAAAACCCCACACTCACTGCTGTCCTGTAGGATCCAGCTATCCTACTCACAGGGGCCTAGAGGACAGAGAGCTAGCCCATCAGCAGAAACCAGTGAGCTCAAACTGCCAACCTTCTGGCTAGCAGCCAAGCTGCTTTAAACACTGCACTACCAGGGCTCCTTTCCCACATGATTACAACATGATGTTAAGCTTGACTATTACACAGTCACAGAAAAGCCTACTTTGTGCGTTGAGGAAAATTATACAAAAAAAATTTCCTTCAAACCTCATCGTCAGAAAGCTGTGTATTATAATAACCTATATAACTACTACTACCTAAAAATAGTTCTAAGTAATCCACCCTGGTTATTCAGAAAAGGAAAGCAAAGGCGGTTCTTACAGGACATGTGACCAACACTTTTAATGCCCAAGCAAGTCTTTTCAGATTTAATGAATGTCAAATACACAGACACCCTTTCTAATTTGTAAATACTTCTAATTCGCTGAAATTCATCTGTTCCCGCCATTGTCTTTGGTCACGTGAGAGAGCACCCTGGTGGGAATTAGGTCTAGAAGGGCTACCCGTCCTGTCAGCACGCTGCCTACAGGAGTGCAGGTTCTGAACTGCTCACTCGCTTTCTCTCATTGCTCTCTCTGATTTTCTCATCGTTCCAGATTTGTGAGGACAGCAGCACTATAATTCTGCCAATGTCCTTTTGTGTTTCCCACCAGCTCTGCATGCGGTGCTATAACAAAAATTAAAAGTAACGTTAGCTGCTGTCATTGAGGTTTTAGCTCGTTTAGGTTCAAGGTCCTAAGTGAACTGACTGTTTAACTGTGTTTATAAAACAGAAAAAGGGATTCTGACATTTGTCCTGATGACAAAAACGGATCCTGACGCTACAGATGTCTAACAGAACAGCCCAGGATTTATCATCCGCAAGCTCAGTATTTCCTCCCTCAACTATCTGTACTGATGGTTTCCTTGAGTATTTCTAATTAAGGGCTATTATTTTAATGCAAAGTATGGTGTCAATTCAAAATGCTGTAAAGAAAAAGGATACACACTAATTTTTCACAACATACTCACTACTTAATATTTCTTCCTAAGACACACATAAAGGGGGCTTCAAAAAGTTCATGGATGAAAAAAAAAAAGTTCATGGATAAATGGACTTAAAAGATAATGGAATATTTCCACAGACTTTTTGAAAACCCCTCATATCATCAAGAGCTCAGCTTTCCTAAGCTCATATGTACACGAAGACCTAAGAGGTTGGCCCCACGAGCCCCTCATGTTTTCTATCTAAATCGCTGTCCTTCAAATGACCAACGTGGGCAGTTTGCTTCAGTGTATGAGCAGACGTACCCAATGGGTCACTTGAATCTCTGAGGTTCTCAACACCTCTAAGAAACAGACAAGAGTGCAAACAAGTGACTAGAGAAGAATTATCTTTGTGAAGAGGGACGAGTCCTCACGACCTCATTATTCTCTCTATAGATTCTAATGGAAGCATGGTGGTGGTGGTTACGTGCCGTGGAGTCGGTTCCAACTCATAGCAACTACGGGAGCAGAAAGCCTCATCTTTCTCCTGCAGGACAACTGGTAGGTTCGAACTGCTGACCCTGAGGTTAGCAGCCCAATGCGTAACCACTATGCTACCCAGGCCCTTAATGGGAGCACACTGCCTGCCGTCTCTTTGTTGTTCTGTAGGTCATCAGTTCCTCCTTTCCCTGACTGCTTCTGAGGTGTTCTCTTTATCTTTGACTTACCACACTTTGAAATATTTTACTCCTACTGTGTGTTGGTTCTCTCTGCTTCTAGGGATCTGAGGTTTGGGAAAATACTTGGTAACTATCTCTTTGAACATCTCTCTCTCCTTCTCGGACTCGAATAACACATACATTAAACTCTGACCTGGTCCCCCAGCTCTCGGGTATTTGGTTTTGTTTTGACTCTTTTTTCCCTTGGTGTTTCAGCCGAGTCGTCTTCCTTGGCCTTATTATTTCCTCAGCGAGGTCAGGCTACTATGCATAAGCCTGGTTAGGACACTTCTCACCTCTAGAACTTTCATTAGATTCTTTCATAGAGTCTCCATCTCCCAGGCATTACTGGTACACACAACACATCTCAAACAAACTGCATAAGTCAGAGCACCGAACTCAAAGACGACCTGCTATATGATCTATCTGTAGGGCAACTGGGCCAAGGGAAATCACAGTATAGGGGTAGATGACAGGTTTGGGAGGAGAGGCACAAGGCGAGGTTTCGGGGGTGATGGCACTGTTCTAGATCCTTAATGAGGTAGTTACATGACTCTATGTGTCTGTCAAAACTCACAGAAGGTGACATTTTACTGTCTGCAAGCCAAAACAAAGCTACAAATTTCTAAGACCCAAAACCCTTTTCTTAGTGTGATTTACACCTCTTGTAGCAGTCCTACATAACAGGAAGCTGTTCTGAGTTTGAACTTAAGTAAAATTACCCCTGTGTGGGAATTCTGAGTGTGGCCGTCTGACTGAAGACCGTGAAGCCAGGCTCACTGGTGGGCTTAGGTAATGCACAGTCTACCAGGGACTTCCACAGTGCAATGAAAAAATACTGGAATGTTCCCACACACTTTGGGAAGCCCCCTCAGCTACACTAAGCCAGTTTCTAAACTGGGAAAAATTCTGTATTTGCGACAAGGGTTTGTTGACCAGAATAACACATTTTGTCAGCTAGAGAGAATGTTATGAATAGCAATACATCTCCATCAAGAATTCTAATAACTACAATCATTTCCTCAATGGCATCAGTCTTGGTTAATCTGACCCATGTGACAGGTCCGAGGGAACTGCGCGGACACCTACCTTGGGCCTGGTGTCCATGACATACATGTAGCGGTTGACCGGGTTAGCTTTACTGATGGCTTGAAGCAAATGCTCATCCTCCAGGCACCTGGCACTGAAGCCGGACAGCGGCTGGCTACACCGACAAACGGCAGCCTAATTTTTCAAAGACAGGAAACAGATCATCCAAAGAACGTGAAAACATGTCTCAAAAATGCTTGTAAGCAAAACCAAACCCACAGCGTTCAAGTCATCCTGACTCACAGCAAGTCCACAGGACAGAGCAGAGCTGCCCCACAGCGTTTCTGGGCTCTTAACCCTCGGCTGGAGAGGCTGGGGGGACTTGAACTTTAGAAGCCCAACATTTAAATCACTGTACCACCAGCGTTCCATTAGCTTATAAACAGAGGAAATGTTAAAATCTAATACGCAATCTGTGTGAAAGTTACAAGAGGGCTGGGGGCATTCACTTATAATATTTCATTACCCCCCTTCCTTATTGGAGGAGACCTAAATACCCACTTTCCAGTTCAGTGAAAGAATACTGACTGGTTGATGCGTGACAAGTAACCTGCTGTTGCGAAGCAAGTGTTCTGTGATCCATTTAGATTACAGGGTATTGTCAATACAAGTTCATGCAAGAGATTAGTCAATACAGTCAAACCGGACTTTAAAAATAACAACAGTTAAACGTTTACCTTCCAAATGCTCAGAGCTCTACACCAAAAAGCCAAACCCACTGCCCTTGGGTCGATTCCTACTCAGGGTGATGCCAAGCTCCCTAAGGGTTCCAGTTGGGATCTCTACAATGCAGATCACCAGGTTCTTCTTCCACAGCCCCACTGCGTGGGCCTAAACCTTAACTACCAACCTTTCAGTTGGCAGTCCAGGGCCAACCAACTGTGCCCAAACCCACACGCCAGAGCTGTTGTTTGAGATCTCTAACTGGCATTATTGAGACCTAGAAGTCAGCAATTTCTATATAAAATGAGGCATATAATGAGAGAAATGAGCTTCCCACAAATTTGGATTGAAATATGGTCAACCCATGAGGGCGAGGATATATATAAAGAAACAGACTAAATGTCTATTAATGGATGAATGGATAAACAAATGGGGTATATATATACATACACGTACTGCAATACTGTCCAACCATAAAGAGGAATAAAGCGCTGATTACATGGTAAGAAGCCAAACATAAATGGTCATAAAATATATGATTGCATTTCAATAAGCACTAGACTACTAACTGCAAGGTTGGTGGTTCGAACCAACTAGCTAATCCTTGGATACAGTCCACAGGGGTTGCTATAAGCCAGAACTGACTTGATGGCACTTAACAGCAAACAGCAGCATACAAACGGAATCTACAGACAGAACTCACTGTGGTGGATGCCAGGGGCTAGGGGCAGGCAGGGCTGGGGTGGTGGGAGCACCTGCTTAACAGGTTGCTGTTGTGAAGTGCCACTGAGCTCCATCTCACAGCAACCCTGTATAGGGTTTCCAAGGAGCTGTTGGTGAGTTTGAACCGCCAACCCTGCAGTCCAGTGCTTATCCCACAGTGCCACACCAGGACTCCGTAACAGTCACCAGGTTTATTTTCTGTGATGAAACCTTCAGAAACTGCCAGAGATGGTGGCTGCACAACGCTGTGAATGTAAAAACTGCCCCTAAATTGTTTATTTCAAAAAGGCTCATTGTATGCTTTGTGAATTTCACCTTAATTACATCCATAAGTAGTAGTAGGGGGGTGCAAATTTGATACAAGGCAAGTTTCTGAATAACCCAAATTTAGTTTAGACCAGTGGTTCTCCACTGGGGCAATTTTGGCCCCTCTCACACTCATGCCCCTCTACCCTGAGGATGGTAGACTATGTTTAGAGACATTTTGGTTCTCACAACTAGGGACTGGGGAAGTCAAGGATGCTGATAAGCATCGTACAGTGAGTGGCCAATGAAAGCCCCCACACACCCCAACTTGGGATTATGTGGTCCAAAGCATCAGTAGTGCCACTCTGGGAAAGCCCTGGTTTAGACCCACTGCTGCAGAAATACACACAACAGACTGAAAACATTCACAGTATCTTCTCTTGGCAGACCAGAAATAACGGATCCAGGAAACGAAACAAGAAAGTTGACAATATCTTCCAGGACACAGAAAAAGAGAAAACAGGAGAGAAGGTCAAAAAAGGCAGTTACAGGAAAACTAACAGAAGAGAGAAAGCTACCAAGCAAACAGAGAAATCACTTCCTCAAACCAAGAGACCCGAGTTTCCAAACAAAATTCAAAGACAGACAAAGCCACATCACGGTGAATTTTCAGAATGCCGGGGAGAACTAAGAATGTAACAGCTTCCAAAGGTCCAGAACCGGGCCATCCACAGAGAACTGCGAGTTAGAAATGACATCAACACCTCAACTCCCGAGCTGGGGACACAGGGAAATGATAGCCTCTCTTTTAACCTCTTTCCGCTGGAAAGCTAGAGGTAATGAGCATCTGCCCCATGAGGTTATTAGGAAGACTGTGTCAGTAGGCCACAAAGATAACATTTCTGAGGCTTGTCATGAGCAATCTCAGTGGAAGAAGCTCAAAACAGAAACACTTCCGCCACTTCTTCACAACGCAAACACCTCTGGAATTTGAAGAGCTGCCTACCGGATAGGAGAGAGACCCAGCAATCTGCTCCTGTTAGGACCCAGGGACGGGGCTACTCTGTCGTCTGTGGGTGCTGTAAGTGAAAACTCAACTGGAAAGGCTTTAACACAAACAAGTGCTAACCTGGCACCTGAAAATACCCTAGATTCCTTCTCTGTTCTCCATGGCTGGCTTCTCAAACTCTCAGGTTTCCCCTAATACAAGCAGGACCAAAGCCAAGGCAAGAAAAGCAAACTCAAACCCTTTATTTTCAAATCTCTACTAGAAGGAAAGAAGGAAGACAAAGAAGACAGGAACATGACAAGAAAATACGAAGTTTCTGTTATTTCAGAGCTGTTAGGTGCTATCAAGTCGGTTCTGACTCACAGCAAGCCTGTGCACAACAGAACGAAACACTCAGACTTCAAATGAAGTCTGTAATGAAGTGAAAAGCCAGCATTTCCCTACTGTTGTTGTGAAGTGTCATGGAGTCGGTTCTGACTCACAGTGACCCAGTATAGGGTTTCCGAGGAGCAGCGGGGTTTCCTATTAGGCAACATTATCTAACACACTTCTAAGGTAAAACTCCTGATGGGGCGCTGCAGGGTGATGAGCAATGGATCCCAAGATCTGTTTGAACTGCAAGGTCGGCGGTTCAGATCTACCAGCCGCTCCTCAGAAACCCTATACAAACAAGGTCACTAGGAGTCAGTGAGAACTGACTCAACGCACTTAACCACAACAACATAAAAATCAGTGTTCTTTTGGAGGCTAAGAGTGAGACTACCACATTTATGGAGTCCTGGTGTAGAGCTGAGGGATAAAGTACTGGACCACAAGCTCGGTCTGAACCACGAGGTGGAGGTTCAAACTTCTCAGCCGTTCCCTGGAAACCCTATACAGGGTCGCTATGGATCAGAACCAACTCGATAGCACTTAACAGCAACAACCACGTTTATGATTTAAGGAAATCCCTACCTCCTTCTCCTGGTGGTAGTAGGAAAGCACTGGGAATCGCCCCTTGCTTCGGAACTTGGAGCTCCCAACAATTATCGGTTTGCTTGCTGTTTGGGGAACATACAGTTCTCGGGGGTATGTCTCGCAGATCTGTAAATATCAAACGACATCTAAGCATTCTACTTACAGTGCCAAATCACAAGCTGAAAAAACTTTCAAACTTCTCTCAGTACAAGAAATGCCACAGTCATATTCAGACACGTGGCCGCTGTACTGGTTGGACTCCCAGCACACACCTGTGTACGCCATTACCTTGTATTCTCGGTTTGCGTCGGACAGCTGCCAGTGTGAATTTGGCACTCCCATCCTCTTATATTCCTCCGCCAGGTTAATAAGCTGCCAACCACGTAGTCGTTCCGAATCATTTTGTTTGGGATTATAAGAAAATGCATATAGATCTTCATATTTGGCTATGGAATATAAAACACGTGTATACTGATATATAACTTACAGGATATAATACATTACTGGACTGCAGTAATAAGGTGAAGTTTTTGGTTTCATCCCCATTTCTTCTTTAAAATCTGCAAAGAGATGGCTAAGATCTGAACGTACTTGGACCTAATACTTACTCAGTTCTCTGATGCAAACAACTAAAGATACAAACATCGCTCTGAGATTCAATTTAAGTCGTCAAAAGGCAAGCTACAGACTCCCACCTGGCTTGTGTTCACTTCTCTACTGCAGTGTTTCCTTTCTTAAACATCAAATATGAAAAACAAAAGACACTTCCTTTGCACTCACCACTTGTCCCAAATGTGATGTGAAAGACGAGAGAAATGCTGTCAAGAAAAAGCAGAGAGGGCCAAAGAACAGGAAATTGCATCAGACAGGACAGCGCACACCAGGGCACTGCAGGCTCAAACCAACGAGGGTGCACAGAGCGCAGGAGAGAGAAATGTTACTTTGAGCAAGGCTAAGTCCTCCAAGTCACAGAACCATCTTTACTCAATCTTTACCATCTTTGGGCGGCGATGAGATATATGAGGAGGCTTCCAACAGTGCATGGAAAAAAACGGAGTATGAAAAGATAATGGAGTTTTTCCATGGACTTTTTGAAGTCCCCTTGTATGTGAGGAGAGAAAGGTGCATCCAGACCTGCTCCCTGATCAATCGTACAGGGTATGATCAATCGTACAGGGTACAACCCCAGTGTACTGAACAAAAAAGGTTCTGTAACACTCAGCAACAGTCTGCTTTGTCTCCGTAAGAGGAGGAGGAAATTCTGTCCTGTGGAGGGAAAGAGGTCCTCAGAGCCCTAGGTCATACGCAGAGTGACAGATTCCTCTTCAGGGCCTTGTTGCTGTTGTTGTGAGGTGCCATTGAGTCTGTTCTGACCCAGAGCAACCCTATGGGCCACCGAACAAAACACTGCCTGGTCCTGGGCCATGCTTACCATCATTACTGCTAACTCGAGCCCACTGCTGCTGCCATGGGGCCCTTCCTTTTCTTTGGGGTCTCCTCGCTTTCGCTAATCCTCCATTTTACCAAGCCTTACTTCTCGCCTCTCAATCCTAAATCAACGGTCATCTAGTTGACTGGGATTCACAGCGACCTCCTGTGTGACGGAGCAGAACTACGCTCCAGAGAGTTGGCAGTGGCAGGTTTTGTGTACGCAGATCACCAGGCTTTTCTTCTGAGGCACCTCCGGGGGATTCACATGCCTCTCGGTGAGCAGGCCCATACATTAAACACTTCATCAGTCCTATGTTAGCCTGACCGCTGTCAGAGAACTCTTATTAACTTTCCTGAACTTGGCATTCAGCCATGTCAATTTTTAAGCTATTCCCGTTGGTTGTGGAATAGAGAGGCGTCCTGGGGGCGCCGCACAGTAAGAGCTGGATTGTAACCTCAAGGTCTACAGTTCAAACCCATCAGCTGCTTCTCGATAGAAAAATGAGGCTTTCTATCCCCGTACAGGTTTACAACCTCAGAAACCCTAAAAAGGGTTGTTATGAGTCAGAATCAATGAAGGCTTTGGTGGAACATACACTTCTAAAAAAAGGCCTGCTACTGTCTATCAACACGTTTGGAAAGCATGAATCTAAATAGACGGTTTCCTAAGTCTGTGGAGCCCTGGTGGCACTGTGGGTTAAGTGCTGGGCTGAAAACCAAAAAGGTCTGCAGTCTGAAGCCACCAGGAGAAAGCCTCCACAGGAGAAAGAGGAGACTGTCGGCTCTCAGACAGAGTTACAGCCCCATGAGCCCTCAGTGGATCGCCAAGCCGCTGTGAGTCAGCATGAGCTCAACGGCAGGGGGTGGTCTGGTCTTCCCAAGTCTGGACCTTAAAACACCTCACTTACACCATCCCCACAAGAGAGAACCAACAGCTTTGGGCTATGTCTAGGCCTTGTGCTTTGTCACAGATGCCTGGCTGTAGGAGTGATTTAGAGTATAAAACCACAATCAGAAGACATCAAATGGCCTATCTGGGCTCACCCATTTCAAAATGGAACACGTGAGCATTGGTCTCGGGGAACATTACCTTGTCTGGACAGCTGGAGCAGAGAGTTGTAAATGTCGTGGCAGTCTCTCTCCCTGGGGACGATGAAGTGCACCGTCCTGAAATTCTTGCACTGAATCACAAGTGGGCATCCAGACGTCGTCAGCGCAAGTTTCTCCACCGAGGCAATATGGTGGTGCAGTATCTAAGCAGGGAGGGACATGACAGTCAAGCCGCTGCAACCAAGAACGCGAAAGACCTCTCACCACCCCAAACACATTCCCTGCAAAGCAAAGTCTCCCATGGTATCTGCCAGCACTCTGAACCGACTGCCTGCTCAAGCCCCGAGCACGCCTCACCTCCCTAAGTCTCTCTGTGACCCGTCTACTTCTCACATCTTCACTGTCTCATTCCCAGCTGGACTGTCCCCATTGCTGCTCACCTGAGGCACGGAACAGCCCCTGAACCCTATCTGCACATCTACTCCTGACCCCTCAAATTCATTCTCGACAATAAAGTGGAGTTATCTTAAAAACCCATCCAAGCACATTACTTCCCACTTCTGCAGCCTCATTCCAAGTCCCTCTCCCCACCACTGATGACTTTACAGTGGCCGTTGTCTTCTTTTGCATCAGGCTCTTCAGCACATGTGCTGAGTCGCTTCACTGGCTGAGATACTGACACTTCCACAAAGGCATGCCTAGTCATATCTCAGGCCCTTTACCAGGCTCCCAAGACAGGGAGAGGCCTCCACGTCCTCATCACATACATCAACCTGCGCTTTCCTGCAGAGCACTGAGGACAGGAGCAACTTGTCGGGTGGTGAGTGGCATGTTCTCCAGTTAGACTTTGGGCACTTCACAGAACCGAGAGCAAAGCTAAGTTCATCATTAGTACATCTTCAGAACCTACACAGTGCCTTTAACACTAACTGTTCAACTCATGTTTATTGAACAGATGAGTTAAAGAGTCCCACTATAAACTCAATACCTAATGCATCTAAAATGTGATTATCACTCTCAGCCACCCAGTAATGTTCTCTCTAGGAAAAGCATAAGAGACGGAGACAATTCTGGGATGGAGGGTTCTGAAGAATAGAAGGTAAGAGCAGGGATGAAGCATGACTAGCCATGAGTGCTAATGCCACTGCTGGGGTGAGGTCCCAAGAATTCCTGGACAAACGCTGGGTGCAGAGGAGACCAGGTACCAGTGTTGGAGTAAGGCCCCAAGAGTTCCTGGACAAACAGTGGGTGTGGAGGACCAAGTACCTCTGTAGAACACAAGGACTTCAAAATCAGCATCTCAAGTAAACCACTTACTCATTATAACCACACAGCAATCAGATGGCCTTCCAATGCCAAAGAGTCCAGTCCAAAGACAAGGTAGAAAAGAACGCGAGGGGTTGATGTCACAGAACAGTCTGCCTGCCTGTGGACTCAGTCAGAAGTGCGCTCTCATCTTGATTCACTGCCCAGAAATAGTCAGAGCTGCTACGACATACTGAGTCCCTCTTGTATTTCAGTATAGATGCCTTTCCTCTGGGATCACCACTAAGCAGGACAAGTGCCCTACATGACAACATACGCGGTGGCCACTTGGCAACTAAGGGAACGTCTCACAAGTTCAGCGTTTTGGGGTCATGCTGATCCACCTTCCTCACTTGCAACACCGATGTCCCACAGCACACCCACACTGCAAGAAACCTGCTTTGTAGGCTAGGAGCGGAGGTCCCTGAATGAAAGAATATACGATAGGATGAATGTAAAACTAATGTTCTCCCATGTAAACTATCACATAATTCACAATAAAACTTAAAAAAAGAAAAGAAGCCTGCTTTGTGTACCTCCTGAGCAGGGCAGGGGAGGTAGTGCCATCGGCACAGCATCATCAGTATAACAAGAGCATAGACAAGAGTGCAAAAGCAGGCCACAAACACACAGAAGCTTTCTTATGGCAGAGCTGGTCCTGCAGACCAAGGGAACAGGGCAGTTCTGGTAGAGACTGAAGCAGTCAGCGTTTCATTTACGTGGATTCAGGATCAATAATCATGGAAGCAGTAGGCAGGAAATCAAATGACAACATACTGCACCGTTCAAGAGCCAAGACAGCAGTCTGAGGACTACTGGGCGCCTGACCCAAGCCTTCGTATTTTTCAATCACCTCATAGGCATGTCAAAGTTGACAAGTGGATAAGGGAGACTGTATAAGAATTTATGCATTTGAGTTATGGTGTTGGAGGAGAATATTGAAAGTACCATGAACGGCCAAAAGAACCAATCCATCTTGGAAGAAGTACAACCAGAATAATTCTTAAAAGCAAGGAAGGGAAGACTTGGCCTCATGTACTTTGGATATGTTATCAAGAGGGACCAGTCCCTGGAAAAGGACAGAGTGCTCGGTACAGTGGAGGGTCGGTGAAAAGGAAGACCCTCCAGGACACAGACTGGCACAGTGGCTGTAACATGGACTCACACCCAGCCACAGTATGAGGACAGTCCAGGGCCAGGCAGGGACTTGTTCTGCCGCGTATATGGGTGGCTCCGAGTTGGAACCAACTTGATGGCACCTAAAAGCAACATTGTAATTTAGAATAAAAATAGGCACATGCGATTTGATCTGCTGGCAGTACCTACTTTTTAAATGAAACAAGTAGGCATTTCATAGTACTCTATGGAGATAAGAAGAGTCTTGTTTGTACTCTGTGGAAGAATCCACATTCTACTTGTTGTTAAGTGGCAACAACAGTGACACATAGTGACCTTGTATAGGGATTCTGAGGAGTGAGTTTTGAACCGCCAACCTTACAGTTGAAACTGACCTTGCAGTCTAGTGCTTTACGGTACAGTACCACTGGCTACTTAGAAAATGGTTTGGTTACCAATTGTTAAAGGAGCTCTGGTAGTGTAGTGGTTATGAGCTGGGCTGCTAACCTCTGAGTCAGCAGCAGTTCAAAACTACCAGCCGTTCCATGGGAGAAAGATGAGGCCTTCTGCTGCTGTAAAGATTTACAGCCTCGGAAACCCTGTACAGGGTCTCTATGAGTCGGAACTGACTCCAGGGTATATAACCACCACCACCAATTACTAGGGATTAAATTGCGCCTATGCCGTGTTAGACACCCCACCACCTGTGTTAGAATGCTCACCCCAAGACCTGTGCATATAATCCAGTTTAGAAATTAAGGCTGTGTTTTGTTAATTAGATCAATTGCATGAGTAGTTGCTTTTGTTAAGTGCTGTCAAATTGGTTCCGACTCCTAAGAATCCTGTATACGGTTTCCAAGGAGTGGCTGGTGAGTCCGAACTGGCAACCTTGCAGAGCTGACCCTAGAGTGCCACACCAGGACGACAAATCTAATCCCTTCCGATTTAAAAAGAACAAAGGTCCAAGATGGATACTATGTGAAGATAACCAACAAGCCAAGGGTCACTCAGGGTTCCTGACAAGGAAGGACACAACCCAACCAAGACCCTGATGTGGACTTCTAGCCTTCACAATGGTGAGAAAACGTCTCTTCTTCAACTGCCCCCCTTGTCATAGTGTCAACACAGCAACACGTGGAAACAAAGACACCAATGGTCAAACACGGAGACCCAGTTCAAGTCTGTTACTAGTGTGTTGTTGTTGTAACACCCCTAGCCTGGGGGGGGGGGGTTCTCCTTACCCACGTTTCTGTGTGATGGGCGTCTATAAACAAAGAAACTGATGGTCAAACATGGAAACCTAGTTCAAGTCTGTTACTAGTGTGTTGTATGTAACACCCTTAGCCTGCGGGGGTTGGGGGGGGTGCGTGCGTTTCTCCTTACCCACGTTTCCGTGTGATGAGCGTCTATAAACAACAGATGTGTGGCCGTCAAGTACAGAGTTCCTGTTAAGGACTTGGTGCTGATGCTGAATCGGTCCAGAACTTTCACTTGTTCAACCTGAGACAGAAAAAGACAGCATTTCTCATCCCAAAAGCAGTGCCAACACTTCCTCTCTCATTCCTTTTCGATTTTTCCCTCATTCTGTTTGAAAATACAAAAGCTTACTGAATAATTAACAGCAATGTTCACATAGCATTTGAAAGAATCTATGAACCACACATACAAAGAAAAGACCTGTGATGTAGATTTGATTTACAGTCACAATATAATTGGTAAGATTTTTTTTAAAAGATTTGCACAAATATCCAGGGGGAACAAGAAAAAGGAGTGTGTTATAATCAAAAAACACTCATGAGTCCAAACACTTTATTTAAAATTCACCTGTAAAGGAAACAAGGCAGAAATAAGGTTACTATTACCTAGGTTACGAAAGTAACCCACTAGAAAAAGCAAATCTGAAAACAGAAGGGTGGCAGACCCCAAATCCCCTCTCCAGACCAGTGCAATGACTGGCCACCGCTGAGCCTTGTTCAAACTGTTCTCCTTCTCAAAACGATCCCTTCTATCTAGCAAGGAAGTGCTGTGGGTTAAGCCTTGGGCTGCAAGGTAGTTAATTCAAAGCCACCAGCCGTGAGGCTCTGCCCTTGTAAAGGAGACCCTGTATGAGGTTGCTTGCTGTGAGTCGGAGATGACTTGATGGCAGTGGGTTTGGATATTTTGGACAAAGCCGTGGAGGCACGCAGTACAGGTAATCCCCAACTTATAATGGGGTCCTGTTATGAGAACTACTCCGAGAGGTGCTTCTGCTTGCTGTTAGCAGAATACTTCTTTTGATGTGTGTGCTTGTTTGTTTCATTAACATTATCTTTTGTTATCAATGTCTTTATAAACCTGTATACAGGTTTCCCATCACCAAAATTAGTACGAGTGAACCCCATCCTCCCTGCCCTCAGCCCTGCTAACTACATGTCTTTCATAAAAGTGAGGACATCTAGTATTTGGGTTTTGTGTGACTGACTATATGTTGTTGTTAAGTCCTGCAAGCGATTCTGACTCATACCAACCCTATGTAGGGTTTCTGAGGAGCAGCAGGTGAGTTTGAACCACTGATCTTATGGTTCAAACCAACGCTGCAGTCCAGTGCTTCTGCTACAGAACTCGTCCTCCAGGTTCATTCAGGCTCCAAGATGCCTGGGAATTAGTTTTCTTTTTGCTGAAGAAAACCTGTATCATGTACCATATTTGACTTCTCCATTCATCCACTGAAGGGCACATGCGCTGTTTCATCTTTTTGCTATTGTGAAGAGTGTCACAGTGAACACCACAGCGTCAGGTGCTGTTGAGTTGACTCTGACACATAGTGACCTTACGGACAACCAAAGGAAACACTGCCGGGTCTCCGCCATGCTCACCATCAGTGCTCTGAGTCCACTCTGACGCATATGACCTTACGGACAACGAAAGGAAACACTGCCGGGTCTCCGCCATGCTCACCATCAGTGCTCTGAGTCCACTCTGACGCATAATGACCTTACGGACAACGAATGGAAACACTGCCGGGTCTCCGCCATGCTCACCATCAGTGCTATGAGTCCACTCTGACGCATAATGACCTTACGGACAACGAAAGGAAACACTGCCGGGTCTCCACCATCCTCACCATCAGTGCTGTTGGAGTCCACTGCTGCTGCCGCTCTGACAACCCAGTTCCTGAGGGGCATCCTCTTCTTCCCTGACCGTCTACTTTACCAAGCATGCTGCCCTTCCCCAGACTGGCTGCTCCTGACAACATGTCTAAAGGCAGACAAAGTCTCGCCTTCCTTGCTTCTAAGCAGCAGTCTGGCTGTACTTCTTCCAAGAAAAGATCTGGCCATCCCCTCTGGAAGTCCATATTAAATATTCTTTACCAACATCAATTCTCAAATCAAATGCATCAATTCTTCAATCTTCTTTAATCACTATGCAGTTTTCACATATGTAAATATACCACCACGGCACATAACAACAACAACAATACAGTTGGTAATCTCTCCACATTCTGTTGGATCCCCTTTCTTTGGAATGGGCACTGATAGAGATCTCTTCTGGTGAGTTGTTCAGGAAGCTATCTTACCAATTGCTTAGCAGAGATGAGCGAGCACTTTCAGGACTGCATCATTTGTTGAACCATCTCAACTGGCATTCTGTCAAGTCCTGATGCTTGTTTTCGGCTAATGCCTTCAGTGTAGCTTCGACTCCTTCCTTCAATACACTGGTTCTTGGGCATATGCTACCTTGGAACATTTAAATCTACTCTGTCACTCTGTCCGTTGAACAGGGAGTTTAGACCATTTACATTTAAGGCACAGGGTTTCCAAGGAGCGGCTAGTGGGTTTGACCCATGGACCTTATGGTAAGCAGTCCAGCACTTATCCTACAGCGCCACGCCAGGACTCTACTAACTGCATGAGCATCACCTACACAGTGTCCACACAACATCCAAATCTTTTTAAAGATTACTATGACAAAATATATACATAACCAATTGTGCCTTTTTAACCATTGTGAAGACGCCCAACAAGATGGACTGACAAGTGATGGTAGCAGTGGGTCAGGCGTAAGGACAATTGTGACGGCGCAGAGCGCGGCAGAGTTTTGTTGTCTTGCATAGGGTCGCTATGCAATGGAACCAACTAGACAGCACCTAACAACAAGAAGAGTATTAATTCAGTGACGTTTACTACATCCAGCACGAAGCACAAGCATCCAGATCTCGTTTAAATCTGAGAGAAAAGACAATCTTGTTTGAAAATAATAAATTAAGGGTTATTCATCACCTCAGAACCAAAACTAAACCAAGTGCCATCGAGTGGATCCTGGCTCACAGTGACCCTCTCCACACAGGGTTTCTGAGACTAAACCTTTATAGGAGCAGACAGCCTCATCTCTCTCCCACAGAGGGGCGGATGGAATCTCAGACGCTGGCCCTACAGTTAGCAAGTCCACTGCTTATGTTACAACGCCGCCACCTGGGCTCCTTGTTAGTTATAAAGCTGTGTTCACATCAAGAAAACACGTAACAGCAGAAAAGCACGACACAGCTGGTTCAATGGTGCTGCTGCTGCGTGCCATGGGGTCAATGCAGACCCTCTGTAAACAGAACGACGACACACCTCACGATCACTGTCATACGCGGGAGGTCTGCGTGGCTGCCACTGTGCCACTCTGTCACTCATCTCGTTGGGGGTTTTCCTCTTTTTCAATGACCCTCCTCTACTTTACCATGTGTGATGTACTTTTCCACTGACGGGTCCTTTCTGATCACATGCCCAAAGTACATGGATGAACTCTCACAATGCTCACTTCTAAGAAACATGCTGGCTTGTAATCCATGGTACTGGATTATAAAATTGATCTGAATTTGTTCTAAATGAATTTGGTACTTAGAAGTCTGAATGACAATAAACGCATTTCTAAAAACCAACTGCTTAGTTGTATTTCTCCTTTTCATAAAGGAACTGAAAGTACAGCTGTCATTCCAGCAATCCCCTGAGTTTTGCTTGGAAGTACCTGACATTTCAGTGCGCAAGAAGTAGCTACAAGGATTCCAGGGCACTGTCTGAAGCAGTGTGAAGAGCCTTCAGCTATCAGTTCTCCAACAGGCAAACGGAAATGGGGCGGGGGTGGGGGGTGGAGACTATGAGAAGAGAAAGAACAAGAAAACAGAGCAGGGAGAAAGGAATTAGAAAGCATGCTCATTACTGAGCAATGCCAAAACATTTTACCTTAATGGCCACTTAGTGGGGTCATGGCCAACTACAGGCCTCCACTAAAAGGTGCCTAATGGTCTACACAGGAAGTTCAAATTGCAAAATTGCATCTGAGTGCAAAGTTGGAAAGGGAAAAGACAGGAAATCAAACACACGCAGAATTGCATTTAGAAACTCCAGACAGGGTCACTATGAGTTGAAACTGAGGCGACAGGACGTTAACAAGATCAACAACAACATCTATCTTCAAAAGGAGCTCTGATGGAGCTCTACAATTAACACTGGACTGGTAGCCATAAGGTCAGCAGTTCAAACCCACCAGCCGCTCCTCAGGAGAAAGAGGCAGCTGTTGGTTCCTACAGCCTCTAAAACCTTATACAGGGT
Source organism: Chrysochloris asiatica (assembly GCF_000296735.1). NCBI lineage: Eukaryota > Metazoa > Chordata > Mammalia > Afrosoricida > Chrysochloridae > Chrysochloris > Chrysochloris asiatica. The sequence goes on along the minus strand of NW_006408523.1, from coordinate 6,668,133 downwards.
CGCTATGAGTCGGAGTCAACTAGATGTATCCACCTGCAAGAGAAAACGTTGCCTCTGGGAGAAAGGGACCCACGGACATCTGCAATCCCAGCTCTGTGAGCCCGTCTGTGCAGTCAGTAACTACGTGACAATGGGCGTCGTGGTGACTGAAGCTGGACTGTGCTATCTCCCTCCCTCGAACAGGGCTCCAAGTCCTCTTAAGAAGACTCCTAACAGTACCAGAGACTACCAGAACTAACAAATCTGGATGGGGAGAAGTACAGCCAGAATGGTCCTTAGAAGGCAGGATGGTCAGACGCTCGCTCAGACTTCAGACACATTATCAGGAGGGACCATCCCTGGAGAAGGAGACAACAAACTTGTAAACTGGAGGGGCTTCGAAAAAGAGGAAGACCCCCAAGGAGATGGACTGGTACAGTAGCAGTGGCAATGGGCCCAAGTGTTTAACAACTGTGAGGGTGGCGTAGGACTGGACAGTACTTCATTCAGTTGTGCATGGGGTCGCTCTGAGTCAAACCAGACTCAACAACACCTAACACCAACAATAACACAGCACAGCATCCATCTGGACTCTTAGAAGCATTACGCCACACCCTGACAGCTTGCTAGGAATTAACCGTCCGAGAGCACCCTGATGCCACTCAGGAAGCAGAAAATACACATTGAGAGGGTTGAGATTGTATCTCTTGTCTCACCTGTAAAATGGAAATTAAGAAACTGCCATCAAAACTAGCACTTTACCCAGGGAGGTGTGCAGATGCTCCTCAAAATGTTATTAGCTCCTATTTTGGACAGGTACGATATGCTTCTGATTCTTGGTTCGTTTATTCATGCTGAGTTTTATGCCTCCTTCCCTCTTAGTAACAGGTAACATTTCTATATACAAATATGATCTCGCATTCTAATGACAAAGAAAGGTATCAGAATGGTGGTGGTGGTGGTGATGTGCCGTGGTGTTGGTTCCGACTCATAGCGACCTTGTATAGGGTTTGCGAGGCGGTAAGTCTTTACAGGAGCAGAAATCCTCACCTTTCTCCCACAAAACGGCTGGTAGTTTTGAACTGCTGACCTTGTGGTTAACAGCTCGATTCATAACCACTATGCTACCA
>NW_006408523.1:6654970-6666274 GCF_000296735.1 Chrysochloris asiatica | reverse complement strand
AAGACAGTCAGATATGGGGACATTCCATTCTACAACTAACGGTAGGAAGCAATCTTTCATCTATAGTTAGGAAAAAAAAAACAATCTTCTATTCCATCTGGTAAATTCCATTCACAAACAGCATTTGACAATAGCCTTTGACATTAATATATGATGTCATCCCAAGCCCTGGAGCCTCGCCGGGAAAGAACCCTGCAAAAAGAGGAATCTGTTCTCAGGCGCTGTCAAGTGAGTGGGTTCTGACTCAGAGCAACCCTCTGCACAGCAGACTGAAACACTGCCTGGTCCTTCGCCATCTGCACCATCCATCCCGAGTGGGAGTGCACTATTGCTACCACTGTGTCAGTCCACCTCATCAAGGGTCGTCCTCTTTTCGCCACAGGCTCTACTTTACTGAGCATGCCCACGGATTGAACACTACTGACCACAGACCAAAAGAGTCATGGGATGACATCAAGAACATCATACATAAAGGAAGCAAGAGGTCGTTAGAAACCCAGCAAAGAAAGAAAAGCCCAACATGGATGTCAAAAGAGACTCTGACACTTGCTCTTGAACATCGAGAAGCTAAAGTGACTGGAAGAAATGATGAAGTTAAAGAACTGAACAGAAAATTCCAAAGGACAGCTCGAGATGACAAAGTCAAGTATTATAATGAAATGTGCAATTTCATTTATTATAATGACCTGGAGTTATGACCAAAAGGATTAACGCTCTGCATTTCTCAAGCTAAAAGAAATGAAAATTTTCAATCAAGTTGCAATACTGAAGGATTCTGTGGGAAAACTGGAGACCTGGTGTGGCACTGTGGGATAATGCACTGGATGGCAAACTCTGTTTGAACCGTAAGTCAGTGATTCAAACTCACCAGCCACTCCTCGGAAACCCTACACAGGGTCACTATGAGTTGGAACAAACTTGATAGCACTTAACAACAATGGACAAATGACTGGATAATGCAGGAAGGCATCAAAAGAAGATGGAATACAGAGCCATTGGAAAAAAAAAAAAGTGCTGCTATTAAACCATTTCAAAAGGAGCATATGATCAAGAATTGATTGTATTGAAAGAAAATGTCTAAGCTGCACTGAAGGCATTAGTGAAAAACAAGGCTCCAGGAACTGACGGAATACAAATAGAAATCTTTCCACAAACTGATGCTGCACTGGAGGTGCTCGCTCATCTATGCCAAGAAATTTGGAAGACAGCTACCTGGCCAACCGATTGGAAGAGATCCATACTTGTGCCCATTCCCAAAAAAATAATAATAATAATAATAATCAAACATTATCACCAATGTTACATGCAAGTGAAATTTTACTGCAGATAATTCAAAAGCAGTTGCAACAGTACATTGATAGGGAACTGCAAGAAATTCAGGCTGGATTCAGAAGAGGAGATAACATAGCTGACATCAGCTGGATCTTGGCTAAGAGCAGAGAATATCAAAAAGATGCTCCTGGTTGTTAAGTATCACTGCATCAGTTCTGACTCATAGCACCTCTGACTAGGGTTTCCAAGGAGCGGCTGGTGGATTTGAACCACCATCCGCGTGTTTAGCAGGCCAGTGCTTATTCTACAGTGCCACACCAGGATTCCAAAACTGCTTCTTGTTGTTAAGTGCCGTTGAGTCGGTTCTGACCCATAGCGACCCTGAACAGGGTTTCCGAGGCTGTAAATCTTTACGGGAGCAGAAAGCCTCATCTTTCTCCCGCGGAGTAGCTGGTAGTTTCGAACTGCTGACGTGGCGGTTCACAGCCCGATTCGTAACCACTACACTACCAGAGCTCCTTCCAAAAATGCTTACTCATGCTTTATTAACTATACAAATTTGACTCTGTGTATCATAGTAAACATTAATAATATTGCAAAGAATAGGTACTCTAGATGCTTAATTGTGCTCATAAGGAACCTGTACATAGACCAAGAGGCAGTCATTAGATCAGAACAAAGGGATACTGAATAGTTTAAAACTCATAAAAGGTGTCTGCTAGGTTGTATCCTTTCACCATACTTATTCACTCTGCATACTGAGCAAATAATCCAAGAAGTTGAATTATATAAAAAAGAACCTGGAAGAAGACTCATTAATATGCAGATGACACAACCTTACTTGCTGGGAGCAAAGAGTTCTTAAAATAGTTACTGATGAAGATTAAAGACAGCAGCCTTCAATCAAATATTGCACCTCAATGTAAACAGAATGAAAATGTTCACAACTGGACCATTAAATAATATCATGATTAATGAAGGTTGAAATTGACAAAGACTTCATTGTGCTTGATCCCACAATCAACACTCATGGAAGCAGCAGTAAAAAAAAAAAAAAAAAGTTAAACGCTATTACTGCATTAAATTTATTACAAAAGACCAAGTTAAAGTGCTTAAAGAATAAAGAAGTCACTTTAAGGGACTAGGTGGGCCTGATCAATCTAGTTTCAATAACCTCATAGGCATGAAAGTTGGAAAATAAATAAGGAAGAGTGGGGAAGAATTGATGTATTTGAATTAAGGTACAGTCAAAGAACACTGAAAATATGACGGACTGTCAGAAGAACAAACAAATCTGTGTTGGGAGTACAGCCAGAACGCTTTTTCCAAGGGAAGGTGAAGACTCTTCCCTGCGAGTACTTTGGCAATGTGGTCAGGAGGGATCAGTCCCTGGTGAGGGACATCAGGCTGGGTAACGTAGAAGGTCACTGAAAAGGAGGAAGCCTTTTGTATGATGTCTGGGAGCACGGTGGCTCTGTAACACAGGACTGAGAACCACCACGTCGGCGGTTCAAGCTCACCAGCCGCTCTGCGGAGGAAGATGAGGCTTTCTGCTCCAGCAAAGACTTATAGTCTCGGAAATCCTATACAGGGTCGCTACGAGTGGGAATCGACTCGAAGACACCTAACAACAACTACAACATATGAAGTCTATCTAGTTCGCTGTTGTATACCAGTGTTTAGTCCAGTGCCTGGTATCTCGTAACCCAAACAACAAACCCACCGACTCGTATCAATCCTAAATAGGGCTTCCGCGACTGTAAATCTTTACAGAAGCAGACTGTCACGTCTTTCTCCCACGGGACCGCTGGAGGATTCGAACCGCCGACCTTTAGGATAACCGCAGAGCCCTTTAATCACTACCCCTTAGAGTCCAAACGAGCCGAAGAAACAAATCTAAGTGGCTGGAAACGGAAACAAGAAACTGACACACGTCCTAGTGCCGATGTCAGTTCCCCCAAAACTTGCGCCCAGAATCGGTGACTCGGGACAACGAAGCGCTGGCTTTCCGGTATCCGAGGCCGGGACGTCGGCCTCCGCCCCAGATATGCCGGAGAAAGTGAGGCGCAGCGAGGGCGGCGCCTCACTTCCCGAGACTTCACCCCCGACTCCGAGGGGTGCGTCCGCGCCGACCACACCCCGGCCCTCCGTCCTCTCCCCGAGACCCCGGCCGAGCCAGCCCCGCCGGGCCATTCCCAATCCCGGCCCGGCGGCCGAGCCTTCGTCACCCCGCCTCCACCCGCTCTCTCCCCCAGCTACCTTGGTCGTACGGATGTGCTCCATCTCGAGCAGACGTCTGCCGGCAGCCCGCCTCACGGGCGCTCCAGGGAGCAAGGGGAAAAAAACAGCGGCGAAAGCGACCAGCCTCCGTCAACCGGCCAGAGTCTCCACCCGTCAGCCCACCCTGGCCAGCGCCCACTGCGCAGGCGCGGCCGTCGAGCACCGTCTCCTAGAAACACTTCCGCAAGCCGGGCCACCGGAGGAGGAGGCAAGGCGAGACGAGACGGGGCCTTCGCTGGGGAGAGCGACCCCTGGATGGACTGGTGCCACCGAGAATCACACAGCGCCCCCTTCCACTGGAGGAGTGTTACGGCTCACAGATCTCGGACCAAAGGCAGCCCTCCTAACAGAGGACAAAAGGAGCAGAGGCGACTCTTGGGTAGCCGATTTCTCCGCAGGGAAATGGGTCGCGCTTCCACAAGGAGCTATTGACAAGAAAGAACCGAATGAATGTTACTGAAATCCATCACTGTCCCAACCGGCAGCACCAAATTTACTTTGTCTCTAATTTGAGAGGCAATTCTACTTAAAAGACATTGTCCTAAGGAAGTAGTCAAATACATTTGTTGTCTGTTCGTGGAGTATTACGACTCACAGCGACCCCATGAGACAAAATGGATTCGTAGGATTTCCTAGGCTGTAATTTTGATGGGTGTCCGCCGCCATGGAGCCTGCTGAGTGGGTTCCAACCATCAAAATTAGTTAGCAGCCCAGCGCTTACTCATTGTGCCAGCAGGCTCCTTCAAATGCATTTGTTGTTGTTAAGTGCGGTCAAGTCGGTAGCACTATTCATGAGATAGGAGTCCTGGTGTGGCGCTGTGGGATAAGCACTGGACCATAAGGTTGTCGGTTCAAACCCACAAACCGCTCCTCAGAAACCCTATTGTTGTTGTTGTGAAGTGCCTTCGAGTCAGTTCAGACCCATATCAACCCTTTATAGGGTTTCCGAGGAGCGGCTGGTAAACTTGAACCACCGACCTTGCGGATCAAACCGACTTTGCAGTTCAGAACCACACCAGGACTCCTTAAAGGGATACCACATAACAAAAATGTTGATCCTGTTTTATTGAGTAAAAAGAAGAAAACAAAACAAAACAAAAAACACCTAGCTATAGACAGTAGGGAATCCCAGTGCGGCGCTGCAGGATAATGCGCTGGACCGCAAGGTTGGCAGTTCAAACTCACCAGCCGTTCCTCGGAAACCCTTTACAAGGTCATTAAGAATTGGAACAAACTCACAGCACTTAAAAAAAGTAGGATAATAAGTACACTGTGGCCGGGTTTTGTGCTTCTTATTTATGTAAGCATAACGTTAAAATTTTTAAGTAATAGGATTGCAAGTTGTTATTTTAAATTCCTTCGTGTTCGTGGTTCTCAACCTGAAGGACATTTTGAGGTTTTCAGTTGTGAGAGATGGGTGAGGGCTGGAGCGTGCTACTGACATCTAGTGGACCAAGGTCAACAATGCGCTAAACAGCCTACAATGCCCAGGACAGTTCTCGCAACAAGAATTGTCCAGCCCAAGACGTCAGCTAAGCTGTTTCACGTTTGTAATTAGCAAATGTTATTTTTTAAAGTCTAGGACGAAAACTATTACATCATCTTTCTTACTATTTCAAGTGTTTGCAAACCCCACTATCATAGCAAGCCCGTATGTTGTTGTTGTTGTTAAATGCTGTTCAGTCGGTTCCCACCCATAGTGACCCTGTATAGAGTTTCCGAGGAGCTGCTGGTGAGCTTGAACCACCGACCTTGTGGTTCAAACCCACCTTGTAGTGCAGCGCATTAACCCACAGCCCCACACCAAGACCCCACACAGGACAGAGTATAAATGTTTCATGGGGTTCCTGGAACTATAAATCTTTTTAACTTTATTCCTTGAAGTGGCTGGTAGGTTTGAACTACTGACCTTGCAGGTAACAGCTCAATGCTTAACCTACTGAGCCAACTCTAAATTTCTCTATCTAATTAAAAATTTTGTTTCACTTTGCTCACTATTCATTCATTCATTTTGTACAAGTTGTCAACGTTTTGTTTGTGTTTCAGACCAAGTGCCAAAGCAACAGTTGTTGTTGTTGTTGTTAAGTGCCGTCGAGTCGGTTCTGACCCATAGCGACCCTGTACAGTGTTTCCGAGGGTGTAAATCCTTACGGGAGTAGAAAGCCTCATCTTTCTCCCGCGGAGCGGCTGGTAGTTTCAAACCGCTGACCTTAAGGTTCGCAGCCCGATTCGTAACCACTACGCTACCAGAGCTCCTTATAAAGCAACGGAGAGGCACCTAATAGATAGGTACAGCATCCTGTCTCATGGAACTGTTTCCTCGTGTAAGGACCACATGTAATGAGAATTAGATTGAGGCACTTAGAAACTAGTCTGGTATAGTATCAGGCTCCAAAAATAAATGCAAATACAGTACTGTTTTTAAAAAGAGAGAATTTGCCATAGGTAGTTCATAGCAAAGACAATTCTGAAAGTATGCTTTAAGATTGTTGTTGTTAAGTGCCGTCAAGTCGGTTCCAACTCATAGCGACCCTGACAGGGTTTCTGAGTAATGGCTGGTGGGTGGGGTTTGAACCACTGACCTTGTAGTTCACACTGACTTTGTAGTCCAGTGCTTATCTTACAGCGCCACACCGGGACTCCATCTCTCTATATTGTTGTTGTTGTTAACTACTATGGAATGTTGTTGTTAAGTGCCATGGAGTAACAGTGAATAGAGTTTCTGAAGAGCGGTTGGTGAGCTCAAACCACAGACCTTGCAGTTCAAACGGACCATGTGCAAATATATTTGTTGTTGTTAATGGAGTCGGTTCTGACTCATAGCAACCCTGTATAGGGTGTGGGAGGCTTTCAATCTTCCCAGGAGCAGAAAGCCTCATTTTTCTCACTTAGAGCAGCTGGCGGATCCAAACTGAGGACCTTGTGGTTCACAGTCCAGTGCTTATTATATGATGCCACCATAATCCCATGCAGATACCTATACCTATGCAAATTTGAGGATAAGTCAAAAAGTATTTATATTAGAGTTCCAGCTCATTTATGCACAGGGTTATTCCAAATAAAATGTTGAAATTTAAACACGTGTCTCAGATCAGTGGATGGCTGCCAACAAGTTTTCTCAGTAGTACATAACACTTGTCTTCATCTCGGTAAGGTGCCTTCAGAAAAAAGAATACATTTTATGGCATGAAAAAAAAACAATTTTGAAGTCATAACTAATATCAAATTTTTAACAAAACACAAGTAGACATCTTCCCAAATCATTGAAGCTTTGCAACACAAGAAGTTTACAGGAATTCTGGCCCACATAAAACAGCAGTTGTTTAGATGGGTCAAACATTTACAGGAAGGTTGGGCAGATCTCAGAAATGAATTCAAGGCAAAGAGGTCAGCTCAGAAGGTTATGGTGACCGTTTACTGGAAACTGTTGTTAAACGCCATCGAGTCAGTTCTGACTCATAGTGACCCTGTATAGGGTTTCCGAGGACCAGCTGGTCGGTTTGAACTACCAACTTGTGGTTAACAGTCCAGTGCTGATCCTACAGCGGCACACCAGGGCTCTTAGCTAATCTAGATAGACTTTCTCAAAGGACATAGGAGGATTACAGGGGCTTATTATAAAAACATTTTAAGAAAATTGAAAATTATACGGGTACAGAAAAGGCCAGGAAAATCGTGCTGGGGATTTTTTGTTTTTGCATCATGACATAGTCTTGCTCATTCTTTTATGGAAACAAGGGCTGCCCTAACCCTTACATCATCCACCCTAAGCTCTGATCTTCGTCTCAAACTTCTTTTTGTTCTCAAACACAAAGAACATTGAAAAGGAACATCATTTGAGTTCCTTCAGGATGCCAAAATTGCCATTTTTTTGTGGTGGATATAGTTTTTAGGAGTTCTGGTGTGGCTCTATAGGATAAGCACTGGATTACAAGATTGGTTTGAACCACAAGACCATCGGTTCAAACTCACCAGTCACTCCTTGGGAACCCTATACAGGGTCATTATGGGTTAGAACCAACTCAACGGCACTTAACAACAACAATAGTTTTTAAAGGTTGGCAGTTCTAATCTACCAGCTGCTCTACAGTATAAAGATGAGGCAGTCTACTTCTATAAGCGGCTGGTGAACTTGAACCGCCAAACTTAAGCTTCAAACCGACCTTGCAGTCCAGTGCATTATCCCACAGCACCACATCCTATAGAGCAATTGTACTCTGTCCTAAGGTCATTATGAGTTTGAATTGACTCGACAACAGTGGGAGGGGCTTTTTGTTTTCTAAATTATATTTTTTTTCTCTAGGTGCCGTCTAAAGAGCCCTGGTGGCACAACAGATAAGCACTCAGCTCCTATCTGAAGAGCTGATGGTTCAGATCCCCCCAGAAGTGTCTCAGACGTTCTGCTTCTAAAAGTTCTGCTTTGAAAACCCCATGTATCACAGTTTATTCTCACCCATGAGGAACCTGGTAGCATAGTGGTTACGAATCAGGCTGTGAACCTCAAGGTCAGCAGTTCGAAACTACCAGCTGCTCTGGGGGAAAAAGATGAGGCTTTCTGCTCCCATAAAGATATACAGCCTCAGAAACCCTGTTCAGGGTCAGAACTGACTCGATGGCACATAACAACAACATGAGGAGCCAGTACAGGTCAGAATAAACTCGACAGCAACTGTCATGGATTGAAATGTGTCTCCCCAAAACATGTGTCAATTTAGCTGATGTGGCAAATACGTAATGACCTAATTTGGCAATTCTATAATGAAGACCCCCAACGAGATGGGTTAGTACAGTGGCAACAGCAATGGGCTCAAGCTTAACAAAGATTGTGACGATGCCGTAGTACCAGGTTTTTTTCTGTTTCTTTCTGTTGTACATGTGAGGTCGTTATGCATGGAACAATAGCAATACCAATGTAGCCATCCCCCATGATGGGATCTCATGGGATCAGCCAATCAGTTGTGAGGAGGTAAGGGTGTGTCACATCCCTGTTCTGATGTGAGAGTTTACATGCATCACTTTTTATCTTACAAGAAATAAAAGGAAAGAGAATCGAGCAGAGAAAAGGGGACCTCATTATCACCAAGAAAGAGGAGCAGGGAGCAGAGGGTGTTCTTTGGACCCAGGGTTCCAGTGCTGAGAACCTCCTAGACCCAGGGGAAGTTGCCCAGACATATGGAGACCTCCAAGCAATGCCAGGCCTGCAGTGTTGAAAAGAGACAAGGAGTTCCTATATTGTCAACAAAGAGAGAAAGTCTGGCCCTGAATTTGGACTTCCGGCCTCCTAAACCGTGAAAGAAGGAGCTCTGGTAGAGTAGTGGTTACGAATCAGTCTGGGTCAGCTTCAGGGTCAGCAGTTGGAAACTACTAGCTGTTCCGCGGGAGAAAGATGATGCTTTCTGCTCCCATAAAGATTTACAGCCTTGGAAACCCTGTGCAGGGTGGGAACCGACTTGATGGCACATCACCACCGCCACAACAAACTATGAGAGAACAGAATTCTGTTTGTCAAAGAAATATGTGCAGCATTCTGCTCTCGCAGTACAAGGGCTCAAAGAGCATGCAACAACGGGCTTCATCTTGGTTGGTCTGAGTGTCTGACCTTCGTGTCACGAACATTTCCCTGAAAGCTTGAGGAAGAGGACACGCAGGTCCTCATTCCAATCTGCTTCAAATGGCTGAATTAAATTGGTGTTTTGATATTCACTGGTGTAATTAGCCCTCAACAGTGAACTTGACTGTACAGTGAGAGGCAGGGCTTGGCAGTTTTGCTAAGGACCCAACCCCCCAGGTCACTGTTTGAAGATCTGATGCCTGTGATCAGGAACAGGAAGCTCTGGAAAGAGACATTCTGACAGAGCCTGAATAGAAGCCCCAATTGGAAACCATGTTGTTGTTGTTGTTATGTGCTGTTGAGTCCATTATAACTCCTAGCGACCCTGTCGAGGGATTCTGAGAGTGGCTGGTGTGTTTAAACTGTTGCCCTTGTGGTTACCAGTCCAGTGGAAACTAGATGTTATTATTAATAAGCATTGTAGAATTGGTTCCAACTCATAACAACCCTGTGTAGGAGTGACTGGTGGGTTTGAACTGCCGACCATTTGGTTAGCATTCTAATGCTTATCCTAGAGCACCACACCAGGACTCAGGATCCAAATTGTTAAGTGCCTTCAAATCAGTTTTGACTTACGGCAACCCTGTATAGGGTTTCTGAGGAGTGGCTGGTGAATTTGAACTGCCGACCTTGCAGTTCAAACTGACCTTGTGATCTAGTGCATTATCCCACAGCGCCATGCCAGGACCCCCAGGGTCCAAATAATACAGGTCAGAGGGAAGTGCTTCTCTGTCACTAGTTCTGCCCAGTTACCCTGTCATCCCAACAGGGCACGGCTTACCCTAGAGACTGTACAAAGGAGAAGTTCAGTTACTGAGATCTGTTTTCTTATGAATGTTGATTAAACAGATGATCTGGTTAAGCAGACCACTGTGTGCACCCGTGTTCCTGACTCCGCTCCTTCGCTGGCAACCTTCGTTTGCAATAAAATCCATCAGATTAAATATTGTGGTTTCTGCCAAGAGGGCACTCAATACAGTGGAAAGGGCCTGCAAGCTGACTGGAGGGAGACCAGCCAAGAATAGATCTGTCTTTTAGGGTCAATTAGATTGATCGATGTCAGAACACCAGTTGGATTCTTTTCATGAGAAACAAGTTTCCAGCAGACTGGGATGAGGGTCAGCATGTTCTCTTCCTATGAAGTTATAAGTCAGGCTGCAATAGAGATGTTTGCTTAGTTAGCGTGAATTCAGAGTGAGAGAAAGGAGTCCAGTGATAGGTGTGGCCATTATCATTCAGCCAAATCTTCAGGCATCCATAAACACCATTGGGTGTACCAACCGCAAAAGACCTATTACCCTGCCTGGGCCTCATTGTTGAGCAAGCTATTGCCTAAGTGACATTTCTCTCTTTACACCTTCCACTCATCCAACCAGGTTCCTGTCCAGCCATTTACAACAACCGTTCTAGACACCTTGCTGCCTTTGGGAGTAATCTACCTCTACTTTGGGTCTTTTTCATCTAGAGGTATGTCTTTGTCATTTCCTTTGGTATCCAAGTTCTGGAGGACACCTAGATGCTTGTCTTTTAAGTGCCTAGAAAAAAACAACTTGGATCTATTAAGTGATGGTTACAGATGGCTTTCATTTAAAAAAAAAAAATTCTTTTTGACATGGACTCTGCATTTTAATTAAAGGCGAAAGGGTTTGCTTGTTGGTTGTTTCTGTCAGTATCAATTACATTACACAAAAAGGATCAAATAAGCAATCACAAGGGTGTGAAATAATGTAGACTTGGTCTCTACTTTCTTTTCTCTCTCTGCTTTGTATTTATTCTTACCCTACTTCTTTTTTTTTTTTTTTTAAAGTAAACATTTCAAAGATGTGCGATGTCTGATACTATGATTGTCATGTGAGAAAACATGCCACATTTAAAAAAATCAAATGTTGATGTTTTTGGTAATTATATTTACTATTTACCAGCTAATGAAGGAGCCCTGGTAGCATAGTAGGTTACGTGTTGGGCTGCTAGCTGTAAGGCCAGCAGTTCAAATCTACCAGCCATTCCATGGGAGAAAGAGTGGCTTTCTGTTCATGTAAAGATTGACAAGAACTGACTGGAAGAGATCCATATTTGTGCCCATTCCAAAGAGAGGTGACCCAATGGAACACAGTAATCACCAGAGAATACCATTAATGTCA